>NC_138775.1:7014962-7614962 GCF_965119305.1 Pelophylax lessonae
TAGCAAACAGTCGACATATCTTCCATCGATCAATACAATCAAAAGCCAAAAAAGAGGAACTGTACAGATTCGAACCATGATGTATATTTTACAACAGCCACCTCCTGAGCAGCGCGATTTCGATCTCGGACATGCGTCGGAAAACTTGCATCCAAGAAAGAGAAGAATCATAAATGGTATGAAGATAAATGACACACTGTAGATCAAGGCCAGCGTAGAGTCTTTAGGACAAGAAAAATCATTTTCCACCAATTTCTCCAGCAGTAGAAGGAGAAGAGCCAGCACTGTTGTTGTCAGAATATTGAAATAAGACAAGGTGAAAATTCTGAGCGCATTAAACATCCCCATATTTGAAGAAAAAGAAATGTATCGATCTTGAATCAACAATGATTAGTTTATCTTCTGAGCCTCAGAAACGGTATCCTTGGGAACGTTGAGAAATGTGAAATTGAAAGTATAAAATTATATTCGATTTATGCTTATCAGACTGTGAAGGCGTGGTTAATTCTGTACAGATTTCCGCTCATTGTTTCCTGTCAACTTAACCACTTTACCACCGGAGGATTTTGCTGTCTTACGTCTGGGCCACTTTTTGCGATTCGGCACTGTGCGACTTTAACTGACAAACGCGCGGTCATGCAACGCCATACCCAAACAAAATTTACGTCCTTTTTTTCCCACCAATAGAGCTTTTTTTTGGTGGTATTTGATCACCTGTGCGATTTTTACTTTTTGCGCTATAAACAAAAAAAATTGCGAAAATTTTGAAAAAATAACAATATTTTTCACATTTTTTATATGAAATTCCCCCCAAAAAAATTTAAAAATCAAATTTTTTTATCATTTTTGGCCAATTTGTTTTCTGCTACATATTTTTGGTAAAAAAAAAAAATCGCAATAAGCGTATTTTAATTGGTTTGCGCAAAAGTTATTGCGTTTACTAACTAAGGGAAAGATTTATGTCATTTTTGGTGGGTTTTTTTTAACTAGTAATGGCGGCGATCTGCGATTTTCTTTGCGGGACTGCGACATTGCGGCAGACAGATCAGACCCCTAACTGACATTTTTGACACTTTTGGGGGTACCAGTGACATTACTGCAGTAATCAGTGCTATAAATATGCACTGTTACTGTAAAAATAACACTGGCAGGGAAGGGGTTAATTTTATTGGAGAGGGAGGGGTTAATGTATGCCTGGTGCTTACTGACATGTGTGGGGGGAGGTGACTGAGTGACACAGGGACAGATCACAGGTTGAGCAATCTGTCCCTGCCTGTCACTTAGGAGATCCGCCCGCTTTGTTTACACAAGCGGGCGGATCTCCAAACTTGATTCCCCGACGATCGGGGAAGAGCAGCGGCGATCGCCGCCGCTCCTCCCCTGGCCCGACTCCCGCTGTGACTGAAAACAGTGGGAGCGAGCCTCCGGCGGCACGCACGCGCCGCCCACAAGGGGAGGAGTCCAGCGACGTAGGTCTACGCCGCTGGACGATAACGAGCCACATTGCCGCAGTAGCAGCAATGTGAACGGTCGTTATGTGGTTAAAACAACAAGCTTTAGGCAAAAAAAAAAACATGTATTATACGACCTGTGTTTTTTTTTTTTTCAGAGGAAAAATGTATAACGATTCGGCCCCATTCACACCTCAGCATTCGGTAGCTTGAAGGTCCAAAATGCTGGAGGAAAAAATCAATTATTCTCTATGGCACAGGTGTCAAACACAAGGCCCGCGGGCCGAATGGGGCCCCCCCCCAGGCCATTTAATGTGGCCCTCACACCTCTCCTGCAGCTGCGAGTCCCCCCTTGTCTCTGCCCCCACCTTGTCTCAGTAGTCAGCAACAGAGAGGACAGAACTCCTTCGCCAGATCTTGTTCTTCTCTGTGCTGCTGCAGAAAGGCTCATCTTTGCCGCCCCCTCCCCTTCTCAGCAGTCTGTAGCAGAGAGGAGGGCAGAACTCCTCTTACAGATCCTGCCCCTCTCTGTGCAGCTACAACACCACCTTGTCTCTGCCTTCCCTGGTCTCATCATTCAGCAGACTCTGAAAGCTGACTCCAGCCCTCCTCTGGTCCTCCTCCAGACCTTGCACTTTCTTCTTCCCAGATCCACCCGCATCTTCTTCCTGGCAGTAGCACAAGGTAAGGGGGTGCATTGTTATGTAAGGAATGGTGGGTGACTCTTGAATTATGATGGTGGGGGGGGGGGTTCTTGACATCTCATGTAAGGGTGTAAGGGGGAGTGGGGTGTTCTGGACATCTAATCTTACAGATATAACCGGCCCTTCGAGGGCAACCATAATGCTGATGCGGCCCGCGTTCCCTCCATGAGTCAACAAGGTTGTATTGTATGAGTAATTGAGCTAAAGAGAGTCTTTTGGAGTTCAATGGAGCAGCGGCTGGAGATTTGTCCAAAAAAGGTGAGATAACTTGGTTTGAATCACCAGCTAATATTACTGTACCAATTTTATGGGAGTCAACCACCTGTAAAAGATGAGATAGAAAGGGTGCAGGATTTTTATTGGGGGCATAATAAGATACAATGGTGACCACCGTGTTCATGAGATGTCCAGAGAGGATCAGGTATCGTCCATCAGGATCTTTTATCTCCTTCAGGAGCGAAAAGGGAGTGTTGCGGTGGAAGGCTATTAGTACCCCACGTTGTTTGGTATCAGCTGAGGTCGTATAAACCTGTGGGAATTTGGGGCTGAAAAATTTGGGGTGGAGTTAATCAAAAAGTGGGTTTCTTGTAGACATAGAATTTGGGCCTTCAAGGAAGTGAATGTACAGAAAGCCTTAGTGCATTTATGGTGAATATTAAGACCCTGGACGCTTAATGAAAGAATCGTCAATGGGGCCATGATAAGGTGTCTGGAAACATGCTATAAAATAAAGGGTAATACCCTGTGGAGGCAAGCCCCACTCCCGAGATCCAAAGAAGAGAAAGGCAAAGTATAGAGAGAAGGGCAAAGCAGGAGAAGAGGTAAGGCACAAAATAAAAATAAGCTATAAGGCAAAGACATATGTAAAATCATACATAAATGGTTTCCGTTGGTGGGTAAACAAGGGTTCCCCATCAAGGGAATAAAGGTCAGCGTCAAGAGACCCATATAAATGGAATTCTTGAGGGCAACTGGTGGGAGTGCACGGAGCAACCCATAAGGGAGAAGACAACCGAAATATATAGTAATATCATATAATAAACCATGAGGACAGCAGAGCCCGAACTATGCCCGCAGACCCCCATTACACCTGGCGAGAACCCCAAGGGGGACTCAACCAGCCAGCGGGGGTCTGAAGGCATACATTAAGTAACCATAGGAAAGAGTCATGAGAGGAAAAAAAAAATTAGGTTGATAACTATGCAAAAAAGAAAAACTGAAGTTCCCAAAGCATTTTGACAGGAAGCGGAAATCTGTCATAATGGTTAAATATAAGGTGGGTCCACGTAGTTGGTGAGGTCAAACAGGGACAATAGAGTAGTAAACCCAAAGAGAAGGGAGAAACCACTGCAAAGTGGGACTACGATATATACCGTTTGTGGTATCAGTCCATAGAGTCCGCCGGGTCAGGAGCTGGAGGGTAGGGATGATCGAACTTTTCAAAAGTTCGGTTCGGCCAGAACATCCGAACTTCCCGAAAGTTCGGCCCGGATTTCAGAACCCCATTGAAATCAATGGGACGCGAACTTCGGTAATCAAAAAACACCATTTTGAAGCCCTAAAACCCCAAAAAAAAAAAGTGCCTAGGGTTCTGGGTCATGCCCCAGGGACTATTAATCACACAAAAAAAGTTCTTAAAAATTATCATTTTTGATATAGAGCCAATTATTGAAAAAAAAAAAAAATGTCTTTGGATTTAGTATCTGGATGGTCTAAAAAGTGTACCTGTGAAGTTTCAGCTCTGTAGCATGTCCAGAACCAGAAAAAAAAAGATTGTTTGTATTATGTCACTTATAGAACAGGGATATGGCTCCGCTATTTTCACACCTTGTCAGTTTAGTAGCAAGCGTTTTTTTGGGCATTTTTTGGGGGTTATTGGAGGCAGGCAAAACATCAGAACTTCTGTGTAGGGGTAAATATACACACATACTTATATGTATATATACACATATATAGGTGAGAAAGGAACAGAACACTATACTTGCGCTAATTAAATAATTAACACCAATATGGCTCCGCTCCTATCACACCTATATATGTGTAAGTGTAAAATACATATAAGTGTGTGTGTATATATACCACTATACACAAGTTCAGATGTTTTGCCTGCCTCCAAAAACCCCCAAAAAATGCCTGCAACAACACACCTGGGCGTTTTTTTTTTTTTTTTTTGCGCTAGCGTTTTTTTGGGCATTTTTTTGGGTTCTTTGGAGGCAGGCAAAACATCTGAACTTGTGTATACGGGTATATATACACACATACTTATATGTATATATACACCTAGACATATATAGGTGTGATAGTAGCAGAAATATATGCTTGCGCTAATGAAATAATTAACACTAATATGGCTCCGCTCCTATAACACCTATATATGTGTAAGTGTAAAAATACATACAAGTATGTGTGTATATATACTACTATACACAAGTTCAGATGTTTTGCCTGCCTCCAAAAACCCCCAAAAAATGCCTGCAACAACACACCTGGGCGTTTTTTTTTTTTTTTTTGCGCTAGCGTTTTTTTGGGCATTTTTTTGGGTTCTTTGGAGGCAGGCAAAACATCTGAACTTCTGTATAGGGGTATATATATATATACACACACACATATATGTATTTTAAACTTACACATATATAGGTGTGATAGGAGCGGAGCCATATTGGTGTTAATTATTTAATTAGCGCAAGTATAGTGTTCTGTTCCTTTCACACCTATATATGTGTATGGGTATATATACATATAAGTATGTGTGTATATTTACCCCTACACAGAAGTTCTGATGTTTTGCCTGCCTCCAAAAAAATGCCCAAAAAAACGCCTGCGCCAAAAAAAAAACGCCCAGGTGTGTTATTGCAGGGTTTTTTTGGGCATTTTTTGGGGTTCTTTGGAGGCAGGCATGACATCTGAACTTCTGTATAGGGGTATATATGCACACCTACACATATATAGGTGTGAAAGTAGCAGAACACTATACTTGCGCTAATGAAATAATTAACACCAATATGGCTCCGCTCCTATCACAGCTATATATGTGTAAGTGTAAAATACATATAAGTGTGTATGTATATATACCCCTATACAGAAGTTCAGATGTTTTGCCTGCCTCCAAAGACCCCAAAAATGCCAAAATAAACGCCAGCTGCAAAAACACACCTGGGCGTTTTTTTTTTTTGGCGCTGGCATTTTTTTGGGCATTTTTTTGGGTTCTTTGGAGGTAGGCAAAACATCTGAACTTCTGTATAGGGGTATAAATGTACACACACACTTACAGTATATGTATTTTACACTTACACATATATAGGTGTTATTGGAGCGGAGCCATATTGGTGTTAATTATTTCATTAGTATAGTGTTCTGCTCCTTTCACACCTATATATGTGCAGGTGTATATATACATACATGGGTGTGTATATACCCCCTATACACAAGTTCAGATGTCATGCCTGACTCCAAACATGTCCTCAAAAAATCCCTATAAACGCCTGCAGCCAAAAAGCAGGCTGACCGGCGAGAAGCCATATCAGTGCTCTGAATGTGACATAAGAGAAACGATCTTTTCTCTATAGCGGTCACCCTGATATGGAAGGGTTTGGTCACTCTGCCATAGCAGTCAGAGTCAGTTCACCCTACACTACATTACGGTCACCCTGGCACTTAACACTTTCCCTATAGAAACTAATTTTTTTGCATCTAACTAAAGTGTAAAAGAGCACCCTAACTACACTAGATATTCCTTTCCTGACACTAATAAATGCTAAATGGCACTTTTGAAGCAAAATTAACAGAACTGCTTCCACTCTCTTCCATGTCCCTGTATGACAATGCTAGGAATTTGCCGGGGCTATCTTATATACTGGGGGGGCGTATTCACTAATGATTGGCCTAGGGACCCCCTAGTCACTCCAATCACATTCCTAGCATTCTCCTGCCCCCTCAATTGGCTTTTACTAATGGTTCTGGTCCAATCACAGGCTTTTAAAGCCCACTTCCTGACCCATTGCATTTTGATCGGTTCTGGTTGCCGAATTCCGAACTTTTTCAGCAAAAAGTTCTAAATTCTGCCGAACCTCAAACAGCCAATGTTCGGGTCGAACCGATGGTCGACCCGAACCGTTCGATCATCCCTACTGGAGGGATGAAGTGACCACGTTTATGCGGGCTTTGTCTGTCTTTCCTTCCATTGATTTGTGGATGTTTCTGTGGAAAGCCTGAGGTAGATTTCTGACGAGGAGTTTCATTAACATTTGGAGGTTCCGTCAAATGTAGGTCCTGAAGGGTGGACTGTAGGTCCTCTGCCAAGCGACAGACGTACTTGGTGCATTGGAAGGTAAAGCGGATGGAGAGGGGGAAAACCCCATTGGTAGGAGATTTGGTGTTGCAATAAAACTTGGAGTAGAGGTTTCAATGCTCTATCTTTATTGATGGTGAGAGGAGAAAGATCGGCAAAGATTTAATAGGTATGACCCTAAAAATATCTTTCTCTCTAGCTGCAGATAGGATTTGCTCTTTCGTGCGATAGAAATGGAATTTAGCAATAATATCGCTCAACTGGGATAGCTGGTTGCAGCTCTTGAAAAAGTGCAAGCATGGTGGCATGTAAATCAATCACAGTTTCAAGTATGCCCTGAATGCGTAAGTTAGAGCGCCTTGCCCTATTTTCAAAATCTTCCAGGCGGGACTGTAACAGATGGTTTTCTTCTTTAAGATTCTCTATTAGAGTTCGCCCGGCGTTCGGTTCGCGGAGAATTTTGCTTGTTCGCTACCCGCCAAATTTTCGGACACATGGCGTCGTTCGCGGCGGCCATATTTGTTTACATTGGGGAGAACTTTGACCCATGACACAGCCGTCAGGTGGAACGGGAAAGCCAATTGAAACATTCCAGCACATGGACAGTCCCCCTACCCTATAAATAGACCTGACCTGGTGGCCATTTCACATTCCGCTTTCTGCCAGTGTAGGGAGAGGTCTGCTGTGCTCGTCAGGGAGAGTTTGCTAGACACATATAGCGTTGTGAAGATCCACAAAAGTCCTTTCCAGGGCTGGTATTTTTCGGTATAGGTCTACTAGTATCTTTTAAGCTTAGGGCCAGGTATCCCGTGGTTGCTTTAGGGGCAGTTAGAGATCGGCTGCAGTCACACACAAATCGCTCTGTCAATGTCCACCAAAGTAATTTAAAATGCTCCAATGTCGTTTTAGGGTCTATTACAGTCTCTTTACTATAGGGCCAGGTATCCTGTGGTTGCTTTAGGGGCAATTAGAGATCGGCTGCAGTCACACAGAAATCGCTTTGTCAATGTCCACAAAAGTCATTTAAAATGCTCCAATGTTGTTATAGGGTCTATTACAGTCTCTTTACTATAGGGCGAGGCATTCTGTGGTTGCTTTAGGGGCAGTTAGAGATCGTCTGCAGTCACACAGAAATCGCTTTATTAATGTCCACAAAAGTCATGTAAAGGGCTGCAAATTTTTTGGTATTGCTGTGCAGTGCACTAAAAAGGGGGGGGGGGGAGAGAGGGCGGTAATCCACAGTATAATATACTTTGTAGAAAGCATATTATAGTGGATTAGTACTATTATTGTGCACTGTGCAGCATTGTGACAGGTGTTGTGGTGAGACTGAGCGTTTCTGCAGCAATACTACACACAGTGACAAAAGCACTTATAATGTATTATAACTGGTGTGATAGACCAATTGCCCCCCCCCCCCATGACACATATTGAAGTGGGGTGTTATCTGAGTAAAATTGAAGTCTGGTACACACAGCGCCAAACTCACTGGCCAATTTAAAAAAAAAAAAGTATTTTGGCCAATACTGTGAATGCCTACTGTACCTCTAGCCATCAAAAAGTAAGTTTTTTGCTGTCAGTTCAAACCATGTGAACTCATTTTTGGAGCCTATACAGGCCGACAGTTACCGTTCTGTGTACTGTGAACGCCTACCGTACCTCTAGCCATCAAAAACAAAGTTCTTTGCTGTCAATTAATCCCATGTGGGCTAATTTTTGGGGCCTTTTATGGCCGACACTTACTTGTGTTTCATGTGAATGCCTAATGTACCTTCAGCCACAGAATACTACGTTCTTAGCTGTCAGGTAAACGCATGTGGGCTAATTTTTGGGGCCTGGAATGGCCGACACTTACTTCTTTATCCTGTGAATGCCTAATTTTTCAGACTGGAAATGAAAAACAATGGGTCTGTAAAGGTTCTGCCAAATTGTGGAATGGATGCGGACCCATTTTACAGATGTGTGAATGGACCCTATATGTATTAGACATGTATTTACCGACTGCTGTCAGTTCTGGCTGATTTATGAAAAAAAAATATACATTTTTTGCTGTAAAAAAAAAAAAAAATGTAGGGCAACTTTTTCTAATGCAATACTTCTGTTATGACATTGTCCATGTGCTGGGACTATTTGTGCACAGCTAGTACGTCTTTTGTGGCTGCAAATATGACCTAAAGGTTTTTAAAGTTCGCCTCCCGTTAAAGTCAATGGGGCCCGCCGCAAACTCGCGGTTCGCGGACTTTTGAGAAAATTTGCGGCTGGCGTTCGCGAACCCCCCCGGCCAATGTTCGTCCATCACTAATGACAAGTACATGCAATTTAAAATTTGTATGGATTTTTTTAGCAGAAAGGCCCATTTCTGTGCCCAGCAAGAGTAACTGCGAGGGGTTACGCTGTTCAGGCACCACCAACAAACAAGGCCCAATTTTTCTGCAACCGTATGACAATTACATGCGATTTGAAATTTGTATGTATATTTGTATATGACATTTTTTGCTTTAGAAATGTCAGTATAGCTGCAGCAGGCTACATACATCATAGAGAGGCACGATATTTGAAGGAATTTTTCATTTTTATAGTTTCACTTTAAGCCTAATTAAAATCAGTAAATCACTGCTCCTTTAGAAATGATCGTTTTTAAAAACTTTTTTTTCATTGCTACATGTTCCCCAGGTCAGGACCCGGACCCCCATACACTTTTTTTGGGCAATAATTTGCATTTAAGCCTTCGAAATGAGGCCGTTTGAGTTTCGAGGTTCGACTCCCATAGACTTCAATGGGGTTTGTTTGTTCGAATAAACTTTTTCTCTGTTCTCGGTGTTCTGGTGTGAACCGAACCGGGGGATGTTCGGCTCATCACTATTTACTACCACTTTACAGTAGTCATTGGCATTGATGAGCTGCAACCCCTTCACTTTCCTCCTCCTACTCCAGCATTGGCTGCCCTCTGTGCCAATCACTCACTTGTCTGCAGTAGACTCCGATCACTGAGCTGTAGCTCCTCCCACTTCCTCCGATGTGCCTCTGGTTACATTGTATCATTGTCTACATAATGGCGACCACACATAGCAATTGTCAGACCAATCCAAACACTTTCAACCAGGTTTAGGGTACAAATTTGGCCAGACTGATGAATGGGACCTACTACCACCAATGGATTTGGTTGAACTGTAAAATAAGAGAGAGTGTTGGTGTTAGGTTAGGTTCATTGCTTTATTTTTTCAACAATTTCCCTTTGGGATTAATAAAGTATTCAGTATTTTCTATTTTTTATTATTTATTTATTTTTTGAACAAAGCTTTGAAGGATCTCTGGTTTTACAGACACTGCTGAGAAAAATATGGTATGGACTGGGTAATGTGTTAGGATCTATACTGGTATGGACTAGGTAATGTGTTAGGATCTATACTGGTATGGACTGGGTAATGTGTTAGGATCTATACTGGTATGGACTGGGTAATGTGTTAGGATCTATACTGGAATTGACTAGGTAATGTGTTAGGATCTATACTGGTATGGACTGGGTAATGTGTTAGGATCTATACTGGTATGGACTGGGTAATGTGTTAGGATCTATACTTGTATGGACTGGGTAATGTATAAGGACCTATACTGGTATGGACTGGGTAATGTGTTAGGACCTATACTGGTATGGACTGGGTAATGTGTTAGGATCTATACTGGTATGGACTGGGTAATGTGTTAGGATCTATACTGAAATGGACTGGGTAATGTGTTAGGATCTATACTGGTATGGACTGGGTAATGTGTTAGGATCTATACTGGTATGGACTGGGTAATGTGTTAGGATCTATATATGTATGGACTGGGTAATGTGTTAGGAATTGTACTGGTATGGACTGGATAACATGTTAGGATCTTTACTGATATGGGCTGGGTAATGTGTTAGGATATATACTGGTATGGACTGGGTAATGTGTTAGGATCTATACTGCTATGGACTGGGTAATGTGTTAGAATCTATACTGGTATGGACTGGGTAATGTGTTAGGATCTATACTGGTATGGACTGGGTAAAGTGTTAGGATCTTTGCTGGTAAGGGCTGGGTAATGTGTTAGGATCTTTACTGGTATGGACTAGGTAATGCATTAGGATCTATACTGGTATAAACTGGCTAATGTGTAAGGATCTATACTGGTATGGACTGGGTAACGTGTTAGGATCTATACTGGTCAGTGGCGGCTGGTGCTCAAAATTTTTGGGGGGGCGCAAAAAGAAAAATGGAATAGGTATTGCTTCGTGCCAAAAAACGCAGTAAAAAAATTGCGTGACTTTGAAGTTGTGCCCCCTTCAATGCAATGAACACTGTGCTGTGCCCCCTTCAATGCAATGAACACTGTGCTGTGCCCCCTTCAATGCAATAAACACTGTGCTGTGCCCCCTTCAATGCAATGAACACTGTGCTGTGCCCCCTTCAATGCAATAAACACTGTGCTGTGCCCCCTTCAATGCAATGAACACTGTGCTGTGCCCCCTTCAATGCAATGAACACTGTGCTGTGCCCCCTTCAATGCAATGAACACTGTGCTGTGCCCCCACAATGCAGAGTTCAGCGTGCATGCCCCTTTCAATGCAGAGCGCCACACCATTGTCCCCAATCACTGCAGAGCGCCACAGCATTGTCCCCAATGATTGCAGAGTGCCCACAGCATTGTCCCCCAATGATTGCAGAGTGCCACAGCATTGTACCCCAATGATTGCAGAGTGCCTACAGCATTGTACCCCGATGATTGCAGAGTGCCACAGAAATGTACCCCAATGATTGCAGAGTGCCACAGAATTGTACCCCAATGATTGCAGAGCGCCACAGCATTGTCCCCCAATGATTGCAGAGTGCCACAGCATTGTCCCCCAATGATTGCAGAGTGCCCACAGCATTGTACCCCAATGATTGTAGAGTGCCACAGCATTGTACCCCAATGATTGCAGAGTGCCACAGCATTGTACCCCAATGATTGCAGAGTGCCCACAGCATTGTACCCCAATGATTGCAGAGTGCCCATAGCATTGTCCCCCAATGATTGCACAGTGCCACAGAATTGTACCCCAATGATTGCAGAGTGACACAGCATTGAACCCCAATAAATGCAGAGTGCCCACAGCATTGTACCCCAATGATTGCAGAGTGCCCACAGCATTGTACCCCAATGATTGCAGAGTGCCACAGAATTGTACCCCAATGATTGCAGAGTGCCACAGCATTGTACCCCAATGATTGCAGAGTGCCACAGAATTGTACCCCAATGATTGCAGAGTGCCACAGAATTGTACACCAATGATTGCAGAGTGCCACAGAATTGTACCCCAATGATTTATTTGTTCGCATTGTCATTTTTTTTTCTTTTTTTTTTTTCATTTTTTTTAGGGGTAGGGGGGCGGCGCCCTGGCGCCCCCTATGCACGGGCCGCCACTGATACTGGTATGGACTGGGTAATGTGTTAGGATCTATACTGAAATGGACTGGGTAATGTGTTAGGATCTACTGTATACTGGTATGGACTGGGTAACGTGTTAGGATCTATACTGGTATGGACTGGGTAATATGTTAGGAATTGTACTGGTATGGACTGGATAACATGTTAGGATCTTTACTGATATGGGCTGGGTAATGTGTTAGGATATATAGTGGTATGGACTGGGTAATGTGTTAGGATCTATACTGCTATGGACTGGGTAATGTGTTAGAATCTATACTGGTATGGACTGGGTAATGTGTTAGGATCTATACTGGTATGGACTGGGTAAAGTGTTAGGATCTTTGCTGGTAAGGGCTGGGTAATGTTATAGGATCTTTACTGGTATGGACTAGGTAATGCATTAGGATCTATACTGGTATAAACTGGCTAATGTGTAAGGATCTATACTGGTATGGACTGGGTAACGTGTTAGGATCTATACTGGTATGGACTGGGTAATGTGTTAGGATCTATACTGGTATAAACTGGCTAATGTGTAAGGATCTATACTGGTATGGACTGGGTAACGTGTTAGGATCTATACTGGTATGAACTGGGTAATGTGTTAGGAAGGAAAGGATGCCACATCATTTGATGGAAATGAAAATTGTCACCCTACAGAGGGCTGAATTCAAAGACTAGTCCATCTTCTTCTCCTGGGGAAGTGCCGTAGAGGAGGGTGGTTTAGTGCCGGTGGTGTGGGGAAGCTGTTGTTCAGCAGCCTGTCCGTAGGATTCAGCGGCGGCGGCAGACCCACTGCCTGACGAAGGGGCACGGATGCTCCGAATGCGTGCAACCCCTATCTTCTTCCCACCAGGAAGCGACGTTGGTCAGACCGGAAGCAGGTAGCCGGAGCCCTGCTGCGAATGCTCCGCCGCCGCCGCTGAATGCCATTATTGCTGAATAAATTTATGCTACACTAAGCTGGCGCCGCTCTTTCCTGCTTTCTATTCCTCAGAGCCTCTCCTCGCTCCAGTTGGCAGCCGCCGAACGTGGCCCCCCCTCCCATCATCTTTTGGATCCCCCTCTTTGCTGTTTCATACCCCCTTCTCCTTCTCATCCCCCTCCCTTGTACCACCCAGCTATATTAGACAGCGCCATGACATCACCCACATGCCAACAAGGCCCAGGCCTAGGGTGGTACTTTGCGGGGGGCGGCAAAAAAGCCGCCCCCCCCCCCCCGCATGCAAAAAAACCCCTAGATCCGTTGCACTGGCACTGACTTGAAAAAAAATGGCCACCGCAGCTCGGGAAAGCCCGTACACGTTTCGGCCTTTTCCCGGGCAGGCGGTGCTTGCGCGGTGACGTAATGGCGCCGGGAGGTGGCATTTTTAAATGTAAGGCGCCTCAAGGTAAGTGAGACTCCTCCGCAGCAGATGCAGGTGCTGCGGGCATGGTACAGGAGATTCTCCGATACCATGCCCGCAGCACTGCATCTCCTGTACCATGCTGCCCACAGCCCTGCATCTCCTGTACCATGCCTGTACCATGCTCGCAGCACTGCTTCTCCTGTACCATGCTGCCCATAGCACTGCATCTCTTGTACCATGCCCACAGCCCTGCATCTCCTGTACCATGCCTGTTCCATGCTCGCAGCACTGCATCTCCTGTACCATGCTGCCCGCAGCACTGCATCTCTTGTACCATGCCTGTACCATGCCCACAGCACTGCATCTCCTGTACCATGCCCGAAACCCCTGCATCTCCTGTACCATGCCCAAAACCCCTGCATCTCCTGTACCATGTCCGCAGCCCCTGCACCATCCCCGCAACCCCTGCATCTCCTGCACCGTGCCCACAGCCCCTGCACCATGCCTGCACCCCTGCATCTCCTGCACCATGCCTGCAGCCCTGGAAGATTTCCCCCCTTAATGACCATGTCATTTTTTGCGATTCAGGACTGCATTACTTTAAAGGACAATTGCGCGGTCGTGCGACACTGTACCCTAAAAAAATGAATGTCCTTTTTTTCCCACAAATAGAACTTTCTTTTGGTGGTATTTGACCACCTGTGCAATTTTTATTTATTGCTTTATAAACAAAAAAAGAGCAACAATTCGGGAAAAAAATATTGTTTTTCACATTTTGATATATAACATTCCCCAAAAAAATTGAAAAATCTTAAATTTTCATCCTTTTAGGCCAATTTGTATTCTGCTACAAATTTTTGGTTAAAAAAAAAATATCCCAATAAGTGTATTTTGATTGGTTTGCACAAAAATTATCGCGTCTACAAACTAGGGGAAAGATTTGTCATTTTTATTTATTTATTTTTTTCGCACCCCTAACTGACATTTTTGACACTTTTGGGGGGGGGGGGGGGCAGTGACATTACTAAATTAATCAGTGCTACATATATGCACTGTCACTGTACTAATGACACTGGCAGGGAATGGGGTTAACCCGGGGGTGATCAAAGGGTTAAGTGTGAGCCTAGGGGGTGTTTTCTAACTGTATGGGGAAGGAACTTGTGAAATGAACACATAGACCTGTGATTCTAAATAGGAGGATCACAGGCACTCTGTGATCATTCCAGAGAGAAGATCGGTCTGCTACAACAGCAGACCATCATTCTCTCTCAGCGGGTAACGATCGCGGGTGCCCAGCGGCAATTGCGGCCACTGGCCCCGTGGATTGGCATCCCCGCAGCCTCGTTCCCAGGAGGGTGCGTCCGTCCCCAGGAGCGCTCCCACGAACCGACGTACCCATACAAAACAACAAAATATACAAGTAGGCACTTTGTACCCACTTTTAATGTACAGAGAGGAAGAGGTGGAGCCTAAAGAGGAAGAGGTGTGGTTTAAAGATGACAGGGTGGGCCTGAAACGGGAAGGGGTGTGGCCTTTACAGGAAGGAGTGGGTCGTAGTTAAATTAGGGGGTGCACAAGTTTAATCTGGCCTAGGGCAGCAGAAAACCTAAATACACCACTGGTATTCATGCCTGACAACGTCGGGGGATGCTCCAAATGAGACGGATGATGTCCTGGGGTATTTCCTCCCAGATCTGGACCAGGACATCACTGAGTTCCTGAACAGACTGAGGTTGAACCTGGCGGCGTTGGATGAACCGAAACATAATGTCCCAGAGGTGTTCTTTTGGATTTAGGTCAGGTGAGCGTGGGGGCCATTCAATGGTATCAATTCCTTCATCCTCCAGGAACTGGCTGCATACTCTCACCATTTTGTAGGACTCTGTTGTGCTTATCCTGTTCCTCCTTGCACAAAGGAGCAGATACCGGTCCTGCTGATGGGTTAAGGACCTTCTACAGCCCTGTCCAGCTCTCCTAGAGTAACTGCCTGTCTCCTGGAATCTCCTCCATGCTCTGGAGCCTGTGGTGGGAGACACAGAAAACACGTATTGTGCCATCCTGGAGGAGTTGGACTGCCTGTGCAACCTCTATAGCAGGGATCCTCAAACTAAGGCCCTCCAGCTGTTGCGGAACTACACATCCCATGAGGCATTGTAAAACTCTGACATGCCCAGGCATGATGAGAATTGTAGTTCCTGCACAACTGAAGGGCCATAGTTTGAAGACCCCCTGTTCTATAGGGTCCAGGTATCACCTCATTCTAACAGTAGTGTCACTGACCCCCCTCTATAGGGTCCAGGTATCACCTCATACTACCAGTAGTGACACTGACCCCCTCTATAGGGTCCAGGTATCACCTCATACTACCAGTAGTGACACTGACCCCCTCTATAGGGTCCAGGTATGGCCTCATACTACCAGTAGTGACATTGACCCCCTCTATAGGGTCCAGGTATGGCCTCATACTACCAGTAGTGACACTGACCCCCTCTATAGGGTCCAGGTATCACCTCATTCCACCAGTAGTGACACTGACCCCCTCTATAGGGTCCAGGTATCACCTCATACTACCAGTAGTGACACTGACCCCCTCTATAGGGTCCAGGTATCACCTCATACTACCAGTAGTGACATTGACCCCCTCTATAGGGTCCAGGTATGGCCTCATACTACCAGTAGTGACACTGACCCCCTCTATAGGGTCCAGGTATCACCTCATTCCACCAGTAGTGACACTGACCCCCTCTTTAGGGTCCAGGTATCACCTCATACTACCAGTAGTGACACTGACCCCCTCTATAGGGTCCAGGTATCACCTCATACTACCAGTAGTGACACTGACCCCCTCTATAGGGTGCAGGTATGACCTCATGCTACCAGTAGTGACACTGACCCCCCTCTATAGGGTCCAGGTATGGCCTCATTCTACCAGTAGTGACACTGACCCCCTCTATAGGGTCCAGGTATGGCCTCATTCTACCAGTAGTGACACTGACCCCCTCTATAGGGTCCAGGTATGGCCTCATGCTACCAGTAGTGACACTGACCCCCCTCTATAGGGTCCAGGTATGGCCTCATTCTACCAGTAGTGACACTGACCCTAACCAAATGCAAAACTAGTGATAAACAGTCAGAAAAGATGAGTAGGGGAAAAAGAAATGTCAGTGGCCTCCACCTGTAAAACCATTCCTGTTATGGAGGTCGTCTCACTGTTGCCCATCTAGTGCACCTGCTGTTATTTTCAGTAACACCAAAGCAACTGAAACTGATTAACAACCCCCTCTGCTACTTTGCTGATCAGATCAATATCCCAGGAGTTTAGATGACTAGATGCTATACTCTGATTAAAAGTGTTCCTTTCATTTTTCGAGCAATGTATAAAGTACATATATATATACCATAAAAGCAATACAGAGATACTATATAGTACATATATACTCTATAGGCAATACAGAAATAATATATAGTACATATACTGTATACCACAGAGATACTATATAGTACATATATACTGTATAGGCAATACAGAGATAATATATAGTATATATATATATACAGTATAAGTAATATCGAGATACTATATAGTATATATATACAGTATTTATTTATTTATTTTTATTTATTTCAGGTACTTATATAGCGCTGTCAATTTACGTAGCGCTTTACATATACATTGTACATTCACATCATTCCCTACCCTCAAGGAGCTTACAATCTAAGGTCCCTAACTCACATACATATACAGTAGGGCCAATTTTTTTTTTTTTATACAGGATTCAATAAGCAATATCGAGATAATATACAGTATAGTACATATACTGTATACCACAGAGATACTATATAGTACATATATACTGTATAGGCAATACAGAGATAATATATAGTACATATATACAGTATAAGCAATATTGAGATAATATATATAGTATATATATATATATATATATATACGGTATAAGCAATATTGAGATAATATATAGTATATATATACGGTATAAGCAATATCGAGATAATATATAGTACATATACTGTATACCACAGAGATAATATATAGTACATATATACTGTATAGGCAATACAGAGATATTATATAGTATATATATATATATACAGTATAAGCAATACAGAGATAATATATAGTATATATATATATACAGTATAAGCAATACAGAGATAATATATAGTATATATATATATATATACGGTATAAGCAATATCGAGATAATATATAGTACATACAGTATACCACAGAGATAATATATAGTACATGTATACTATTTAAGCTATTTAAGAAATCATCACAATCCATTAAAGGTAACGTTTTATAGAAATATAATATGTATTATGTAGAATCATTTTTTTTTTTTTGCAATTATTTCATCTTTTGGGCAAAAGACATAATTAATGTAGCAATCCAGTCACTAAATTCCTTAAATAAGCTTTGACACTATAATAGGCAGAAAGGCCGCATGCCGATGACGTCACCTCCTTCAATCACACTTTATTCGTACAGACAAACATCCTACTGGTACCCACCCCAGAACCAAGAGAGAACTGGAATGATGGTTGCCCACTTGAATTAGCCAATTGTAATAGACCCCAGATGCCTCATTAAAGAGAACCTGTCACTGCCCATGTTATCACAGGGGGTGGTGTTCATTCCTTGTGATAGCAAAAAAGTTGATAAAAAAAATACAAAATTCAAGAGACAATGTAAAAATAAAATAATAATCAATAATAAGCAATACAATAAAAATAATAATAATAATACTACAAAAAAAAATTGAAAGCACCTCTGCCCCCTCTGCTTGAATGCAAACGTAAGTCCTGCACACATGTAAACGGCGTTCGCACCACACATGTGAGGTATGGCTGCGAATGTCAGAGTGAGATCAATAATTCTAGCACCGGAGCTCCCGTGTAATTCTAAACTGGTAACCTGTAAAGGCTTTTAAAGTGTCACCTATGGAGAATTTTAGGCACCTTAGTTTGGTGCCGTTTTAGGGGCATATGCAATTTCAAAGCGTGACATGTCAGGTATCTTTTTACTTGGCCTACCATCTTCTTTTATATTTTACAAAAAAAAAAAAGAATATTACATGGTGTTTGTGCGCACTAAAATGTATTAAAGTGTTTATTTTTTTTTTATATATATATATATATATATATATTTATTTATTTATTTTTAAAGCTGCTATGCAAATAACATGTGACTTAAAAAAAATGGCAAAATCCACTTTTTTTTTTTCTCTAGGAACTCTGCTAAAGAAAATCTAATATTGGAGGGTAGCAAAAAAATTCGAAATGTTTCCATGTAGGAGAGAAATGCCAGAATTGGCCTGGGTGGGAAGTAGGTGAGACTTGATTGAAGGACGTCATCGTTGTGTGGCCTTTCTTTATCTTGCATGGTGTTACAAGGAGCGAGGACGGGATCCCCGAGCCAGCACTCGGAGTATCCACAGCTGAGGGGATCTATGGGAAACGGAGCAGTGAATGTTTTTTTTTTTTTTTTTTCCTTTAACTGCTTTGGCACTATCGTGTCATTTCAAAATGTTTTTATCCAAATAATGCACGTCTAGAAGGTCCTTTTTCAGATGCTTCCTGCGAAGTTCCCGACTGTCCCTGATTTGGAGGGAATGTCCCTGATTTGGAACAAAGTCCCACTCTTCCTCTTTCCTCCTCTTTTTGGTCTGATCTATATAGTTGTATATAAAATGCACTATTTATCTATAAAAAATATCGAGTTTTTGGCAAGGAATATAAAATTGTTAAGATGTTAAACAGTAAAATGCTTCAACTGTTCATCCATGCTTAACAATAATTATTACATTAATAGTACAAATTATTATCAGATGAATCGCACATACTGTATTTACTACTATTCCAATTTAAGTGCTGTTTGACACATTCTGTTTGATAAGTTTTTTTTTTTTGCTTGTACAAATTATCCAGAAAACAATAAAAACTATGAAAAAAAAGAAAAAAGTGTTTCCCAGTGCTAAACCTAGGTGGATGCTGCATCAGTCCCCCGCTGGTTCTAACACTGCGAACCGAGCGATCTAACACCGCCGATCGCTCGGTTCTCACAGCTCCCTGAGTAGAGAGCAAGTCAAAGGTTCTCTGCTCTGCCAACCCCCCTCCCCCACGCTCACTGGAGCACTGGGCAGGAGCCAGCTGCCGATTCAGGCATGTGGGTGGATACTGACTCCATTGTCACGATCTTGCCCGAGCCTGGTGCAACTTTGTGACATCAGCAGACAGCAGACTACAGCCCGCTGTCAGCTGAAAACAGATCACAGGAGTGCAGAACGAACTACATTCCTGTAAACCACAGGAGAAGTACAGCCAAACGAGCTTCCCCCGTACTTCTCCTTTAACCAATCTTTTTTTTTTTTGTAGAATTCACCTTTAACCACTTATCAACCGTAAGCCATCATGTGACGTCGGGGACTTTAGGTGGCGATATGTAGATGATGGGTGCAGCTGCTAATATTTTGTTCAGCCAGTGATTCCCAGAAAATGAAAAGCCATCTTAGTGGCTGTTGGAGGTTAGCCCTCTGGTTCTTCTCTGGTCTCTCCCTTGCGATCGGGAAAAAGGAGAATGAAACCGCCAGTGGTGGCAGTTTACCATAGAGCTGGCTGTGGACCAGATGGTTTCCGGCCATCTCTTTGACCCTCGGAGGCCGGAAGTGACGTCATGGCACCACCTCCGGCACCAGCAGTGCCAGATTTTTTTTGCTGGAAAGCCTGATATCGATTTTTTTTTTCTCTCAGGCTTTCCAGCCTAGAGGAGAGATGTGGGGAAGGAATAGTGCCTCAACGTTGGTGTCAATGGAAAGAAATTCGACCCCATCACTGGTGTCAGTGGTAGGAATAGTACCCCATTGTTGGTGTCAGTGGATAGAATAGTGCTCCAAGGGCTGGATAAAGACAAGCAAAGAGCTGTGTTCAGCCCCCAGGCTGCAGTTTAGAGACCACTGAGCTACATGATGCCCGGCTACCAAAATAGGGTCTTCCACTAATATAGATGCCCTTCAGCCGGTCTTCAATTTCTGGATATCTTTCATTTTTACTGAACTTCCTAATTGTTGGTTACATGGTTGTTGACATGAATATTTTAAGTATTTATGTGGATGGCCGGATGTATACAGCCCAAAATGTTCTACCACTTGATGTAAAATTGAGGCATAAATTCTGTAACTTTTTTTGCCTTTTTTTATCATTTTCTGCAGTCAGCGGATGCCCGTTGTTTACTACTTAACCGCTTGCCGACCGCCGCACGACTATTTACTGCGGTCAGCCCCTCACAGGCAGAGCGACGTAGTACTACGTCACTAGCCTGTAAGGGTCTAGGGAGCGAGTGCGCGCCCCCGGAGGCGCGCTCCCGCGCGGTCACGGATCCCCCCGCGCGTGTGACCGGCGGACCCGATGTCCGCCGGTCACTCGGCGATCGTCGGTGCAGAGGTATAATACAAGCCGCCTGTCATTCTCCCCTGTGTAGGAATAGTGATTATACGGTTCTACTATGTAGGACCGTTGATCACTGTTCCTACACCTCAAGCCACAGCCAATCACAGTTAGAATCACACCCCTAGGGACACACATAACCCCTCCTTCTCAAAAAAAAGTTAACCCCTTCACTGCCAGTGTCATTTTACAGTAATAGTGCATATGTATAGCACTGATTACTGTAGAAATGTCACTGGTAACCCCAAAAGTGTCAAAAATGTCAGTCAGGGGTCCGATCTGTCCGCCGCAATGTCGCAGTACCGCAAAAAAAATTGCAGATCGCGCCATTACGCGTTAAAATAAAAAACAACAAAAATTACAAAAATCTTTCCCTTTGTTAGTAAATGAGATAACTTTTGCGCAAACCAATCAAAATACGCTTTTTGCGATTTTTTTTACCAAACATATGTAGCATAAAACAAATTGGCCGAAAATGTTAAAAAATTTAGATTTTTACATTTTTTTGGGGAATTTCATATAAAAAAATGTGAAAAATATTGTTATTTTTGCAAAATTGACGCTCTTTTTTTGTTTATAGCGCATGATCAAAAAATTGTTCAGGTGATCAAATACCACCAAAAGAAAGCTCTGTTTGTGGGAAAAAAAGGACGTCAAATTAGTTTAGGTACAGCGTCGCACGACCGTGCAATTGTCCGTTAAAGTCACGCAGTGCCGAATCGCAAAAAAAACCCTGGTCGAAATGGGGGTAAAATCTTCCGGGGCTTAAGTGGTTAAACAGGTAAAGGTTGAATCAACCAAAATCAATTTTTCAGTGTGTTTGACAACATGTCTCACAGGATTTTGTTTTCTTGAGAAAATATTTTTTTGGGAAATTTGTTTATTTCCTGGAGATCCTGCCAGTAACATCTCTTCCTGTTGAATGCGGACAACACTATGCCTGCTGCATTGTCAGCCTGGGGAATGCACCCCTGGAAGTTGGTTGCCTGATAGGCAAGGCCGCCCAATAACCAACCGAGAAGGCTTGTATGGCAGGCTGGCAATGCTGCTGCTAATTCTAAGGCAGTAACTTAGGTCCATACAAGGTGGATCCCTTTTCAGAGGCGTTACAGACCTGACAGACAGCTCAGAGGTGATATGTTGTCTCCAGGATGCCTGTTTTAACTCTTGAAAGCCTGCAACACCATGCCACAACCTTGTTCGTTACATATGGTTACAGTTGGGCAGGGCTGCTGATATGGCAGTACAACTGGTCATGTGGTACTGAGCCAAGGCCTCATCAGCTAAACAGGGGGGGGGGGTGGTGTCCGGGACAGCTTTATTGTTTATTTCTGCCTAAATTAATAAATTGATTTTACTAGACCACACCCCCACTCCCAAATGCTTACCAGGGTTTAAATTATATTTCCCTGGACCCCATTATGTCAACAAAGGGGCACAGGAGGAGGGAGCAGAGGAGGAACTTTTTTTGTCATTTTCGGGGCGTAGGCAGATAAACTCATTGCCGCTGTTCGGCTGCACCGTGGGGGGTGGGGGTGGGGTGCCCTTCCAGAAAGGCTGTATGGGGCCCCATGAATTCTAACAGCAGCCTGCAGTTGGGTCATGGCACAGCCCCATTCACTTACTTTGCAGCAGTACTGCCTGATGAATATGTACCAATGGTACCATTGTTGCCACACTGCATCTGCAGCATGTTTACTTGCAGCTGCTCTGTCTGGGGGTGGTAGAACCACTGCCCATGTAAAAGAGGGCCTTAGTGTTGTCACCCTGTAATAGGAAGTGCTGTTACTGGCAGGATCTCCAGGTAGAGAATACTGCACCAGATTAAAAAAAAAACAATTTACTTAAGAAAAATGTCTACAGTGAGGCATGATGTCAAACATAATTGAACTTTGTATTTGGGGTTACATACACTTTAAACATCAGAGTCAAAAATGTCTTCGGATGGTTGTCCTCTTTCGGTTGTGCCTTTTCTAACTCCTGCTCCTCCTCCTTCTCCTGTTCTTCCTGCTCCTCCTGCTCTTCCTGCTCCTTCTGCTCCTCCTCCTTCTCCTGTTCTTCCTGCTCCTCCTGCTCTTCCTGCTCCTTCTGCTCCTCCTCCTTCTCCTGTTCTTCCTGCTCCTCCTGCTCTTCCTGCTCCTTCTGCTCCTCCTCCTTCTCCTGTTCTTCCTGCTCCTCCTGCTCTTCCTGCTCCTTCTGCTCCTCCTCCTTCTCCTGCTCCTTCTGCTCCTCCTGCTCTTCCTGCTCCTTCTGCTCCTCCTCCTTCTCCTCCTGTTCCTCTTGGTGGGTCTCGATTTTTAAGTTTCTTCTTCACCTCCTCTTTACAGTTGGTTGTGATTTCCTCTAACATCTCCAGGGTATTAGACTTTCCAACATCCAATCCTGTCCACGTTTTGTCCTTTTTAAGTTGGGACTCAACATAGATCTCCTGCTTCTCTTTTGTTTGTTTTTGTATGGTGTCCTCGGTGACTTGAAGCAAAATGTCTTCATATCTCTCTGCATATCGCTCTGATTTTAATTTGCATTTGCATTCATACACACAAAAAACAAAAATCACCAATAGGATCAAGGCAAGACCGCACATCTGTTAAAAAAAAAAAAAGAACAAAGTATTGAATTAAGCCTCATGTTCTGTAGTACATAGAAGAATCACAAACAAGGCTGCAACATAAATCACACTTCTCAGTAGATCAATGTTCTTATCCCCAGCTGTGACCATCCCTCATCAACAACATGTTTGCACATGCAAAATACACTCTATATTATTAAAAGTATTGGGACGCCGGTGTTCTAAAATTTAGTCGGACCCGTGAAAATTCCGGACCCTCGTCACTTCCGGTCACTTCCGGGGACGCTCCGTCACCACCAGCTGCTGCGAGCCCCGGTGCGCATGCGCACAAGGCATTTTGAAGGTCCGATGAAATTCTAACACTTACGAACAGCTGACTGAGAGGAGGAGGGGCTGAGGTGGGACGCATACACCGCCGCGGGAAAATGTTACAACACCGCCGCGCCATCGAGCAAGGAACATGTTGCAGAGCGGACTTAGAGGAGGCGGGAAGGAAGTGAATACTCATACTAAATAGTAATGATAAAAAATGTTTAGTATTTCTTCTTTTTTTTCATTACTATTTAGTATGAGTATTCACTTCCTTCCCGCCTCCTCTAAGTCCGCTCTGCAACATGTTCCTTGCTCGATGACGCGGCGGTGTGTGCATCCCACCTCAGCCCCTCCTCCTCTCAGTCAGCTGTTCGTAAGTCTTAGAATTTTATCGGACCTTGAAAATGCCTTGTGCACATGCGCACCTGGGCTCGCATCAGCTGGGTTATGACGTAGCGTCACCGGAAGTGACGAGGGCAACACCAGCCTTTACACGCACATGAACTTTAACCACTTAAGCCCCAGGCCTATTTCTTACACTTTCTGTTTACAAGTTAAAATCTGTATTTTTTTCCCAGAAAACTACTTACAACCCCCAAACATTTTATATATATATAATTTTTTTTTTTAGCAACGACTCTGGAGAATAAAATGGCGGTCATTGCAATATATTTGTCACGCGGTATTTGCGCAGCGGTCTTTAACCACTTGCCGACTGCCGCACGACTATATAAGGCAGCAGTCAGCCCCTCACAGGCAAAGTGACGTAGGGGTACGTCACTAGCCTGCGAGGCTCTGGGGAGCGAGCGCGCGCCGCCGGAGGCGCGCTCCCGCTCGCTCACGGACCTCCCCACGCTTGTGAGCGGCGGTCCCGATGTCCGCCGCTCACTGCCGGCGATCGTCGGTTACAGAGGGAGAAAGGCAGGCGGCTAATGTAATCAAAGCCGCCTGTCACTCTCCCCTGTGTAACAGCAGAGATCCTGCTATGTAGGATCGTAGATCTCTGCTGTTACATGAAAAGCCACATCCAATCACAGTAAGAAGCACGCCCCTAGGGACACACATAGCCACTGTATCTCTAATAAAGTTAACCCCTTCCCTACCAGTGTCATTTTTACAGTAACAGTCCATATGTATAGCACTGATTACTGTAGTAATGTCACTTGTACCCCCAAAAGTGTCAAAAATGTCAGTCAAGGGTACGATCTGTCCGCTGCAATGTCGCAGTCCCGCAAAAAAAATCGCAGATCGCCGCCATTACTCGTTAAAAAAAAAACAATAAAAATGACAAAAATATTTCCCTTAGTTAGTAAACACAATAACTTTCGCGTAAACCAATCAAAATACGCTTATTGCGATTTTTTTTTTACCAAACATATGTAGCATAAAACAAATTGGCCTAAAAAGTTAAAAAAGTTTGATTTTTACCATTTTTTGGGGGGGAATTTCATATAAAAAATGTGAAAAATATTGTTATTTTTGCAAAATTGTCTCTCTTTTTTTGTTTATAGGATATGATCAAAAAATCGCACAGGTGATCAAATACCACCAAAAGAAAGCTCTGTTTGTGGGAAAAAAAGGACATCAATTTCATTTGGGTACAGAAACAAATTTGTGATAAAAAAAATTTCAAGTGATAATGTTCCAAAAGATGATAAATCTCGGATCCCTTCAGTGGAGAAAAAAATTCACTTCAATGCGTGCCAAGTAGCAATTACTGATCAGTGATATAAATCCACCATTGCCACTTCTAGGTTAGGGTGACCAGACGTCCCCAGTTACCAGGGACAGTCCCTGGATTGTGGACACTGTTCTAGGACCCAGCCGGATTTGACCAGGGGTGGGGGCCAGGTGGGTGCTTGGGTGTGCTTAAGAACCCCCAACAATTCCTTAAGCACCCTCAAAATTCAGATGCCACTACTTGCATATGTCACAATACATTTCTTTTGTACCTGTACATCCTCTATTGATGCCAGAAGGCTGAGGACTATTTTTTTTTTCCTGTGGAGGGATACAGCTGCTCCGGCCGCATAAGCATTAGACCCAGAAGCCTGATTTTAGGGGGGAGATTGATATACAGCCTCTCAGCTGCTTCCTCAGCCAATAAGAAAGCATTTTTCCCACCCCTTTCCTCAGCCTGCCTGATTTGACTTCTAAGCTAAGCCGTATTAGGAGGAGGTGTCAGCAGATAGATAGGAGGGGGACAGGAGAGGAGTGGAGAGAACACAGCCTGGTGGAGGATGGATTACAAGAGGCAGAGGGATAATTTCTCCTCTGCAGTGAGCCCGTGAGTCTAAAGAAACGGCTTCTGCCAGCAATGAGAGAGCAAAGGTTATTTTCACAGTGTGTGATACAGAAAGTTAGAGGAGCAGCACCAGGACAGGATGTCTGTGTGTTCTATCCCTCCCTCCCTCTCCTCCCTCCATCCCTTCATCCAACCCTCTCTCCATCCATCCATCCCTCCCTCTATTCATCCATCTATCCATCCATCTCTCTCTCTCCATCCATCCCTTCCTCCATCCCCATCTATCCCACCTTCCATCGATCCATCCCTTTCTCCCTCTATCCAACCATCCCTCCCTCTATCCAACTATCCATCCCTCTATCCATCCATCCTCCATCCAATCCCCCCTCCCTCCATCCTCCCCTCCCTCTCTCCTCCACCCATCCCTCCCTCTATCCTCCATCCATCCCTCCGTCTATCTATCCATCCCTCTCTCCCTCTACTTAACCATCTCTCTCTCTATCCAACCATCCCTCCTTCCATCCATCCATTCCTCTATTCATCCAACCATCCCTCCCTCCCTCCATTCATCTATCTATCCATCTCTCTCTCCATCCATCCCTTCCTCCATCCCTATCCATCCCTCCATCCCCATCTATCCCTTCCATCCCTTCCTCCATCGATCCATCCCTTTCTCCCTCTATCCAACCATCCCTCCCTCTATCCAACCATCCATCCCTCTATCCATCCATCCTCCATCCAATCCTCCCTCCCTCCCTCCATCAATCCATCCCTATATCCTCCATCCATTGCTCTCTCCCTCTATTTAACCATCCCTCTCTCTATCTATCCATCCATCCCTCCTTCCATCTATCTACCCATCCATCCATTCATCCATTCCTCTATATAACAATTCATGCAACCATCCCTCCATCCATCCACCCAATCATCCCTCCCTCCAACCATCCCTCTGTCCATCATCATCCAACCATCCCTTCCTCCATCCATCCCTCCTACCATTCATCTATCCATCCATCCAGCCAACCAACCATCTCTTGTTCCATCCATGTAACCATACCTCCAACCTAGGGTTGTCACATCATCCCTTTAATCCAGGACACATATGAATTACACAGGTCCTGAGGCTGATATAATGCAGATAAGGCACCAAGTTAATTTAATTACCACCTTAATCAGCCACAGAACCTGTTATTAAATTATATTAAAAATATTTTTCATAGTTTGTTATAAAATTTTGCAAACAGGTAATTTTTCTACTTCACTGATGTGCGCTGATGAGGCTGCACTGATTAGGCGGCACTGATGGGCACTGATAGGTGGAACTGATGGGCACTTATAAGGCAGCAGTGATGGGCACTGATAGGTGACACTGAAGGGCACTGAGAGGTGGCACTGATAGACATTAATAGGCGGCACTGAAAGGTGGTACTAATAGGCAGCACTGGGCACCGATAGGCACTAATCGGTGGCACTGATAGGTGGCACTGATAGGCAACACTGATGGGCACAGGTAGGCGGCACTGATAAGTGACACTGATGAGGACGCACTGATAGGTGGCACTGATGGGCACTGATAGGTGACACTGATGGGCACTGACAGGCACTGGTAGGCGGCAATGATAAGTGACACTGATGAGGAGGCACTGATGGGCACTGATAGGTGGCACTGATGGATACTGACTGGCAGAACTGGTGGGACTGAAGTGATAATAATTAGGACACTAATAATCAGTGCCAATGTTCCTTGAACATAAGCTGGATATCGGCTTTCTTCTTTCCTCATGCTGTCAGCGTGAGGGAAAAAAAGCCCCTAACCGACTCGTGTTTACATCCTGTAATTAGCTGTGATTAGATGACAGCTGATCACATGGTTAAGGGCTGCATGCTACAAAGGGGTCTACAGGCATGGATGCCCTCCCTCCCATGTACGCCCCCTTCGGCAAAGAAAGCCTGTGCCGTAGCCCATCTTTTGGCTATAGCGCGGACAGAAAGTGGTTAAGGAGCTGGCAAACTATGAGACCCCCCCTCCTGCCAGCAGGGAATGTAAACAAAAGAGCCCTTCAGGTCTGGTATTGATCCCCCCCCCCCAAAAAAAAATAATACAATGTTCTCCACAACCCTGACCCAGTGGTGACTTTTTTTTTTGTTAATATTCATTCACATGGGAGGGGCGGGATCTGGGTTGTGGGCCAGGGGTCCTAGTCCTCATCGACATGGGGACAAGGTGCTTCAGGGGGAGGCCCCCCTCAAAGCACCCCCTCATATTGAGGATATGTGGCCTGGTATGGTTCGAGGGGGGGTGTTCGCTGTCCCCCTCCTTTCCTGGCCAGCATGCCTTGATAAGGGTCTTGTATGGATTTTTTCGGTGTGGTGTTCCCCTTAACCGCTTGCCGACCGCCGCATGACTATTCACTGCGGTGGTCAGCCCCTCACAGGCAAAGTGATGTAGTACTACGTCGCTAGCCTGTGAGGCTTCTAGGGAGCGAGCTCGCGGTCATCACGGACCCCCCCCCCCCCCCCGTGCATGTGCCCGCCGGACCCGATGTCCGCCGGGCACTCGCGATCGTCCATTACACCGGAAGAAAGGCAGGCGGCTGATGTAAACAAAGCCGCCTCTCATTCTTCCCTGTGTAAGAATGGAGATCAGACGGTTCTACTATGTAGGACCGTTGATCTCTGTTCTTACACAAGTAGCCACAGCCAATCACAGTTAGAAGCACGCCCCTAGGACACACTTAACCCCTCCCTCTCCAATACAGTTAACTCCTTCACTGCCAGTGTCATTTTTACAGTAACAGTGCATATATATAGCCCTGATTACTGTAGTAATGTCACTGGTATCCCCAAAAGTGTCAAAAATGTCAGTCAAGGGTCCGATCTGTCTGCCGCAATGTCGCAGTGCCGCAAAAAAAATCGCAGATCGCCACCATTACTCGTTAAAAAAAAAAAATGAAAAAAATCTTTCCCTTTGTTAGTGAACGCATTAACTTTTGCGCAAACCAATCAAAATACGCTTTTTGCGATTTTTTTTTACCAAACATATGTAGCAGAAAACAAATTGGCTGAAAATGTTAAAAAAATTTGAATTTTACATTTTTTTTTTTTTTGGGAAATGTGAAAAAATATTGTTATTTTTGCAAAATTGATGCTATTTTTTTGTTTATAGCGCATGATCAAAAAATCGCACAGGTGATCAAATACCACCAAAAGAAAGCTCTATTTGTGGGAAAAAAAAAGGACGTCAATTTCGTTTAGGTATAGCGTCGCACGACCGCGCAATTGTCCGTTAAAGTCACGCAGTGCCGAATCGCAAAATAGGCCCTGGTCAGGAAGGGGGTAAAATCTTCCGGGGCTTAAGTGGTTAAAATCCATACCAGACCAAAGGGCCTGGCATGGATTTTGGGAAGGACCCTCGCACATTTTTTTTTTTGAGCAGGGATGGCTCATTATTGTTAGGATGCCAGCGGGTGCCAGCGGGTGCCAGCTCCTTAAGAACCAATGACTGTCAGCAGCAGGGATGAGTCACTGATTGTTAGGATACCGGCGTGTGCCCACTCGTAACAACCAGCACAAATCTCACATAAAAACAGATAAAAAAAAACGCTTGTAGATGTGACTTTAAAGCATGTCCATTTAAGTCTATGGACCACAAAATCTCACCGCTCTTGCATTGCATCACACCAAAGTAGCATACGACCTTCCCCAAGGGTCCCCAGCTGTGAATGGACACCATTGAAAGCAATGATGTCTCCTTTGTAATATTGGATTCAGTGTGACCCAAGGAATGTCCTTAGAAAAGGATCCACCACCTTTACCCAGATAAAGTATCCCCAGCACCGCATGTGTTCTGAACTCCACATCAAATGTGTTCACCTTCAGGAAAACTCACTAACTAGATGGGATGGATTTCAAATGATAAAGGTCAGTAGCGTACATTTTACGATTACCTCCAGATCTCTTATAATAAAAGAAAGACCCAATTATTTCATAAAGGATCTCTTTACCATCATTCCAACTCCATCTCCATAAATAATCTGTGCGGGAGCGATAGAAACAAAAAATAAAATAAAAAATCCAATAGTGCAGAAGTCTTCACATTTTCCTTCAGACATTGGACATCAGTGACTCAGGCTTGATGGTCAGTGGGAGTAAAATGTCATAGCATCTTTGGTCAGTAGAGTACTAGTACCCCATCATTGGTGTCAGTGGGAGGAATAGTACCCCATCATTGGTATCAGTGGGAGGAATAGTGCCCTATCATTGGTGTCATTGGGAGGAATAGTACCCCATCATTGGTATCAGTGGGAGGAATAGTACCCCATCATTGGTGTCATTGGGAGGAATAATACCCCATCATTGGTATCAGTGGGAGGAATAGTACCCCATCATTGGTATCAGTGGGAAGAATAATGCCCCATCATTGGTATTAGTGGGATAAATAGTGTCCCATCATTGGTGTCAATGGGAGGAATAGTACCCCATCATTGGTATCAGTGGGAAGAATAATGCCCCATCATTGGTATTAGTGGGATAAATAGTGTCCCATCATTGGTATCAGTGGGAGGAATAGTACCCCATCATTGGTATCAGTGGGAAGAATAATGCCCCATCATTGGTATCAGTGGGATGAATAATGCCCCATCATTGGTATTAGTGGGATGAATAGTCTCCCATCATTGGTGTCAGTGGGAGGAATGGTGCCTCATCATTGGTGTCAGTGGGAGGAATAGTGCCCCATCAATGGTGTAAGTGGGAGGAATAGTGCCCCATCATTGGTGTCAGTGGGATGAATGGCACCTTATCATTGGTGTCAGTGGGAGGAATAGTGCCCCATTATTGGTATCAGTAGGAGGAATGGTGCCCCATCATTGGTATCAGTGGGAGGATTAGTGCCCCATTATTGGTGTCAGTGGGAGGAATAGTGCCCCATCTGTGTCAGTGGGAGAAATAGTGTCCCATCATCGGTATCAGTGGGAGGAATAGTGCCATATTATTGGTATCGGTGGGAGGAATAATGCCTCATCATTGGTATCAGTGGAAGGAATAGTACCCCATCAGTGGTGTCAGTGGGGGGAATAGTGCCCCATCTGTGTCAGTGGGAGAAATAGTGTCCCATCATCGGTATCAGTGGGAGGAATAGTGCCATATTATTGGTATCAGTGGGAGGAATAGTACCCCATCAGTGGTGTCAGTGGGAGGAATAGTGCCCCATCATTGGTATCAATAGTGCCCCATCATAGGTTTTGGTGGGTGGAATGGTGCCCCATTATTGGTATCAGTGGGAAGAATAGTGCCCCATCATTAGTATTGGGAGGAATAGTGTCCCATCATTGGTATCAGTGGGAGGAATAGTGCCCCATCATTGGTGTCAGTGGGAGGAATAGTGCCCCATCATTGGTATCAGTGGGAGGAATAGTGGCCCATCATTGGTATCAGTGGGAGGAATAGTGCCCCATCATTGGTGTCAGTTTAGGAATAGTGCCCCATCATTGGTCTCTGTGGGAAATAAAGTGCCCCATCATTGGTGTCAGTTGGAGGAAAAGTGCTTTGTATCAGTGTGAGGAATAGTGCCCCAGGAGGCAAGCAAAGGGCCACATCTGGCCCATAGGCTGCAGCTTGGAAACCAGTATTCTAAAAGCATGTCCCATTGTTGGTTTCAATAGGTGTAATAATGCCCCATCGTTGGTGTTAGTTGAAGGGATAGTGTCTCATATCAATGAGAGGAACAGAGTCCCAAGGGTCGGATAAAGGTAAGGAAAGGGCCACGTCTGGCCCACAGGCCAAAAGTTTTGAGACCACTGTAATAGAGTAGCACTACTTTAACAAATGTAACATATAGTAATAAGATAAACAGGATATACAGTAAGTATGGACAAAAAACATAAAATTGTTGCGCATTAAGGTAATATAAATAACTGTAAAAACAGCAAATATACAGTAGTGGGTACAGCAGCCACACTAATCTGAAATGTAGCAGATTAAAAAGAAATAAAAACAAAACTGTGGCGCTAAAACCCTATTAGAATGACAGTCCCACTTGAAGATGTGAAAAAGCAATAAAAAAGCAGTCCATGTGTGTCCGTCTCCACATTTAGAAGTAATTCTCAAGCAGAAAACCACCACCAGAAAGCACTCCAACACCAGTACTTCTTCCATAACAGAGATCAAAAAGTGCGCATAACCGGTAATGAAATGAAGGCTTCTCCAATGCAGTCCTGATATGCTCACGGTATGGTATGATATGCAGAGAGAAAAGGGACATCACATAGCGTAGACCGCTTTAAAAGGCTTTATTCTTAATTAAATATATGGTACTCACAAAGAAAGTAATACATCTCGCATGTAATACATGGGCACAGAGACCTCCCAGATGTCCTTAGGGCGTCCCAACTGTGGACCACCAAATCGATGGCCGTCCTGTCTCCTCCAAAGATTGCGGCACGCGCCACCCGCGGGTGGCGTGCTGGGTGGCGCGTGCCGCGATCTTTGGAGGAGACAGGACGGCCATCGATTTGGTGGTCCACAGTTGGGACGCCCTAAGGACATCTGGGAGGTCTCTGTGCCCATGTATTACATGCGAGATGTATTACTTTCTTTGTGAGTACCATATATTTAATTAAGAATAAAGCCTTTTAAAGCGGTCTACGCTATGTGATGTCCCTTTTCTCTCTGCATATCATACCATACCGTGAGCATATCAGGACTGCATTGGAGAAGCCTTCATTTCATTACCGGTTATGCGCACTTTTTGATCTCTGTTATGGAAGAAGTACTGGTGTTGGAGTGCTTTCTGGTGGTGGTTTTCTGCTTGAGAATTACTTCTAAATGTGGAGACGGACACACATGGACTGCTTTTTTATTGCTTTTTCACATCTTCAAGTGGGACTGTCATTCTAATAGGGTTTTAGCGCCACAGTTTTGTTTTTATTTTTTAGTAAGTATGGAAAGACTGTCATTCACATAACGTTTCACCCAGTGCCAGGCAAGGTCATCCAGCACCCAGGGCAAAGATGCAAACTGCGCCCCCACTTTATGATGCGCAAAGTTAGGGGATCCTACACCCAGCAGTCACTCGCTTGTCAAAATCACTGCCGCTGTCACTACTCCTGTCAGCCTTACAACAGAAGGAAGGCGTCCCCATCCCGCTGGTAAAGCATTGCGCCCAGGGCAGCAGACCCAACCGCCCACCCCTTGCCCAGGCCTTGGTTCCATCACAACATGAAAGCTCTGTGCACCTTTAGCTCCATTAATGGTAAATCCCATGCTTGTTCTTGCACTCAAGGTAGGTACCATTAAGCAGTGCGATGACATCACCTGCCTTACCTGGCTCTGTGCATTTTGGTGTATAACCATTTTGGTGCATTTGATGTGGATTTGGGGACATATACAGTGCTGTGAATAATTTACCTGGTTGAAGGTGGCGAATCCAAGGATATTTTTGGGTGGTGAATGAAACACAATTACAAGGAAAGATTAAGATATGACAGCTTAAATGCCCACCGAAGACCAAATAAAGATAAAAGCTATCCCAAGCGCTCAAAATGAGGACCACTCACCAATAAATATAATGGCTATGCAGCTACTTGACTGAGAAAATATAGAAAAGATATATAGTAGATAGACACTCCAAAGTATCTCTATGTATATATAGTAGCGCAAACTTATCAAAAAGAAAAGTGCCAAAAATAATGTACCGACTGCACAAAGTCCCAAATGCAATAAATATTACATAGGCAGCAGGAAAAAATGACAGAAACAGTCCATATTCCTTCACTCTATATCCTGGGATGACAAAATACAGAAGCGTTTTTCTCAAAGGGATCACCACCACCACCGTGCTCCAAGGGGGGAGGAGAATTGCCCACTCACCAGATGCTGTGGCCCAACCCACTTTCGTGTTTGAGCATTCAAGCTTATAATGATGGTCACTGGTCCAGAGTATCCACACCGGAAATCACACCAGCACAGTCAAAAGAAGCTCAGCAGCATATGGAGAGGAAAAAACATAATCCCAATAGCGTGATACCGTTTAAAAGGCTTTATTAACTAAAAACATAAGGTAGCACACTCACATTTCTTGTATGTCATCAAACGCATATCACAGTCACCAATAGGAGAGGGATGCCCTTCGGGAGATGATGTCCAGCGTGACCAGGCGGTATAACCAGGTTTTGTAAGAGGAGTTTGGAGTACCCAGAAGGCGCGACGTCCACGGCGTGGAGCCTGGACATCATCTCCCGAAGGGCATCCCTCTCCTATTGGTGACTGTGATATGCGTTTGATGACATACAAGAAATGTGAGTGTGCTACCTTATGTTTTTAGTTAATAAATCCTTTTAAACGGTATCACGCTATTGGGATTATGTTTTTTCCTCTCCATATGCTGCTGAGCTTCTTTTGACTGTGCTGGTGTGATTTCCGGTGTGGATACTCTGGACCAGTGACCATCATTATAAGCTTGAATGCTCAAACACGAAAGTGGGTTGGGCCACAGCATCTGGTGAGTGGGCAATTCTCCTCCCCCCTTGGAGCACGGTGGTGGTGGTGATCCCTTTGAGAAACACGCTTCTGTATTTTGTCATCCCAGGATATAGAGTGAAGGAATATGGACTGTTTCTGTCATTTTTTCCTGCTGCCTATGTAATATTTATTGCATTTGGGACTTTGTGCAGTCGGCACATTATTTTTGGCACTTTTCTTTTTGATAAGTTTGCGCTACTATATATACATAGAGATACTTTGGAGTGTCTATCTACTATATATCTTTTCTATACAAGGAAAGATTGTTGACTTTGCAACATTGTATTTAGCATTTGTAACACATTTTAGATAAAGTGATTAGTGGGGGATTTTAGGTTCCTTGTATTGTGTAAGATGAATAAAAGTGGCAAAAGTAAGAGGTGAGACATTTTACCTGAGATATCTGTACAGGGGTAAAATTGTTTTGCTTCATGCAGTCCTTTAGAGGCATTGTACAGTTGTTGGCTAATGCATGCGACGACTTCACCAGACAATCCAAGTATCTTCCATCTGTCAATACAATTATGACCCAAAGGAAAACAGCTTTATAGTCCTTTAAACAAGTTATAAAAGTGTCACAACAACTCTGAGAGCTTTGTTGGGTTTTCACATCTTCTTTTCTATTCAAAGGCTCTTTTTGTTGCTCATCTTCTTCATTTTCTGTTTCATGATTGTCTTCTTTCTTTTCACAGCACTTCCCCAAGGGGCTAAAATAGCACGACACAACCAGCACAATGAGAGCTGGTACAAACAGAAATATCAAACTGTACCCAACAGCCAGTAGATGATTGTTCCCAGGGCACACAAACTCCATATCCATGATTTTTTCCAAAAACAAAAGAATCACAGCAAGAAAGGAGGTTTGAACGATGGTAAAATTTTTGTTGATGAAGAAGGTTAGGTTCTGCATTTGGCCTGTTTTGGGTAAAAATATGGCGAACATTGGGTTAGGCTGTACACCAGATGAACGAAGGTGAAGTGTAACCAGAATAAGTGTGAAAACTTGTTCAAAACTCTGAAATCTACTTTCACTTTTGTACCACATTGATTCTATAGGACCAGCAGCAGGATGTGAGAAGGGTGAGGAAATGAAGAGCTGTGCAACACTCTGCAAAGATGAACCGCTCACTATCTGTGCAGCTGCTGTCCTCTGCAATTGTATTAATACAATGCTAAAAAGCTTAATAAACAAAATTAATAAAGTTTAAAAAAAAGTTTAAAGATTAATAGTAAGAGACATAGCAATTAAAAAAAAAAATCAGCAGGAAAATATTAGTTGAGGGGAGATGGGTCAAAAACTGTTAATTAGAGCAGATTAGGGTAAATAATAAGGGGTTAAATAGAAACCAATTTCTTTAACCACTTCAATACCGGGAGATTTCTGGCACTTCGCTCCTACATGTAAAAATCATCATTTTTTTTGCTAGAAAATTACTCGGAACCTCCAAACAATATATATATATATATTTTTAGCAGAGACCCTAGGGAATAAAATGGCGGTCATTGCAACTTTTTATGTCACACGGTATTTGTGCACAAGGGCTGACTGGCAACTTTTAGCCCAGGGGACAAGTACAAACCAGAGACCCATGGTGCAGCTACTCAGCTCCCCTCCCACTCTCCCTGGCCTCCTCCTGACCCCCTTTCCAGGCTGAAGCTCCGCTCCAGGTACTCTCTAACGATCTAATCCTGGTTCCCCCCCTGGCCAGCAGGAGCCAGTTTAGGGGAGCTGGGACAGCTCGGTCAGGGCTGGCTGGAGGAGGAGAGTCTCCAGTGGGGCATGAAACCGGCCTCTGCTCAGACACAGTTTACACCATCCATGCCGGGGTGGGGATGGGGGCTGCGCTTTTTCCTTGTCTTTATCCTGCACTCAGTAAGTCAGCAGTGGGGTCTTTTTACTTCTCTTCGCCAGGAATCCTTTAGGAATGTCTGTGGCAGAAGCGGTGCAGCCTTTTTATGGGGCATCAGAGCAGTCCGGGAGGGGGCAATAGCCCCCCTGCCTCCTGGCCCAGTCCTCCCCTGTTTGCGCAGAAATTTTTCAAATGTGTTTTTATTTGGAAAAAAAAAACAGTTTTGTGAAATAAAAAGAAACAAAAACAGTAAAGTTAGCCCAATTTTTTGAATAATGTGAAAGATGATGTTACGCCGAGTAAATAAATACCTAACATGTCACGCTTTAAAATTGCGCACACTCGTGGAATGACGCCAAACTTCGGTACTTAAAAATCTCTATAGGCAATGCTTTAAAAATTTTACAGGTTACCAGGTACCGTACACACGCTACGAATTTCGGCCGACCGATCGTTCGTCTTTTGTCGAGAGTGCGTGTCCGTAATGTTGGAATGTGTTCTAGACTGCCAGAATTTTTTCTTCCGACAAAAGATGACGTAGCTACGTCCTACGCTACAAAAGAGGATGTGAGTTTGTGGACGTGACCCTTCTGGGCATCTCGCGCTGATTTCGGTAGCATTTGTTTGGTAAACAACATTTCGCTATATTCCGAGACATCGTTTGAGGACCAATTATGATGACCGAGGATGCTACTCTTGCTGTTGTTGGAGTATTTTTTTAATTATTATTATTATACAGGATTTATATAGCACCAACTGTTTGTGCAGCGCTTAGCAAAATGAAGGCAGACATTACAGTTACAATACAATTTGGAACAAAAGGAATCCGAGGGCCCTGCTCATTAGAGCTTACAATCTAAAAGGGAGGGTCAATTGATACAAAAGGCAATAGCTGTGGGGGATGAGCTGATGGAGCAAGTGAAACAATGATATTAGTTAGTAGCCGGGTATTCTTCTTTAAAGAGAAGGGTTTTCAGGGATCGTCTATAGATGGATAGATTAGGGGACAGTCGGACAGATTGGCGTAGAGAGTTCCAAAGGATGGGAGAAGCTCTGGAGAAATCCTGGAGGCAAGCATGGGAAGAGGTGACAAGGGAGCTAGAGAGCAGGAGGTCTTTGGAGGACCGAAGAGAGCGGCCTGGTTGATATTTTGAGATCAGGTTAGTGATGTAGCTGGGGGCAGAGTTGTGGATGGCTTTGTAAACTATTGTTATCACTTTGAATTTTATTCGTTGGGTGAGTGGAAGCCAGCAAAGGGATTGGCAGAGAGGGGGGGAGGACACTGAACGGTTGGTAAGGTAGAGTAATTGCTCTAAGCCGAGTTCTTGGCAAGAAGAAACAAAAGAGGACCTCCTGGTCCAAAAATTGGTTGCTCAACCGTGAGCAATTTTCCCACATGTCCTTGCTGCGGGAGCTACAGGAAAAGAATCCTGACGACTTCAGGAATTATTTGAGGATGACCGATCCCTGTTTTAACCGTCTTCTTGCCTTGGTGTCCCCCTATATTCGGAAGCAGGATACATGTATGCGGGTTGCAGTTACTCCTGAGCAAAGGCTAATTGCAACATTGAGATATCATGCAACAGGGAGAAGCCTGCAGGATCTCAAGTTTACCACAGGTATCTCCCCCCAAACTCTTGGAGTCACCATCCGTGAGACCTGTTCTGCTATAATTAAAGTCTTGCAGAAGGACTATATCAAGGTATGTTTATTGTTTTTCAATTACATTCTATGTGTTTGTCATGTCAACATAATTTGGTTTATTTTGTATGTACATCAAATTACATATTTCATTATTTTGTAACTGCCCTCTGGCCTCATGCACATTGTTGTAATGCTCTTTTTTGTTTTAAACATTTTTACAATTAGCCAGTAACCACCCCAGCATCCTCTCCTATGTGTCCATCAACGCATAGCCTATATTTTATCTGTGTAATTTTCTGACATTCCCAGAATAGATTCTCCCTTTGTATTGTGTATGTTTATTTTCTGCTGTAAAAACTTTCAGTGTGCACAAGGCCTTAATAATGTTTAAAAGCATAGTTCTAGCCACCCACCCATGCTAAATATAAAAGTCAGCATATACAAATACTGTAGCTGGTGAATTACAATATTATGACATTAAGAGGCGAGTATTAATTGTATGTAGATGTTATACCCAAAAAATGCTAAAGATTCCCTTCATTTTGTTCTTATCTTAAAGTTTATAAGCATTTGTGTGCCAAATGTGTGTGTAATAATGTGATGTGCACAAGCACTAATTTTTATATTAATTTTTTCCTACAGTTTCTGACCAACCCAGAGCAGTGGCAGGAAGTTGCTGGCCAATTCCAAGAGCAGTGGGATTTTCCAAATTGTGGGGGTGCTATAGATGGCAAGCACGTCCGCATCGACCCACCACCTAACTCTGGCTCATATTATTTTAACTACAAGGGTTTAGCATTGTAATGCTTGCCATTGTAAATGCTAATTATGAGTTCATTTTTTGGACATTGGGAAGAATGGCCAAAACTCTGATGGCGGAGTCATCGACCAAACAGAGTTTGCTCGGCGTCTACAAAATGACACTCTCAACTTGCCTTCCAGTGACCAAACAATTGAGGGTCTAAATTTTATGTTTGTTGCAGATGACGCCTTTGCTCTTGGGGAACATCTTCTGAAGCCATTCCCTCTGCGAAACCTCACCCCCGAGCAAAGGATTTTCAATTATCGGCTATCCCGTGCCAGAAGAGTGGTGGAGAATGCCTTTGGTATTATGTCCAATAGCTTTAGACTTTTTCTCACCTCAATCAATCTGGCATTGTATAAAATAAATAACGTTGTCCTCTGCTGCTGCATCCTACATAATTTTTTGCGCAGGCATGCAGAGAGATATGTCACCTCTCTGCCAATTGAGAGTGACCCTGCCATGCCAGGGCCTAGTGTAGAGGCTGAAGGACGTGGGGCTGTAGATTCGATGACACCCATGGAAGTAGCCTGTTGTGGCTTGGCCTCCAGAAATGCCCGGGATTTGCAGCAAAAATATGTTGAATATTTTGTTGGTAGAGGGGCCGTTTCTTGGCAGCAATTCCTGCCCGATACAGTTTAATTTGTCTATATTTTTTCTTTGTTGTGAAATTAAAAAAGTTTTAATTTATTCAGGAGTGTGTTTTTTAAATATTTTGGTACATCCCAAAATCAGCATGTTTTTTGTTCAGCATGTGTTATATATGTGTGACTTTTTGAGGGTTAATACATTGATCAGTGTGTTAATCTACTGTTGTCTCTCCCCTGCTGTTAAAATTATATATTTTAACATGTGTGTTTAGTTTACCACTTGCTCCAATAGTGAAATTAGACCTTAATTGTGCCACGTGGTCACTATATCTTATTTATTTTTAACCACCACATGTTTCAGTAAAGATAATATCAATTTTAGAAGATACACGTGCATTTGGGTACATATGTCAAGTATCTTGATTCATATTTTTAGCAGACAATTGAATATGCAAAATACGAAATCGCCAAGCTCAGGGGCGTTGCTAGGTGGGAAAAAGACCAGGGGCTTCAGCTCCCCAGGTAAATTAGATAACCCCTCTCACATTGTAAAGTAGGTCCCACCCAAGGTCCACCCAATGTCTCCTTACATTGGTGGTCATTGGTTAGAAGTCCCCCATACATTGTTGGTGTTTTTTTATTAAACCATTAATGTAATACCAACTTAGCTCCACCTGTTATGTTGTGTTAATTTATGACATCCTTCTCACTGACCACCAATGTAAGGAGATGTCAGTCTTATGTGAAAATAGCTCAGTGTAGAGATATAATTGTTATATATAGGTAATCTAAAGGGAAATGAACAACCAAAGCTGCAATTCACTATATATTACACTGATCTCAGTACACTGATTGCTAGTACCTATAACACTAACATATCGAATCCAATGAGTGCTAGTCCTTAAATATAACCTTGATATGTGTAGACTGAGTGCCACTCAGTCTACAGATATCATTGTGCACTCAGTGTACTAGTGAATATCACTTGTCAGATGGGCACTGGGCAAGAAGGAATACTCATTTTGCCAGGCTGGTAATTATAATTATATTATAATTATAATTAAACTAAACTGCTTTAATTACCTAAAACTATATGAACAGGACAGCCATCATAATTTTTGAGGCACCTTACACAGCTTTAGACCTGCCCCCCCCCCCCCCCCCCACGGGCCTGACCACTACCATTCCCCCAAATATGGCCACTGGCCAGAGGCGTATACCAAATTTGCACTATGTGGGGATTTTAAACGCCATATTTGCTCACTACCCCCCATCTCTTTACCCCCCGCACCCTCTTTAACTGCATTGGCCAGGAGTGTACACCTGTTGCAGCTGCACTGCAGGAATTATTCACACTGTCACCCAGGTGTACTGCCTGGCAAGTGTCACCTATTCAAGTGAATGGGGCCAGTCTTCAAGCCCCCTGCAACTGTGTGAAATGCATGCTCATGTGGGGTCCAAGAGGTTAAAGCAGGTAGTGATGAGGTGATAAACACCTCCTCACCACCTTCCTTTACCCCCTTGGTTGCTGTACTGCACAAGGTTGCAGAGCGCCTGCTCTTCGCTTGAATTGGGCACACTTGGCAGATGCACCCCCCAATCCATATCCTCTAGCCCCCCCCCCTTCTCTATGCCACTGGGCAAGCTACAATTTGAATGAGTGCACAACATGTACAACAAGCAAGTTTGACAACTTAACTTAAGCAACTTTTGAAGATGACACATATTAGGCAAAGAAATATTAGAACACACATTGTTGAATGAAACATTTTTTTATTAAAACAAGGGTTAGGGTAAGGGTTACGGTTAGGGTGTTGTAAAGTGGTTTAACACCAGACTCTCTTGGGTGTGAACATCTAGCTTCCTTATAATTTGTGGTAACTTTGTTCAGTAGGCATGTAACAAAATTTTACGCAAAACAGTTCTTCAACTCTTATTATTTTTGACTAAACAAAAATAGTCATATGCAGAGGAGCCCTGTATAAAAATGTAAAAAACATTTGGACACCTCTTGCACCTCAACAATTAGTGGCCAAAAAATAGCCGAGAAAATTTGTATTTAAAATTGGGAATAAACAAAATGAATCCCAAAAACAAAAATAAAACATTATTAAATCCAAGTAACCTTAACATTTAGCCATCAGGTCAACAAAGTCACGCATTTTGCACTGTAAAGCTGTAGCAGCCTCCTTTATTTTTTCTAGTTCGGAGCAACACTGCAACACATCCACAGTCATCCTGGCAATTGTACAACTGTGAATAACATTACCTGTTATTAAGGCAACAAAAAAAGTAAGGCAATGACAAGCAAGTAGCTGAGGTCATAATTTATAATCATTTGGGGTCCAGTTCATCATAAACGAATTAATATTTTCTACCTACCCTGTGCATTGTTGTGTGTAACCTGCCTGCCCTTATGACACATATACTTCTATGAAAGTAAAAAGTGCAAACATTATGTTCTCTTTGCACTGGTGTCTGTGTCTCATAAACAATTCAACCTGTTGACACAAACAGCTCCTTACACCTCTTCCTCCCCCATGGTAATGCACTTTATACTATGCACATTAGCACTGTATGGTTTCACACCTTGCTAATGTAGCAAACAGGTAGTTCCTTTTAAGCATTAAATCAAATACACAAAAATGGAAATACACAATAACCAACATTAGAATAATACTTACTTGGGCACAAAACAGGCTCCCCAACACTTGGTTCTGTTTGGGTATTTGTTTGACACTCTCTCCGAGTCATAGTAGGGGATCTTGGAGCAAATAATTCAAGATCTGAGGTGGCTGTAGGTGACAGATCTCATGGCTCAAATGAGGGAACTTCGGGAACATCTGGAATGTCCATTGTGTCTGAAATACAACAATAGAAGGTTAAAGAATCTTCCCAAACTCACAGCTTGCCTTTCTTTTGGGAATGTGTCATGTCATCAGGGACCATGTCTTCATTATTTTCCTCCAATGTGGATGGAGCAGGCATGGTGGATTCTCTTCTCCTCATCTGTTGTCTTTGTTTGAGTTTCATTTTTCTTTTTTTCCCTATTTTAAGGTGAAAAATACAATATGGAACAAATATGAGTTATTATTAAAAATCTAAAACAATAATATGCATATATAGTTTATATTTGGATTCATGCTTTTTTAATTTAAAATACAAATACCTAATAAATATAGAAATAAAATACATACTTGACAAATTAAAAAATTAACAAAACTTTTCATATAAATTAGTATATATACATTTCAAACTAACATACACCAAATATACACAATACATATTGCTTGGACACAACTATTGCTTACTTCTTTTCAGGATATGATGGGTGTGACCTAGCTGTTCTTGTTCCCGATGCTTGAGATCTGACCATCTTTTCCTGATTTGGTCCTTGGATCGATCCACACCATAAATATTCTTTAGAGATGAAATTACCTTCTCTAGAATTCGGTCTTTTCTGGAGTTGGGCCTTTCATAATTCTCCAGCTTGCCATCATAGTCGTTTTTCTCCAGTATGGCCACCACCTCAACCATCTCACCCTTGCTCAAAGGTGTGGCTTTGGGTTTTTTCGGAGCCCAACCACTGCGGCCAGGAATGCAACTCCCCGATTTTGCCATCTCCTCCATGAATCTTCTGCCGACTCACGTGTCTGTGTGTCGCATGCAGCCTAATATTCGGCACGTCCACGCCCCTGCGTCAGCGCGCCACTGGAGGCGGAGTTGACGCATGCGCAGTATTTAAAGGCCGCAAGATCGTTCGACGATTCGCCATCCGACAGATCTGTGACAGGAGAACGATCGATCGGCAAACCACGAATCATCTCAGCAAACAAAGGTACAACTTTAGATTAGAGCATGGGTGTTTTGTGGCCTATACAGCTTTTATTGGGCCCAGCTTATGAGAAAACAACATAAACTTTCACTATGTTTTGTCTTGTGTTGTGTCTTGCAGGCATCATGGTTGACAAATTCACGTCACCAGATATTTTACTCCAGTTTATTGATGAATACAGGCAGATGCCGTGTTTGTGGAGAGTGAAGCGTAAGGACTACTCAAATAAGCAAATGAAAAATGCTGCTCTGCAAAAATTGGAAGATTTGCGCAAAACATTCTGCCACAATGCTGACATTAATTATGTCCGCAATAAAATATCCAATCTGCGCAGCACCTTTAAAAGGGAGCTCAATAAAATCAGAGATTCAGAAAAGTCAGGAGCAGCTGCAGATTATATTGATGTACCAAGGCTCTGGCACTTTGAGAGCCTGCGCTTTCTGACTGAACAGTCTGAATCCAGGCCATCGCTCTCCATTCCACTTCGGCAGAGGGCCTAAGTGCTGAAAACCAGGAGGAAGATGTACAGGAGCCAACCTTTACACAGTTATAGCATTTAACAATATATTGTCTGCAATAAATATAATGATGCTAAACAAATATTATCAAGGCAATAATTTATCCTTAATGTAAAGTCTATTATTTTGTGAAACTATTCAAACAAACTTGAAATTTTATATACAATATAACATTATAATAATGTACAAATTTCCTACACAGGAAAGTGTCAATGTGGAGGAGCCGAGTGGAAGCCAGGCATCCGAGCAGCCACTAACAACACAACCCCCTGAAAAAAGAAGGAAGAAAACCAAGAACTTGGAGGAGGCCACTGCTTCCTTCTTAAGCCAGGCCTCTATGGCCCTCCAAAGAAAGCCAGATGAGGTTGATTCCTTTGTCTTTCTAACAGCCAACAAATTACGCCTGATGACAGAGGACCAACGCCAAATGGCCGAGGTCTTCCTACTGCAGGTGCTGAATAAAGGTGTCCGAGGCGAAATCCACGGACACACACACCTGTCCGAAGACCAGCCACCCCCTCCACCTCCACCACAGCCATCACAGCCACCACAGCCACATGGCAGTCAGTGGCAATATGCACCCGATCCCCACCTTCCACCATGGTCACAAGATTATACATATTCACATTTATAAATGAATTACATTTATAATGTGTTTTTTATGTTCCAGATTATTATTTAATTTCATTTATTTGAGCACGGAATGCACTTTTGGTTACAGTTATATATTTTTAAATGAGAAGATCTCTATGTTTATTTTTGTATACATTTATTTTACAAGTAAATAAAATGGTTACTCAAATACTTGCCTATCTTTTTTTTTAATAAATCGAGCATCTTGGGAGTAGGCAGCAATATATGTATTATACGTTTATGAAAAAATTAATAAAGGGGCACATAAATAGTTAGATATTTTCAATTAATAATTAGAGTTGAGTGGACACCTGGATGTCCGTGTTCGGCGGGTTCGGCCGAACTTGAAAAAAAAGTCCGGGTCCGTGTCCCGGACTTTTTCCGAACTTTACCCGGACACCAAACCCCATTGAAGTCAATGGGGACCCAAACTTTCAGGCACTAAAATGGCTCTAAAACACCAATGGAAAGGGCTAGAGTGCTGCAAATGGCAGCAAAATGTAGTTAAGAGCATGGCAAGTGCTCTTGAAAAAAATCCCCTTTAAATTTGTAATTTTTAAATAGCAGATTAGAACAGCAATCTGTAGTAAAATATAGCTGAACGCTGCACACAACTGACTGATAAAAATATTTTTTTTTCTCCCTCCTACTCAGTGGGCTCAAGTGAGGGCAAAAAGATTGTGTTCACTGCACCACCCCCCACACAGCAAAATCGATGTATACTGCCCCTGACTAATCTCTGCAGCCTGGCCCTAATATGCTCTATAAGATCGTTCACTGCACCACCCCCCACACAGCAAAATCGATGTAGATTACTGACCCTGCCTAATCTCCAGCCTCGCCCTAATATGCTCGATAAGATCGTTCACTGCACAACCCCCCACACAGCAAAATCGATGTAGAACACTGACCCTGCCTAATCTCCAGCCTCGCCCTAAAATGCTCTAATAACTCTCCCTGCCTGCACTCCGACCTGACCCTGCATTCTTTTCGGACACAATTTTTCACAGAATCACTGTCTGTCCCTAATCAGCAGCCAGCACGTATGATGTGTGCTCTGTCCCTAAACTACAGCAGAATGACGCGGAGCGCTGGGGGCTCTCGAACTTATAAAGACATGGTCACATGCTTCAGATGGCCAATCACAGCTACTAATACATTAGTAGGCATGGCTGGGATGGGTTAAGGCACACCAGTTAAACGCGTGTTGATTGGCTGTTGAAAGCCCGCCATTAAAAGTGCGCCATTACATACAAAACAGGAAATATAATGACCGAACACGGATTTTAAACCCAAACATACAGTAAAGTTTTCGGGTCCGTGTTCAGGTAACAAAAATCCAATTATTCGGTACGAACACGAATAATACAGTCCGTGTTCGCTCAACACTATTAATAATCCATTGATAATGGTGTGGAGTTAACTTGATAAATAAACACCATGCAACATGCATAATAGCCAAATCATTATCATCGTAACAGAACACATGCCTCTTTAATTAAAAATGATACAATTATGAGCAGCAGCTTCCTTCTTCTCACATTAACCAAGAGGAGCATGTGCACTGCATTTAAAACATTCATTTGCCTGTCGCGAGACGAAAGTTCTTTCTTGATACAATGGCTATTTTTCGGACACAAATTCTTCCGGTCGTTATTTGCTTCCGATCATGCGTGTTCAGAGTTTAGATTTTTGTCTGACGAATTCTGTACAGACTGCACGAAAACCGGACGTTGTGTTGACGGACGACAAAAATTATATAGCCTACACATCAGGATTTTTTCGGCCGAAAAGTCAGAGTCGGCTGTCGAAAGCACCATACTAAGAAATCCGAAAATCGGCAGATCGGTCGTCGGACGAAATTTCCCTTCAGATTTTCTTATCGTGTGTACGGGCCTTTAGTCAGAGGAATCTCTATCAGCCCCTCAATCCCAGAGATTGTTTATTCAGTCTCTTGCTGAGATGGCCCGGGTTGAGTTTAAACTCCCGCCCTTAGAGACAACTGAGACCTCTTTTTCCTCCCTTGGCTCATTGCGCCCTCCTCAGAGTCCTCGGTCATTTTACATGCATCCGGTCTTGGAGCAAGAAGTGTATAACGATTGGGATCATCCTGACAGGATGTTTGTTCCTCCTAAAAGGATTTCATTGTTATATCCTATGGAGGACAAGTTTTCTAAGAGATGGAAAATTCCCACTGTGAATGCAGTCATTTTTTCGGTTAACAAGAGTATAACCTGTCCAGTGGATAATATCCAGGTTTTTAAAGATCCAGCGGATAAAAAGTTGGAATCTTTATTGAAAGAACCCTTTGCGGTTGCAGGTTCTGCAGTACAACCAGCAGTAGCAGCCATAGGAGTGTGTCAGTCTTTGAAAGACCGCATAAAGTGAGTGTCCAAGACAGTTCCTTCTCAACGAGAGTCTGTGGAAGATCTGTCAGATCTACCTCACACTTTGTGTTTTGCAGTTGATGCTTTTACAGACTCCATAAGGCAAATGTCACAGTTTGCTCTGATGACAGCGCATATGCGCAGAATCCTATGGTTAAAGAGCTGGTCTTACCATGTAAAAAATGACTAGCTAGCTTCCCCTTTCAGGGAGAACGCCTTTTTGGTGATGATCTGGATAAGTATATCCAAAAGATCTTGGGGGCGGGGGGTAAGAGAACGTTGCTACCTGTAAAGAAGAAGAGCAGGCGTCCTTCATTTAAAATCCCCAGCACTCATAATACCAGTGCTTCCAATTCCAGGCAGTGGCGATGGCCTCAACCATCTGCATCCGGACCCAAGCCTTCAGGGCAGGGTCAAAAAAAGCCCTGGGCCCGGAGATCAGCCAAGTCTTCCTCTAAGCCCTCTCAGTGAAGGGGCGCCCCCACTCGCCTAGGTGGGGGGAAGGCTCCTGTAGTTCTCAGGGGTATGGGTGGAGTTGATTCAGGACAACACGGTCATCTCCCCCATTTCACAGGGATACAAGCTGGAATTTCGGGTGTTCCCTCATCCTCAGTTCGTAAGGTCAAATATTCCAACAGATCCCCTAAAAGAAAGATCTCTCTTTCAGGCATTGGACCAGCTGGGAGCTCAGTGGGTGATAAACGAGGTTCCAGAAAATTAAAGGTTCAAGGGTTTTTACTCAAACCTATTCATAATCCCCAAACCAAACAGGGATGTGAGATCTATTTTGGATCTCAAGGCGCTGAATCCCTTTCTGAATGTTCGTTCTTTCTGCATGGAATCAATTTGTTCAGTCTTAGCCTCCATGCAGGGAGAGGAATTTCTAGCATCCATAGACATCAGGGATGCATATCTTCATGTGCCTTTATTTCAGACCCATCAAAGATTCCTTCATTTTGCGATTGGAAACAATCATTTTCAGTTTGTGGCCCTGCCCTTTGGGTTGGCCACAGCTCCAAGAGTGTTCACAAAGATCCTAGCTCCAGTATTGGCTGTTCTAAGTTCTCGAGGGATATCTGTAATAGGATATCTGGATGATCTATTACTAATAGATCGATCGGCGTCGGTCTAAGCCGAAATATCCTTTAGACAGTGCATTTTTTTTGGAACGTCTGGGGAGGGGGCAAGGGTGTAGGAACCCACACAAATCTGGGGGGGGACAGCATTTTTACTCGCCAGGTATATGCTTTTTAAGTAAACTGCAAGAGAGAGAGTGTGTGTGTGTGTGTGTGTGTGTGTGCATGAAAAAAATATAGACTATATACACATTCACATTACAGGGAACACTATATACTACAAGAGAGTACAACTACTACCTGGAGGATATACCTTACTATATACATATTACAGGGACCAATATATATAGAAAGGTATATCCTCCAGGACAGAGTTGTCTGTCTCTTGTGTCATCGATTCCATCATTATCATTGCCAGCCATGAGAGAGTTAAAAAAATAATATATATCATCAGATTCATTGCATTCAGCCTGGCAGGCTGTGGGCCGTGGCAGCCTTACCTTTACAACGGCTCAGCTGCACATGGGAGGAGGTGGGTGGAGGCGGAGCCAGTCGGGTCGAGACGGAGCCGGTGGGAGGAGAGGAGGACGAGCCGACGAGGAGGAGGATCCTCCTCCGAGTCTTCCGCTGCGGCGCCGTGCATCCTGGGTCTGCTCTGCTAACGTCACTGGTTGCTAGATGCCAATTGGGCTGGCCTTAGCAACCAGTGTACACTGCAGTCAGACTTAAGCCACGGCCGCCGCCGCCAGCGGGCGAAAGCAATAAGGGGGGGCCCGGGCTGGCGGACAACATAACGGAAAAGACGGCCCTGCTAAACTGGGGGGGATTTCACCATACCAGTCCCCCCCGCATTATTTCCTGGGGGGGGATGTGTCCCCCCTGTCCCCCCCTCCCGGTTCCTACGCCCATGGGAGGGGGAAATCCTTTCTTCCAGTGACCTGGAAAGTGGGGACTACAGATGCCAGTTTCTCTGACTAGGAAGCAGTTCTGGAGGAATCTACTGTCCAGGGGAAATGGTCTTGGGTAGAGAGTCGTCTCCCCATCAACATTTTGGAAATTCGTGCAGTCAGTTGAGCTCTGAAATTTTGGACGCCCAGACTTCGGGGTACCCTATCAGGGTGAAATCCGACAATGCCACGGCCGTGGCTTATGTCAACCATCAAGAAGGCACAAGGAGTCGATCAGCCCAGAAAGAGGTGGATATCATCCTGTCCTGGGCAGAGAAGTTTGTGCCATGCCTGACAGCAGTGTTCATTCCAGGAATAGAGAACTGGCAGGCAGACTTTTTGAGCCGTCAACAGATGTTTCCGGGGAAATGGTCCTTACATTCTGAGATTTTTCAAGTGATCTGCCTACGCTGAGGGGTCCCAGACGTAGATCTGTTGGCATTCAGGTTCAACAACAAGTTGGGGGAGATTTGTGTCCAGGACCAGGGATCCACTCGCAGTCGGAGTGGATGCTTTGGTGACTTCTTGGGAGGAGTATTCCCTAATGTATGCTTTCCTCCGGTACAGCTGATTTCGCATTTGTTGCACAGGATCCAGATGGAGGGGAACCAGTAATTCTGGTAGCTCTGGCTTGGCCGAGGAGGATTTGGTATGCACAAATCCAGAGGTTGGCAGTGAGGAGGCGTTGGGCCCTTCCACTGCGTCCGGATTTGCTCTCTCAAGGTCCGATATTCTACCCTGCTGTACAGTCTCTAGATTTGATGGCTTGGAAGAATTAGGTCCTCTTGCTCTCTTAAGCAACAGACTTGATGCAACTACTTTATCTTTAGGACACTCTCTAGCATCCCCTTGACTGACACCCATCCACTGACTCTTCTAGTTGAAGGGATGGCCCCACTCAGGACAGTCCCCATGACACAGATCTGTACACACTATATGCAGAATCAGATCCTTTCTAGTGTCTTCCTTCCAGTCAGTTCTGCAGGACCTCTGGGTTCTGCTCCTCTTTGACTCTCAAGCCGTCCACGACTCTTCTAGTTGAAGGGATGGCCCCCCTCAGGACAGTCCCCATGACACAGATCTGTACACACTGTATGAAGAATCAGATACTTTCTATTGTCTTCCTTCCAGTCAGTTCTGCAGGACCTCTGGGTTCTGCTCCTCTTTGACTCTCAAGTCCTCACTCATGTTGGCAGCCGCCCCTCCCTCCAGGGCCCTGTTCTCCAGCCAAAGTCCCAGAGCACATGTGCCCCTGGCATTTTTACAGTCACCCAGCATGCACGAGGCACTTTCCTCTGCCAATCACCAGAGCTGTAACGATGCCTGTGCCCTCCCTTGTCAGGTTTCCTCCTACTGTCCAAATTTGCCTCCTTATTGGACCAGTGTGAAACATTACAGACAAGCTGAGCTGCACCTGAGCACCATGAGCAGACCCTACCAATGGATTCTGCTCCCTGGTAGGCAGCGAGCATTATACATTTTCCTGGCATTCTCTCTGGTAAGCAGAAAGAACCAAAAACTATACTCCCTTCTAGCACCTACCTAGGAGGGTGCCACATAAGAAAAGAGTTAATTTGACATTTGAGTTCCTATTGCAGTCTGCATTTCTATACAACAGGAAGAAGCTTGGGAGGTTTACAGGGTGGTGACACCTTAAAGACCACAACATACAGGGGTATGCAATGTACGGTTATCAGCAAACACACACACACATCATAGGTTGAACTGGATGGACTGATGTCTTTTTTCAACCTCACAAACTATGTAAATAAAGGTTGTGGTCAGGACTGAGAGGTTTTGTTTTGTTAGAAGATTTCCTGTTTTTCTGCATATTCTCTTTTCTTTTCATTTTTTTTTTTTAACATACTTTGTTTTCAATCTACAGGGGTTCACACCCTTATAGATACCCAGTAAATTCTTTCACAACCTTCTATGCCCCAACAGTAAAAAAAAAAAAAAAAAATGTATACTCTTAATATAAATAAAAATAAAAATATGAGGATGCAAAATATGTATTTAATGCTGACGTTTAGGTATGGCCGTTTTTACCAGCTTGGAGCAATGCAAGTACATTATATTACCAAAAGTATTGGGACGCCTGCCTTTACACACACATGAACTTTAATGGCATCCCAGTCTTAGTCCGTAGGGTTCAATATTGAGTTGGCCCACCCTTTGCAGCTATAACAGCTTCAACTCTTCTGGGAAGGCTGTCCACAAGGTTTAGGAGAGTGTCTATGGGGATGGTTGTTCAGTCTTAGCCTCCATGCAGGGAGAGGAATTTCTAGCATCCATAGACATCAGGGATGCATATCTTCATGTGCCTTTATTTCAGACCTATCAAAGATTCCTGAGACCTGGCTCACAGCCTGTGCTCTAATTCATCCCAAAGGTGTTCTATCAGGTTGATATCAGGACTCTGTGCAGGCCAGTCAAGTTCCTCCACCCCAAACTCGCTCATCCATGTCTTTATGGACCTTGCTTTGTGCACTGGTGTGCGGCCATGTTGGAACAGGAAAGGGCCCTCCCCAAAAGTTGGGAGCATGCAACTGTGCAAAATGCATTGATATGCTCATGGGTGTCCGCAGAACTTTTTCCGGGGGAGGGGGGGGGCATCATTTTAAGGTCAGTCATGCTCCACCCCTTTTGAATAATGTCAAGAAGGGGAGGGGCTTATCCATTATCACATAAAGCACAGGCATTCAAAGGTTTGAGAAACCTGATGCAAAAGCAACGCTGACCCTCTGTGTTTTGGGTCCGTGCCGTGACATCACGTGCCGTGCCTCTGTGCACTGAGCCACAAATCTCCTCAGTTTCCTTGCTCCGGACTCCTCCTCTCCTTGAATGATAGCACCGGGGCCTGGGGCTGAGGACAGTGGTCCACGCGGCTGCTGGTGTCAGTCATCGCTCAAGCTGCGACTTGCGAGTATTTATTTTTAAAGGGGAAAAATAAGGCACTCTTTACCAGTTTTCAGAGCGCTGATCGCCGCTCACGTGACCCGCCGCCTCTCTCCTCCTCTCGGTCTCTCCTCCTCCCCTCCTGACTGACGTCAGCGGGGAATCCTCGGCCCCGCCTGCTGCAGGCAGCTGTCAGACAAGGAGAGGAGAGAGCTGGCGGGTCACATGAGCGGCGATCGGCGCTCTAGAAACTGGTAAGGAATGGTTTATTTTTTTGAAACACAGACACAGGGGCACGGGCACACAGGACTAATAAACAGGGCCAGACAGGATAGTATAAAGTGGATTAACAACCACTTTAAAGAGGAAGTTGAGATTCCAGGGGGGGGGGGGCACTTGCCCCCCCATGCGGACGCCCATGGGTATGCTGACGCCTTAAGACATGGGTGTCCAACCTTTTGGCTTCTCTGGGCCACATTGAATGTAGAGAAATTTTCTCGGGCCGCATATTAAATATATACTATAATTAAGGTATATAAGTAAAAAAAAAAGCCGCTGCGCCCTTCCCGCGCTGCCGCACCCTTCCCGCGCTGCCGCGCCCCCCGCAGTAATTTCACATAACTAGAGGATGATCAAATGAAATGGAATCAGTATACAGAGGTTTACTTCTTCTGAGCGATAATAAAGGAACACTCTAACCACCATGACAACTTCAGTGATTTGAAGTGGTCATGGTGATAGGAGTCACTCAGAAACACTGTATATGCTCCCCTCCCCCCTCTGAGGCAGCCTCTGCCTACCATTAGTTGGAAGCTGCTGTGGCCGTGCCCCCGACCTGACTTCCTTCCTCCCCAGCAAAAAAAATATTGTCAGGGGGCAGTGGGCCGCATTGCCTGAGGTTCCGGGCCGCAGGTTGGACATACCTGCTTTAAGAGTTCCCTTCACTGGAACTAAGGGGCCAAGCCCAACCCCTGAAAAACAACCCCAACACCATAAACCCCCCATCCACCAAATGATTTGGACCAGTGCACAAAGCAAGGTCCATAAAGACATGGATGAGCGAGTTTGGGGTGGAGGAACTTGACTGGCCGGCACAGAGTCCTGACCTCAACTCAATAGAACACCTTTGGCATGAATTAGAGTGCAGACTGTGAGCCAAGTCTTGTTTCCAACATCAGTGCCTGAGCTCACAAATGCGCTTCTGGAAGAATGGTGAAACATTCCCATAGACACTCCTAAACCTTGTGGACAGCCTTCCCAGAGGAGTTGAAGCTGTTATAGCAGCAAAGGGTGGGCCAACTCAATATTGAACCCTACGGACTAAGACTGGGATGCCATTAAAGTTCACGTGTGTGTATAAAGGCAGGCGTCCCAATACTGTGGACAATATAGTGTACAGTATGTTGAGGTATGGAAGGTTGTGGAAGAAATTACAGGACCCCTGAACCACTAAGGTTGGGAACCGATGTTCTGATACAGATTGAAAATGAAGTATATTATAGACAAAGAAAAGGCATAAACACAGGAAAGCTTTGTAACAAAACTTCTCAATCTGACCACAACCTGAGCGTCTTCCTGTTGTCACTTCTTGTCTAGAAATGCAGAATTATCTCAATATGGATACAAATGTCAAATAAACATTTTTTTAAAATAAAGATCACCGCCCCTGAGAAAGTCTAACTTATAATCTGTTTTGTATAAATTCCCGCATTTTGTCCCTTTTACCAGTCACTGGGGTTGATTTACTAAAAACAAATAGACTGAGTACTTTGTAAGTGCAGTTGCTCCAGAGCTTAGTAAAAGAGCAGAAGCTCTGCTGACTTCCATCATCCAATCATGTGCAAGCAATTTTCCTTGCATGTGATTGGGTAATATTTGCAAAGTGAAGGTTCGCACACATTTTTTCGTTCTTCGGAAATTCAGGTGTATCCAAGTTTCCAACTTACAATAGTAACGAATTCAACGAAACAAAATTTTGGACAAAATTAGAATTCAAATAGTTTTCGAATCAAATTTGAATTTAGGAAGAGAAAAATATAGAATAGAAAATAAAGAAATAGAATAAAAAAGAATGTATTAGAAAAGAATAGAAAAAAAAAAAAAAGAATAGAATATTATAAAATAAAATGCAAAAGAAAATAATATAAAAACATAGAATAGAAATGAAAGAGATATTATAGAACAGAAAACAAAGTAAAACAAAACAAAATAGAATTGAAAATAAAATAACAGAATAAGCCCCCGTTCACACTGGGGCGACCTGTGAGGCGACCTGGTTGCCTCACAGGTCGCCGTAGGTCGCCCGCCATACAGAAGCTATGGACCCGTTCTAATAGGAGCGACACAAGTCGCTCCGACTTAGAAAAAGGGTCCGGAGCTTCTTTGGGGCGACCCAGAGCGACCTGCATAGACTTCAATGTTATGAAGTCCGTGTCGGCCGCTCCGAGGTCGCGGTGCGAGCAGCGCGCCACGACCTGTGTGGTCGCCTGGGGAAGTCGGATCGCCCCAGTGTGAACGGGGCCTAAGTGCCGGTTCACACTACGTTGCTCCGACTTCGGGGGCGACTTGCACGGACTTCATAACATGAATGGACTTGGGCTGTGTTCTATGAAATTGGGCCCTATTTGGACATGGTCACTTAGGGGTGTACTCACTTTTGTTGCCAGCGGTTTAGACATTAACCACTTACTGCCCGCCCACCGTCAAATGACGGCGGAGCAGTGCAGCTATTGTTCTGGGAGGCCGTCATATGACGGCGCATCAGAACGGCCTCTCTCACGCGCCCGTGTTGCTAGGACACGGCGAGACCCCGATCTCGGTAAGGAGCCAATGACATGGCTCTTTACCCATGTAATCGGCTGTGTCCAATCACAGTCGGTCACATGTAAATGAGGAAGTGCCGTTCAGTGGCTCTTCCTCAAAGTGGAGACTAGGACAGGTAATCAGGGCACTGATCATCAGTGCCCTGATTACAGAAAAGTGAAAAACAGTGCCAATCAGTGCCCACCATCAGTGCCCATAGTGCTGCCAGTCAGTGCCCATCAGTGCCTGCTCATCTGTGCTGCCCATCAGTGTCCATCAGTGCCTCCCATCAGTGCTCATCAGTGCCACCCGTCAGTGCCCATCGGTGCTGCCCGTCAGTGCCATTCAGTGTCGCCCATCAGTGCCACCCGTCAGTGCCCATCAGTGCCATCCGTCGGTGCCACCTCTCAGTGCCCATCAGTGCCGCCTTTCAGTGCCCATCAGTACCACCTTTCAGTGGCCATCAGTGCCGCCTATCAGTGCTCATCAGTGCTGCCTTTCAGTGCTCATCAGTGCCTCCTATTAATGCCACCTATGTGTGCCCATCAGTGTGGCATATTAGTACCTCATCACTGCACATAAGTGCCACCTCATCAGTGCCCATCAGTGCAGCCTATCAGTACCCATCAGTGCCATCCATCTGTGCAGCCTCTCGGTGCCCATCAGTGCCGCCTATCAGTGCTCATCAGTGCAGCCTATTAATCACTTACCGCAAAGTGACGTATATTTACATCGGCAGACTTTGCGGGGTTTTACCGGGATGATGCCTCTAGCGGCACCATCCCGGTAGCGTGGTTTAGAGTCGACGGTCGGCTTTCCGTCGGTAATGACCAATGCGGCTCGCGAGCCGCTCGATCGTTACCCGGGTGAGCGGTAGGGGACGGCCCCCCTCCCGCCGTCTTCCGTGACTTTGCCCGGGCCTCCCGTCCCACCAGGAGACCCGAGCACCCAGCCGGCGCGTCCACCATTCATTTTATTTCGTTTAGATTCCTTATTTTGTTACGTTCAATTTCTATTCGTAATTCGTATTCGGAATTGCTTTTTATGTCTTTTACAAATTTTCTTCGAATTTACTGATTTTTTTTATTCAAAACATTTTGAACCGATCGAATCGAAAACTTTAAATTTTTTTTTTTTTTTTCTATTCGAATGTGGCAAAGTGAATAAACAAAAGAAAAATCTTCATCAACTTATTACAATGACTCTTTAACTGCTTGCCGTCCGCCGCAAGTACATTTACTGCGGCAGTCAGCCCCTCCTGGACAAAGCGACGTAGTACTATGTCGATTGCCCAGGAGCCTGTAGGGGGAGAGCGCGCGATGCTGGAGGTTCGTTTACGGCCATCCCCGCGCATGTGACCGGCGTGCACGATGTTCGCCGGTCACTCGCGATCTCCCACTGGAGAGGGAGAAAGGCAGGCGGCTGATGTAAACAAAGCCACCTGTCATTCTCCCTGATCTAACTGCAGAGATCATACGATCCTGCTATGTAGGATCGTATGTCTCTGTGGTTACATCACAAGTCACGCCCCTTTACAGTTAGAATCACGCCCCTAGGGACACACTTAACCCCTTGATCACTAATAAAGTTAACCCCTTCCCTGCCAGTGTCATTTTTACAGTAGCAGTGCATATGTATAGCACTGATTACTGTAGTAATGTCACTGGTACCCCCAAAAGTGTAGAGAATTTTAGTCAGGGATCTGATCTGTCCGCCACAATGTTGTAGTCCCGCAAAAAAAAAAAATCGCAGATCGCCGCCATTACTAGTTAAAAAAAAAAAAACAATAAAAATTACATAAATCTTTCCTGTAGTTATTAGACGCAATAACTTTTGCGCAAACCAATCAAAATACGCTTATTGCGATTTTTTTTTTTTACCAAAAATATGTAGCAGAAAACAAATTGGCCTAAAATGTTAAAAATTTTTGATTTTTACATTTTGGGGGGGGGGGGGGGATTTCATATAAAAAAATGTGAAAAATATTGTTATTTTTTCAAAATTGTCGCTATTTTTTTGTTTATAGCGCAAAAAATAAAAATCGCACAGGTGATCAAATACCACCAAAAGAAAGCTCTGTTTGTGGGAAAAAAAGGACGTCAATTTAATTCGGGTACAGCGTCGCACGACTGCGCAATTATCCGTTAAAATCACGCAGTGCCGAATCGCAAAATAGGGCCTGGTCTTTGAGTAGCCAAATCCTCCGGTGCTTAAGTGGTTAAATCATCTTTGGCTTAACAAAAAACAGCGTTATTTCCAAATGGTTCTCTAACACAGTCTTTGATTTCAGAAATATGTTTACAGTTTGAATTTGACTGGAATTTGATGTAAAATTTGATTCAAATTTCAATTTGAATTTCCAAAATCCGGACAAATTTCGTTATTCAGAGCATTCGGTAATCTTTGTTTATATGGCAAATTGGGCATTCGGATATATCCAAATCTCTGAATAACGAAAAACTTAAAAAAATATTTATTTGGAACAAAAGAAATGGCACATGTCCAGTGGGGGAGGTGCTTTGACTTGGGGAAGACAGGGATCCGGAAACACAGGATCTCTATCTTCCCCTCTGTCTGCTATTCTCCCTCTTTCAGAAATTATCGCTGGGTGCACCGGACCCGCTGATTGGCTCCCGCTGTGTCAAATCACAGTGGGAGCGGGTTGTGAGCGGTGCGAATGCACGCCCCAGACCTGGAAAAAAAAGACACAGACCACTGGGTGCTGGCGAACATGGGGTGCACCGAACCCGCTGATTGGCTCGAAAACTTTAGATTTTGTTTTTTTATTCGAATGTGGCAAAGTGAACAAACAAAAGAAAAATCTTCATCAAATGATTACAATGACTCTCTAAATCATCTTTGGCTTAACAAAAAAACATCATTATTTCCAAATGGTCCTCTAATAACAAACACAGTCTTTGATTTCAGAACTAGGTTTACGGTTCAAATTTGACTGGAATTTGATGTAAAATTCGATTCAAATTTTAATTTGAGTTTCTGAAATCCGGACGAATTTCATTTAGTTATCCAGAGCATTCGGTAAACTTCGTTTATACTGCAATTCGGGTATTCAGGTATATATGAATCTCTGAATAACGAAAAACTTGACTGAATACTTATTCAGAATGAAACGAACGGCACAGGTCTAGTGGGGGAGGTGCTTTGACTGGGGGAAGACAGAGATCCGTGTTCCTGCTTAGCAGAAACAAAGGATCGCTATCTTCCCCTCTGTCTGCCGTTCTGCCTCTCTCAGAAATGCGCCAGACCCAGGGCCAGATTAACGTAGGGGCTATTGGAGCTGCAGCTCCAGGCCCCTACCTTTTATATAGGCCCCGGGTTGGCCATATTCACTGTTACCGCTCTTCTGTCACTTGTAAACACAGAAGTCTGGCTTCTATGCTCGCTTCCCCAGGCAGCTCCCTCAGAACCTCCCCACACAGCACGAAGGCCGGACAAGGAGGGACAGTTGCCGATGCATGGATGTGTTTATGGGCTTCAGAGACAGCATCCCATGTTGAATTAGGCATGCATGGCTGCACCCTTCCTCCTCTGGGTGCATGCCAAGGCACGGCCCTTAAGGCCCTTCAAAATCCTCAGCACCAAGCCCATGATGCTCTTAATCCGGCCCTGGCCTGACCCTCTGATTGGCTCGGTCAAATCGAAAACTTTAGATTTTTTGGTTTTTTTATTCGAATGTGGCAAAGTGAACAAACAAAAGAAAAATCTTCATCAAATGATTACAATGACTCTTTAAAATCATTTTTGGCTTAACAAAAAAACAGCATTATTTCCAAATGGTCCTCTAATAACACGCAGTCTTTGATTTCAGAATAAGGTTTGCAGTTCGAATTTGACTGGAAATTGATGTAAAATTAGATTCAAATTTAAATTCAAATTTCTGAAATCCGGACAAATTTAATTTTGTTATTGAGAGCATTTCTTTTGATTCAAATGCGGCAAAGTGAACAAACAAAAGAAAAATCTTCATCAAATGATTACAATGACTCTTTAAATCACCTTTGGCTTCACAAAAACAGCAAAACAAATGCCACATGTCTAGTGGGAAATTGACTGGGGGAAGACAGAGGTCCGTGTTCCCGCTTAGCAGAAACACGGGATCTCTATCTTCCCCTCTGTCCGCCGTTCTGCCTCTCTCAGAAATGATTGCTGGGTGCCAGTGAACATGGGGTGCACCGGACCTGCTGATTGGCTCAGTCGAATCGAAAACTTAAGATTTTTTTTTTATTCGAATGACACAAAGTGAGCAAACAAAAGAAAACGAACAGCACATGTCTCGTGGGGGAGGTGCATTGACTGGGGGAAGACAGAGATCCATGTTTCCAGCAGGATCTCAATCTTCCCCTCTGTCCGTCGTTCTGCCTCTCTCAGAAATGCGCCACACCCTCTGATTGGCTTGGTCGAATCTAAAACTTTAGATTTTTTTTTTTTTTATTATTTATTCGAATGCGGCAAAGTGAACAAACAAAAGAAAAATCTTCATCAAATGATTACAATAACTCTTTAAATCAAGCACACACAGTTTTTGATTTCAGAATTTGGTTTATAATTCAAATTTGACTGGAATTTGATGTAAAATTCAATTCAAATTTAAATTTGAATTTCCGAAACGTGGACGAATTTAATTTCGTTATTGAGAGCATTCGGTAAACTTAATTTATACTGCAATTCGGGTATTCGGATATATCCGAATCTCTGAATAACGAAAAACTTGTCCGGATATTTATTCGGAACGAAACAAATGGCACACGTCTAGTGGGGGAGGTGCTTTGACTGGGGGAAGACAGAGGTCCGTGTTCCCGCTTAGCTGAAACAAAGGATCTCTATCTTCCCCTCTGTCCGCTGTTCTACCTCTCTCAGAAATGCGCCGGACCCGCCGATTGGCTTGGTCAAATCGAAAACTTTAGATTTTTTTTTTATTCGAATGTGGCAAAGTGAGCAAACAAAAGAAAAATCTTCATCAAATTATTACAATGACTCTATAAATCAAGCACACACAGTCTTTGATTTCAGAATAAGGTTTACAGTTTGAATGTGACTGGAATTTGATGAAAAATTAGATTCAAATTTAAATTCAAATTTCCAAAACCTGGATGAATTTAATTTAGTTATTGAGAGCATTCGATAAACTTTATTTATACTGCAATTTGGGTATTCGGATATATCTGAATCTCTGAATAACGAAAAACTTGTCCGCATATTTATTCGGAACGAAACGAACCGCACATGTCTAGTGGGGGAGGTGCTCTGGCTGGGGGAAGACAGAGGTCCGTGTTCCCGCTTAGCTGAAACACGGGATCTCTATCTTCCCCTCTGTCCGCCGTTCTGCCTCTCTCAGAAATGATCACTGGGCACCGGCGAACATCGTTTGTGCCAGAGCCGCTGATTGGCTCCCGCTGTGGTCGCGGGCGGCGCAAATGTGTGCCCCAGACCCGAAAAAAAAGACGTACAGGTATGCGAAAGCGGTTACACAGTTTCAGTGTTTATGATTGGTTGTCCTCCTGTTCCTCGGGTGCCTTTTGTGGGGTTCGAATTAAGAAGTTGTCTCTTCACCTCATTTTCACATCGGGTTTTGACCGCTGCTAACTTCTCCAGGGTATCAGATCCTCCAACATTAAATGATGCCCAGTTTTGCCCGTTAAGTATGGACAAGACGTGCTCCTTCTGCTTCTTCTTTGCTTCTGCCTCTATGGTGTCCTCAGTGACCTGAAGCAAAATGTCTTCATATATCTTTTTATATCGCTTTGATTTGGAATTGTAAATACACAAAATACCAGCCATCGCCAAGAGGATCAATGAGAGACCGGCCATCTGTAACAAAGAACAAAGAGATCAATTCAAGTCAGAGGTGTAACTGGAACCTTTAGGGCCCGGTGCAAGAAACCATGGAGGGCCCCCTGGACCCCCGGCTGGGGCCCTTCCCTTCAAGCCTGGGACTCTTCCCACTGATCCCGGGGCTCTTTACTCTCATTGCGGGGACTTTTATTACGGTCCCGCAGCAGGACCCTTTCACAAGTTCTGCAGTGGGCCCCCTTCCTGCCATCTTAGGGCCTCCCCACAGGGGTGGAATGCCAGGGCCCGGTTGCAAGTGTGACCTTTGCGATCCTGGAAGTTCACCCACTGGTGTCAGTAGTTTTTATTTTTTTGGTACTTTAATTGTATTATTTCTTATCATTTTATTTTATTTTTTTACAATGTCCGCAGCCCCTGCATAGGAGATGCAGGGGCTGCGGACATGGTACTGGAGATGCAGGGGCTGCAGGCATGGTACAGGAGATGCAGGGGCTGTGGGCATGGTACAGGAGATGCAGGTGCTGCGGGCATGGTACAGGAGATGCAGGGGTTGCAGGCATGGTACAGGAGATGCAGGGGCTGCGGACATGGTACAGGAGATGCAGGGGTACTGGACATGGTACAAGAGATGCAGGGGCTGCGGACATGGTACAGGAGATGAAGGGGCTGCGGGCATGGTACAGGAGATGCAGGGGCTGTGGGCATGGTACAGGAGATGCAGGTGCTGTGGGCATGGTACAGGAGATGCAGGGGTTGCAGGCATGGTACAGGAGATGCAGGGGCTCCGGACATGGTACAGGAGATGCAGGGGCACTGGACATGGTACAAGAGATGCAGGGGCTGCGGACATGGTACAGGAGATACAGGGGCACTGGACATGGTACAAGAGATGCAGGGGCTGCGGACATGGTACAGGAGATGCAGGGGCTGCAAGCATGGTACAGGAGATGCAGGGGCTGCCGGCATGGAACAGGAGATGCAGGGGCTGTGAGCATGGTACAACAGATGCAGGGGCTGCGGGCATGGTACAGGAGATGCAGGGGCTGCGGGCATGGTACAGGAGATGCAGGGGTTGTGGGCATGGTACAGCATAGAATAAAACAGAATAGAATTAAAAAGAGAAGAACAGAATATAATATAACAGAATAAAATAGAGCAGAATAGAAAGTAATAGAGTAGATATTATTAGATTAGAATACTATAAAACAGAATAGAATATAAAATAATATAATAAAATGGAATAAAATAGAAAAGAATAGAAAAAAAAAGAGTAAAATAGAATAAAACAGAATTGAATAGAACAGAATATAAACTTAAGGAATATAATATAAATTAATAGAATAGAAAAGAATAGAATAGAATCTAAAAGAGAAGAATAGAATAGAATATAACAGAATAGAATAAAATAGAATTGAGCAGAATAGAAAGGAATAGAGTAGAAATTATTAGATTAGAATAGAATAAAACCAAATAGAATAGAAAATTATAGAATAAAACAGAATAGAATCGAATAGAACAGAATAGAATTTACTAAAACATAATTGAATAGAATAGAATTTAAACTAAAGGAATGTAACAAAACAGTATAGCTAAAATATTTGGATAGAATAGAAAACAAAGGAACAGGATAGAGTAGAAAACAATAGAATAAAACAGAATTGAATAGAATAAAATATTTTCTAATCTATTCTGTTTTATTCTATTCTACTTTAGTATATTTTATTCTATTCTATTCCTTTGTTTTCTATTCTATTCTGTTTTATTTTATTCTATTCCGCAGCCAAAATAGGAATCATCATGTTATTTCACTTCTATATCTGACTGTATTTGTTGCAATATGTTTCTATTTCAAATTTGAATTAATTTTAAATTAGATTTGAAAATAACGAATATTAAAAAATGAAATTTTTAATTGAACAAAAGAAACAATGAAACAAAATGATTTTTCCCATCATGCACGTCTCCATCTCCTCAGAGGATTTTAGAAGTGAGAAGTATAATGCGATTCGGGGAATAATCGCACACAGTGCCGAGTCATTACTTTGTTCTTTAATTAGAGATTTCTATGAGCAGCGCAGCGGCTTTGTGGTTCGCACTTCTGCTTTACAACCGCAGGGTCATCGGCATGAATCCAAACCACAACTCATGTCTGCATGGAGATCCTCCCTGCGCCTGCGGGGGTTTCTTCCCACACTCCACACCAGGGATAGACCGATATGGTTTTTTCAGGGCCGATACCGATATTTTGGTCACAACGTATCGGTATCGGCCGATATTTTGTACGTTTAAAGTTTTGAAAAATAAAGACAATTCTTGACACAAATCTGGTACTGAACATGTTAATTTTTGTTTAATGCTTAATGGCTGGCTGGCTGGCACCCTGTGGTGGATGGCTGGCACCCTGTGGTGGATGGCTGGCACCCTGTGGTAGGTATCTGGCTGGCACAGGGGCTGTGGCTGGCTGGCTGGTACAGTGCCTGTGGCTGGCTGGTACAGGGCATGTGGCTGGCTGGCTGGCACCTTGTCTGTGGGTGGGTGGCTGGCTGGCACCCTGTGGTGGCTGGCTGGCTGGCACAGGGGCTGTGGCAGGCAGGCTGGTACAGTGCCTGTGGCTGGCTGGCTGGCACCTTGTCTGTGGGTGGTTGGCTGGCTGGCACCCTGTGGTGGCTGGCTGGCTGGCACAGGGGCTGTGGCAGGCAGGCTGGTACAGTGCCTGTGGCTGGCTGGCAGGCACCTTGTCTGTGGGTGGGTGGCTGTCTGGCACCCTGTGGTGGGTGGGTGGCTGGCACAGGGGCTGTGGATCTGGGTGGCTGGCTGGCACCGGGCTGCTGTGGGTGGGTCTATGGCTGTGATACACTCCCGCGAGACAAGTCCCGACTCCAGACGAGGCTGTCCAAAGCGAGGGAGGCGGCATAAGAAGGCAGAATGACGTCACAAAAATATCGGCAATATCGGCCAGTCCCGGGGCCTGTATGTCTAGGGGGTGCTTTCTAACGGTGGGGGGTGGGCTTGTGAAATCAATACAGAGACCTGCGTTCCTAAATGGGAGGATCACAGGAGCTCTGTGCTGATAGCTGAGAGAACAACGGTCTGCTGTGTTTACAACAGCAGATGGCCGTTCTCTCTCCACAGGGAGCAATCGCGGGTGCACGGTGGCAACCCCGTGGATTGGCTTTACCGCTGGCAAGTGGGCAACCCCAGGATTTGCTCCCACAAACTGCCGTACAATTATACGATTCGCGGGAACCTGCCGACCTGCCGTCGTATATAGGTTGAGGCTGGTCGGCAAGTGGTTCATTTTTAATTGTTTTCTTAACCACTTGCCGACCGCTCACATTGAGCCTACTGCGGCAAAGTGGCTCGTTATCGTCCAGCGACGTAGGTCTACGTCGTTGGACTCCTCCCCTTGTGGGCGGCGCGTGCGTGCCGCCGGAGGCTCGCTCCCGCTGTATTCAGTCACAGCGGGAGTCGGGCCGGAGGAGGAGAGGCAGCGGTCGCCGTCTCTCTCTTCCCTGATCATTGGGGAAAGAGTGAGAAAATCCGCCTGCTTGTGTAAACAAAGCGGGCGGATCTCCCCTGTGTCACACAACCCCCTCCCCCCACACACGTCAGTAAGCATGAGGCACACATTTAACCCCTTGATCACCAACAGTGTTAACCCCTTCCCTGCCAGTGTCATTATTACAGTAAGAGTGCATATTTTTAGCACTGATTACTGTAGTAATGTCACTGGTACCCTCAAAAGTGTAAAAAATGTCAGTTAGGGGTCCGATCTGTCTGCCGCAATGTCGCAGTCCCGCAAAAAAAATTAAGTCTCTTCAAAGTCGCACTAAAGTCGCGCTAAAAAGTCGCTCCTTCATGGGGCGACTTTCGCTTCGCGGTAGTGTGAACGGCTCTAAGGGTAACTCCATTTTCATGGGGAAAAAAAATAGCAAATAAAGGAAAAACAATATAGCGTCTATAATTGTGACACAAATCATATTGTGATTGAATGTTATCAAAAAACCCCTTTCCCTTTTCAATCTGCAGCTGTTGTAATTCTCTGAAAATGCAATATGGCCGCCTGGAGCTGTTCTGTACACAGAATGTATACTGACCACACCCCCAGAAACATCATTTCCTGCTTGTGTGATTGGCTCACCAATTTTTCCCACAAGTCTGCACTAAGATACAAGTCAGATTTCTGGCATCCCCTGCAACAAAAATGTCATTTTTGGTGAGATCCTCCCAATAGGAACACATCTAAAGGGATGCAGCTGATAGATAATTATGAAACCACTCCCATTTGACCCACTCAGCACAGAGGAACAAACAATGATTTCTTCAGAATAACAAAAGGGTAGAAATCTGCAACAAAGTTTGTTAAAATCCCTACAATGTACAGAGATCACCCAGAGGGGAATGTTTTTTTCTTAATAAAAGTGGAGTTACTCTTTAAAGGTGGTGAACTTATTTCCAAGGATGTTCTTTGAGATGTGAATGAAACACAATTACAGGGAGGGATTGTGGACATTGCAACAATGTATTTATTATTTGTAGCGCATTTTAGATGAAGTGATTAGTGGAGTGTTTTTTGATCCTTTGCCTTGTATTGTTTAACCACTTCAGCCCTGAAAGGTTTTACCCCCTTAATGTCCAGGCCATTTTTTCGTGATTCGGCACTGCGTTACTTTAACGGACAATTGCGTGGTCGTGCGACGCTGTACCCAAATAACAATTGATGTCCTTTTTTTTCCCCCACAAACAGAGCTTTCTTTTGGTGGTATTTGATCACCTCCGCGGTTTTTAGATTTTGCGCTATAAACAAAAAAAGAGCGACAATTTTGAAAAATAATGCAATATTTTTTACTTTCGGCTATAAAACATTCCCAATAAAAAAAATTTAAAAAAATCAAATGTTTTTTTTCCATAAAAAAAAAATCAAAATTTTTTAACAGTTTAGGCTAATTTGTATTCTCCTACATATTTTTGGTAAAAAAAAAAAAAAAAAATCCCACAAAGCGTATAATAATTGGTTTACGCAAAAGTTATAGCGTTTACAAACTACAGGATAGATTTTTGGACTTTTTATTTACTTATTTATTTTTTACTAGTAATGGCGGCGATCAGCGATTGGGACAGCGACATTGTGGCGGATATATCGGACCCCTAACTGACATTTTTGGGGACCAGTGACATTAATAGAGTAATCAGTGTTAAATAATATACACTGTCACTGTATAAATGACACTGGCAGGGAAGGGGTTAACACTGGGAGTGATCAAGGGTAGGGATGATCGAACTTTTGAAAAGTTCGGTTCGACCAGAACACCCGAACTTCACGAAAGTTCGGTTCGGATTTCAGAACCCCATTGAAATCAATGGGACCCGAACTTCTGTAATCAAAAAACACCATTTTTAAGCCCTAAAACCCAATAAATGCCCCTAAAAAGTGCCTAGGGTTCTGGGTCATGCCCCAGGGACTATTAATCACACAAAAAAAAGTTCTTAAAAATTGTCATTTTTGATAAAAAAAGCCAATTATTGAAAAATTAAAAAAAAAAAAAAAAGAGATTTTTTTGATTTTTACTTTGGATTTAGTATCTGGGGGGTCTAAAAGGTGTGCATGTGAAGTTTCAGCTCTGTAGCATGTCCAGAACCATGAAAAAAAAAAGATAATTTTTCAGTAGAACAGGGATGTGGTTCGGGAGCCTCCTTTAACTTTAACACCTATATGATCTTTTTTTCTGGTTCTGGACATGCTACAGAGCTGAAACTTCACAGGTACACCTTTTAGACCCCCCAGACACAAAATCACACAAAAAAAAGTTCTTAAAAATTGTCATTTTTGATAAAAAAGCCAATTATTGAAAAATTAAAAAAAAAAAAAAAAAAAGAGATTTTTTGATTTTTACTTTGGATTTAGTATCTGGGGGGGTCTAAAAGGTGTGCATGTGAAGTTTCAGGTCTGTAGCATGTCCAGAACCCCCCAAAAATTAGCATTTTCTTATAATTTTTATTAGAACAGGAATACGGCTTCTCTACGGCGCTTTTTCTTGCATTTATCGGGCATTTTTGGAGGCAGGCATGACTTTTTTTGGATTTAGTGTCTGGGGGGTCTAAAAAGTGTACCTGTGAAGTTTCAGCTCTGTAGCATGTCCAGAACCAGAAAAAAAGATAATTTTTCAGTAGAGCAGGGATGGTGGGACCCCTCTTTTACACTTATATGATCTTTTTTTGGGGTTCTGGACATGCTACAGAGCTGAAACTTCACAGGTACACCTTTTAGACCCCCCAGACACAAAATCACACAAAAAAAGTTCTTAAAAATTGTCATTTTTGATAAAAAAAGCCAATTATTGAAAAATTAAAAAAAAAAAAAAAAAAGAGATTTTTTTTATTTTTACTTTGGATTTAGTATCTGGGGGGTCTAAAAGGTGTGCATGTGAAGTTTCAGCTCTGTAGCATGTCCAGAACCAGAAAAAAAAAGATCGTTTGTATTAGAAAACTTTAAGCACAGGAATATGGCTTCTCTGCTGTAACACCTTGCCGGTTTAATAGCAGGCATTTTTTTGGGTTCTTTGCAGTCAGGAAAAACATCTGAACTTGTGTATAGTAGTACTGTGCACAAGTTCTGATGTTTTGCCTGCCTCCAAAATTCCCCAAAAAATGCCAGCAAAAACACACCTGGGCATTTTTTTTTTGACGCTAGCGTTTTTTTTTGGCATTTTTTGGGGTTCTTTTGAGGCAGGCAAAACATCTGAACATGTGTATAGGGGGGATATATAGACATATATGTCTGAATATATACCCCTAGACATATATAGGTGTGATAGTAGCAGAAATAAATGCTTGCGCTAATGAAATCATTTACAGTAATATATTTCTGCTACTATCACACCTATATATGTCTCGGGGTATATATTCAGACATATATGCCTATATATACACCCTATACACATGTTCAGATGTTTTGCCTGCCTCAAAAGAACCCCAAAAAATGCCAAAAAAAACGCTAGCGTCAAAAAAAAAATGCCCAGGTGTGTTTTTGCTGGCATTTTTTGGGGATTTTGGAGGCAGGCAAAACATCAGAACTTGTGCACAGTACCACTATACACAAGTTCAGATGTTTTTCCTGACTGCAAAGAACCCAAAAAAATGCCTGCTATTAAACCGGCAAGGTGTTACAGCAGAGAAGCCATATTCCTGTGCTTAAAGTTTTCTAATACAAACGATCTTTTTTTTCTGGTTCTGGACATGCTACAGACCTGAAACTTCACATGCACACCTTTTAGACCCCCCAGATACTAAATCCAAAGTAAAAATCAAAAAATCTCTTTTTTTTTTTTTTTTTTAATTTTTCAATAATTGGCTTTTTTATCAAAAATGACAATTTTTAAGAACTTTTTTTGTGTGATTTTGTGTCTGGGGGGTCTAAAAGGTGTACCTGTGAAGTTTCAGCTCTGTAGCATGTCCAGAACCCCAAAAAAAGATCATATAAGTGTAAAAGAGGGGTCCCACCATCCCTGCTCTACTGAAAAATTATCTTTTTTTCTGGTTCTGGACATGCTACAGAGCTGAAACTTCACAGGTACACTTTTTAGACCCCCCAGACACTAAATCCAAAAAAAGTCATGCCTGCCTCCAAAAATGCCCGATAAATGCAAGAAAAAGCGCCGTAGAGAAGCCGTATTCCTGTTCTAATAAAAATTATAAGAAAATGCTAATTTTTGGGGGGTTCTGGACATGCTACAGAGCTGAAACTTCACATGTACACTTTTTAGACCCCCCAGATACTAAATCCAAAAAAAAAATCTCTTTTTTTTTTTTTTTTTTTTTTTTTTAATTTTTCAATAATTGGCTTTTTTATCAAAAATGACAATTTTTAAGAACTTTTTTTTGTGTGATTTTGTGTCTGGGGGGTCTAAAAGGTGTACCTGTGAAGTTTCAGCTCTGTAGCATGTCCAGAACCATAAAAAAAAAGATCGTTTGTATTAGAAAACTTTAAGCACAGGAATATGGCTTCTCTGCTGTAACACCTTGCCGGTTTAATAGCAGGCATTTTTTTGGGTTCTTTGCAGTCAGGAAAAACATCTGAACTTGTGTATAGTGGTACTGTGCACAAGTTCTGATGTTTTGCCTGCCTCCAAAACCCCCCAAAAAATGCCAGCAAAAACACACCTGGGCATTTTTTTTTTGACGCTAGCGTTTTTTTTGGCATTTTTTGGGGTTCTTTTGAGGCAGGCAAAACATCTGAACTTGTGTATAGTGGTACTGTGCACAAGTTCTGATGTTTTGCCTGCCTCCAAAACCCCCCAAAAAATGCCAGCAAAAACACACCTGGGCATTTTTTTTTTGACGCTAGCTTTTTTTTGGCATTTTTTGGGGTTCTTTTGAGGCAGGCAAAACATCTGAACTTGTGTATAGTGGTACTGTGCACAAGTTCTGATGTTTTGCCTGCCTCCAAAACCCCCCAAAAAATGCCAGCAAAAACACACCTGGGCATTTTTTTTTTTGACACTAGCGTTTTTTTGGCATTTTTTGGGGTTCTTTTGAGGCAGGCAAAACATCTGAACATGTGTATAGGGGGTATATATAGGCATATATGTCTGAATATATACCCCTAGACATATATAGGTGTGATAGTAGCAGAAATATATTACTGTAAATGATTTCATTAGCGCAAGCATTTATTTCTGCTACTATCACACCTATATATGTCTAGGGGTATATATTCAGACATATATGTCTATATATCCCCCCTATACACATGTTCAGATGTCATGTCTGACATCAAACATGTCCTCAAAAAAGCACTGGCAGTGGCAGCCCCTGCAGCATTAAAAAATGCTTGCTGGTGAGAAGCCACATTCCTGTCCCGAAGCAGAGAAATGATCATTTCTCTATAGCGGTCACCCTGCTATGGAGGGGTTTTGTCACCCTTCCATAGCAGTCACTGTCAGTTAACCCTACACTACCCTACGGTCCCCTGACACTTAACACTTTCCCTACAGAAACTAAATTTTTGAAGCTAACTTAAGTGTAAAGGAGCACTCTAACTACACTAGATATCCCTTTCCTCACACTAAAAATAGCTAAATGACACTTTTAAAGTAAAATTAACAGAACTGCTTCCACTCTCTTCCATGTCCAGTATAACAATGCTGGGAATATGGCGGGGGCGATCTTATATACTGGGGGGCGTATTCACTAATGATTGGTCTAGGGACCCCCTAGTCACTCCAATCACATTCCTAGCATTCTTCTGCCCCCTCAATTGGCTTTTGCTAATGGTTCTGGTCCAATCACGGGCTTTTAAAGCCCATTTCCTGAAGCATTGCATTTTGGGCGGTTCTGGTTGCCGAATTCCGAACTTTTTGGGCAAAAAGTTCTAAATTCGGCCGAACCTCGAACACCCAATGTTCGGGCCGAACCGATGGTGGACCCGAACCGTTCGATCATCCCTAATCAAGGGGTTAAGTGTATGCCTACTTGTGCCTACTGACTGTGTGGGGGGATGGGTTGGACAGAGGCAGGGAGAGATCGGTCAGCTTAGCTTGTTTACATAAGCAGGCGGCTCTTCTGTCACTGTAGCGGAAGATTGCGGGAGGCCGGCGTCGATCGCCTCCGCTCCTCCCGCGAGCTGCCTCCTGCTGTGTCTAATCAAAGCGGGAGTGAGGCTCCAGCGGCGCGCGCGTGCACATAACCACGTAGATCTACATGATTATGCGCAGCCGAAATTTGTAACAGTTACCAGTTTAGAGTTGCAGAGGAGGTCTTTTTTTAGAATTATTGCTCTCGCTCTGGCGATCGCGGTGGTACCTCATAGATATACGTGATTATGCGCAGCCGAGCCGCCTTGGCGCGGTAAATCTGCCTGGGGCGGTCGGCAAATGGTTAAAAATCTCCATAGGCGACGCCTTAAAAATTTGTAACAGTTACCAGTTTAGAGTTGCAGAGGAGGTCTTTTTTTAAAATTATTGTTCTCGCTCTGGCGATCGCGGTGGTACTTCATAGATATACATGGACATCCGCAAAAAAAATTTTCCAGGGGGGGGGGGCATCATTTTAAGGTCAGCCATGCGCCGCCCCTTTTCAACAATGTAATGAGAGGGGGATGAGGGCCTAGTCATTATCAAATATCCACGTGACGTCAGTATGTGCTGTGATGTCACGTGCCGTGCACCTCTGTGCAAGGGGCGACAAATCTCCTCAATTTCCTTGCCCCGGGCTCCCCCTCTCTTGAAATGATAGCACCGGGGCCTGGGGCTGAGGACCTGATACAAAAGCAAAGTTGACCTACTCTGTTTTGGGTCCGTGCAGGCGGCGCATGCATCCACGTGACGTCAGTACGTGCTGTGACGTCACGCGTCATGTCTGTGTACACAGGCCACAAATCTCCTCAATTTCCTTGCCCCGGGCTCCCCCTCTCTTGAAATGATAGCACCGGGGCCTGGGGCTGAGGACAGTGGTCGGCATGGCTGCTGATGTCAGACACCGCAACTCGCAAATATTTACTTTTAAAGGGGAAAAATAAGCCGCTCTTTTCCAGTTTTCAGAGCGCTGATCGCTGCTCACATGACCCGCCACCTTTCTCCTCCTCTCCTCCCTACTGACGTCAGTGGGGAATCCTCAGCCCCACCCACTGCAGACAGCTGTCAGACAGGGAGAGAGAGGAGAGAGCTGGCAGGTCACGTGAATGGCGATCGGCGCTCTGAAAACTGGCAAAGAATGGCTTATTTTTTTAAAACACAGACACAGGGGCACACGGGATTATTAAACAGACCAAACAGGATAGTATAAAGTGGCTTAACAACCACTTTAAAGGGGTAGTTTAGAATCCGGAGGGGGGGACACCCATGTAGATATATGTGATTATGCGCAACTGAGCCGCCCTGCCGCAGTATATCTGCATGGGGCAGTCGGCAAGTGGTTAAAGCGGAGTTCCGGGCACAAAATCGGTATTTTTTTTTTGTGCCCCTCTGCTAGCTACACATAACCTGAAAAGGAATTGGATAGTTATTTTTTTTTTTTTTTGTACACTCACCTTGTAATCGAAGATCGTAAATACTCACCTCAGGGTACTTCCTCCTCCAGCGCCGCGGCTCACCCCGTCACTTCCTGCCTCGCGATGATTCCTGGGAGCTGAACGTCATCGCTCCCAGGAATCAATGCGACGGCACCGGCCCCGCACGTCACTTCCGGGCGACGCCGCATTCCCCTGCTAAACAGCTTCTGGGCATGCCCAGAAGCTGTTTAGGAATGCGGCGCCGCACCGGAAGTGACGAGAGGGGCCGGTGCGGCGCATTCTGGGAGAAGAAGATGCGGAAGAAGACACCGAAGAGGACCGCGCCGGCTTCAGCTGCCCACAAGAGAGATGGAAACGCTGTGGAAGAAATTTTCAAAGTAAGTATTTCTTCTTGCAGGTAAGTGCGAACCGGGACAGATCAGAGGCTATCCATTGTGGAATGTGCTAGCCCTGACTGTCCCGGGGGTATGTTCATCAAAAAATGAGATCTGTGCCCGGAACTCCGCTTTAAGAAGAATAAAAGTAGAAGGTAAGACAATTTTACCTGAGATGCCTGTACAACAGGAAAGCTGGTTAGCTTTGGACAGTCCGGTAGAGGATCTGTACAGTTGTTGGCTATTGCATATCCCGACTTCCACAGACAATCCAAGTATCTTCCGTCCGTCAATACAATTATGACCCAAAAGAAAACAGCTTTATAGTCATTAAAACAAGCCATACACGTGTCCCCACAACTCTGAGAGCTTGGTTCGGTTTCCACATCATCTCCTCTCCTCAAAGACACGCTTTCTTGCCCATCTCCTCCATTCTCTGGATTATGAACTTCTGTACTTGTATTATCTTCTTTCTTCTTACAGCACATCCCTGAGGAGCTAAAATAGTGCGACACAAGCAGCACAATCCCAGCTGGTATGAATATAAACACCAAACTGTACCCAATACCCAGTCGATGATCATTCTTGGGGCACACGAACTCCATGTCCATGATTTTTTCCAAAAGCAAAAGGATCAGAGCGAGAACGGAGGTTTGAACGATGTTAAAATTTTTGTTGATGAAGGTGGCAAGGTTCTGCATTTTACCTTTTCCAGGGAGACACATTGCGAGCGTTGGGTTGGGATGCACACCATGTGAAGATTAAACTCTAAAAGAAGCGTGAGAATCTGTTCACTTCTGCAAAGTTTAATTTCTCTTCTTTGTTGTAATAACTCTATAGGACCAGAATTGGGATGAGAAAAAAGGAAGTGGAGGACTATGTAACCACCCACAAAGATGAATAGAAAATTATCTGTACAGCTGCTGTCCCCTGCACCTTATAAAATGCACAATGCTAATCTCTTGTTTTTGTTGGAGATACAACAGCTTTCAGTTTAGCAGATTAACCGCAGTTCACAAATAGGACACTAGATGTCACTAATGCTCAGTGATATGCTATGCATTTTCTATGATGTGTTGTAATTTCCTGTACACTGTACTGAACTTGTTGGTTATTTCTTCCTGTCTGTTGTTCTTATTACAATGAGGTGACATCTTTGATTTCGGTGTTATGTTCCAATAAAGAAGCCAGTTCCTGTTTACTCCACAATGTCTGATCTAAATGGACTCCGCTGCACCCATTGATCACACTCTGCAACAGTTTTGTCTTATCCAGGGTTTCTTAACCAGGATTCCTCCTGAGGATGCTAGGGATTCCTCCTGAGGTTGCTATGGATTCCTCCTGAGGTTGCTAGGGATTCCTCCTGAGGTTGCTAGGGATTCCTCCTGAGGTTTTTAGGGGTTCCTTGAGAGATGGGCAATTTCTGCCTCTCAGATAAGTTCCCAATGACACCATTGTTCCTTTTAGCTACTGTAGCACTACTCCCTTGGGAGCTGCTTGAAGCAGATTCCCCTGGGTTACCCATAGCAACACCTTGTAAATTCCTACTACTTTAAGTGCTTGACTCAGTCAGAAAACAGTCCAGGGGATTTTTTTTTTTTTAACTACTGTGTAAACAGGACATGAAAAAATAAAAGGTCCATTTATACTAGCCGGTGGATCCTCTTTTGCACATTATGGCTTGTACATTGCTACAGTAGCTCACAAAAGTAAGTACACCCCTCACATTTTTTTGTAAATATTTTATTCTATCTTTTCATGTGACAAAACTGAAGAAATGACACTTTGCTACAATGTAAAGTAGTGAGTGTACAGCTTGTATAACAGTGTAAATTTGCTGGCCCCTCAAAATAACTCAACACACAGCCATTAATGTCTAAACCGCTGGCAACAAAGGTGAGTACACCCCTAAGTGACAATGTCCAAATTGGGCTCAAAGTGTCAATATTTTGAGGTGGCCACCATTATTTTCCAGCACTGCCTTAACCCTCTTGGGCATGGAGTTCATCAGAGCTTCACAGTTTGCCACTGGCATTCTCTTCCCCTCCTCCATGATGATATCACGGAGCTGGTGGATGTTAGAGACCTTGCGCTCCTCCACCTTCTGTTTGAGAATGCCCCACAGATGCTCAATAGGGTTTAGGTCTGGAGACATGCTTGGCCAGTCCATCACCTTTACCCTCAGCTTCTTTAGCAAGGCATTGGTCATCTTGTAGGTGTGTTTGGGGTCATTATGTTGGAATATTGCCCTGTGGCCCAGTCTCTGAAGGGAGGGGATCATGCTCTGCTTCAGTATGTCACAGTACATGTTGACATTCATGGTTCCCTCAATGAACTGTAGCTCCCCAGTGCTGGCAGCACTCATGCAGCCCCAGACCATGACACTCCCACCACCATGCTTGACTGTAGGCAAGACACACTTGTCTTTGTACTCAACTGGTTGCCGCTAGTTGACACCATCTGAACCAAATAAGTTTAGCGTGGTCTCAGACCACAGGAGATGGTTCCAGTAATCCATGTTCTTAGTCTGCTTGTCTTCAGCAAACTGTTTGCGGGCTTTTCTTGTGCATCATCTTGTGGGTCTGAGCACTGACAGGCCGAACCCCCCCTACCCCTTCAACCTCTGCAGCAATGCTGGCAGCACAAATATGTCTTATTTCCCAGAGGCAACCCCTGGATATGACGCTGAGCACGTGCACTCAACTTCTTTGGTTGACCATGGCGAGGCCTGTTCTGAGTAGAACCTGCCCTGTTAAACCGTTGTATGGTCTTGGCCACCGTGCTGCAGCTCAGTTTCAGGGTCTTGGCAATCTTCTTGTAGCCTAGTCCATCTTTATGTAGAGCAACAATTCTTTTTTTCCGATCCTCAGAAGAGAGTTCTTTGCCACGGAGGTGCCATGTTGAACTTCCAGTGATCAGTATGAGAGAGTGAGAGCGATAACACCAAATTTAACACACCTGCTCCCCATTCACACCTGAGACCTTGTAACACTAACGAGTCACATGACTCCGGGGAGGGAAAATGGCTAATTGGGCCCAATTTAGACATTTTCACTTAGGGATGTACTCACTTTTGTTGCCAGCATTAATGGCTGTGTGTTGAGTTATTTTGAGGGGACAGCAAATTTACACTGTTATACAAGCTGTACACTCACTACTTTACATTGTAGCAAAGTGTCATTTCTTCAGTGTTGTCACATGAAAAGATAGAATAAAATATTTACAAAAATGTGAGGGGTGTACTTACTTTTGTGAGATACTGTATATATCCCATAGCTGGGAACACAGATACAGTTTAGAGACCACACTTACCAGAAGTGCCCTGATGTGGCAATGTGACTTTAGCTTAAAAATATATTCAACACAGACCTGTTTTTTTAACCCGAGTAGCTGAAGCAGCTTGGTTATGTTTTTTGCTGGCTGACAAAGCTCCTACTACTACCTTTTTTAAAATGTTACAACTACCACACCCACTGCTACAAATGCCAAATGCTCTTACTCCTACCCTTTCTATGCTACCATTACACCTCCTGCTTCTCTTACTATTGTATAATAACTGAATTTTACAGCAAATACCAGCTTTACTGTTTCACCACACATACAGTGTGTATAAGGAAGACGTCATCTCTGACGAAATTTGTCGGATCAGTGTGCTGACGTCAACCTTCGCCTACCTGGAAGGAACGGTTTGGTGTTTTTTCCTTATGCCTTGCATAATTATTACTCTGTAAGTGTTACTTTACTATTTATATATTAAATCCTTACTGTTTTACGCTATGGAGCCATTGTTTTCTTTTATAGTGCCTTTCCGGAGTTACATGGATGTCTAGAGTTGTGTGTGGAATGCTCCATCTGGGTTACATCTGAGGCGGCTTTGGTGTTTGACCCTTGGTACATTTCGGTCCGAATCCTTTCTTTTGATGGCCATACCGCAGGGACATCCGTCTCCTATATGTTCTTTGGCCCTATTGCATCTGCTATCTGGTAAGCAGAATTGAATGGTGTGGTGGCGGTTGCACTGCGGTGGAGGACAGCTTATCCCGAGTTCACTCTCCTATTCCCCCACTTATTACTTATTTGGAATTCCTTTATTTTAACTTTTTTGGGGGATTGTGCACATTTATTATTCATTCACAATTTATTTCACTATTTATTTAATTGTTTGTATTTGTGTATATACTATTCATTTTTGAATATTTATGTTGAGTGATTTCACATTTCAATTTGTTAGCGCAGCTTTCCATACATATGTATAAATAGATGCATTGCTGCTACCCCTGCTGCCATTACTTTACCCTTAATCAATTGCCTTCTAATCTACTACCAGCTTACACTGAGACTAAAGCTGCTCCAGTAACTCCTACCCCTAGCAAAGCCCCTGTCCATATTGGGGTACTACTACATTCACTGCCACAACTACTACCCATACTCTAACCACTGTCTGTGGTTACTGGAAATCAGGCAGAAAATTTAGCATTAGCACCCTCTGCTGGTTACTGTGTGCCTTGCATGCATGCAGCAGGCAGTGATTTTCTATTGCCTACAGCAATCAATCCAAAGTAATTTTAGTGCTAAATAATAAAATTAATTGGTTTGATCAGACACAATAGAGCTCATTGTATTTTATTTAAAACGTAAAAATGCAATCCATTTCCAGTAAATGAACCAAGCAAAGCACAATGTATGGCTACATGAGCAGCAAAGATGCAGATTGGAAGGTTACACACAGATTGGAAGGCGGGGCTTACAAAACAGGCTTAAAGTATTTTCTCTTCTTCATCCACTATGGCCATTTCACAGAGCCTGGATATAGACATGTGGGACAGGGGGCTCTTCTATTGTGGGAGTGGTTTTAGTGTGATGGACTTGGGCTGGAGGCCTCCCATAGACACATATGAGATCTCTTCTATGGGAGAACTGACTGGAAATGACAGAGGTTTTCCATGAAGCATTTGTATGAGGATCTCATTTGGTTCAAACTGGAAGCAAACCTGTATGAAAAGAAAATGGCACAGTGTCAGCTTGCTGGACTATAAAAAAAAAATCAATTTGTGTTGGCAATAAAGACAGACCACCATTTCAACAAATATCTTCCCATAATATGATATGTGCATGTAGCTTTATCTTATATATTCTTTATGTGTTGCAGAACTGGGTTAATGGAAAGGAAAATGGAAAGATGTGCTTCTGTGCTGCAATGTATTAGTGATGGGTCTCTGAGGACGGTGTTTCTGTCACCTAGAATAATGACTGGAGCCCTCAGGAGATCAAGAGCTGTTGGCCAGTTTGGAGTCCCTGTACACCAGCTATTCCCACCCAGGGTTTCTTCAGATGTTTCTGGGGGTTCCGTCGCCAGGGGCAGACTGGCAACTTTCAGCCCAGGGGGCAAGTACAAGCCAGAGGCCCATGGTGCAGTGACTTGGCCCCCTTCCCACTTTCCCTCACCCCCCTCTCACTCTCCCAATCCTCCTCCTGACCCCCATTCTGAAGCCCTGCTCCAGATACTTTCTACTTACCAGCTGAATCCGGGTTCCCCACCTGGCCAGCAGGGGGAGGTTGGGGGGAGTTGGGACAGCTTGGTTAGGGCTGGCCGGGGCAGAAGAGTCTCCAGTGGGGCATGGAACCGGCCTCTGCTCAGACACAGTTTACACCATCCATGCTGGGGGGGGGGGGGGAGGGAGGCCTGAGCGTTGTCCTTGTCTTCAACTCGCACTCAGCAGGTCAGCAGTATGGGCTTTTTACTTACCTTCACCAGGAATCCTTTAGGCATGTCTGTGGCAGAAGCAGTGCAACCTTTTTACGGGCCATCAGAGCGGCCCAGGGGGCAATTGCCCCCCTGCCCCCTGGCCCAGTCCTCCCCTGTCTGTGGCTGATTAACCTCCCATTTGATGGTGCCTGCCTATTTCAGGGCCCAACTTCATGAAACCAATAATCTTTTTCACTGCCTGTAAGAGTGGCATTTTGACCACCACTGTAAGTGGAGCATTCTTACCAATGGCCACCAATTTAAAGGGCATTTTTTCTACCGACTAACAATACATTTGTTTTAACAGTGGTTCCCCAAGACCTGAAAATTCTCAAGAGTTCCTCTGGTGCAAAATTGTTGGCATGCTGCTGTATGCCATGTCTGCAACATAGCATCTACACAGAAAAAAAAACACACACTCTTTTTCAGGGGCCCCAATACACATCTGTCCTGATATAGGGCCCCGTCTGCCATGGTCCCAGCCATGGCTCCAATTTATATGTGTCCTTGGCAGGGGTCCCATCTACTATGACGGACTTGGAGTAAATGAGAATGGTTGGTGGAAAAAAAAAAAGAAAAAAGCTTCTCCTGGATCACTTTCTTCTTCTACCCTATAGAGAATTAAGCCTTGACACTTGATTTGAGGAATCCTGCCCCCACAGATGAATTTAGATGAACAGCATTCATCAGCATCATCTAATACCTGTATCCCCCCCAATCACGCACATTGGTCTCTCCATAACAGAGGTGTAGCATGATTCTTGTAAGTGGGTTGGAAATAGACAGTCAGGTGCTGTCCCAGATGGGAGGGTAAGAGTTAATACTTTGCCAGTTCTTTGGGTTTTGGCAGGGTTTTTCTCTAGGTCTGAGCCACTGACCCTGTGTTATAAAAGGGGGACAGTGGTCCAGAGCACAGAGAGGTCCAGGGCCCATTATTAAGCCAGAGAGAAAGATCAGGAAGGACTTTGTGGGTAGAGCCGAGAGTTTTCCCCCCACAGAGGCTCAGTGCCCCTAATGGAGAGAGCTGGAGGACAACACCCGTGAGGAGCAGAAGAATGTTGTCTACTACTACCCGGATGTATAGCCCATCAGTTCTTGGGGTTTAACCCAAAGACAACAGCTGCTGGAAAGTGCCACTGATGGACTATTTTACATGGCCTCTACCTTTGTAGGTATGCCCAGGGCAGCATACAGCCTGAGTTAGGGATGTAGGAAGAAATATTGTTCTTGCATTTGGACTTTGTAAGCGGTTGCACTTTTCAAGTAAAGTTTTGGAACCTTGTTCCCATCTTTTCTTAAGTTCATAAAGGGGTGTAGTGCAAATAACCAGCACTATCCCATGGTTTAGGTCACTAAGGTATGAAGACCTCAGTACGAGAGTAATACGGCGTGAAGATGCAAGGGTTGCCTAGGGTAAGGGAAGTTATAAGCAGCCTGTCATTACGTGTGTGCCTACAAAGGTAGATAATCTCTTGCAGGAGGGAGTTGTTGGCACTCCTCGTGGTCCCCAGCCTGTCTAGGTATGAAGGGTTAAGTGAAGTGAATGCTTGGAGTCCATGCCATGTGCACAGCAGGACCCCATTTTGTTACTGGGAGTGAGGTAGCTGTGATACGCTGGAGGTGGTCAAGGCTCAAGCTGGATACACACTATACAATTTTCTTTAGATGTTTTCCTTTAGATTTACCAAAACCATATAATACGAGGTCACACCTAAACACTTTCAATTTTGTATGCCTTCAGGCAGGCCCCTGCACAACATAGTTGAAGGTAAATGTAAAGGAAATCTACCAACAAAAGTTGTATAGTGTGTATCCAGCTTCAGTGCGTTCCTCCTAAATGCAGTTTACAAAGAAGTTGTAGATTGTCATGGGGATCCAAGAGATATCTGGAGAACAGTTATGGTGCAAGTGTACATTCATTAAAAGCAGAGCCCCACCTTAAGGTTGAGTATCCCCCCCCCCCCCCCCACAGCAGCCTTGCCCCAAGATCAAAAAAGCCCATGTGCAGTAAAGGGACCATGTTAGGGGTGCCTAGAGTAGTCCAGAAGAACCCACCCTGGGATGGCCTCTAATGTCTATATATGAAGGATGTGACAAACACCACAAACCCTCTACCTCCCCACATGCTGATGAGCTCCAGTTCATGGCCAACCCCCCCACTACTCCCTAAATTGAGCCTTTACAGGGGACTTTATAGTGACATTCCATGTCAGGGATTTCCTGACCCCCGTTCCCTCTTCTTCCTATAATAATCCTCTCACAAACATAACATTTTCAATAACACATGCATACACAATACAGAAATGAAAATGTTATATGGAAAATGTTGTAAGCCTAAAATTCTGACAGTGATCAGACCAATAGCAACCATTTGCTAGGCAGTATATCATAGCACACAATGGCAGCATGATGGAATCCATTGGATTTTCCTATGTGGGAGGTTCTCATCCTTCATGGAATGAGCTGAAGGGGCAACCATTATAGAAAAGCCTATCTACCCTTCACCTAAGCCATCACAGACTGCCTACTGCATCATTCAGAGATGGATATGATGCGTCCAATATGAACAGTGATGCCACTTTGCCCCATCCAACATTTGTCCTCCCAGCATTGACATACCATAGTGTCTGTTCCCATCTGGAAGGGGAAGAAGCTTTCTCTCCGCGGTGGGTCTCCATAGACACCGTCCACCCTTGAGTTCAAAATGATCTTGTTCTTGTCTCCATGGTAGTCAAATCGAGGGTTAAAGTGTAACACTAAATTCTTTTCATCTTTTCCGAAATTTATGTGAAACCTAGAAAGACAGAAACAGCAATTATTCTGCTCAGCTGACCTTGTTCCAATATAGTACTTGAGTCATTCACCAGTGGTACTCCCATGGGTCTCAGAAGAACTTCTGCCACTTTTAATCATTTAAAATGGCAAATTATATATGGCAGATTATATATAATCTATATCAACTAATCTTTTTTTTAGATTTTACACTAGAACGGTTTGCTTAAAAATGATTTCTAAATAAAATGGGGTCAAGCTAATACACGTCCTCATAGCAACAGACACCTAAAAGGGTGACCAGACGTCCCCAGACTTAGGACACAGTCCCCGGACCAAGTCTGTCCCTGGATTCTGGGCTGGATTAACAGGGCATCCCATGCTGGATGAGAAACAGCCTGGTGGCTCAGATGCCGACTCTGCTGGACGATCTCACTGCCGCTCCTGCTGTTGTTCAATGGGGGAGAGGCAGAGGCAAAAATGGACTTTGTGGGGGGCTGAGACCGGGAGGTGAGCAGATGGGGGAGGGTCTGTACACAGGTGAGGGCAGTGGGGGAGCAGGCATCAGAGCTGATGCAGCTGCATAGAGAGATGGAGAGTTTAGCAGTTATGGGGGAAGGGCTAAGAAGTGGCTGCAGAGATAATCTGTGAGAGAAGGGTGCAAAGGTGAGCTAAGGATGTGGGGGCAGAAGTGTCCTCTGTGCATAGCAAACCTCTGAACCCTGCACTCTGTATATTATGCAGTCCTGTGCCCAGCACTCTGTATATTATGCAGTCCTGTGCTCAGCACTCTGTATATGTCAGGATCAGTGCAATTACTTGGGTCACCTGCTGGTGGTACTGTTGTTCCTGGAATCGATGGATGTAATTCTGGTGGCCCCCAGCGGGAGTCTCCCAGCAGCTGGACTGTACTCTTAATTAGGCTGCACCTGATGTGGACTTCTGGGGGAATATATGCCCGCACTTCACTGAGGTTCAGCATTTTTCCTGCAAGCTGTGACTCTGTTTGAGCCTGAACCTGATCCTGTAACCTGTATCCTGATCCTTGTTCCCTGTACCCTGCTTCCTGTTCCCCTTGTCTCCTACGCCTGTCCTGTCTTGCTTTTGTGTGCTCCCTCCATATAGTAAGTCATTATTTGGGTTTTGCACTGTCACATTTATTTCACTTACTTTGTTTATGGTTTACTGCTGTTGGAATGGGTTTGGCTTATCAAACTTATTTCAACCTTATTCAGTCTGGGATCTGATTCCGTAAGTGCAGCCAACTGATCACGCTTGCTAGATGCCTGCATGTGGTATCCCTGAAAGTGTATTATGCAGTCTTAAACTCAGCGCTCTGTGTATTATGCAGTCCTGTGCCCAGCGCTCTGTGTATTATGTAGTCCTGTGCCCAGCGCTCTGTGTATTATGTAGTCCTGTGCCCAGCGCTCTGTGTATTATGCAGTCCTGTGCCCAGCGCTCTGTGTATTATGCAGTCCTGTGCCCAGCGCTCTGTGTATCATGCAGTCATGTGCCCAGCGCTCTGTGTATTATACAGTCATGTGCCCAGCGCTCTGTGTATTATACAGTCATGTGCCCAGCACTCTGTGTATTATGCAGTCCTGTGCCCAGCACTCTGTGTATTATGCAGTCCTGTGCCCAGCACTCTGTGTATTATGCAGTCCTGTGCCCAGCGCTCTGTGTATTATGTAGTCCTGTGCCCAGAGCTCTGTGTATTATGCAGTCATGTGCCCAGCACTCTGTGTATTATGCAGTCCTGTGCCCAGCACTCTGTGTATTATGCAGTCCTGTGCCATTTGCCAAATAAAAATAAATGAATAAAATGTCCCTGGTTTTCATTTTAAAAATATAGTCACTGATGGAATCCACACAGGTTCCGCTTGTGTGCTTCTGTCAGTATAGCTCTTCCTCCAGCCTTCAACATAGATATGAGATATTATAGCCGCCTAACATACAAGGCTAGACAACAAATAGCTTGTATGAGATCTGGAACTTTATTTTTTTAGATCTGAAACTCTTCATTGAACAAACTCACACAGATTAAATTGTATACAGAAATATAATTAACATAACTAAGGAAACCAACACAAACCATATTCTACTTCCCCACTAGCAATTAATAGCTGACAGTGATTTAATTAACATGCTAATTAACTCAGCACCTCAACCAGCCTGGATAATCAGACTATTTGACCCCTACAACAATGAATACAAAGGAAAGATTACTACAAGTATAAATACATCCCACAAGGGTTTGCTAGCAGAAACAGGTTTTCCAATTAACCATGCAATCCAGATCTAAAAAAATGCTTTGATTAATCAATAATATCAGAGGGCATGGCAATGGTCTACAACAGGCTATATGGTAAAGCTCATACAATGTTCCATCATTCTGATACAGTGAAATTAATGTAGCATAGATTTCTTCAGGGATATTGTGGATAATTATTACTGTCCCAGTTGAAGTAATCTAAACTATACTCTCAGTGTCCATTAAGTAGTTGTCAATCATTTTCTCAGCCCCCCTGTGCCCCTAAAAGACACAGGGTGACTTACACATAAGAGGGACCTAGGGAGCTGAGAGAGGGATTTCCCAACCTCTCCAAGGTAAGCTGGGTTCAACGGGCCCCCCAACCAAAGTGACTCCCATCACAGTCACCTTAACCTAAAGTGAATCTGTAGCCTGGATATGGACATACTGCTATTTACATAATCTTAACAAGTGGTCAGTAAGCTTTGAGACAATCCCTCACTGACATTTGTAGGTACAGCCACTGTGGAACAATTCATCCTGAAAGTTCACAAGAGAAACAGTGAAGTCATTCAACTCTGCTCTCGGCTCTCCCATCCTACTAGTGAGAAGGTGTGCCCAAAATCAGCAATAAGAATTCCACTTAGATCAAAAGATCGTTGTTTTATTGGTAGCAGAACATGTTCAAGCCAACGTGTTTCGGGGGAACAGAGACTTCTTCAGGGCGTAAATGATCCGAACGGCAACATTTAGAAGAAGGGGGCTTATGGAAAAAAAAGAAGTAGGGGGAGTCTCTGTTCCCCTGAAACGCGCTGGCTTTAACATGTTCTGCTACCAATAAAACTACGAGCTTTTGATCTAAGTGGGATTCTTTTTGCTGATTTTGGGCACTCCTTTAACCGACTACCACTAGAAACGCTGGAAACGACCACTAGACTGTATCTTAAAGTAGCAGCCCAGACCCCTTAACAAGGGTCCACAGCCTTTTTTTTTTCATCCATTCAGGCCAGATTGATTGGGAGTTAATTTCCCCAAGTGGATCTCTCTCACCTACCACCCACCCACAGACCCTCTATCGAGCAGGTCAGTCCAGCGCAGCCATCAACATGTAAAAAAAAAACTACTAGTGAGAAGGAGAAGGGTGAGCTGAGCTACAGACTCATTGACGGTATAGAAGGAGCAGGGGGAGCTGAGCAACCGCTGGGAGAAGTAGCAGGGGGAGCTGAGAGGCACTACTCGGAGAGGGGACAGGGTGAGCCAAGTCTGCTAAGAATACAGAGTCACTGCTGTGTAAAGGAGAAGGGGGAACTGGGCTTAGGAGTCATTACTAGGAGGGGGAGCTGAACTAACATGTTACAGATGGGAAGGTGAGCTGAATGGTTGAGTCACTACTGGGAAATGGAGGAGTTGAGAAGTCACTAGTTTGTGCAACAGGGAGTGAAACGGCACAATCTGAGGTCAGGTTTGAGGGACCAAACAAAAAATTCCCAGTGAGGAAGGGTCAGTAGAATGTACTATACACAGAGCACACTTCTCTACTTCTGTAAGTTGTACTTTTGGCAAATTGTATTATACAGAGAGCAGAAATATATGGTATAATATGAAAACTGGGCTAGAATCTTCACCTACCTTTTACAGTCTTCCGGAATGAAGCCCTCCACCTCCACACAGTGACCGGGTGTGAAGACGAAATTATTTAAGAAAAATGTCTGTATTGGAGAAAGGAGAGGACTATTACACCCTGTATAATAGAGGGGTGGGGGGGGTTACACATTGTATATAGACTGAGGAGACGTCTCATGGTTGCAGTTATTGTACTGAGGATAAATTTGGGATTTTCTCGGGTCGCAGCACTTTGTGGAATCCTTTGTATGGGAGAGTGGAGGGAGCTCAGACATCCCCAGCAGATCACAAATGTCTTCTAATGACAGATCAATGACTGACAATATATACATTTTCACTTCTAATGTTCATGTCATGTATGCCGGCTGCCCAGACCTTTATATAAGTTATAGTCCTATCTACAGACAGCCAGACGGGGCCAATTACTGACCGGCACAAGGTCTGCCCGGCGTTCATGTTTAGTAATTATTATGTACTTGGTGTGTCCTGTATGAATTTAATTCTGGTCAGCATGTCTGTCATGTGTACATCAAATATCTGAATGGTCTGGAGTATACCCCCTACCCCCTTCCCCACCTCAGCTTGGTTAATATAATCACACACATACATAAAATGAAGAAAAGGAGGAGGGGGGAGGAATGGAAATAATAAGTCACTATGGGCACGTGTGGAGGAGAGGAGTGTCTGAGCCATACCAGTATATACCGTATATTAAGAATACCCAGGGAGGGAGACCCAGCTCTGTGCCAGGATACTAAAATGGATCCATTACACCCTAAAAAATATTAATAACTGGACAACAAGAACCAATATCCTGACCTACACCCAGAAATCCTTCACCCACCACAACCAACAGCATTATATGCACCACTGCCCACACTAAACTGCCCATACACAGCAACATTATACATAAACACCACTGTCCACACCCAGCAGCACTATATGCACTACTGTACATATCAATGTTCACACCCATAACCACCAAACCAACCACTGCCCACACCCACCACCACCATACCATCCACTGCCCACCACCCTACCAACCACTGCTCACACCCACCACCACCCTACCAACTACTGCTTACACCCACCACCACCATACCATCCACTGCCCACACCCATCACCACCATACCAACCACTGCCCACACCCACCACCACCATACCGACCACTGCCCACACCCACCACCACCATACCGACCACTGCCCACACCCACCACCACCATACCGACCACTGTCCACACCCACCACCACCATACCGACCATTGTCCACACCCACCACCACCCTACCAACCACTGCCCACACCCACCACCACCATACCATCCACTGCCCACACCCACTACCACCCTACCAACCACTGCCCACACCCACCACCACCCTACCAACTACTGCCCACACCCACCACCCTACCAACTACTGCTCACACCCACCACCACCATACCATCCACTGCCCACACCCACCACCACCATACCAACCACTGCCCACACCCACCACTACCATACCATTCACTGCCCACACCCACCACCACCATACCATCCACTGCCCACACCCACCACCACCATACCCACCACTGCCCACACCCACCACCACTATACCAACCACTGCCTACACCCACCACCACCCTACCATCCACTGCCCACACCCACCACCACCCTACCAACCACTGCCCACACCCAACACCACCCTACCAACCACTGCCCACACCCAACACCACCATACCATACACTGCCAACACCCAGCAACCCTATACCCTCCACTCACTGCATCAATAAACCAACCACTGCCCACACCCAGCAACACTACACCCACCACTGCCTACAGAACCCATTTGCTCAGATGGTGCAGCTTCCATTGGTGATCATACTCACACTTTCTGCCAGATTTCCACTTTCTGCCATCTTTCTTTCTTGTCAGACAAAGATGTGAACAGCTGAGCTTCTACCTCTCCATATATAGGAGGTCTGCTGAGGGTGGAGCCAGTCAGGAGGGAGGAGTCACCCCACCCCAGTCAGGAGGGAGGAGTCACCCTGCCCAGTTCTCCCTGGACTGAGAATTGTTCCAGAAGCGCTGATTACAGAGAATGAATGAAATGTGGATACGGTGTGACTGAGCATGGGGCGTCCATCGTCACTCTGCTGGGATGTCACCACTCACCACAAACAGCAAGGGGGCAAAACATGACAATCCTCAAATCATTTCTACAACACAAAGGGGGAGATTTACTAAAACTGGAGAGTGCAAAATCTGCTGCAGCTGTGCATGGGAGCCAATCAGCTTCTAACTTCAGCTTCTTCAATTAAGCTTTGCCAAAAAAATCCTGGAAGCTGATTGGTTTCTATGCAGAGCTGCTGCACATTCTCTACTCTCCAGTGTTAGTAAACCGACCCCAAAGTAACAATTTCCATTCCCTGCCCCCCGCACCTCGCACCCCGATACCAACCACTCCACCCCCACCAGCAACACTATACTGATACACAGTAGACATTAGAGTGTAAGCTCCTCTGGTACAGAGACTGATGTGACTGTAGGGACCTGGATATGAGCGTTGTGTAATATCTGTGCAACTGGCTATGAGAGGTTGGTGATATCTGTGCACTTTGCTATGGGTGGCATGAAATATCTGTGCACCTGGATATGAGCTTTGTGTGATGTCTGTGCACCTGGCTATGGGTGGCATGGAATGTCTGTTCACCTGGCTATGGGTGGCATGGAATGTCTGTTCACCTGGCTATGGGTGGCATGGAATGTCTGTTCACCTGGCTATGGGTGGCTTGTAGATCTTGGGGTAAGTAATGGGTTAGAAGAGGGTAAAGCTGGCAATAGATGGGCAGATTTTCCTAGGAAAGGGAAGGATCTCACCTGTCTTTATCCTCAGTCAGGTCAGGACGACTCGCAGGGAAATCTCCGGGGATCGGAGGATCTGCTTTTCTCCTCATCAATACAGAAATGGTCCCGGGTGACTGATAACGCCTCCTGGCCTCAGACAGCGGCACTCATAAATTCCAATTATAGTTGTTTGGATATTTTCTAACGGCTAAACTGCATTCTTTTACCAATATTAGATAAACAAGTGTCACATAAATACTGAAGAGCGCTTACATCTCCATCAATCATCATTAGATACTTCTTGTATTGCTTATGGGCAAATTTCATTCTTACTCTTTGAAAAAAGCAACTTGTCCTAAGCAAGAACATACTGTACTTTTATCTCCCCTCTCGGGGGGACTTTACCAATCCTTTTACCTCTAACTAGGCAATCTTACAAGTTTGCAAAAATCCTCCTTTTCATTTTCTTTTTGTATAATATATTTTTATCTATTTTCCAGTTTGATTTTACAAAGTAAATACGAATACACAGAATATCAAACATAAAATAAATAAATAGAAAGGAAAAAAAGGAGAAAAGGAAAAAAAAAAAAAAAAAAAAGGTGGGGGATATAGTTAGAATAATAAATACCATTTTGCATTCAAAATACCATATATTGTTTAAGACATTTTCCCTATATATATACCTTCTAGCAGAAAGGGGGTATACAAGATAAGTGTTTCAACCCATAAAAATAATTACTTCCATGGAGGAGTATAGGCAAATGACAGTAACCTTTTGACAGTCATTTTTTGTATAATATCTTTTTTTTTTTTTATTGATTTTCCCGTATGATTTTAAAAGGAAATGTAAATATATACAATATTAACCACTTTACCACCGGAGGATTTTGCTGTCTTACGTTTGGGCCACTTTTTGCGATTCGGCACTGTGCGACTTTAACTGACAATTGCGCGGTCATGCAACGCCGTACCCAAAAGAAATTTACGTCCTTTTTTCCCCACAAATAGAGCTTTCTTTTGGTGGTATTTGATCACCTCTGCGATTTTTACTTTTTGCGCTATAAACAAAAAAAGAGTGACAATTTTGAAAAAATAACAATATTTTTCAAATTTTTTTATATGAAATTCCCCCCCCCCAAAAAAAAATGTAAAAATCAAATTTTTTTATCGTTTTAGGCCAATTTGTTTTCTGCTACATATTTTTGGTAAAAAAAATCGCAATAAGCGTATTTTGATTGGTTTGCGCAAAAGTTATTGCGTTTACTAACTAAGGGAAAGATTTCTGTTGTTTTTGTTGGTTTTTTTTTTAATGAGTAATGGCGGCGATCTGCGATTTTTTTTGTGGGACTGCGACATTGCGGCGGACAGATCGGACCCTTGACTGACTTTTTTGACACTTTTGGGGGGACCAGTGACATTACTACAGTAATCAGTGCTATAAATATGCACTGTTACTGTAAAAATGACACTGGTAGGGAAGGGGTTAATTTTATTGGAGAGGGAGGGGTTAATGTATGCCTGGTGCTTACTGACGTGTGTGGGGGGGAGGTGACTGAGTGACACAGGGACAGATCGCATGTTCAGCTATGCTGAACCCTGCAATCTGTCCCTGCCTTTCACTTGGGAGATTCCAAACTGCTGCTGTAGTTCAGCGAGGGTAAGCAAATTGCCACCAGAGGCAAATGAGCAATAACTTATGTCTTAACCCCCGGTACAGGTATCAAAGAAATAAATATTCCCTCCCTGGGAAAACCAGGAAAATCTTCCCAATGAAGCAAGCAGGGACACTGCAGGAGCCGATTTTTACCGTTCAGACCTTCAATGTAACTGTTATTAATGGAGAATCCCTGTCCCACAGACCCCCACATGCTGCCGGTACCCATAGTGCATGAGCAAGATACCCTCCGGCCATATTATTTTGTATTTGAACCCAAATCTTATCACTCTCAAAATGATTCCAATTTAGGATCCTTACTAATATCATCGCTTTATATAATGATTGAATAGATTGAAGCCCTCCTGATTGGGCTCAACTGCCTCCACTCTGTGTCTCAGTTGTATTTTATCTTCTCTAAAGGCGTTCACCTCTAGTTTTACCATATTTACCACTGCAGAGATAAGCTCCACTATGTCTGCTTTAGTTGGTAACGCTTTAATATGGTCCCTTAAATCCAAGTCCAATGTAAGTGATTCATAAAAAAGGAGGGAGAGGTTTGGGACTTTAAATGAAGCGCAGGCCAAGGTAAGCTATTTGCTTCCATCCCTATACATATATTGTAAAACAGAGAGAAGTGGGACTTTACATGAGACATGTGTGAAACGGCTGGTAAATTGATCAAATGTAAAAAACACTAGTATAGAAAGGCGTTAGATGACTGTATCCTACAGTCATAGAACCACCGAAAAATAGGACTTTAAAGGCAGTGAAATGTCTGGCATAAACAGATAATCAAAACCAATACAGTTAAAAATATAAGTTTTATTGAGTAACAAAATTATCAAACATGAGTCATAGATGCAAAAAGGAGCATCAAATATTAAAATAGTGTACATAAATTACACATGATTAGAATACTCTGAACCGAGAGATGCAATAATAGGGTCACCCTGGTTCAGAGTATTCTAATCATGTGTAATTTATGTACACTATTTTAATATTTGATGCTCCTTTTTGCATCTATGACTCATGTTTGATAATTTTTTTACTCAATAAAACTTATATATTTTTAACTGTATTGGTTTTGATTATCTGTTTATGCCAGACATTTCACTGCCTTTAAAGTCCTATTTTTCGGTGGTTCTATGACTGTAGGATACAGTCATCTAACGCCTTTCTATACTAGTGTTACATTAGGGATGTGGCAGTGATTGCTGGCTGAGGGTGAACCAATGTCAGTCTTTTTAATTATTTCACGCCAAATGTAAAAAAAATTCAATAATTAATTCATATGTACAGTATCTTACAAAAGTGAGTACACCTCTCACATTTTTTTCACATATTTTCATGTGACAACACTGAAGAAATGAGACTTTGCTTCAATGTAAAGTAGTGAGTGTACAGCTTGTATAACAGTGTAAATTTACTGTCCCCTCAAAATAACTCAACACACAGCCCTTAATGTCTAAACCACTGGCAACAAAAGTGAGTACACCCCTAAGTGAAAATGTTCAAATTGGGCCCAATTAGCCATTATCAATCCCCGGTGTCATGTGACTCGTTAGTGTTTCAAGGTTTCAGGTGTGAATGGGGATTCAGGTGTGTTAAATTTGGTGTTATCGCTCTCACTCTCTCATACTGGTCACTGGAAGTTCAAGATGGCACCTCATGGCAAAGAACTCTCTGAGGATCTGAAAAAAAGAATTGTTGTTCTACATAAAGATGGCCTAGGCTATAAGAAGATTGCCAAGACCCTGAAACTGAGCTGCAGCACGGTGGCCTAGACCATACAGCGGTTTAACAGGACAGGTTCCACTCAGAACAGGCCTTGCCATGGTCGACCTAAGAAGTTGAGTGCACGTGCTCAGCGTCATATCCAGAGGTTGTCTTTGGGAAATAGACATATGAGTGCTGCCAGCATTGCTGCAGAGGTTGAAGGGGTGGGGAGTCAGCCTGTCAGTGCTCAGACCATACGCCGCACACTGCATCAAATTGATCTGCATGGCTGTCGTCCCAGAAGGAAGCTTCTTCTAAAAATAATGCACAAGAAAGCCCGCAAACAGTTTGCTGAAAACAAGCAGACTAAGGACATGGATTACTGGAACCATGTCCTGTGGTCTGATGAGACCAAGATAAACTTATTTGGTTCAGATGGTGTCAAGCGTGTGTGGCGGCATCCAGATGAGGAGTACAAAGACAAGTGAGTCTTGCCTACAGTGGGAGTGTCATGGTCTGGGGCTGCATGAATGCTGCCCACACTGGGGAGCTACAGTTTTTTGAAGCAGAGCATGATCCTCTCCCTTTGGAGACTGGGCCGCAGGGCAGTATTTCAACATGATAATGACCCAAAACACACCTCCAAGACGACCACTGCATTGCTAAAGAAGCTGAGGATACCTGCACCATTCTACTCCATCCACTACAGCAGTGCAAAGTCCAGAAGAGTAGCAACCCTACACTTTACCTCCTCATCAGGAACCTTTCCCTACTACTATCACTTTTCCTGACAGGTACCTTTCCCTGCACTATCCACTCGCATAAAACACGCTGAAACCAGAGGTCAGGGTCCTAAACAGACTCTGCCACACCCAAGATGGCTACCAGAATCAAATGGGCAGCCAGCATCCAATTGGATTGCTGCCACTGTGATTTAGGAAACCATAGAGGAAACGTTCCTCATGACTTCCTCTCATTCTGCACTTCCACTGCGATCAAGCTGCAGTGGAGTCAGCAGACTGCACTTGCCTACACACATGCACAAATAAGGGCCTGTGCTGCTAGTTATGCACACACTGCTTTTTTTTTTTTTATGTATTTCTATGAAAAATTAAGCTGCAGCTTTGGTTCCCAGGTGCTACAACAACAGACATATTTTACATTGTAAGTCCCTACACTGTACTCTGCGGCCATGTACAAGAGGCCTTAAGATTTTAATGGCTGCTGGATCAGTGCTCATATATCAAATTCTCAGAACAAAATACAAATATGAAAAATGCCACCTTGTTGTGTTTCATAGGCATCTGATACAGTATGATTGTTTCTTTAGTCAAGTTTCTCCTCTGTACATGATATGGACATGGATCAGATTTGACATATTTTGCAAGTGCAAACATGGAGTCTATGAAGACTGGACACAGCTGAGGGTAAGAAAATTGATCTGTTGAGAATAGTAGTTTGTGTTTCTGCCTCCTGGCTCTTCTATGTACTAAAGAACGTGAGGCTCTTCATACAGTACATTTTGTTCTTTTTAACAGATGTTCAGTGTTCTTTTATTGATCCTATTAGCGATGGCTGTCAAGTTCAGAGCAATTTACGGAGATATATGAAGACAATTTGCTTCAGGTCACCGAGGACACCATAAAACAAAGATGAAGCCAGAGGAGTATGTTGTACCCAAACTTCAACTGGTCGAAAAGTTGACAGGACTGCAAGTTAGCAGGTTTGATAGCCTGAAGACGTTAGAGGAAATCACAACCAAATGTAAAAACTAGGTGAAAAATCAACCCCACATGAGGAACAGGAGACACAGGAGGAACAGGAGACACAGGAGGAACAGGAGACACAGGAGGAACAGGAGACACAGGAGGAACAGAAAGAACAGGAGACACAGGAGGAACAGAAAGAACAGGAGACACAGGAGGAACAGAAAGAACAGGAGACACGGAAGGAACAGGAGACACAGGAGGAACAGGAGACACAGGAAGAACAGGAGACACATGAGAAACAGGAGACACATGAGAAACAGGAGACACAGGAGGAACAGGAGACACATGAGAAACAGGAGACACAGGAGGAACAGGAGACGCAGGAGGAACAGGAGACACAGGAGGTATGGGAGGAACAGGAGACACAGGAGGAACAGGAGACATAGGAGGAACAGGAGACACAGGAGGAACAGGAGACGCAGGAGGAACAGGAGACACAGGAGGAACAGAAGACACAGGAGGAACAGGAGACACAGGAGACACAGGAGGAACAGGAGACACAGGAGGAACAGGAGACACAGGAGGAACAGGAGACACATGAGGAACAGGAGACACAGGAGGAACAGGAGACGCAGGAGGAACAGGAGACGCAGGAGGAACAGGAGACACAGGAGGAACAGGAGACACAGGAGGAACAGGAGACACAGGAGGAACAGGAGACACAGGAGGTATGGGAGGACAACCATCTTTAGACACTGCAAATGTTTAAAGTGTATATAACCCCACAAAACAATGTTCTATTACAATGGTCTCCAAACTGCAGCCCCGGGGGCCAGATGCGGCCCTTTGCATGCTTCTATCTAGCCTTTGGGGTGCTATTTTCATCCACGTTACCAACAATGGGGCATAATTTCCCCCACCAACACCAATGAAGGGGCAGATTTCCTCCCAAAGACACCAATGATGGGGCACAATTCCTCCCAATGACACTAACAATGGGCAGGGCTGCTGTTAGAAATCACGGGGCCCCGTACAGACTACATGGCAGGGCCCCCCAAAGAAAATATTAAAGATATATTTAGCTAAAATTACAACAAAATCCCTATTAGCAGACACAAATATAACATAACTCCCATAATTCCTGCTAAATCTAAAAAAAAAAAACTATGTTAAATAAAAAAGAAGATGAGATGAGAAAAACATACAGGCTGGGCAGTTGGAGCTCAGTGATCAGAGAGACAGAGAGAGAGAAACAAAGTTACAAATAAACTCCTGAGCAGAGATAAGTGCTGGGAGGGGGGCCCACACAGGGAGGGGGATTAGTGAGGGGAGGGGGCCCACACAGGGAGGGGGATTAGTGAGGGACGACTGTCTCTTTCTCAACAGATAAAAGCTGATAGCAGGGAGAGGAACAGATCAGATTCAGGTGCTGGAGATAGATTTCTGTATTTGTTGTCCATTGCTAATCCCCCTCTCTCTGTGGGCCCCCTTGTGTGCTGGGCCCCCTACAAGAGGGCTGGTGGTCCCCCCCTATCAGCGGCCCTGACAATGGGGTCCAATGGCACAAATGATAGGGCACTCCCATGAATGACATCAACGATGGGGCACAATTCCTATCACTGACACCAGAGACGTAACTGGAACCTTCAGGGCCCCGGTGCAAACCATGAAGGGCCCCCCGGACCCCTGGCCAGGGCTCTTCCCTTCAAGCCTGGGGCCCTTTACTCTCATTGCGGGACCCTTTCACAAGTTCTGCAGTGGACCCCCTTCCTGCCATCTTGGGGCCTCCCCACAGGGGTGGTATGCCAGGGCATGGTTGCAAGTGTGACCTTTGTGATCCTGGAAGTTTACCCACTGGTGTCAGTAGTTTTTATTTTTATGGAATTTTAATTGTATTATTTTTTATCATTTTATTTTATTTTTTTATTTCACTGACTATGACTCTGTCCATTCAGAAAAGGAAGGAGCTGGTAAATTACATATTTACTGACCCCTTCCTGATTCTCTATTGTGACACATCCCCTGCAGCAGCCGGCAGGAGAGGGAAGGGAGCACAATGGGGGGCAGCACAGTAGGGGGGGGGGCAGGGGAGCACACAGGGGCCCAGAGAAAGCAGAACACAAGTGAACTGGATAGGAGGAGTGGCGGGGGCAGCATACAGAGGAACCAATCTCCTCCATTTTTCTTCTGCAGCTACAGAAGGAAAAAGGAGGACAGTGATTTCTCTACATGCTGCCCTCGCCCCCCCCCCCCCTCCTATTCAGGTGTACAGGGGAGCCACACAGGCCCCCTGGAGCATGGGACCCGGTTGCAATTGCAGCCCCTGCAACCCCTGTAGTTACACCCCTGACTGACACCAAAGATGGGGCACTGTTTATTCCTCCTGACATCAGGATCTCTTCTACTCCCAATGGCCACAGCCTGGCCCCCTTAAATATGAAGGACAGCAAACTGGAACTTTGTTTTGAACGTTTGGAGACTCCTATTGTGGTATGTTTGCCATCATCCCTCACTGTATACAGTCTTAAATAGGTTGGTTTTTTTTTATTAACCTAAAATGTTCCTACTTGGAGGTCCTGTTAGTAACAACACTTCCTGTTGCAGGCTGACAACACCAAGGTTTTGTTTGCATGGACAGTAGTAAAAATAGGCAAAATCCATACCAGACCATTATCTGAGCATGCAGCCTAGCAGGCCAGGAAAGGGGGGAGGGGGACGAGTGTGTGCCCCCACTCCTAAACCATACCAGGCAACATACCTTCAACATGGTGGGATGGGTGCTTTGGGGAAGCGGGGCTCTGCCCCCACCCCGAAGCACCTTTACCCATGTTGATGGGGACAAGGGCCTCATCCCCACAACCCTGGCTGGTGGTTGTGGGGGTCCAAAGACAGGGGGCTTATTGGAACTTGAAAGCCCCTCTAACAAGGGGGCCCCCCGATCCCAGCCCCCCTCTATGTAAAAGAGTTTAGGGTACATAGTACCCCTAACTCATTTGCCAAAAAGTGTACATAAAAATTCAAATAGGAGACAAGTTTTTGACAATTCCTTTACTAAAAAAATAAAAAAAGTGTCCCCTGATGTAAATCTATCGTCAATTATGCCACCCACTGCACCCGAGGAAAAAAAAGCCCTGCTCTCAAGGACAGCTGATGGCAGAATGCCTCCTCCACCATTTGACAGTTCTTATATAGGTAAGGGCGGGTTCACCTGATGACATCACCTGGTGATGAAGTCACAGGGAGGGTGGTGCCACCAGGTGACATTGCCAGGTGGCTCTGCCCTTACCTATATAAGACCTGTCAAACAGCAGAGGAGGCAATCGCCGGTCAGCCTTTCTTGACGGGCGGAGCTTCTTTTTTTTCTTTTTTGGGTCCAGTGGTGCTGTGGGCGTCATCATTGTAGATGGATTTACACCAGGGGACACTATTTTTTTATTTTTCAGTAAAGGAATTGTCAAAAACTGTGTTTGGTCTGTGTTTTGTTTTTGTTTTACTCTTTTTTGGTGAATGGATAGGGGTACTACATTGAGCACAATTATAAACCAACACTTGTTTTTGCCCCCATATTTCATGAGCTGAACTCAAAGATGTAAGAAAACTTCATCCGTGAAGAGAACATCTCTCCAAACTGCCAGATGCCAAGTCGGTTATAACGACGAACTGCAGTCAGGTGGAGACCCCGATGAGGACGACGAGCATGCAGATGAGCTTCCCTGAGACGGTTTCTGACAGTTTGTGCAGAAATTCTTTGGTTATACAAACCGATTGTTACAGCAGCTGTCCGGGTGGCCGGTCTCTGACGATCTTGGAGGTGAAGATGCTGGATGTGGAGGTCCTGGGCTGGTCTCAGACCATCTTGGAGGTGAAGATGCTGGATGTGGAGGTCCTGGGCTGGTCTCAGACCATCTTGGAGGTGAAGATGCTGGATGTGGAGGTCCTGGGCTGGTCTCAGACCATCTTGGAGGTGAAGATGCTGGATGTGGAGGTCCTGGGCTGGTCTCAGATGATCTTGGAGGTGAAGATGCTGGATGTGGAGGTCCTGGGCTGGTCTCTGACGATCTTGGAGGTGAAGATGCTGGATGTGGAGGTCCTGGGCTGGTCTCAGACCATCTTGGAGGTGAAGATGCTGGATGTGGAGGTCCTGGGCTGGTCTCAGACCATCTTGGAGGTGAAGATGCTGGATGTGGAGGTCCTGGGCTGGTCTCTGTCCATCTTGGAGGTGAAGATGCTGGATGTGGAGGTCCTGGGCTGGTCTCAGATGATCTTGGAGGTGAAGATGCTGGATGTGGAGGTCCTGGGCTGGTCTCTGACGATCTTGGAGGTGAAGATGCTGGATGTGGAGGTCCTGGGCTGGTCTCTGTCCATCTTGGAGGTGAAGATGCTGGATGTGGAGGTCCTGGGCTGGTCTCTGACGATTTTTGAGGTGAAGATGCTGGATGTGGAGGTCCTGGGCTGGTCTCTGTCCATCTTGGAGGTGAAGATGCTGGATGTGGAGGTCCTGGGCTGGTCTCAGACCATCTTGGAGGTGAAGATGCTGGATGTGGAGGTCCTGGGCCGTTCTCAGACCATCTTGGAGGTGAAGATGCTGGATGTGGAGGTCCTGGGCTGGTCTCTGACGATCTTGGAGGTGAAGATGCTGGATGTGGAGGTCCTGGGCTTGTCTTAGACCATCTTGGAGAAGATACTGGATGTGGAGGTCCTGGGCTGGTCTCAGACCATCTTGGAGGAGAAGATGCTGGATGTGGAGGTCCTGGGCTGGTCTCAGATGATCTTGGAGGTGAAGATGCTGGATGTGGAGGTCCTGGGCTGGTCTCTGATGATCTTGGAGGTGAAGATGCTGGATGTAGAGGTCCTGGGCTGGTCTCTGATGATCTTGGAGGTGAAGATGCTGGATGTGGAGGTCCTGGGCTGGTCTCTGACGATCTTGGAGGTGAAGATGCCTGGGTTGGAGTTTCAAGGCCGGTGTTATTACACGTGGTCTGCGGTTGTGAGGCCGGCTGGATGGACTACCAAATTCTCAGAAACGCCTTTGGAGACGGCTTATGGTAGAGAAATGAACATTCAATTCACGGGCAACAGCTCTGGTGGACATTCCTGCAGTCAGCATGCCAATTGCACGTTCCCTCAAAACCTGCGACATCTGTGGCATTGTGCTGTGTGATAAATCTGCACATTTTAGAGTGGCCTTTTATTGTGGCCAGCCTAAGGCACACCTGGAGGAAGCCCTACCTGGAGGCACGGGAGCAAGAGAGGGCAGTTTGAGGAGAGCAGCACTACTGGGTACTTACAAGGGGGAGAGACTGCCAAATGTAGCCAGTTCTCCCTGAAGACAGTGGTGTGCCAAGTCTTCACCCCTTCCATGGGAGATCTCCTGCAGAGACAGCTAGGTGGGCTGGTGTGATTCAATTTTGAGGACTGTGGAGGAAAGTTAGCCAGGAGGGCTAGTGAAAGGGGCAGCTGCAAGCAGGTGGGTTGGCAGTGCCTGAAGTGGTGGTGCTGGTCCGTAGCCACAGGAAGGAAAGTACAAGCTGATCACTGTATTCTGCTACACAAGGGGCTTCTAGCTCTTGCCTTGAGCCATTGCTTAATCCAACTGTGCCTGTCAGATCCTATAACAGTGATCCAGCTGGAGACTGCAAGCAAATGCAGTGCAGGAGGAGTTTTAGGAATACTGCATATAGCATGTGTATAGAAATATGTCCCTGAAGTTGCCAAAGTGTTTTTGCTGAAGTCAAGTGGGCATCCCTTAACTTCCCATCCCTATCCAAGTTGAAATCCCTTAATAAAATATAAAAAAACAAAGCTTTGTGTGGACTGTTCTCTGTGTAGCACCCTCTAGCTATATTGCTAGGCATATACAGTTGTTAGTGTAGGTAAATTGGCTTGGCTGAGAGCCATACCTAGGTTGAATCTGTGACTCAAGGAGGCTGGTTGACTCAGCAAGCAGCTTCTCTGGTGCTTCCCCACGTTCTCTGGAATATTAGAGAATGTTCTGCACACAGAGGGAGGAGCTTTCTGGGATATTTATGAGGTCCCTGACCTACCCCCAGCAAAAATGGGCTGTAAGGGAGTAGGCACCTCATAAATAGGCATGAGTCATGCCAGCAGGGGCAGTCAGGTGGAAGATGGAGATAGAGTGCTGAGGAGGCGGCCGGTGGCCCTTGAGGGTGCCTCCTAGTCAGGTGGGGTGACCTTGGACCTGGGGCTCTACAACACATGGTGGAATCCTTCCCTGGATGCACAGGAGCAAATGAGAGAACAGCAGGAACAGATCAGCACGTCCAGATCATCTCTGGAGAGTCCGCTGGGTGGGCTGGTAAGGGTCAGTGTGAAGGACTGTAAAGAGAGTGTCAGTCTAGAGGCCTGTGGGAGAAGTTAACCAGGAGGGATAGTGAAAGGGCAGTTGCAGCCAGGTGGGTTAAGAGTGCCTAAAGAGGTGGTGTTGGGATCAGTGACTACTGGAGGAAGTGCTGGAAATGTGTTAGCTGTGTCACTCCAATGTTCTCCAAGTATAGGGGCTGCAAGTCCCTGCCTGCAATGGGCCATTTCTACAAAATATAGAGTGCACAGCTGGGAATTAAGCAAGTGCGTGCTGAAGGAAGAAGAGCTGTATATGGGAAAAAGAGTCCCTGAAGATGTCCGCTAAAATTTGTTGAAGTCAAATGGGCATCCCATCATTTCCCATTCCCATCCAAGTTATTATCCCTCAATAAAACAAAAAAAAAAAAGTCACAGAATATTTTCTGATTCTGAATGACTGGAAATGAAATGTGCCTGGCTGTGCAGGATGGCAGATCCTGGTTCATCTGCAGCCCTTAAGGGGGTGCACTACATTAGTCTCTGGAGCGTTAAAGATTCGGTGTGCCTGGCTGTGCAGAAGTGGGGGGGGGATCCCTTTAAATGGCAACTTATATGTGGAGTGTGCTACACGACAGCTCAGGTTTCTTTCCAAGATACATTTATAACAGAGGGGCTTGGCGGGGTCCTGCAGGACTTTATCATTGCAGTAACAACGCTTAGAGTGGGGGGGACTTTGGATTTAGAAGGGCTACTGGCGCTCCTCTGAGCGGCTTCAATCGGTTCTGGAGAAAAAAAAAACACAGTTCCCAAGTTAGATTTACCCCTCCTGGCCCCCTGTACCAGATTGCCCCCTCCTGGCCCCCTGTATCATACCTCCCAACTTTTTGAGATTGGAATGAGGGACACCTATTAGCAAATGTATGTAGGCATAGGACACACTCCTGCCGTGCTCCCTTAAAAGGGAGATTAAATTTATATATATATATATATATATATATATATATATATATATATATATATATATATATATATATATATATATATATATATATATATATATATATATATATATAAGATTAGTTGAACCCAAAAGTGCTTCTTTTTACCACTACTACTCCTTTATTTTGGCTTTTACAATTCACAAAATCAGGGACAGTTGGGAGCTTTGCTGTGCCACCTGCAGGGGTAAAGATTGGGCTTCACCCCTTCCCTACCACCCAAGTAGTCTCCTCCCTGTGGTCTCTTCCTGGGCTGAAGCCACTACTGGCTCATCCTCTTATATCCTACAGGGGTTAGTACCAGCCCTATCCTAGTCCACCATTGTGAATAGAGGGAACTTAGACCCCCTGCTCACCTGCCATGTCTTTAATGGCTTCCAGACTGCCGCCTCCATCTTGCCAGATGCTCCACCTCCCGGGAGTGCCCTCATTCTCAAGTGAAAATGAGGCTTGCTCTTTTTCTGGATCTGCATGGAAGCGCCTTCCTGGTCAAGGTGCTCCACTCCTCAATGCAGCTGGCACAGAAGGCGGCTGCCCGCTTCAACTGTTCTATTCCCTAGCGGCCCCTGAGCATAGCCACCTCTCATGCACGGCCCAAAAAATGGCCTCCTTGCATCCAGTGCACCGCCGTCTGGCTGGAGGAGAGATCAGGCATCAATGGTCCCTGGGACACTTACCCGGTGTTGGGAGGCTCCAGAACAGGGGAGACGACACCCAGGGCCGCTGATAGGGGGGGGGACCACCAGCCCTCTTGTAGGGGGCCCGAGCACACAGGGGGACCCACACAGAGAGGGGGATTAGTGATGGACAACAAATACAGAAATCTTCCTCCAGCACCTGAATCTGATCTGTCCCTCTCCCTGCTATCAGCTTTTATCTGTTGAGAAAGAGACAGTCGTCCCTCACTAATCCCCCTCCCTTGTGTGGGCCCCCTCCCCTCACTAATCCCCCTCCCTTGTGTGGGCCCCCTCCCAGCACTTATCTCTGCTCAGGAGTTTATTTGTAACTTTGTTTCTCTCTCTCTGTCTCTGATCTGAGCTCCAACTGCCCAGCCTGTATATTTTTCTCATCTCTAAAATATTTTTTAGATTTAGCAGGAATTATGCGAGTCATGTTATATTTGTGTCTGCTAATAGTGATTTTGTTATAATTTTAGCCAAATATATCTTTAATATTTCCTTGTGGGGGCCCTGCCAGGTAGTCTGTATGGGGCCCCGCGATTTCTAACAGCAGCCCTGACGACACCTGCAAGCAAGCCCCTACCGAGACTGTGCTGCCCTCCCCAGCTTAGCAGGCCGGATCCTAGGAAATTAGCATTTACATGCAAGCAACAAAGAAAAAAAAATAAATTGTTTCTGGAGCCGAACTGGGTAAAACATGTTTTTTAAAGTACTGTGTAAACAGAGCATGAAAAATAAGGTCCACATTTAGGGGCCTGATGGATCCTCTCGTGCACATGGATTATGACTTGTACATTGCTATGTCCCATAGTTGGGAACTCCCAAGAGAGCTTAGAGACCGCACTTATCAGAGGTGCCTTGATGTGGCCGTGTGACTTCAGCATGAATATGAAAATATGGAAAGACCTCCACATTTTTAACCCAAGTAGCTGGGGCAGCTTATTTTTTTTTTTCTGGCTGACAAAATAAAGTTTGGCTGGGACCTCCAACCACACTCACTGCTATTACTCCTACAACCATTACCCCTTACTATGTAACTGTTAGCAAAGTCACTGCTACAACTACTACTTTTCACCGTGCCTTTTAAAAAATAATGTACTACACCTCCAGCAAGAGGGCGCTATGCAGCAGGCAGGGATTTGCTGTTTTTAGCTTAAGTAGCTGAAGCAGCTTAGTTAGGTTTTTTTTCTTGTTTTTTTTCCTGGCCTTTGTAAAATTGTGCTGGGACCTTCTACCACCATCTCCTTCCACCACAAATACTCTTATGACCCATACACACGTGCAGATTATCTGAAGACTTGTCTGCAGACTTACCAAAACCATATAATATGAGGTCAAACCTAAACACTTTCAATTTGTATGCAATCCGGCAGGCCCTTGCACTACATAGAAAAGGTAAGTCTGCAGACAAAAGTCTTCAGAAAATCTGCACGTGTGTACGGGGCATTACTGTGCAACTGTTAGCAAAGATCCTGCTACTACCCCTTTAATGTAGTGACCACACCCACTGTTAGGTACTAATTGCCTTACCACTACCCTGGCTATTGTAACACCAAAGGTTATGGCTACACATACAAAACAGCACTGCTACCGTCACTGCTTTACCCCATTACTCTGATATTCTATTGACTACAGAAAGCAATCCAAAGTCAGTTTAACGTTCTAAAATGATGGTAGGATCAGACACAAATAGAGCTAATTGGATTTTATTTGAAATGTGGATGAAATTCATTTTTAGTAAATGAACTGAGAGAAGCACAAAGTATGGTTACATGAGCAGCAATGATGCAGATTGGAAAGAGGGGGGGTTACAAAACCGGATTAAAGATTGTTTTTCTTCAACCACTACGGCCATTTCACAGATCCTGGATATGGACACGCGGCTCCTCTATTGCAGGATTCTTTATTTCAATGTGATGGACTTGGGCAGGAATCGTCTTAGAGACATGAATGAGATCTCCTCCATGGGAACTTTGACTGGAAAGGACAACGGCTTTAGATGAGGCAGTTGTATGATGATCTCCTCTTTCTCAAACTGGAAGATAACCTGTAAGAGGTGGCACAGTGTCAGCTTGCTGGACTTAAAATCAATGAGTGTTGGCTGTAGACAAAGACTTTACAAAACTTCAATAAAAATCTTTTCATAAGATAGTTATGTACATGTAGCTTATCTTAAGTAAGCTTTGTGTTGCAGTAAATTGTTAATGGAAAGGAAAGTGAAAGGATGGGCTTCTGTGCTGCAATGTTTTAGTGATGGGTCTGAGGACGGTGTTTCTGTCACCTAGAATAATGACTGGAGCCCTCAGGAGATCAATAGCTGTTGGCCAGTTTGGAGTCCCAGTATGCCAACCATTCCCACCCACGGTTCCTTCAGAGGTTTCTAGGGGTTCCTTGAGCTGTGACCAATTAACCTCTCATTCGATGATGCCCACTTATTTCAAGGGCCAACAGCACTTGGTGGGCCCAGATTCATGAAACCAATGATTTTTCGCTGCCTGTCATTTTGACCACCACTGTAAGTGGGGTATTCTTACCACTGGCTAAGAGTGTAAGGCATTTTTTTTCTACCGACTACCAATAAATTAGGTTTTAGCAGGGGGGGGGTTCCTCCAAGACCTGAAAGTTTAAGGGTTTTAAGGGTTCCTCTGGTGCAAAAAAGGTTGAGGCTCCTGTATGCCATGCAAGCTATAAAGGGCCTAAACCGCTAAGACTAAGGAGAAGAAATAGTAATTCTACATTTAATTGCTCCCAATTAAACAGACCTCAACTAGGTGAACATGTGAATGGAAAAGTAGGAGTACAAACAGATGAATATGCATTAGTGAATTCCAAATCGACATAGTCGCGGTTCCATAACTAGCAATTACCAACGAGTTTCCTATATGAAACTACACTTTAGTGGAAAAGCAAACCATACCGTACCGAACCGTTCCAACACCGTACCATGCGGTACCAGCAGTGGAAAAGCAAACCGGGCCAAGCAGAGCCGGTACTTGCAGTGGAAAGGTGCCATCACCTCGATTGTGGTTCCAAGAGGTACCATATCCCACAATCCTTTGCATTCAGTCACTACTAGCCACTGATTGGTCAGAGAATGGTTATCCCACCCACCTAACTTTAGTACTACTTTAGTGGAAAAGCAAACCATACCGAACCGTTCCAACACCGTACCATGCGGTACCAGCAGTGGAAAAGCAAACCGGGCCAAGCAGGGCCGAATAGAGCTGAGCCGGTACTTGCAGTGCAAAAGTGCCATATATATGGTGTGTGCGCTAGCTCGTGTGTGGCTATTTCTTACAATTATTGTGCATGGTTTTCTTTTGCAAGCGAATGCTATTCTGAAGGATTACTACAGAGTTATTGTGCTATTCCACGAGGTTACATGCATTTATCATTTATAGTTACATATCTGAGGTATTTTTTCATGTTACATTTTAGGAGATTATAGAGTTCTAATTATCTATGTTCTCTTTCTTTAAGCATACTAAACTGCTATGCAAGTTTAATTGTACTTGGCACATTCACTTAGTGGTCTGCGCTCATGAGCAAAAAAGCTTAGGTCAGGAGTTCAAATCCCAACCATGATAACACCCTGCATGTTCACTAGAGTTTTATTTTCACACCATATTTTTGCTAAACAACAAACCATTGCATGCAAATTATGGAAACAACCATTCTGATGTGGCAGCAGCAATAGGCGTTTGCCTATTTTCAGCATACTGTTTAAAATTTAAGCAATGCTTGAATTTGAACCCATGGTCTGAGTCTCTGGGTAGGAGTGCTACCCACTAAGCCATTGAGATGAGCACAATTATCCTTAGACTATACAGTAGTACCATGATTAACAAATGAAAGAGCAAGAGAATCTGTATTCCCCTAAAATACAAAACCATTGCCAAATCGTCAAAAATTAGTAGATGTGACTTAATTTTGCTTTGCTGATATTTATCGGTTAATTGATAATCTAAATCTCAGCAAAAGAAGCTAAACAAGCCACTGTGCTGAGTACAATTATACCTAGAATATAACAAAGTACCCCGATTACAGAATGAACACCTTTTCATAAAATAAAAAGTTGTACAGCGGCTTGATGTTTAGGACTTTAGCTAGCAACATTTAGGTCACAAGTTCAAATCCCACCCATGCTAACACCTCCCAGGAATTGCAATGGCAAATGCATATGTACTTTGATGAATGCACAAGTGCCACCAAGAGAAATTGTATCACGTTGATGGCAAATATGCTTTCCCCTACACAAATAACCCTTCGGCATTAAAACTTTGGAGGTAAAAACGTAGCATAGGTGGGATTTGAACCCATGGCCTGACTGTAGCTAGATCAGAGCACTAACCATTAAGCCACTGTTTATATCTAGAATATATATTATTAGTACCATGATATAAACTAACTAGAAGTCATTCTATTTAGACATTAACATTTATTTATCATACAATAGAGACCCAAGAGCCTGGTTTGGATTGGGGGGACCCCCACGCTGTCAGCTGCTGTCCCAGACAGGTGATAGAGTGAATACTTCAGTTCTTTGGGTTTTGGCAGGTTTTTCTCCTCTAGGTCTAAGCCACTGATCCTGGGTTATAAAAAGAGGGACTTGGTCCAGGGCCCATTAATAGGCTCCAGAGAGAAAGATCAGGAAAGACTGGGTAGTTTCTCCAGAGGCTTGGTGCCCATATGGGAGAGAGATGAGGACAGCATCCGCGAGGAGACAAAGAAAGTCACTACTACCAGGATCTGAAAGGTCATCAGAACTTGGTTCCCGACAAATAAAAACCAGCTGCTGGTGAGTGCCACTGATGGATTCTATTTTACATGGACTACCTTTGCAGGTATGCTAGGGCAGCACATAGCCTGGGTTAGGGATGATGGAATAAATATTGTTCTTGCATTTGACTTTGAAAGCGGTTGCACTTTTTCAAGTCAAAGTTTGGAAACTTGTTCCCACCCAGTCTGAAGTTTCTAAAGGGGTGTAATGCAGATACCCAGCACCATTCCATGGTTCAGGTTACTAAGGTACGAAGACATCAGTATGAGTAATATGGAATGAAGACTCGAGGATTACCTAGGGTAGGAAGTTATAAGCAGCCTGTTAGGTGTGTGAATGAGATAGGGTGGATAACCTCCTGCAGGAGGAAGTTGTCAGAACTCTCCCCATGCGTGGTCCCACTCCCATAGCAACTTTAACAGACTCACACCAAAGTGGTCCCCAGCCTGTGTCCAAATATGGAAAAGTTAAGTGACGTGCATGCTTGGAGTCCATGCTATGTGCATGGCAGGACCCCACGTAGTTACTGGGAGTGGGGCAGTGGCGATACTTTGGATGGATGTTGACAAGGCTCAACATGTAGTAAAGTGACCTTGTTATATAGGTGCCTAGGTTAGTTCAGAAGAACCTCCTTTGGGGTAGGCCTCTCATATGACCCTTGCTTGGTGCCCAACTTGGAGTCAAGCATGGAGGAGAAACAACCTAACAATTTTCAATCTAAAATAGATAATTCTGACAATCAGTGATCTGACCAACAGAAACCAGTCGCTAGGTGCTATACCATAGCACACAATGGTAACATGATGGAATCCATTGGATCTGTCTATGTGGGAGGTTTTCATCCTTCCTGGAAGGAGCTGAGAGGGGGGGGGGGGGGCAACCCACCATAGCAAAGCCAATATACCCTTCACCTAAGCCATTTCTGACTGCCTACTGATGTCACTTTGCCCCATCCAACATTCGTCCTGCCCCTCCCAGAAATAGACATACCGTGGTGTCTGACCCCTCCTCGAAGGGAAAGAAAGATTCCGTCTGCCACTCTCCCCAGGCACCATCCACCCTCGTGTTCAAGATTATCTTGTGCTTGTCTCCAAGGGCATCAAATCGAGGTTCAAAGTGTAACATTAAATTCATTTCATCTTTTCCAAAGTTTACGGCAAACCTAGAAAGACAGAAAAAGCAATTATTCTGCTCAGCTGACCTTGGATATAGTACTTGAGTCAGTCACCAGTGGTACTTCCATGGGAATCAGGAGGTACTTCTGCCACTTGATAATCGCAAATTCTATATAAAATCATATCCACTAATATTTTTAAAGACTTAAAAACTAATGGTTTGCTTGAAAAACAGACAAAATTGAGGTCCTCATAATAAACGTCCCCATACCAAAAAATACTGAAAGAACCGGTAGCCTGGATATGGACATACGGTTATTTACATAATCTTAACAAGTGGTAAGTAAGCTTTAGGCTACATGTACACGGGACGTTTTAAAAAGTCCTTTGAACGCTGGAACTTGACAGCTACAGAACGACGTTTAAAAACGCCCGTTGTGTCGCGTTTAGCTGTGTTTGCGTCCAGAGGCGTTTTTTGCAAAACACATCTGGAGACCCTCCCAAATACCCACAATGCAACAGAAATATATGTTTTTCAGCCATTTTCATTACATAGTTACATAGTAGGTGAGGTTGAATAAAGACAATAGTCCATCCAGTTCAACCTGTGTAGGTGTGTGTGGCTGTAATATCTCTCATACCCCTGAATGTTCTGATCCTTGAGATGTACGTCTAAGAGTCTTTTGAAAGCCACCATACTTCCCGCAGAAACCACCTCTTGTGGTAGAGAATTCCACAATCTTGTAGCCCTAACAGTAAAGAACCCCCCGCGTTGCCTGAGGTTAAAACGCTTCTCCTCTAATCGCATTTGAATGAATATATACACATGTATACATGTATACCCCCAACCCAAAATCTGCATAGTTGGGTCACCCTGGCATGGCAGGCAGAGTCAGGTCACCCTAAACTCCGGTCACCCCGACATGGCAGCAACGCAAATAACTGCTTTCCAAAAAACGACACTGAACTCAACTGCCTGTAAACCACCCAGTGTACATGGACAGATAAGATAACAGAAGAGGGTTCAGGGGCTTCTTAAAAAAAAAAAAAACACCCAACTGCTCCTAAACGGCCATTTACAAGTTGCAGTGTACATGAGCCCTTAGGACTATGCCTCACTGACATCTGTAGTTGCAGCCACTGTGGAACAATTCATCCTGAAAATTTTACAAGAGAAACTGAAGTCATTAAAGTTTGGGCTCAGCTCTCCCATGCTACTAGTGAGAGAGGGAGAAGGGTGATCTAAACTTCTGGAAGGAGCAGCAGGGTGAGCTGAGCTGCTGCTGAGACTGCAAAGTCACTGCTGTGGGAGGGAGGAGGGGAACTGAGCTAAGGAGTCACTATTAGGCGGGGGAGCTGGGCTGTTGAGTCACTACTGGGAGATGGAGGAACTTTGAAGTTACTGCATTCTGCCTTTACAGAACTTTTGGATCTCTAACTTGGTATGTGCTAGTGATGAAATCCTTTCCACTAAATTTTGAGGACAAAAATGTCTCCACAGTAGCTGCAGCTACACAGGTTAGTGGAGTCCATGAGGAGAGAAAGACTGCATGTATGTCAGTTGTCATATTTCAGATGATGGCTGATAAGTCAGACAAGTTTTATCCAGGATGACATTGTCACAATGTAGCAGCACAAATGTTTGAGCAAAACAATCTGATGTCCGGTATTTGAGGGACCGCACACCAAATTTCCAGCAAGCAGGGGTTGGTAGTATGTGCTGTACACAGAGCACACTTTACTTTTGTAAGTTGTAATTTATACAAAATGATTGTATTATACAGAGCAGACATATATTGTATAATAACCAAGGCTGGAATCTTCACCTACCTTTTACAGTCCTTCGGAATGAAGCCCTCCACCTCCACACTGTGACCGGCTTTGAAGACAAAGTTATTTATAATAAGAGTCTGTATTGGAGAAAGGAGAGAATTACACCCTGCGTAAAAAAAAGGGGAGGAGAGATTTGATACACCTGCGTATGAGGGAAGGGGGGGTGACTTAATACACCCTGCACAAGAGGGGGGGGGATTACTACACCCTGCACAAGAGGGGGGGGGATTACTACACCCTGCACAAGAGGGGGGGGGATTACTACACCCTGCACAAGAGGGGGGGGGATTACTACACCCTGCACAAGAGGGGGGGGGATTACTACACCCTGCACAAGAGGGGGGGGGGATTACTACACCCTGCACAAGAGGGGGGGGGATTACTACACCCTGCACAAGAGGGGGGGGGATTACTACACCCTGCACAAGAGGGGGGGGGGTTACTACACCCTGCACAAGAGGGGGGGGGGTTACTACACCCTGCACAAGAGGGGGGGGGGTTACTACACCCTGCACAAGAGGGGGGGGGGTTACTACACCCTGCACAAGAGGGGGGGGGGTTACTACACCCTGCACAAGAGGGGGGGGGGTTACTACACCCTGCACAAGAGGGGGGGGGGTTACTACACCCTGCACAAGAGGGGGGGGGGTTACTACACCCTGCACAAGAGGGGGGGGGGTTACTACACCCTGCACAAGAGGGGGGGGGGTTACTACACCCTGCACAAGAGGGGGGGGGGTTACTACACCCTGCACAAGAGGGGGGGGGGTTACTACACCCTGCACAAGAGGGGGGGGGGTTACTACACCCTGCACAAGAGGGGGGGGGGTTACTACACCCTGCACAAGAGGAGGGGGGGGTTACTACACCCTGCACAAGAGGAGGGGGGGGGTTACTACACCCTGCACAAGAGGGGGGGGGTTACTACACCCTGCACAAGAGGGGGGGGGTTACTACACCCTGCACAAGAGGGGGGGGGTTACTACACCCTGCACAAGAGGGGGGGGGGTTACTACACCCTGCACAAGAGGGGGGGGGGTTACTACACCCTGCACAAGAGGGGGGGGGTTACTACACCCTGCACAAGAGGGGGGGGGTTACTACACCCTGCACAAGAGGGGGGGGGGTTACTACACCCTGCACAAGAGGGGGGGGGGGTTACTACACCCTGCACAAGAGGGGGGGGGGGTTACTACACCCTGCACAAGAGGGGGGGGGTTACTACACCCTGCACAAGAGGGGGGGGGTTACTACACCCTGCACAAGAGGGGGGGGGTTACTACACCCTGCACAAGAGGGGGGGGGTTACTACACCCTGCACAAGAGGGGGGGGGTTACTACACCCTGCACAAGAGGGGGGGGGTTACTACACCCTGCACAAGAGGGGGGGGTTACTACACCCTGCACAAGAGGGGGGGGGTTACTACACCCTGCACAAGAGGGGGGGGGGTTACTACACCCTGCACAAGAGGGGGGGGGGTTACTACACCCTGCACAAGAGGGGGGGGGGATTACTACACCCTGCATAAGAGAGGGGGGGGGGGGATTACTATACCCTGCATAAGAGAGGGGGGGGGGGATTACTATACCCTGCATAAGAGAGGGGGGGGGGATTACTATACCCTGCATAAGAGAGGGGGGGGGATTACTATACCCTGCATAAGAGAGGGGGGGGGATTACTACACCCTGCATAAGAGAGGGGGGGGGATTACTACACCCTGCATAAGAGAGGGGAGGGATTACTATACCCTGCATAAGAGAGGGGGGGGGATTACTACACCCTGCATAAGAGAGGGGGGGGGATTACTACACCCTGCATAAGAGAGGGGGGGGGGGATTACTACACCCTGCATAAGAGAGGGGGGGGGGATTACTACACCCTGCATAAGAGAGGGGGGGGGAAGACAAAAATAGGTCACTAAGTGGAAGTGTGGCGGAGAGAAGTGTCTGAGCCATACCAGTATATACCGTATACTAAGCACACCCAGGAAGGGAGACCCAGCTCTGTGCCAGGATATGAAAAAGGGATCCATCACACCCTAAATAATTGGATGAACAAGAACAAAAATTCTGACCGACACCAACCACCGCCCTCACCCAACAGCATTAGATGCACCACTGTCCTAACTCAGCAACAGTATTCACACCATTTCCCACACCCAGCAACACTATATACACCACTGCCCTCAGCCATCAATCATATACATACCACTGCCCACACTCAACACCACCATACCAACTCCTGCCAACACCCCCATACCAACTACAGCCAACACCCAACACCCCCATACCAACTACAGCCAACACCCCCATACCAACTACTGCCCACTCCCCCATACCAACTACAGCCAACACCCCCATACCAACTACAGCCAACACCCCCATACCAACTACAGCCAACACCCCCATACCAACTACAGCCAACACCCAACACCCCCATACCAACTCATGGTCACACCCAACACCCCCATACCAACTCCTGCTCACACCCAACACCCCCATACCAACTACAGCCAACACCCCCATACCAACTACTGCCAACACCCTCATACCACCTACTGCTCACACCCAACACCCCCATACCAACTACTGCTCACACCCAACACCCCCATACCAACTACTGCTCACACCCAACACCCCCATACCAACTACTGCTCACACCCAACACCCCCATACCAACTACTGCTCACACCCAACACCCCCATACCAACTACTGCTCACACCCAACACCTCCATACCAACTACTGCTCACACCCAACACCCCCATACCAACTACTGCTCATACCTCTATACCCCCCATAACAAGCAATAATACTCCCACCACTGCATACAAAACCCATTTGCTCAGCTTCCATCGGTGTTCATACTCACATAATCTTCCATCTTGCTTCTCTATCAGACAAACTTGTGAACAGCTGAGCTTCTACCTCTTCTTATATAGGAGGTCTGCTGAGGGTGGAGCCAGCCAGGAGGGAGGAGTCACCCCACCCAGTCAGGAGGGAGGAGTCACCCTGGACTGAGAATTGTTCCATTTGCGCTGATTACAGAGAATGAATGAAATGTGGATACGGTGTGACTGAGCATGGGGCGTCCATCGTCACTCTGCTGGGATGTCACCACTCACCACAAACAGCAAGGGGGCAAAACATGACAATCCTCAAATCATTTCTACACCACAAAGGGGGAGATTTACTAAAACTGGAGAGTGCAAAATCTGCTGCAGCTGTGCATGGGAGCCAATCAGCTTCTAACTTCAGCTTCTTCAATTAAGCTTTGCCAAAAAATCCTGGAAGCTGATTGGTTTCTACGCAGAGCTGCACCACATTCTCTACTCTCCAGTGTTAGTAAACCGACCCCAAAGTAACAATTTCCATTCCCTGCCCCCCCGCACCTCGCACCCCGATACCAACCACCCCACCCCCACCAGCAACACTATACTGATACACATTACATCACATGACACACAAAAGAAACAGAAAAACAAAGATAAGTGACAGCGGAGAAAACACCGAGTGCTCCGTCCAGTCGGCTCCATATTTACATTGATACTTTGTAACATTTGTTGGTCCCTTCTATGTCTGAGTATAGATCTCTGTGTGTCCCAAGCACTTACTGCTGACTGACTCCCCACCTCTGCTGGAGGTCCATTCCAAGCATCAACTACTCTTTCACTAAAATATTCCTTTCTAAGATTGGATTGGAAGTTTCCTCCGGTGAGTTGGAGGTCATTTCCCCGTCTTCTCCATCTTGGCTTCATATAGAAAATGCCGCCCTCCAGATCCAAATTCCCCCTCCTGATGTATAGAAAGGATTTGGTGGTGTCCATCCTTTCCCTTCTTTCCTCCAGACTGTACATCACCTTCCTGCAGTCTCTATCCCTTAACTCCTTCATCACCACAACTCTCCTCATGGCCGGTCACACTCCTCCTGCAGGAAGATCCATTCCACTACATGAACATGAATCCCCCCCCCCCCCCCATGTGGCTTCTTCATGTTTATGCGCTGCAGTGTAGAACACAGGACAGGATGGATTGTTGCACATTTCCATGCATTATGTGGGCCTATAGAAATAAATGATTTATGCTGATATCATGTCGTGTTGTGCGTTTTTAGTTCCGCCTCACCTATATCTATTTTTTCTGTTGTACTGAACTGTATCAGGTTAGTGTTCTGTAGTATGCTGACATCTAGTGGTAGTTTAGGGCCACTACAACTTGTTTACTTATGTGATTTGCTATCTCCCTGTGTCCTCCCCTCCTGTTTAGTGCTAGTTAGTGTAGTCTTAGCTATACAGTCCTTGTTTCTACCATAGTCCCTCAGTCAGTTTTAGTTCTCTGAGACACAGTGTAGGAAAGTCCTTGTCTTCTTACACAAGACTGGACAAACATTCTCTGTACTGTCCTTATCTGAAGAAGAAATTGCATTGCAAGTAAGCTGCCTGTGGATGGCGCCAGGTCAGCAGGTGATTATACTGTCTGGGCGGACTATTAAAGTATGGCAATGCACAAAGCAGCATTGGAAACAGAACGCAGACGCGCCATGAAAAGTCGCTGTTACTGCTGATACAAAGTCTGAATTGGGCTCACAGGAAGTAGAATTTATCTTTGCAGGAATTCTGCATTGAGAAAAGTAAAATATTATTTAGGGGCCAAATAAAGAATTCTATGGGGCGGCTCAGGGCCGCCATGTTGTGTTGGACTTCCTGCAATATGGATGATGCGCTGGTGTTGGAAACCCGAACCCCGAATCGCCATCAGAACTGGCTGCTCCATATAATCCATGGCCACTTGGAACATGTGCACCTGGCTATGGGTGGCTTGGGTCTTCTGTACACCTGGCTGTGGACATGGTATGACATCTTTGCACCTGGCTATGGGCAGTATGTGAGGTTTGTGCACCTGGTTATGGGTAGCATGAAATATCTGTGCATATGGCTGTAAGCATCATGGGACACCTGTGTACCAATGTCTGTGCACCTGGCTATGAGCAGTGTGCAATGTCTGTGCACCTGGCTATGGGCAGTGTGCAATGTCTGTGCACCTGGCTATCAACATTATGGAACATCTGTGCACTATGGGTGGCATGAGACACCTGTGCACCTGAGTATGGGCAGTGTGCAATGTCTGTGCACCTGGCTATGGATGGCATGGAATGTGTATGCACCTGGCTTTGAGTGGCATGGAACGTGTATTCACCTGGCTATGGGTGGTGTTGGACATTTGTGCACCTAGGTATGGGCTGTGTGCAATGTCTGTGCACCTGGTTCTGGGTGGCTTGTGATGTTTGTTCATCTGGCTTTCAAAATGGTATGACATCTGTGCACCTGGCTATGGGTAGCATGAAATATCTGTGCACCTGGCTATGGGTAGCATGAAATATCTGTGCACCTGGCTATGATTGGGATGGGACATCTCTGCTCTTTGGAATGGGCGGGGTGCAACTTCTGTACACTTGGGTATTGGTAACTTGGGACATCTGTGCATATGGACATTGTATGGCGGTTATGAACCTGGCTATGGGCAGCATGGAATGTCTGTGCACCTGGTTATGGATGTTGTAAGCTATTGTTTCACCTGGTTATGGGCAGCGTGGAATGCCTGCGCACCTGGCAATGGATAGTATGTGACATCTGTCCAACTGGCTATAAGAGATGTGTGACAGCTGTGCACCTGGCTATGGATGGCATGGAATGTCTATGCACCTGAATATGAGTATTGTGTGGTATTTGTGCACCTGGCTATGGGAGGAATGGGACAGCTGTGTGTCTGTCTATAGGTGACATGAAATGTCTGTGCACCTGGCTATAGGTGAGATGTGACATCTGTGCACCTGTGTACCTGGCTACATCTGTGCACATGAATATAGGTGGCATGGAATTTCTAAGCACCTGGCTATTGGCAGCATGAGACATCTGTGCACCTGGATATGAGCGTTGTGTGCACTTTGCCATGGGTGGCATGAAATATCTGTGCACCTGGATATGAGCTTTGTGTGATGTCTGTGCACCTGGCTATGGGTAGCATGGAATGTCTGTGCACCTGGCTATGGGTGGCATGGAATGTCTGTGCACCTGGCTATGGGTGGCATGGAATGTCTGTGCACCTGGCTATGGGTGGCATGGAATGTCTGTGCACCTGGCTATGGGTGGCTTGGAATGTCTGTGCACCTGGCTATGGGGTAAATAATGGGTGGGAAGAGGGTAAAGCTGGCAATAGACGGGCAGATTTTCCTGGGAAAGGGAAGGATCTCACCTCACTTTATCCTCAGTCAGGTCGGGACGACTCGCAGGGAAATCTCCGGGGATCGGAGGATCTGGTTTTCTCCTCATCAATACAGAAATGGTCCCGGGTGACAGATAACGCCTCCTGGCCTCAGACAGCGGCACTCATATATTCCAATTATAGTTGTTCAGATATTTTCTTACGGCTAAACTGCGTTCTTTTACCAATATTAGATAAACAAGTGTCAGATAAATACTGAAGACGTCCATCAATTGTCAGTAACGGCTTCTTGTATTGCTTATGGGCAAATTTCATTCTTACTCTTTGAAAAAAAGCAACTTGTCCCAAGAAAGAACATACTGTACTTTAAACTACCCCCCCCCCCCCCCCCGGTGTTCTTTGGATCTTCACCATTCCTTTTACCTCTAACCATGAAATCTTGTGAATTTGCAAAAAAACATCCTTTACATTTTTTTTATGTATAATACCTTTTTTTTTTTTATTTGATTTTCCAGTTTAATTTTACAAAGTAAATACAAATGCACACCAGTGTTGCCAACCTACCAGATTGAAATTTACTGACATGACGGTGACCTCCGATTCATCAGGCACCAATAGGAGAAATCCAGTTTGTACGGTCAGCAGGAGCGAAGTTCCTGCGCCTCCAACAGGTGAGATTTCACATTCTATTGCTCACACATGCATTCCCACCACACAGGATGGGGAGGTTCACAGGTTTGTGCAGAGTATTCGGGCCCTGCTGGAGGGTTTGGAGGGGGGGTCTAGCGGTGGAGGTACAAACCCCAGCGTGGTATGGGATCCCACACGTCAAGGTTCTTTATCACAGGTGCCTGTGCCTATGGGTACTACAGTGGGGAATGGGCCTCTGTGGCTGCCCAGGCCATGGTGGAGGGGGCGTCTTCCTCAATGGCAGCTGATACGGTGGTGTCGGGTGGTGCCAAGCAGCCTGACAAGTCTGTCCCTATTTCTTATGTGGCCAAAGAGCACTCCTATGTCTGTTATGAGGGCCCGTAGAGCAGGAGGTTAAGGAAAAAAATCTGGAGAAGGGAATATTTCAACATTTTCACATTACTCCCATTGAAACGCTTCCATTTAGAAAAATGGGAGAAGGGTAAGGAGCACCGCAAGGAAGAGGTTGATGACAGGCAGCACTATCGCTTGATTCCTCACACCTTTAGGAATTGGCTTCAGGCTTTAACGATCTTGGGGAGCGTCGTTGGTGAGAAACAGCCAGAGCTCTGTTCTGTGCTCTTTTGGTCTCTTGATTTAATTTGGGAGGCCCATAGGGTTTATGGGGGACTGGCATGGCTTAGGTGCAATGAGCAGTTCCGACAACACATGTTTTTTCACCCAGACCTTAGCTGGGATCATAGAGATATTGGCGTTTGGATGCGGGTCATGTATACCAATACATCTGAGCATTCTCCCTTTCACTCTGGCGCTGCCTCTGCAGGCGCAGGTGCCCATGGCCTGCTGATCTTTTAACAATTCCTACTGCAAGTGGGGTTCTACAATGTGGATGTGGAGGTAGCAGCCCCGTTAGCCGCTGTCTCAAGAAAGGCAAAGGCTTGTTCCTCCACCATGTGGATTTGGAGGGTAGGCGTCAGTGGCGGAGCCAGAGGGTTAGCTGGGGTGTCAATTGACACCCCAGAAAAAGTCCCTGCCACCCCTGTTGCCACCCAGATCCAGGCTGACAGCGGAGGAATCACAGGCAGTGGTGGGATGGGATCAGCCGGTTCGCAGAACCGGCTGATCCCTCTAAGCTGGCGGCCAGGGTCAGGGAGCAGCAGAACAGTGCGTCCCGAAGCCGAGCCCGCCCATTCTGTGACAATAGCGAATGAAAATTCGCTGTTGTCACATGGATCCTCCTCCGGCCAATCAGGGAGCGGGTCCTCCCGCTTCCTGATTGGCCGAATGGCAAATGCCGTGCCATTGGTCGAGGAGGCGCCGGCGGGAGGACTGAGAAGATGCAGGGAGCCGCGGACCGATGAGAAGCTGCTGTGATGACCGTCCGTCCGTGAGGTAAGTAAGCCGGTCTCATGGGGGGGGGGGGGGGGACGACGCTGGCACTCTGCAATGATTGCGGGCAAATGCTGTGGCACTCTGCAATAATCATTGGGGGCATTTCTGTGGCACTCTGCAATAATCATTGGGGGCATTTCTGTGGCACTCTGCAATAATCATTGGGGGCATTGCTGTCTCACTCTGCAATAATCATTGGGGGCATTTCTGTGGCACTCTGCAATAATCATTGGGGGCATTTCTGTGGCACTCTGCAATAATCATTGGGGGCATTGCTGTCTCACTCTGCAATAATCATTGGGGGCATTGCTGTCTCACTCTGCAATAATCATTGGGGGCAAGGCTGTGGCACTCTGCAATAATCATTGGGGGCATTTCTGTGGCACTCTGCAATAATCATTGGGGGCATTGCTGTGGCACTCTGCAATAATCATTGGGTGCATTGCTGTGGCACTCTGCAATAATCATTGGGGGCATTTCTGTGGCACTCTGCAATAATCATTGGGGGCATTTCTGTGGCACTCTGCAATAATCATTGGGGGCATTGCTGTCTCACTCTGCAATAATCATTGGGGGCAAGGCTGTGGCACTCTGCAATAATCATTGGGGGCAAGGCTGTGGCACTCTGCAATAATCATTGGGGGCAAGGCTGTGGCACTCTGCAATAATCATTGGGGGCATTGCTGTGGCACTCTGCAATAATCATTGGGGGCATTGCTGTGGCACTCTGCAATAATCATTGGGTGCATTGCTGTGGCACTCTGCAATAATCATTGGGGGCATTGCTGTCTTACTCTGCAATAATCATTGGGGGCATTTCTGTGGCACTCTGCAATAATCATTGGGGGCATTTCTGTGGCACTCTGCAATAATCATTGGGGGCATTGCTGTCTCACTCTGCAATAATCATTGGGGGCATTGCTGTCTCACTCTGCAATAATCATTGGGGGCAAGGCTGTGGCACTCTGCAATAATCATTGGGGGCATTTCTGTGGCACTCTGCAATAATCATTGGGGGCATTGCTGTGGCACTCTGCAATAATCATTGGGTGCATTGCTGTGGCACTCTGCAATAATCATTGGGGGCATTTCTGTGGCACTCTGCAATAATCATTGGGGGCATTTCTGTGGCACTCTGCAATAATCATTGGGGGCATTGCTGTCTCACTCTGCAATAATCATTGGGGGCATTGCTGTCTCACTCTGCAATAATCATTGGGGGCAAGGCTGTGGCACTCTGCAATAATCATTGGGGGCATTTCTGTGGCACTCTGCAATAATCATTGGGGGCATTGCTGTGGCACTCTGCAATAATCATTGGGGGCATTGCTGTGGCACTTTGCAATAATCATTGGGGGCATTGCTGTGGCACTCTGCAATAATCATTGGGGGCAAACCTGTATCCTGTCTGTATCCTCTGATCACCACCACCTGTATCCTGTCTTTACTAGTAATGGCAGCGATCATTAGAGGGACTGCGACATTGCGGTGGACGAATCTGACACTAAATTACACTTTGTATATTGACCCCCCAAAATAATGCCTAGCCACCCCTTTGCCACCCCTGTTTTAAAAGTCTAGCTCCGCCACTGGTAGGCGTTGTTATTTTCGTGCAGATGGGGTTCATCTAACTGAGGTGGGCCTTGATATGATCAATCTGTTACTACAGGACCAGATTGAATGGGCCCTGTCTGTGTGGCAGTCAGGGCGTTGATAAGGGAATCATATATCTCGTGACGGTGGCGGTTATCCCTTTTGCGGGCTGAGGTGGCAGGTGGCTGATGGAGTTGGTAGAATGGGGAGCAGGAAGCCCTTAGTAATCCCTGAGCCTAACCTGGACAGCTGGGGGCTGAATTGGCTCCTAATAACTAAGAAAAGTTGAGATACGCCATTCAGCACTGCTAAAGGGATCTGGTGTTGGCTACAGTATATATGTTTACTGGCTTGATTGTTCAATTTACAATTGTCAAGCTGTGGCCGATACACAAGTAATTAAAGTATCAACCCAGTCAAAATAATTGTGTTGTCAGTGTGATTATTTAAAGCGGAGTTCCGGGCACAAAATCGATGTTTTTTTTTTGTGCCCATCCGCTAGTTCTGGATAACCTGAAAAGGAATTGGATAGTTAGGTTTTTTTTTTTTAAAACTCACCTTGTAATTGTAGATCGTAAATACTCACCTCAGGGTACTTCCTCTCTCGGAGCCGCGGCTCACCCCGTCACTTCCTGCCTCGCGATGATTCCTGGGAGCTGAACGTCACAGCTCCCAGGAATCAATGCGACGGCACCGGCTCCGCACGTCATTTCCGGGCGACGCCGCATTCCCCTGCTAAACAGCTTCTGTGCATGCCCAGAAGCTGTTTAGGAATGCGGCGCCGCACCGGAAGTGACGAGAGGGGCCGGTGCAGGCGCATTCTGGGAGAAGAAGACGCGGAAGAAGACGCAGAAGAGGACCGCGCCGGCTTCAGCTGCCCACAAGAGAGATGGAAACGCTGTGGAAGAAATTTTATAAGTAAGTATTTCTTCTAAAAGGTAAGTGCGAACCGGGACAGATCAGAGGCTATCCATTGTGGAATGTACTAGCCCTGACTGTCCCGGGGGTATGCTTATTGAAAAATCACATCTGTGCCCGGAACTCCGGAGAAGTGAAGGAGAAGAAGGAGAAGTGAACAGTGGACCAGTCATGTATTTTTGGACTTATCGATGTGAAGTGAGTGAGAGTGAAGATTTATAACTTATTACTAAGTTGAATTTCATGTTTTAGTTCTCTCTCCCACTCGCCCCAGAAAGGCAATTCCTCAGGTATATATATTAGTAGGAGAAATTTATATAATTTGGATAAAAGATTTGAGTTTTTAGATTTACTAACAAACATCTTTTCCCATATAGCTAGGGAGTGCGTTGGGCAGGGAGGCATATCAAAAATAAAAAAAAGCATATGTGAGAGCTGCATATATCTCCAGAATTTGGAAGAAGCCAAACTGCTGCCATAGTACAGTGAGGGTAAGTAAGTTGCCACCTGGGGCTAATGAGCCATAGCTTATGTCTAAACCCCTGCCCCAGGTATCAAAGAAAGAAATATCCTCTCCCAGGACAAAACTGGTAAATCCTCCCAAAGAAGCAAGCGGGGACACTGCAGGAGCCAATTTTTCTGTTCTGTTTACTCTATTCCAGACTTTTAATGTAACTGTATTTAATGGAGAATCCCAGTTCGACCGACCCCAATATGCTGCCGGTACCCATGGTGCATAAGCAAGATACCGTCCAACCATATGATTTTGGGTTTGGGCATAGAGACCCCAAATATGTACAGTATATGGATCCTCAAGTTCCCAGAGTCTGTGTGTTTTGGGGAAACTTGAATCTAAAGCAAGACCACTCCAAAGGTCCCCCAGGTACACACCTCCCAAAGAGTAGTGTTCCCTTAAAAGCCCTACAATGCCTGGTTGCTCTTTTCTACACTCTCCTTATATTGGAATTCTTCCAGGCTTTAAACTTTCAAGAATTTATCCGTCAGACAGTGATTCCTGCTGGAGAAATTGCAGAGAATCTGATTCTCTGTACCACGTACTCAGTGACGTATTTAGGTTTTGTGCTGCCCTAGGCCTGACTAAACTTGTGCACCCCCTAATTTAAATATGGCCCACCCCTTCCTGTAAAGGCCACAACCACAGTCTATCAGTGCAGCCTCATCAGTTCCCATAAGTTCAGCCTCATCAGTGCCCATCAGTGGAGCCTTCTCAGTGCAGCATATCAGTGCTGCCTTATCAGTGCAGCCTCATTAGTGCCCATCAGTGCAGTTTATCAGTACCCACCATTGCCGTCTCATCAGTTGCCATCAAAGCAGCATATTAGTGCCCATCAGTACAGCCTATTAGCGCCCATCAGTGCAGCATATGAGTGCCCATCAGTGCCTGGGGGCAGAGGAGAGTAGGCAGAGCATTTGGCTGCAGTGCAACACTTATTAGCATTGGCAGCCGCCTGGCCAGTTGTATTAAGTGTGGTCAGCGGTCTGCGGTCTATCCGAATGTCCTGACTGGCCGGTATTATCATACTGGTAGGTAGCAGTGTGACCGCTTTATGGGGTTACCAGACTGATTTGCCTCCTGGACCCTGCCCTCTGGCCCAATTCACCACATAAGACTGGCACTATACAAAAAGTGTAGCGCAAGTCGGCTGGACCCTTTTCGTGCCGGGAGGAGGCTGTTTTTTTGCTGCCCCCCCTGCAAAGTGCCGCCCTAGGCCTGGGCCTTGTTGGCCTAGGCCAAGATACAGCACTGCACGTACTGTGGCTATGTAAATCTATTCAGTTCTACTGGAACAAAATATTCACCCTGATCTCTGGATTAGCAGGAGAAAGTAGACCCCCTGACTCCACCTTAGCAATTTTACATGTAGGTATAGACAACGATCCACTTAAGCTGAGAGTAGTAATTATCCACCTCCTGTTAGCTGCAAAACTGTGCATTGCTAGACTTTGGAATGCACCGACAATCTTAGCCATTACCGATGTAATATCCATCCTTAACTATCAATGTGAAATGGAGAAGTTAATGTCTATCAAAAATATCTCCTATACAAGATTCCATGAATCCTGGTTGCCAGGGCCGCTGATAGAAATCATGGGGCCCCCTACAGCCTACCTGACAGGGCCCCCTTTAGCCCAACCCTCAACCCCCCCCCTGGCCCCTCCCCAGACCCGCCCTGAAACAATAATTGCATGTAAAAATCAGACAGGCTGGTTGTACCCGAGTCGATCTATCGCTTGAGTACAATCAGCCATTTTCCAGGCTGACCTGATCTGACCCCCCATTCACTACAAAAGAGCGATGGATCTAAACTGACTTTTTACAACCGCCTACCTCCAATCCGATCTGCTAAGCAAAACAGAAAGGGATCTGTTCCCCTCTGTTTAGTGCAGGGGTGGGGAACCTTTTTTCTGCCAAGGGCCATTTAGATTTTTGTAACATCATTCGAGGGCCGTACGAAATAATCAACTTAAAAATTAGCCTGTTATATTTGACCACAGCGTGCCCCCTTTCAATGCAGAGTGACCACAGCGTGCCCCCTTTCAATGCAGAGTGACCACAGCGTGCCCCCTTTCAATGCAGAGTGACCACAGCGTGCCCCCTTTCAATGCAAAGAGACCACAGCGTGCCCCCTTACAATGCAGAGTGACCAGCGTGCCCCCTTACAATGCAGAGTGACCAGCGTGCCCCCTTACAATGCAGAGTGACCAGCGTGCCCCCTTACAATGCAGAGTGAACAGTGTGCCAAGCCCCCCAGACCAGTGCACTTGACTTACCTGTTGTCACACTGATGTCACACAAATGGGCGGGCTCGAGGTGCACTGCTCTTCGCCACGGGTCCACCCTTTTTGGAGACTCAGTGTCAGGACGGAGCCATCGGCTCCTTCTGACACAGCGGCACGGGGAGGGGGGGCGGACGTCACGATCGTGCGGTTCCCCACCCCTGGTTTAGTGGATCTGATTGGAGGGAAGTCAGATGTAAACAGACAGTTGGTTTGTTTACACCAGATGCCCTTTGAGCAGAGTGGGCTTTGTCCTGGGCTGATGACCTGTCATCTGCCCACTATGCTCAGCAGGGGGATCAGTGGACAGATCCCCCACTGAAAGCGGAGTTCCACCCTGGATTTTTTTTTTTTTTTTTTAATTCCCCCCGGGACAGTCAGGGCTAGTTCATTCCACAATGGCTAGCCTCTGATCTGTCCCGGGTTGCACTTACCTGTTAGGACAAATACTTACCTTGAAAACGTCTTGTCCAGCGCTGCCATCTCAGATGTGGGCAGCTTGAAGCCAGCGAGATCCCCTTTGGCGTCTTCTTCCGCCTTCTACGGTCCCACGATGCACTGCGCCGGCCCCACCGTCACTTCCGGTGCATGCCCAGAAGCTGTTTAGAAGGGGATGAAGCGCGCGACCCGGAACTGACGTCGGGGCCGGTGCAGGCGCAATGATTCCTGGGAGCGATGACGTCCAGCTCCCAGGAATCATTGCAAAGCCAGGAAGTGACGACGGGCCGCGGCCGAGGAAGGAGGAAGAAGGAAGTAAGGTAAGTATATTTTCTTCGCTACGAGGTAAGTAAAAAAAAAAAAAAAATATGCGATTTATCCATTTCTTTTTCAGGTGACCCGGAGCGAGAAGATGGAGGTAAGTATAAAAATAGGGTGGAACTCCACTTGAACAAGCAGATTCTGCCCTAAGAAGCCTTAATAACAGCAACACAGGCATTTTAAAATCATCAGGATTATGATAACACACAGGCAGGTGCAGGTGCTCTATCATGGCTGGCTCTGTCAGTGTTTTACATGACATGGCTGTTGGTGGCTGACCTTGTTAACTTATGAGTTATGACCAATAAGTTAACAAAATCAGCACCCAACAGCCATGTCATGTAAAACACTGTGACAGAGCATGATAGAGCACCTGCCTGTGTGTTATAGATAGTGACATAGTAATGTACATTACAATCACTGCTATATATAAAGATATAAATATATTACCCACCCCCAGGCACCCCTGTGCTGAAGCAGCCACTATGAATTCTAGCTTCCCTCTCCTCCTGGACACGGTCACATGACTGATGCCGCCGCCCACCTCACAGCCTCTCACTCCCTTATCTCTCTCAAGCCGACTACTGAGTGGGGAGAGGAGCGGAGGGATATCACTCTGCCAGTGAAGGAAACAGACAGCAGCAGGCAGCCGAACTTTAAGCAGAGCAGGAGCTGAATACACTGGGCATGCGCCCGAAAATGAAAAAAAAGTCCCTCCACTCCCACCAACATACATTAACAAAGAGAGGCTCAGAAGATAGTAATAATACACCACCATAAGCTAGAAGGAGCAGCTGAGCGGGGGTATAATTTAGAAAGACCTTTTTTTTTTTTTGCACTGATCATCTGCAAAGCTGCCCGGGCCCCCCCTGCTGAGCCGAGGACGCCAGGCCCGGTACAGCAGGGCTGGTTGAACTGGCCTATCAGCGGCCCTGCTGGTTGCCCTGGCTCAAAAACTTGAATTGTACAGTTACTTCATATATTTGTCTCTCAGTTTTTTATACATTTGTAATCAGAGATGTATAGTAACGAAGTAGAACTACTTCACTACTGTACTTAAGTACTAAAACGCGGTATCTGTACTTTACTAGAGTATAATTTATTTCTCCTACTTCCACTTTTACTTCAGTACATATTTCCGATGAGTTTAATACTTTTACTCCGATATTTTTTTATGTGCTGCATAGTTACTCGTTACAATTATAAAAATGTTACGAATCATTCCATCCCAAACCCGCACCACCGCTGACTTTTTTTTACTCGAGTCTCACTGTCTCCGAGACTCACAAGTCACGACCAATCCCCGACCCGATGCAATGGCTCAGGGGCAGAGCCTCGCCGCCTCTGCCCTCCCTCGGCTCAGCCCGAGTCCCGCCTCCTGCTCAGCTCTCAAGTGAAGTGGTGGTGGCGAGAGAGGAGAGACACCTGCCTGCGGAGTGATCTCTCTTGGCCCTAGCTGAGGGAGGGACTGTGAGATACTAGAGTCTAGACTACTAGACTGTCTCTGGACACTGTGCAGCGTGGCCGCCCAGCGTTGGAGAACTAGATGGAGGTAGGAATATATTTTTTCAGCAGGGGGGACTGGACTGGGGAGAGAGAGGCTGGAGGACTCGAGACAGCCTAAGGTAGGAGAAGTAAGATCTGTCTTGAAGTCAAGTCACTCACTAAAGGGATCAGATCTATTCAATGGGGGAGGGGGACCCTGGCCTGCTCTAATGGGTATTTATAATGGGAGGGGGACACTGGCCTGCTCTAAGGGGAATCTATAATGGGAGGGGGACCCTGGCCTGCTCTAAGGGGGATCTATAATGGGAGGGGGACCCTGGCCTGCTCTAAGGGGGATCTATAATGGGAGGGGGACCCTGGCCTGCTCTAAGTGGGATCTATAATGGGAGGGGGACCCTGGCCTGCTCTAAGTGGGATCTATAATGGGAGGGGGACTTTTTTGATAGAGCGCTTGTACTTTTACTCAAGTCTGGGTCTCTAGTACTTTATACATCTCTGTTTGTAATATATACTTGCAGGTGGTGTAATACTTTAATACCTTAATATTTTATTACTCCAACTATAATTTCTCAACTTCAAAAATGTCCTATTATGTCTGGACTTCCCCAACTTCCCCTCCTATCCCCCCCATGTTGAGGGCATGTGGCCTGGTTCAGGAGGGGGGGCGCTCACTCGTCCCCACCCCCATCCTGGCCAGCCAGGCTACGTGCTCAGATAAGGGTCTGGTATGGATTTTAGGGGAACCCTGTGCCATTTTTTTCAGCAATACTAACATAAATTGAAGTGCCTATATATATATAAAACTTATATATAGGGATATATAGGCATATATATATATATATATATAAAACTTTGTGGTATACACTGCACTGATCTGATCTCTCCCTGCCAGCAATGTATTATTAACTATACTACACTATCTTGTTAAACTCACTACACTCCCCCTGAAGGAATTCCACTTATAAATCACCCACTGGCCAAGGGATTTGAACCCACCGCCTCCCAATTGCAGGCCTGGTATTCTATCATTTACGCCACTGTCAAGCCTGCTTAGGCTGAACACACTCTCCCTGCCTAATTAACTAACTTATATCTCACCCTACACAAAGGCACCTGCCTTTGGCCAATCATGGCACAGAGGATTTGATTGGCCAAACCCTGGAGGGCAGAGTCCATGCTTTGCTGCCAGTGCGCAAGTGCATTATGGATGTGGGAACTCAAAGTTCCAGTGAAGAAGCCCATTTTTTGCCTTTCAGCGAACGCTCAAATGGATGAAAGGGCTGTGTTTGAGTCGAACATAGGTTTGACTCGCACACGAAGCCCATCCCTAGTTAACAGAAGAAAGGCTCAGAACCTGACTTGAAAATCTTAACATAAATAAGTCACCAGGATTAGATGGCTTACACCTGAGGTTCCTTAAATAACTTAGCCAGGTGATAGCCAGACCATTGTTACTAATTTTTATGGATTGTCTACTGACGGGAATGATACCAGCTGATTGGAAAAAAGCCAACTTGGTGCCAATATTTAAAAAAGGGCCGGGATATATACCTGAAAACTACAGGCCGGTTAGCCTAACATTAATAGTTTGTAAGATATTGGAGGGGATGATAAGGGACAAGACTTTAATAATGAAAACGGTATCATTAGTAGAAATCAGCATGTATTCATGAAAAAAATCGCTGTTTCAAGACCAATCTATTACCTATGAAGAAGAGAGCTACCATCTAGATAAAGGAAGGCCTGTGGATGTGGTGTATCTAGATTTTGCAAAGGCATTTGATACAGTTCCCCACAAACGTTTACTGTACAAACAAACCCTGTACGTACAAACCCTCCACGTACTACCACCCTGTACAAACATAGGGTGGTAGTACGTGAATTAAAAGCTGACTTCAGGGACGAGTCCAAAGGGTGGTGATAAATGAGGAGTACTCAGAATGGTCTGGTGTGGAAAGTGGGGTCCCCCAAGGATCAGTCCTGGGACCAATCCTATTTAATTCATTCATAAACAACTTAGCGGATGGGATAAACAGTTCAATTTCTTTATTTGTGGATAAAACTAAATTAAGCAGGGCAATACATTCTACACAGGATGTGGAAACCTTGTAAGAAGACCTGAACAAAATAATGGGGGGGGCATCAACATGCCAAATGAAGTTTAATGTTGAAAAGTGTAAGGTAATGCATTTTGGCGCCAGAAACACGAATGCAAGTTACTTACTAAGGGGGAGAGCTTTTGGCGAAATCTAAGATGGAAAAGGACCTGGGGGTCCTAGTAGATGACAAGCTCAGCAATGGCATGCAATGTCAAGCTGCTGCATCCAAAGCCAACAGAATATTGGTAAGTATTAAAAAGGGGATTCACTCCAGAGATAAAACGATAATTCTCCCACTCTACAAGACTCTGGTCCAACCGCATCTCGAGTATGAAGTCCAGTTCTAGGCACCGGTCCTTAGGAATGGTGTGCTGGAACTGGAGAGAGTCAAGGGAAGGGAACCAAAGCTAAAAAAGGGACTGGAGGATCTCAGCTATGAGGAAAGACTACAAGCATTGAGCTTTTACTCTGTGGAGAAGAAACATTTAAAAGGGGATATGATATCAATGTACAAATACTGTACTGGAGGTGACCCTAGCATAGGAAACAAACTGTTCAGCAAAAGGGAATATAAAAGGACTTGCGGCTTTTTGCTAAAATTAGAAGAAAAGCGGTAGAGCCTTAAATTGCGTAAAGGGTTCTATACCGTCAGAGCGGTAAGGATGTGGAATTCTCTTCCACATGCAGTGATATCAGCGGGGAAAATCGATAGTTTCAAAAAACTATTAGATGGGCACCTTAACGACCACAACATACAGGGGTTTACAATGTACTATTGACATAAACACTTATACACACACTCATCATAGGTTGAACTGGATGGACTGGTGTCTTTTTTCAACCTCAATATGTAACTATGTACTCTTGATGAAAGCAAGAATAGCCTTGCTGTCAAAAAGTGAAATGATATGCACCTGTCAAACAGGTGCGAAAAAATAGGTCTTTGGGTGTTAATTGTGCCCATGAAACCTACACCAAAATATTCCTTCCAGATGAAATCAACAACCACAATGTTAGGCAGCCTTGAACTCCTGCAGAGATTCCACATCCTAGAAACGCTTAATCAGTGACATTGGCATCAGGGACTTCATAGCTGCTGGTAATCTAGGACTGATTCATTTTGATAAATGTCAGCTGGTCCACGGAGTCTGTGGACAGATACATTCTTTTATCAGTAACAAAACTTCCAGCAGCATGAATGCCTGTTTGAAAGCACGCAGGGCAGCTCAGTAGCTCAACTGGGTAAGTTCTGGCCAGTAGTCTATTCTCATGACCCAGTAACTCAGTGGATCATCAACTGGAAAGCTCTCCATCTCTGTTTTCACCCCTAGATAATCGTCCACCATATAATGCAGACGCTTCCAATGGGATGTGGAAGCTGACAGCCCAGGGAACGAGGACTAAAAAAATTGTGAAATGCATCACTTAGGCGGCCCCGTTCTCCACCTCTCCTCTCTTGACCAACAGAAACCTCAAAACGATGTTTCCTCAAAACTGTAACCTACCAGAGTCAGGAAAAGCATTAGATAAACTCCTATTTAAGGTTTCCTTAAGAGATTTAATCTTCTGCTCCCTCTGTGGGGACGGATTGAGTTATGAGACTTTACCCTTGTAACGGTGGTCAAGGAGGGTTGCCAACCAATAGTGATTTTTCTCCTTGATAACAAAAATTCTCGGGTCCTTTTGCAGGCTTTGAAGCATGAGGGAGCCCAGGCACTGCAAGTTTGTGGAGGCATAAGAAGCAGAATCATCGGGATCACTGAGAACTACACTATCTGGAACTGCCTCCTTCCAACCACGTACTATCCCCAGGTGTTCTAGGGACCAAAAACCATCACTTAAGGTTAGACGTATGTCTTCCTCCACTTCAATGCCTCCAAAACTGCCAGAATCCTCCTCTTCCCTTTCCTCTTGTGTGTTCCGTGGCGTGGCAAGAATAGTGTCTGAATAAAGCAGACCTTGAGAGGAAAGGAAGCCCTCCTCTTCCTCCTGCTGCTCTGTTTCGAGTGCTCTGTCTATAATGCCATGCAGAGTCTACTCCAGCAGGAACACAACAGGGATTGTGTCACTGATGCATGCATTGTCACAGCTCACCATCCTTGTCGCCTCCTCAAATGGTGATAGTACAGTGCATGCATTCTTTATTAACAGCCATTGGCTTAGGGAAAAATAGCCGAGCTGTCCTGGGGTTATCATTGTGCTAAATTCACACAGGTACTCATTGATGACCCTCTGCTGCATTGGTGGGCATGTCACAAATTAGGCTGTTTACGGGCAGGTGGAATTGCCGCTGAATTTCAGCCAACCGAGCACTGGCTATGTATGAAATGCCTGAAATGGCTACAGACTCTTCTGGCCTGCTTTAGTAGATCTTCCAACATTGGGTACCTCTTTAAGAAATGCTGCCCCCCCAAATTGAGGACATGTGGCAGGCATTGCACATGTGTCAACTTTCCCGGGCTAAGGGCAGAGAGGAGGTTTGTGCCATTCACGCACACCACCATTCCTGGCTCCAGCTGGCGTGTCGTGAACCACCTCTGGGCCTTCCCCCGCAGAGCTGCAAGAATCTCTGCTCCAGTGTGGTTCCTTTCCCCAAACACACCAGCTGAAGCCCTGAATGGCACCTTTTAGCCTAACTCATTAAATAGCCCCTTGAACACTTAGGGGGTACGTGTGGTTCTGTAAGAGAAGCTCAGTTTGAACCAGAAGGCCATTACATGTTCATGCTCATAACTATAAGCAGATGCTCAATACAGAACAGGCATTGGCATGCATGCGCATACGTATTAGCTTGTAAACAAGAAGAAATAGGCATATGTACACTTATAAGTGTGTGCACAAAAAGAAATAGGCATAGGCACATACCCGGAAAACACGCACAGGTGCGTGCACATGTGCATGTATTGGCACCCAATGGCCTATTTAGGCTGAACTATGGCATGAACAGATTGCTGAATGGTCTTCAGCTAGTTCCTGTTTACCTGTGCCTTGATTTGCTATACTTGCCTACCCATGCTTGACCCAGGCTTGTCTTTGACCAATCTCTGGATTCCCACCTGCCTATTAGGACCTTGGCTTGTACTCTGACTCTGCTCCTGTCTTGTGCTTCTGTGCCCTGCTGCCCGACTGTGTACCGATGCTTGCTTGTATCCTGATCCTGCTCTTGTTCCATGTTCTTGTACCTGCATTGCCTGGATGTTGATGACCACTTGGCTTGTGTTTTGGAAATGCTCCTGCCTACTCAAAATATCAACCAAGCTGCTCTCTTCGGTCCTCCCAAGACCTCCTGCTCTCTAGCTCCCTTGTCACCTCTTCCCATGCGCGCCTCCAGGATTTCTCCAGAGCTTCTCCCATTCTTTGGAACTCTCTACCCCAATCTGTCCGACTGTCCCCTAATCTATCCATCTTTAGACGATCCCTGAAGACACTTCTCTTTAAAGAAGCCTACCCGGCTACTAACTAATAACACTGTTTCACTTGCTCCATCAGCTCATCCCCCACAGCTATTGCCTTTTATATCAATTGACTCTCCCTTTTAGATTGTAAACACTAACGAGCAGGGCCCTCTGATTCCTTTTGTTCCAAATTGTATTGTAACTGTAATGTCTGCCTTCATTTTGTTAAGCGCTGCACAAACTGTTGGCGCTATATAAATACTGTATAATAATAATAATACTGATCCAGCATCATGGAGTTCCTGTTCTGGGTGCCTGTCTATGGATCCACGGCCATTGGTTTTCTGTCAAGCCTCATCTAGTGCTGCCTGCTATATCAGCCCTCCTGCCACTCTGTGTCCCACACTCCCTGTCATCTCTACCAAGGGTGTTTGAACGAAGGTGCAAGAGAAGCCCCCTCTACAGCTTGATCTTCACCAGGTACGTGACAGGTTCATAGTCATAGAACAATTCAGCAGAGGAGACCATGGAGGATGAGGAGGAGGGAGTGGAGCTGGCAAATCTCACATCATCACCACTAGCAAATGCCTGCCACTGAGACTCATGCCGTTTGGCTTGGATGGAAGGCGAGGGCCGGCTTTTCCACTGGGTGCTGTGCCCACATAACAGCTGGGTAAGTGGGGTGGCTATCTGGGTGAACTGTGGGATAAACCGCTGGTAATATCCTACCGGACCCAAAAAGGAGCAAAACTATGTGAACTTTTTGGGGGTTGCCAATCTTGGATAGCCTGTACTTTGCCCGGGTCGAGGGACATGCCTCCGTCTTCAGCCATAGCCCCAAATACTTAATCTTTTGTATCATGAGGTGACACTTGCTAAGCTACAGAGATGCAGTGGCGAGGTACTGTGTATAAGTCAGACGAGGTGGTGTGCCTGGGCAGCGAAATGGGAGTTTTTCCCAAGGTTTACAAGCTGTATCAACACTTTACCACGGTGAACCTTAGATAGGGTGTGGCCCACCAACCACTGCCAGGCATCACAGGGTCCTTGCAGGGTTTTACCATAATGGTGGCCCCTTCAAGCTTCCTGTGAGCCCCTACTGGGAGGGACCAGACCACTTCTTGTAAGGGTGCTAGGAATAGCTTTTGTTTTGGGGGTACAAACCACCCCTACTTGCTTCGGTTGTCTCCTGGTTGCTCTGTGTTGGGCCCCATAAGTTTATAGTACTCTAAACCATACTACTCGCAGGCCACAGCTATGCGCCTGCCTGTCCAAATGTTTATATCTGGCCAGTAGGCGGGGCAAGTCCACATCCTTCAAAATGTTCATGCCCAGCACAATGGGCACTGCAGGGTTAACTGGGCCGCGGGTCACGACTACCCTGACCCATTCTACCACCTGGTCCTCGATATGAATCCTCATCCAGGTGATGCCTTTGACCAGTATAGGTAGATTATTGACTGCTCGGGTTTTTGCCCCTATCATGCTGAGGCGAGTCCCTTTTTGAGACAACTACCTCCTGTTTCAAGACAGCCACATCCTGAGCTAGTTTTGTCATTGCAGTCTGCATGGCTGACAGGAACGAAGGTGCCAGGTCTCTTCCTGGAGATATCTAGGTACAAATTTATTGGTTACTGCTACTGTTGCGTCCACCTCTTCTTGTTCCTTTGCAACTGCATCCACCATCACATTGTGGAAAGAAGTGGTAGGTTGTGCTTTTACTTTCTCCTGGCAGGCTCTCCAAACTGTTCTGCATGGCCACTGCATTGTGGGCGAGGCTCTCGTCCTCCTGTTATTTCCTTAGGAAGAACCTTTACCGCAGCTCTGGCAGCTGTAGCTTCTCCCCAAACAGGCCCTCCAAGTGTGACACAATCTATTCTAGAGTAGCTTGCTCCTCTTCTGGCAGTGCCATCACCGCATGTCAGGCATTGGCCTCTAAGGTGTTAATAGCCAGGTCTGCCAGCAGCTGGGCTAGGAATTGGTACCGGCACGTGGCACTCTCCAGTCTTTCCCCCCACTCTGCCAGAAGAATGTTAGAGCCATTGAACTAGGGTATTAGGGCTAAGGCCTGTATCCTAGCGAAGCCACGCTGGATCCCAGTCCTCCTTCTGCTCCTGGTGCAGGGGGCATATCCTGATAACTGCTGTAGGTGGGGTGCAGTGTGGTGCGAAGGCAATATTTCACACAGACAAGGGCAATAGAAACTTGTATTGAAGTAATGCAGCAATAGTTCACAACAAACCCGATGGGAAGGCTGCCAACCGAGTGCACTCACAGTTTCCAGCAATGTAGCAGAGCAGGTCCTATCTGGACTGGCAGCATCTGTGGAGAGGAGTGGTATGGGGCCTGGCTGTCTTGTGCCCAATTGGAAATCTGTCCAGAAGAGTAGAAACCCTAGACTTTCCCTCCTGATCAGGAACCTTACCCTACCACTATCACTTTTCCTGACAGGTACCTTTCACTGCACTACCCACTCGCACTACCCACTCGCATAAAGCACACTAAATCCAGCCAAATCCAATCGGATCACTGTCCCAGAGACTGGGGAAACCATAGAGGAACCATGTTCCTCATAACTTCCTCTCCCTCTGCACTTCCACTGTGGTTGAGCGCAACCTGCAGTAGAGACAGCAGACTGCACTTGCCTACACACGTGCACAAGTAAGCGCCAGTGATGCTGGTTATGCGCTCATTGCTTTTTTTAATGAATTTCTATGGGAAAAATAAGCTGTAGTAGTGGTTCCCAGGTGCTACAACAGACATATATTACATTGTACGCCCCTACACTGTACTTTGCGGCCATGCAGAAGAGGCCTTAAGATTTTGGCTTAGTGGCTGCTAGATCAGTGCTCAGATATAAAATTCTCAGAACAAAATACAAGTATAGAAAAGAGCGCCTTATTGTGTTTTATATGCATCTCACATGATTGTCTCTTTAGTCACCTTTCTCCTCTGTACATGATAAGGACATGGATCAGATTTGAAATATTTTGCATGGGCTAATATGTTGTTGAAAAATGCTGGACACGCCTGGGGAGAAGAACATTGATCTGCTGAGAAATGTGATTTGTGTTTCTGCCTCGTGGCTCTTCTATGTACTACAGAGCATGAGGTGTAATTCAGTACTTTTTGTTCTTTTTAACAGTAGTTCAATCTTTGTTGCTGATGACTTTTTTGGGTATACACATGTCAAGTTCAGAGCGATATACAAAGAGATATGAAGACATTTTGCTTCAGGTCACCGAGGACACCATAAAACGAAAAAAAAAAAAAAATGAAGCCGGAGGAGTCTTTTGTACCCAAACTTGCACTGGACAAAAGGTTGACAGGACTGCAAGTTAGCAGGTTTGATAGCCTGGAGACGTTAGAGGAATTCACAACCAAACATGGTGAAGACCACCTTCAATATCCAAACTGCACAAGGGGAACAGGAGGCACAGGAGGCAATGGAGGCATAGGAGGAACAGGAGGCATAGGATGCCCCATCCTTAATTAAAGTTCATTCTCCGCCTATAGTGGCTGGCTGGACCAACAGCAAAAAAGTGTCCCTGGAAATTTTTTTTTAAAAATGTCTTCAACTATGGGATTCATACTTTTGTAATACCCGTCTTCCCTAATACCGCACAGTGGGATTATGCATTCCCCGCTTCCCCTCACTGGCTATATCAATATTGCAGGATATATGAGATAGTGGAGTATATATATTTATCAATTATTGCAGGATATATATCAAGCAGTGCAGTGTAGTGTAGGGCTGGTTCTTATGTTACACAGTGTACTGCAGTCAGTTTAGTGCTGTGCTGTGATTGTAGTGGGGCCACTGAAGTGCATTGTATACAACACGCCTGTGTCACCCCACTGATACCCTTTTTTATTTCAATTATATATATATATATATATATATATATATATATATATATATATATATTGCTTTTTAAATTTTTTTTTTTTTGCAGTACCAGGTTCTGTTGCTGCAATATTAGTTCTCCCCTTCTTTGTCGCAGGTGCCAGTGCGTCCTTCTGCATCAGCAGCATTTTTTTTTTTTTTGTGCAGCAGCACTAATAATATTAAGGGCACAATTGCTGTACCCCCTTGTGCATCTCAGACGCTATTCCTTCTGCTCCAGACGTGGGTGTTTTTGTTGTTGGCGCACCAGCACTAATAATATTAACCATTTGCCTCTCGCCCATTGTCAAATGATGGCAGAGCGGTGCGGCTCTTGTTCTGGGACGCCGTCATATGGAACAGCCTCTCTTGAGTGCCCGCGGGGGCGCGAAAGTGCAGTGATCATGGCTGCGCCGTGTTGCTAGGACATGGCGCGACCCCGATCTTAGTAAGGAGCCAATGCCTTGGCTCTCTACCCATGTGATTGGCTATGCCCAATCACAGCCGGTCACATGTAAATGAGGAAGTGCCGTTTAGCGGCTCTCCTCGCCTCACAGTGTCAGAGTGTGTGGCGAGGAGAGCCGATCAGCGGCTCCTCCTCAAAGGGGAACCTAGGAAAGGTAATCAGGGCTTTGAGTATCAGAACAGAAAAGCTAAAAAACAGTGCCCTCCATCAGTGCCCACAATGCCCACAGTGCCCACAATTAGTGCCCATAGTGTTGCCAGTCAGTGCCTGCTCATCTGTGCTGTCCATCAGTGTCCATCAGTTCCGCCCGTCAGTGCTCATCAGTGCCGCCCTCCAGTGCTTATCAGTGCCGCCCATCAGTGCCGCCTCTCAGTGCCCATCAGTGCCTCCTCTCAGTAACCATCAGTGCCGCCTATCAGTGCTCATTATTGCCGCCTACCAGTGCCACCTACCAGTGCCCATCAGTGCAGCATATTAGTACCTCCTCATCAGTGCCCATAAGTGCCACCTCATCTGTGCCAATCAGTGCAGCCTATCAGTGCCCATCAGTGTCCCCTCATCAGTGCACATCAGTGAAGGAGAAAAATTACTTACTTTCAAAATTTACTCACAGAAAATAAGACAATTTTTTTTTCTTCAAAATTTTCTGTCTTTTTTCTTTCTTTTTTTTTTTTAAGAAATAAAAAAACCCAGCGGTGATTAAATAAAACAAAAGAAATCTCCATTTGTGTGAAGAAAATGATAAAAATTTCATATGGGCACAGTGTAGCATGACCGCGCAATTGTCATTCAAAGTGTGACAGCGCTGAAAGCCTAAAATTGGCCTGTATTGAAGTAGTTAAGGGCATAACTGCTGCCCTCCCCCCCCCCCCCCCTTGTGCATCTCAGGCGCTATTCCTTCTGCCTCAGCAGGAATTTTATTTTTTTGGGCTTTATTAATTTTATCTTTATTAATAAAAAATATATAATAAAACTGTTTATAGTGTACCAAGCAAAAAAGTATTGCACCAAAGCACCATATTCCCTTTCCACACTCTATACTAAAAAGCTATAAAAATCCCCCCTAAAAATAAAACACAATAATAAAACAGTTTATAGTGCACCAAGCACAAAATTATTGCACCCAAGCATCATATTTCCATCCCACATTCTATAGTAAACAGTTGTAAACCCCCCCCAAAAAAAAAAATACACATCATGTCCGAAAGGCCAACAAGGAGAAGCAGACGCTCACAGGCCATTAAAAAAAGGCAAGCAGCCTCTGTGTCCACAGTGAAAAATGGTGGCCCCGGACATGGTGCATCATCTGCAGGTGGGGCACGCTTGTCCTTTTTCCAGTGCTGGCGGTGTTATTGAGCCACAACATGCAGAAGAGTTGGTGGAGTGGATAACTAAGCCGTCCTCATCCTCCTCGTCCTCTGTCACACAGGCTCATACTAGATTGGACGCAAGTATCTGTGGCACTCATTGCTATACCATCATCCCCCTCAGTGCAGGTTTTTGAGAAGACATGAGGTATAGTAGGAGGTAGAGATCCCAGATGAGGAGCAAGGTGAAGTATGCTTTTTTTTATGATGTTGGTCTTTCAGGTGCTGTTGCCAATGGACTGTGTGACGAACGCCCATTTGCTGGGACGTTCGTCACGGGTTACTGGAGGAGTGTGGAGGCCAGCCTCCTGCCCACGGACTACGGCCCTGTAGGGGAGCGCGGCTCTGGTTGGGGGTGTATGCTGGGGGACCCTTGGAGTACTGTTACTTTGAATTCAGGTCCCTGTCACCCCAAGCAACACAGACTTTGGGCCTAAGCTGCATATTTTAACAAAGGACTTCACACTACGAGAGACTAAAACAGATGCTAATGACATAAGCTTTGGTATACTGGAGGGATGTGTATTGACAGTTATAATAAGGTGTGTTGAAAACGGAGACGTGCAGTCTGAGAGCCGATGTCTTCTGCTTTCATCTGTTAGAGGTGAAGTGTGTTCACACTTCTAGGAATGTGTATTCGGCTATGTTTTGGGCTTGTTGTTTGTTGAATTAATTATGATAATGTTGCAGTCTCATTCCCCTGTGTCTGTCCAGATGGCCAGGTATGTTAATTACTGGATATACAGTATATTGGAAGTGAGTTGGTGAATAAAGTGTCATTTGTTTTACCCTTCATTGAGCTTCGGCTAATGTTTGGGGGGAATTGAGGGGCCAGGTCACTGCATCACGTGGGATTCTGGGGACTTAAGACAGAAATACTTGGTCCAAGTATTGGGGATCTGTCACACTGGTGGCAAGTGGTGGGATTCTTCTCGGAATAGATCCCAAACCAGGAATGCAGTGAGGAGCCCAGCAGCATCTCAGTCTAAGGAGGAACTCAGGAGATGGTGCGAGCTAGCCCCTGGGCAGTGTCCCCATATGAGGTGGAGTTCCAGCGGAGACTACAAGACATACTGGCAAAGGAACAGGGCCATATGTCAGCCAAGGACAAGGGGAACTGGAGAAAATATGTAATGCAAGAACTCTGGCAGGAGTCCATGGAGGTAGCACAGCTTCGGCAGAAAGAGAAGCTTCCCAGTACAGCGCAACGCTGGCAGGAACAAGTGAGCCAACGGATGTTTATCCTGGGAGAACAACCCTTGACGCAGTGGGAAAGGCACCTTGAGTGCCTAGTCCAGAGAGAAATTATGCTGGATGACTCGTACCGGGCACTATGGTGGTATGCAGTCCAACGAGACCCTTGGTTGGCAGAAGGCATTCAACCAGGGGGGGGGGCTATGAAGGCCCAGGCCTGTTGTGGAAGGCCATAGAGGAGGATGATGATTTTGGCAGTCCTGCGATGTCGCGGTTCAGGGCTATTTATTATTACCGGAGAAAGATGCTACCAGCCCAGTTGTTGTTGGAACTGAGACTAGACCTCATCTACCTTGTTATCATCGAGTGGGGGTTGGAACAGGACTACCAACACCTCCAAGACTTGGTCCAGCAGCAGCCCACAGCACTGGGGGTGGAGATGTTCGTGCCCACTACCCAGGACCAGCCAGCATTACCGGGAGAGGCCATTGTAGGTCCCTCATCCCACCAGCAGCCAACAGCACTGGGGGTGGAGATGGTCGTGCCCACTACCCAGGACCGGCCAGCGTTACCGGGAGAGGCGATTGTAGGTCCCTCGTCCCACCAGCAGTCAACAGCACTGGGGGTGGAGATGGTCGTGCCCACTACCCAGGATCAGCCAGCGGTACCGGGAGAGGCGATTGTAGGTCCCTCGTCCCAGCAGCAGCCAACAGCACTGGGGGTGGAGATGGTCGTGCCCACTATCCAGGACCAGCCAGCATTACCGGGAGAGGCGATTGTAGGTCCCTCATCCCAGCAGCAGCCAACAGCACTGGGGGTGAAGATGGTAGTGCCCACTACCCAGCACCAGCCAGCATTACCAGGAGAGGCGATTGTAGGTCCCTCGTCCCAGCAGCAGCCAACAGCACTGGGGGTGGAGATGGTCGTGCCCACTACCCAGGACCAGCCAGCATTAGTGGGAGAGGCGATTGTAGGTCACTTGTCCCAGCAGCTAAGTGCCTACCCAGCGGGAGAGCTGGCAACCGGGCAGAACCCCACTGGTATCTGCCCACCAGTCCATGCGGCTTTTGGCATGGAAGGGGTGGAAGGGGCCGTGGCCTCCACCCCTGGATTACAGAGATGCTGGGCAATCGGCCCAGATCCCCAACCCCCTAGTATGGTGGCCCATGACACCCTGATTTTGCCCCTCCAGCAACCATGGAATGCCTCTGGAGTGGATTATAGCTGGTGCCCTGCCCAGGAAGACCCCAGATATTTTAATTGGGACATAGGGCAGGAGGCCCCCTGGAGTATGGCACAGAATGGCAAAAGACACCAGACTAACACAGACCCAAACCAGTTGGAGGTCTGGGGTCTGGTTAGTCTCCCCAGGAGGAGGGAGATATGTGACGAACGCCCATTTGCTGGGACGTTCATCACTGGTTACTGGAGGAGTGTGGAGGCCAGCCTCCTGCCCACGGACTACGGCCCTGGCTTGAAGGGGAGCGCGGCTCTGGTTGGGGGTGTATGCTGGGGGACCCTTGGAGTACTGTTACTTTGAATTCAGGTCCCTGTCACCCCAAGCAACACAGACTTTGGGCCTAAGCTGCATATTTCAACAAAGGACTTCACACCATGAGAGACTAAAACAGATGCTAATGACATAAGACTCAGCTTTGGTATACTGTGGGGATGTGTATTGACATTTATGGTAAGGTGTGTTGAAAACGAAAATGTGCAGTCTTAGAGCCTATGTCTTCTGCTTTCATCTGTTAGAGGTGAAGTGTGTTCACACTTCTAGGAATGTGTATTCGGCTATGTTTTGGGCTTGTTGTTTGTTGAATTAATTATGATAATGTTGCAGTCTCATTCCCCTGTGTCTGTCCAGATGGCCAGGTATGTTAATTACTGGATATATATTGGAAGTGAGTTGGTGAATAAAGTGTCATTTGTTTTACCCTTCATTGAGCTTCGGCTAATGTTTGGGGGGAATTGAGGGGCCAGGTCACTGCATCACGTGAGATTCTGGGGACTTAAGACAGAAATACTTGGTCCAAGTATTGGGGATCTGTTACAGACTGCATGGCAGGTCTTCATATGCCTTGTCAAGCATGTGGTGTCCAAGCGGCTGATGTTCTGGATACGCTCGATCTGCTTCAGACAGTGATTGCAAACAGCAACAAACTTTTGGAAGTCAGCGGGGAATTAGCAGCGCCCTGCACCTGTGGTATGATGCAATAGGGACTCTCCCCTGGAGCCAGTTCTCTATCCAGGTACTCACCCTATGGTCCATACTTACCTTCCTTAGTTGGTACAGTAAGCGTTTGTGGGGAACGGTGTCAAAGGCCTTTGCAAAGTCCAGATACACCACATCCACAGGCTTTCCCTTATCTAGGTGGCAGCTCACTTCATCGTAGAAGGTTAATAGATTGGTTTGGCCTGGTTGTCTTGTGCCCAATTGGAAAGCTGTCCAGAAGAGTAGCAAGCCTACACTTTCCCCCTTGTCAGGAACCTTTCCCTATCACTTTTCCTGACAGGAACCTTTCCCTGCACTATCCACTTGCATAAAGCCTGCTAAACCCAGTTAAATGCAATCGGATCATTGCCCCAGTGACTCTCCCTCTGCACTTCTGCTGTGGTTGAGCACAACCTGCAGTAGAGACAGCAGACTGCACTTGCCTACACACGTGCACAAGTAAGCGCCAGTGATGCTGGTTATGCGCTCATTGCTTTTTTAATGCATTTCAATGGGAAAAATAAGCTGTAGTAGTGGTTCTGAGGTGCTACAACAGACATATATTACATTGTACGCCCCTACACTGTACTGTTTGAGGCCATGCAGAAGAGGCCTTAAGATTTTGGCTTCGTGGCTGCTAGATCAGTGCTCAGATATAAAATTCTCAGAACAAAATACAAGTTTTATAAAAGAGCGCCTTATTGTGTTTCATATGCATCTCATATGATTGTCTCTTAAGTCACCTTTCTCCTCTGTACATGATAAGGACATGGATCAAATTTGAAATATTTTTCATAAGTTAATATGTTGTTGAAGAAAGCCGGACACAGCTGGGGAGAAGAACATTGATCTGCTGAGAAATGTAATTTGTGTTTCTGCCTCGTGGCTCTTCTATGTACTACAGAGCATGAGGCGTAATTCAGTACTTTTTGTTCTTTTTAACAATGTCAGTCTTTTATTGATTTTGTTGCTGATGACTTTTTTTGTGTATACACATGTCAAGATCAGAGCGATATATACAAAGAGATATGAAGACATTTTGCTTCAGGTCACTGAGGACACCATAAAACAAAAAAAAAAATGAAGCCGGAGGAGTATGTTGTACCCAAACTTGCACTGGAAGAAAGGTTGACAGGACTGCAAGTTAGCAGGTTTGATAGCCTGGAGACGTTAGAGGAATTCACAACCAAACGTGGTGAAGACCAACTTCAATATCCAAACTGCACAAGGGGAACAGGAGGCACAGGAGGCAATGGAGGCATAGGAGGAACAGGAGGCAATGGAGACATAGGAGGAACAGGAGGAACAGGAGGCATAGCATGCCCCATCCTTAATTAAAGTCCATTCTCTGCCTATAGTGGCTGGCTGGACCAACAGCAAAAAAGTGTCCCTCTAAATTTTTTTTTTAAATGTCTTCAACTATGGGATTCAGATTCTATGGGATTCTTTATTCCTTGGGCGTCACACTGCCTTAGTCGGTATATCCTACTTTTTTATTTTTATTTTTATGTATATGTATATATTTTTTATACAATACATTTCATGTATATCTATATCACTTGGCTGTTACCATTTTGGCAATACAGCACACATGTTTTATACTTACTGGCATAGGCTGTGACAGCGCACTTTGCAATCTACTCCACCCCACTTTACCTATCCCTGTTTCTCTCTCATTATTATTTTCTTTTCCACTGGTTCTATGGTTTTTTCAGCTCAGCACTCACTGGTGGGTTCACAGCCCTCTCTTTCCTGCTCTCATTGTTTGCCTCTACTGGCACAGATCCGTTTACACTGCTACTCCATATAGATTTCTATATACCTTCCTTGATATCATTATGCGATATCTTGATATACATATTCATATATTTTTCCCGTCAGTGTCATATCATCAAGCAGGATGTGGTACCCATCACTCATGCTTTCTCACCTGGCCCTCCATTCTGTTGCCGTGCATCTATGTCCCGTCAGCTCCCGGACCAGACTTGATTCCTACCCTGCGTTCATCCATCATTTTTTAATTTCCATTCAGCCGCATGTAAGTGCGATTCCCCCACTTGGGGTACACATATTTATGTTGAAGTCTCACACCTGCTGGCTACTTTCATGCATATCAACACTAGACTCATTCCGTTCTTTAATTTATTCAATTTTTTCCTGTATAGGCATACTCTTTCACACTCCTGATGAGTGGGCATCTAGGACCCACGAAACGCGTCGAGTTTACACTCCAGATATGAGTTTATGTATGTCATCTATTTTTTATATTTATGTTACTACATTACTACGCTTTTATGCTATGTATTGATGTCTGTTGTTCATATGCATTTTTATATGTATTATATGATTTGTATTTAATAAATCTGCTACTGCATACTTATGTTATTTATTTTTTGCATCCACCTCACTCAAAGTCCCACTGGGCGCTCTCTTTTGCTTTCTTATTAAAAAAGTAATGCACTTACATGGATGTAGATTCAAACAACATGTGAATAAAAACCGCGGTATAAATAGAGCATGCTGTGCTGCACATCAGAGTTGTCCTCAAGTTGTGCATATTTGCTAGTTGGAGTGTCCCTCTCATCCCTTCTCCAATCCCTGTTCCAAAATAAAATACAAAAAACAAAATCCCCTGGACTGTTCATTGACTGAACCGGGGGACTTAAAGCTATAAGTTCAATTGTCTGTTGCTATGGGTAACCCAGGGGAATCCATTCTAAGCAGCTCCCATGGGGGCAGTGCTACACAGACATAGTGGAGCTTATCTCAGCAGATGAAAGCGTTACAAGAATATGTTAAAGCAAGAGGTGAATTCCATTAGAGAAGATAAAATACAACTGGGACACAGAGTGGAGCCCAATCAGGAGGGCTTCATCGTATTCAATCATATTATAAAGTGAAGATATTAGTAAGGACCTTAAATTACAATCACTTTGAGAGTGAGAAGATTTGGGTTCAAATAGAAAATCATATGGCCGGATGGCATCTTGCTCATGCACTCAGAGCAGACATCAGAAATTACACAGCTTTAGGCCTGGGCCCCTCTGGGCCTGACCACCAACATTTCACAGGGCCCGCCCACTGGCCATCCCACCGAGTCCTTCCGTGCATCCACTTCTATTTTAACACTCTTACAACTTAATATATGAAAATGAATTCAAGCCTGCAAAGAGGCATCCCCATATATATTCAGCAAAGAGACATCCCAATCCAGCAGCAAAGAGACAGCCTCATATATTCAGCAAAGAGACATCTCAATCCAGCAAAGAGACGGCCCCATATATTCAGCAAAAAGACATCCCAATCCAGCAAAGAGACAGCCTCATATATTCAGCAAAGAGACATCTCAATCTGGTAAAGAGACGGCCTCATATATTCAGCTAAGAGACATCCCAATCCGGTAAAGAGACGGCCTCATATATTCAGCAAAGAGACATCCCAATCCAGCAAAGAGACAGCCTCATATATTCAGCAAAGAGACATCTGAATCCAGCAAAGAGACGGCCCCATATATTCAGCAAAGGGACATCCCAATCCAGCAAAGAGACAGCCTCATATATTCAGCAAAGAGACATCTCAATCCAGCAAAGAGACGGCCCCATATATTCAGCAAAGAGACATCCCAATCTGGTAAAGAGACGGCCTCATATATTCAGCTAAGAGACATCCCAATCCGGTAAAGAGACGGCCCCATATATTCAGCAAAGAGACATCCCAATCCGGTAAAGAGACGGCATCATATATTCAGCAAAGAGACAGCGCAATCCAGCAAAGAGACTGCCCCATATATTCAGCAAAGAGACATCCCAATCCGGTAAAGAGACGGCCTCATATATTCAGCAAAGAGACATCCCAATCCGGTAAAGAGACGGCCTAATATATTCAGCAAAGAGACAGCGCAATCCAGCAAAGAGACATCCCTTCAGCTGCATCGGCTTACTCTGCAGCCGCCCTAATTTAGGAAATACTAGTTACTACGGCAGCATCAGCTCTGTCTTGTTGGTTGGGGCCTGGGCAGCCGGGCCCCTTTGAAGGCCCGGGCCCCCTACATGTGTATGGGCTGTCCCCCCCTGATGGCTGCCCTGCATGCACTATTGGTACCGGCAGCATATAGGGGTCTGTTGGAGAGGGTTTCTCCATTAATTACAGTTACATTGAAGGTCTTGGATAGAGTAAACAATGTGGTAAAACTGGCTCCTTTAGTGTCCCTGCTTGCTTCGTTGGGAGGATTTATTTGGTTTGCCCCGGGAGAGAATATTTCTTTCTTTGGTGCCTGGGGCTGGGGTTCAAACATAATGGCTCATTAGCCCCAGGTGGCAATTTACTTATCCTCTCTGAACTACAGCTCCTTCCGAGTGGATTTCTAGAGACATATGCAGGTCTCACATTTTATTCAAACTTTTGATATGTTTCCCCACCCAACAGACTCCTTAACTATATGGGAAAAGATGTTTGTTAGTAAATCAAAGATTCACATCTTTAACCACTTAAGCCCCGGAGGATTTGGCTGCTCAAAGACCAGGGCCTATTTTGCGATTCGGCACTGCGTGACTTTAACGGACAATTGCGCGGTCGTGCGGCGCTGTACCCAAATGAAATTGATGTCCTTTTTTTCCCACAAACAGAGCTTTCTTTTGGTGGTATTTGATCACCTGTGCGATTTTTACTTTTTGTGCTATAAACAAAAAAAGAGCGACAATTTTGAAAAAAAATAACAATATTTTTCACATTTTTTTATATGAAATTCCCCCCAAAAAATGTAAAAATCAAAATGTTTTAACGTTTTAGGCCAATTTGTTTTCTGCTACATATTTTTGGTAAAAAAAATGGCAATAAGCGTATTTTGATTGGTTTGCGCAAAAGTTATTGCGTTTACTAACTAAGGGAAAGATTTCTGTCATTTTTATTGTTTTTTTTTTTTACTAGTAATGGCGGCGATCTGCGATTTTTTTTGCGGGACTGCGACATTGCGGCGGACAGATCGGACCCTTGACTGACATTTTTGACACTTTTGGGGTTACCAGTGACATTACTACAGTAATCAGTGCTATACATATGCACTGTTACTGTAAAAATGACACTGGCAGGGAACTTATTAGAGATCCAGGGGTTAAGTGTGCCCCTAGGGGCGTGCTTCTAACTGTCAAGGGGCGTAGCTTGTGATGTAACCACAGAGACTTACGATCCTACATAGCAGGATCGCATAGTCTCTGCAGTTACACCAAGGAGAATGACAGGCGGCTTTGTTTACATCAGCCGCCTGCCTTTCTCCCTCTCCAGCGGGAGATCGCGAGTGACCGGCGGACATCGGAGCCACCAGTCACTCACACGGGGATGTTAGTGAACGAGCGGGAGCGCGCCTCCAGCGGCACGCGCTCGCCCCCTAGAGGCTCGTGGGCGAGCGGCGTAGCCCTACGTCGTTTTGCCCAGTAGGGTCTGACTGCCGCAGTAAATTGTCGTGCGGCGGTCGGCAAGTGGTTAAGGCCCATTTCAGATGGGTGGACTCCGGCAGCGGATCCGCGTGCTCGGCTGGGAATCTTTCCTCTGATCCGCACTGGGCAGGCGGATGACTTAGCCGGCTCTCCTTTATGGGCGGTCGGATGAAAATGTAAGGCCTGTCCGTTTCCATCTGACTGTCATCTGATCCAATCCACCAGAAGGATGGGGAATGGATCTCCTATCCATCTGTTTTCAGGATCGGATGTCAGCAGGTGTCAACAGACGCTCCATAGAGGGCAATGAATGGTCCATTCAGGTCCGTCTTAAAAAACTGACAGGCTGTCCTCATTGGTCCGCCTGTGTGAAAGGGGCCTCATCCAAATTATATAAAATGTCTTCTACTGCTATATCCATTTTAGCTCTAGAAGGTTTTACCCCCTCCATGACACAGCACTGCGCTACTTTAACTGGCGATTATGCGGTCATGCAACGCTGTACCCAAAAGACAATTTATATGATTTTTTTCACACAAATAGAGCTTTCTTTTGGTGGTATTTGATCAACCCTGGATTTTTTTATTTTTTTTGTGATATAAATGAAAAAAGACTAACATTATTTACTTTCTGCTATAAAACATATCCAAAAAATGAATTTTAAAAATCGAATTTCTTCATAAATCTTGGCCAAAATGTATTCTGCTACATGTTTTTTGATAAAAAAATAAAATAAATACATCCTAATAAGTGTATATTGACTGGTTTGTGGGAAAGTTATAGCGCCTACAAACTATAGTATACAGGTGCATCTCATAAAATTAGAATATCATCAAAAAGTGAAAAAGTGTGTTACACGCAGAGTGATAGATTTCAAGCATTTGTTTTTATTTTTTTTTCAATTTTGATTATGGCTTACAGCTAGTGACACCCCAAAATTTAGTATCTGAGAAAAATCTAATTTTACATAAGACAAATAAAAAAAAGTATTTTTAATACAGAAATGTTGGCTTAGTGAAAAGTCTGTCCATGTACAGTATAGGATGCACTCAATACTTGGTTGGGGCTCCTTTTGCATGAATGACTGCATCAATGCGGCGTGGCATGGAGGCGATCAGCCTGTGGCACTGCTGAGGTGTTATGGAAGCCCAGGTTTCAGCTCATCTGCATTGTTGGGTTTGGTGTCTCTCATCTTCCTCTTGACAATGCCCCACTGATTCTCTATGGGATTTAGGTCAGGTGAGTTTGCTGGCCAATCAAGCACAGTGATCCCATGATCATGTGACCAGGTATTGGTAGATTTGGCAGTGTGGGCGGTGCCAAGTCCTGCTGGAAAATGAAATCAGCATCTCCATAAAGCTGGTCAGCAGAGGGAAGCATGAAGAGCTCTAGAATTTCCTGCTAGAGGGCTGCGCTGACTTTGGACTTGATAAAACACAGTGGACCAACACCAGCAGATGACACGGCTCCCCAAATCATCACTGACTGTGGAAACTTCACACTGGACCTCATGCAACTTGGGTGTAGCACCCTCCTAGGTAGGTGCTAGAGAGAAAGTATAGTTTTGGGTCCTGTCTGTTTACTAGAAGGACTGCAGGTAAATCTATTTTGTTCTCTGCTCACCAGAGAGCAGGATCTGCTCATTGTGCTCAGGTGCATCTCGTTCTGTCTGCACAGTGTTTCACACTGGTTCAATAGGGAGGCATATTGGACAGTGGGAGGAAACCTGACAAATGAGTGCATAGGGTTTTGATACAGCCCTGGTGATTTGGCAGAGGAAAAGTGCCTCGGTGCATGCTGGGATACTGTATAAAAGCCAGGAGCACATGTGCTCAGGGTCATTTCGGCTGGATAGCGGAGTCCTGGAGGGAGGGGGTGGCTGCCTCCTCCTCTGTAGATGTGCCATATGGCCTCAGGTAGTAACTGAACCAGGGAAGCTGACTGAGAGGGGAGACACTGGAGGATCTGATTCTGCAGTGCAGTGACTGCAGGTCTGTGTCAAGGGGCCTGACCTGAGGGGGGGCCATCCCTGCAGCTAGTAGAGTCAGTGGACGGGTGTCAGTAAAGGGGATGCTAGTGAGTGTCCCGAAGATAATGTAGATTCACCAAATCTATTGCGGGAGAGAAAAGAGCAAGGAGACTTAACATGTGGCAGCATGGATTAAGCAGGGATGCTGCTTCCACAAGCATCCCGGCGAGGCCAAGTGAGAGTTGTCCTTATCCATTGTGAATAGTTACAGTTGGAGTATCCCACTATTCCCTTCTCCCATCCAAGTACCAAAAAACAATACCCCAGGACTGTTTATCAACTGACGAGTCATCGGGAGTAAGGGGGGATGAGTGAACTGTACCCCAAGTGACTGTGTGCTGGTAATCAGAGGAGGCCCGAGAAGTCATCATACAACAAGCCCTATGGGGACAGTGCTACATGGATTCTGTGACTCTCCACTCTTCACATTGCCTGGCTGGAGGTTGGAGGTAGATAGGACTATGAAGGCTGAATGCTGGCGTCATAAGTGTAATGGCCCACATTGCATGGTTGGAGGTAGATAGGACTATGGAGGCTGAATGCTGGGTTCATAAGCATAATGGCCCACATTGCATGGCTGGAGGTTGGAGGTAGATGGGACTATGGAGGCTGAATGCTGGGTTCATAAGCGTAATGGCCCACATTGCATGGCTGGAGGTTGGAGGTAGATGGGACTATGGAGGCTGAATGCTGGCTTCATAAGTGTAAGGGGATCTATGAAACATTCTAGAAGACATGGGGGTCCATGGATCCAATACTCCTCACAGTCAGAGAGAAAGTATAGGATTAATGAAGGTTACTGTCACTGCCTATACTCCCCCATGGAAGGAACTATTTGATGGGTTGAAACACTTATCTTGTATACCCCCCCCCCCCCTTTATGCTAGAAGGTACATGTATAGGGAAAATGTCTTCAACAGTATACAGTATTTTGAATGCATAGTGGTGTTTATTATTGTAACTATACCCCCCCCTCCTCTTTTTCTTTCTTTTTCTCTCTTTATTTTAGCTTTCTATTTATTTTTTGTATGTTTGATATTGTGTTTATTTGTATTTACTTTGTAAAATCATACTGGGAAAAAAAAAAAAAAGATAGTATACAAAATAAAAATCCAAAGGACTTTTTTGCAAGATTGCCTGGTTAGAGGTGAAAGGAATGGTAAAGACCCCCGAGGGGGGGGGGGGATAAATGTACAGTATGTTCTGATTTGTAATTGCTTTTTTCAAAGAGTAAGAATGAAATTTGTCCATGAAAAAAAAAAAAAAAGGTATTATACAAAAAAAAATGTAAAGGATGCTTTTTGAAAATTCACAAGATTTCATGGTTAGAGGTAAAAGGAATAGTAAAGACCCAAAGACCACCGGGGGGGGGGGGGGGAGGGGAGATAAAAGTACAGTATGTTCTTGCTTAGGACAAGTTGCTTTTTTCAAAGAGTAAGAATGAAATTTGCCCATAAGCAATACAAGAAGTATCTTATGATGATTGATGGAGATGTAAGCACTCCTCAGTATTTATGTGACACTTGTTTATCTAATATTGGTAAAAGAACGCAGTTTAGCCGTAAGGAAATATCTGAAAACTATAATTGGAATTTCTGAGTGCCGCTGTCTGAGGCCAAGAAGCGTTATCAGTCACCCGGGACCATTTCTGTATTGATGAGGAGAAAAGCAAATCCTCCGATCCCCGGAGATTTCCCTGCGAGTCGTCCCGACCTGACTGAGGATAAAGACAGGTGAGATCCTTCCCTTTCCTAGGAAAATCTGCCCATCTATTGCCAGCTTTACCCTCTTCTAACCCATTACTTACCCCGAGATCTACATAGCCAGGTGCACAGACATTCCATGCCACCCATAGCCAGGTGAACAGACATTCCATGCCACCCATAGCCAGCTGCACAGACATTCCATGCCACCCATAGCCAGGTGCACAGACATTCCATGCCACCCATAGTCAGCTGCACAAATATTCCATGCCACCCACAACCAGGTGCACAGACATTCCATGCCATCCATAGCCAGCTGCACAGACATTCCATGCCACCCATAACCGGGTACACAGACATCACACCTCACCCATAGCCAGCTGCACAGATTTTCCATATAACCTATAGACATACACACAGCTATCCCATTCCACCCATAGCCAGGTGCACAGACATTGCACAAAACTCATACCCAGGTGCAGAGATGTCCCACAACACTCGTAGCCAAATACAGAGACATCACATACTGCCCAAAGCCAGGTGCACAGACATCACATACTGCCCATAGCCAGGTGCACAGATGTCATAAAACCTCCACAACCAGGTGAACAAACATCAAAAGCCACCCATAGCCAGATGCAAAGGCATTGCCCATACCCAGGTGCACAGATGTCCTACACCACCGATAGTCAGGTGCAGACACATTCCATGCCAAGCATACCCAGGTGCACAGACATCACACACTGCTCATACTCAGGTGCAGAGATGTCTCATACCACCAATATCCAAGCACACAGATGTCACACACTGCCCATAGCCAGGTACACAGGTGTCCCATGATGCTTACAGCCATATGCACAGGTGTCCCATGATACCCATAACCAGGTGCACAAACATCACATACTGCCCACAGCCAGGTGCACAGATGACCCAAGGCACCCATAGCCAGGTGCACATGTTCCAAGACACCCAGAGAATTCTGAGCCAGTCACATCAGTCTCTGTACTAGAGGAGCTTACACTCTAATGTCGCCTCCCCCACAGTCACATCAGTCTCTGTACCAGAGGAGCTTACACTCTAATGTCCCCTCCCCCACAGTCACATCAGTCTCTGTACTAGAGGAGCTTACACTCTAATGTCGCCTCCCCCACAGTCACATCAGTCTCTGTACCAGAGGAGCTTACACTCTAATGTCCCCTCCCCCACAGTCGCACACACAGTCTCTTATCTTTGTTTTTATGTTTCTTTTGTGTCTCATGTGATGTAATGTGTATCAGATGATGTAAATTGTTACTTTGGGGATGAGTAAGGATACTTTCACACTTCTCCCTTTCCTTCTGTGTTTTTTGTTGCATTTCCGGTGCATTTTTCACCTGTGAATAAAATAAATGTGACTCAAAAGCCGCACCAAAAAAACACAACTGTGGGTTTGTTTTTGATGCATTTGTGATGCGTTTCCATTCATTTCAAAGAGGAAATGCGTTTCTGGTGTTTTTTTTTTTTTTTTTACAGCATCAAAAATGCAGCAAGCAGGATTCTACAAACCTTATCAGTGTGAAGAGTTCCGGAAGATTGTGGAAGAAATACGGATCAGTGTGAAAGCAATCTAAGGCCCCTTTCACACTTGTGCGACTTCTCCTGCGACTTTGGACTGCAAAGTCGCACGACAAGTCCTACCCCATGATTTCCAATGAGGATTGTTCATATCTGTGCGACTTCAAAGTAATCCCTGCACTACTTTGGTCAGACTTTGATGCGGCTTGAGGTCCATAGACCTCAATATTACACAGGAATTGCTTCAAGTCCAGTCAAAGTTGTGGCAAAATCATGCAACTTTCAGGTCGCACAAGTGTGAGAAATCAGCCTTATGCCCCGTACACACGTGCAGATTGTCGGCCGAAAAGATTCGGCCGACAACCGATCGGCCGATTGTAGGCTTGTTAGTATGATGCTTCCAACAGCCGACAGCGCACTTTCGGCCGAACAGAATCTGTCGTGCAAGCATTAAAATTTTTGTATGCCGACGCCAGAACGGCCGATTGTTCCTCAGTCAGTACAGAATTCGGCCGACAATCAGCAGATTTGCAAGACTGGGCATGCTCAGAAATGAAAAAAGACCAGGAAAGTTAACCATCACATGACATCACTTCTGCAGTCGGCTGTTGTTGGCCGACAAAATTCGTGTGCAGTCTTTTGCAGTTTTCAACAGACACGACAGCCCTGGACAAAATACGGCCGATCGTTCGGCCGACGATCAGTACGTGTGTACGGGGCATACTAACACTGGAGAGTAGAGAATGTGGTGCAGCTCTGCATAGAAACCAATCAGCTTCCAGGATTTTTGGCAAAGCTTAATTGAAGAAGCTGAAGTTAGAAGCTGATTGGCTCCCATGCACAGCTGCAGCAGATTTTGCACTCTCCAGTTTTAGTAAATCTCCCCCTTTGTGTTGTAGAAATGATTTGAGGATTGTCATGTTTTGCCCCCTTGCTGTTTGTGGTGAGTGGTGACATCCCAGCAGAGTGACGATGGACGCCCCATGCTCAGTCACACCGTATCCACATTTCATTCATTCTCTGTAATCAGCGCAAATGGAACAATTCTCAGTCCAGGGTGACTCCTCCCTCCTGACTGGGGTGGGGTGACTCCTCCCTCCTGACTGGCTCCACCCTCAGCAGACCTCCTATATAAGAAGAGGTAGAAGCTCAGCTGTTCACAAGCTTATCTGATAAAGAAGGAAGATGGCAGAGCCAGTGAGTATGACCACTGATGGAAGCTGCAATTGGGTTCTGTATGTTGTGGTGTGCATAGTGCTGGTGAATGAGGGAAGAGGAGGGTATAGGATGGATGGCGGTGGTCGGTATAGGACTGTTGGGTGTGGATAGTGGTTGCCTTCTGGTTTATGGTGGTGTTGGGTGTAGGGAAGGCTTTTTGTTCTTGCCCTTCATGTTATTTAGGGTGTGATGAATGTATTTTGATATCCTGGTACAGAGCTGGGTCTCCCTTCCTGGGTATTCTTAGTATACGGTATATACTGGTATGGCTCAGACCCTCCTCTCCTACGTATATGCCCTTAGTCTCGGTTCACGCTGAGGTGACCTGTGAGGCGACCTCGTCGCCTCCCATAGGGAAGCTGCGGACCCGTTCTAATAGGAGCGACACAAGTCGCTCTCACTAAGGCTGCATTCACATGTCAGTGTTTGGATCGCGGGCAGAACCGCTGCGGTTCCGCCCGCGATCCGGAGATTATTGCAAATCGCGGGACGCCTAGCGTTGCCCATTGATTTGCAATAGCCCCCCAAACGCCGAGCGATGTTGCCGTGATTTCCGCCTCCGAATCGTGGCAACATCGCGCAAAAAAATCGCGGGACGCAATACGCTCCAAAGAAGCTCTTGTACTTCTTTGAAGCGTATTGCGTCCCACGATTTTGTTTGCGCGATGTTGCTGCGATTCGGCAGGCGGAAATCGCGGCAACATCGCTCGGCGTTTGGGGGGCAATTGCAAATCAATGGGCAACGCTAGGCGTCCCGCGATTTGCAATAAATCTCCGGATCGCGGGCGGAACCACGGCGGTTCTGCCCGCGATCCATACGCTCACATGTGAACGGAGCCTTAGAAAAAGGGTCCGGAGCTTCTTTGGGGTGACCCGGAGGCGACCGCCATAGACTTCAATGTTATGAAGTCCGTGGCGGCCGCTCCGAGGTTGCGGCGTGCTGCTCGCACCACAACCTCGGAGGTTGCGGTGCGAAGTAGCGTCGCTCGTATGTGAACGGGCACTTAGTGATTTATTATTGACATGCCTTCCCCCTCCTCATCGCCTCCTCCTCCCCCCTTATGTATTTTATTTATTGCTGTGAAAAATATTATATTTTATGATTATATTGTTGTTGTTTTACTATTTTTGATGTACACATGACCACAAACGAACATGCTGACCAAAAATCAAATCCTACCGTACACACCAAGTACATTATTTCCCTTGTAGTGCATTAGCACATCCATCCCAGCAAGGAGTGTTGTCTCCAAGGGTTAGAGAGGCTGGATTCATCCTTTTTTATGGATAGTGTAGGACCCACTGATAATGGGGTACTTTGACGCAGTGGTGGGCTTGAGCACGATATGGCCATATGGTGGGACTAAATCCCCATTTTTTATTTATGGATTGTCTCCATATTTGATAGTCATTTATTTTGCATGGTTGCGCTATTCTTTTTTAATATACATGTTGCTTGGTCCATAGCTGCACCGGCTTTAGATATACATGTTCAGGGTTTGCTCCCCCAATTTTATGCTTGTTTACATTATTATCAGTGTTGGGGTAGTTACTCCAAAAAATGTAACTAGTTACTTCTGTAAATTGTAACGAGATTACTTTACTAGTTACTGCATTTGAAAAGTAACTTCACTACTTATTATATTACTTTCCTCTTTCTTAGAGCCCATTCATACAGGGGCGACACGACTTGCTGGGGTGACCTGTGAAGTCGCGGTGCACCGCGACCTCGGCGTGACTTGCACGGACTTCATATAATTGAAGTCAATGCAAGTCGCCTCCAGGTCGCCCCAAAGTAGTACAGGACCCTTTTTCTAAGTCGGAGCGACTTGTGTCGCTCCTATTAGAACGGGTCCTGTACTACTCTATGGCGAGCGACCGACCGCGACTTGTCAGGCGACCAAGTTGCCTGACAAGTCGCGCTAGTGTGAATGGACCCTTAATTGACCGTGTAGAAGAAGATACATGACACACTTTCTGCACAGAGTTTATTGTATAAACACAGGCTTTGGGAAACATGATAACAGAATAAAACATAAAGTGCAACAAAGTCATAAACTTCATCCCTCTCTATTCTTCCAAATAACGATTGTATCGCACGGCTTGGGTAACGCAGGAAAGCGCGTTCCTATAGCCTAGTGTAGTTACCTCCTATAGTCTAGTAAAGTAGTGTAGATACCTCCTATAGCCTAGTAAAGTAGTGTAGATACCTCCTATAGCCTAGTAAAGTAGTGTAGTTACCTCCTATAGCCTAGTAAAGTAGTGTAGTTGCCTCCTATAGCCTAGTAAAGTAGTGTAGTTGCCTCCTATAGCCTAGTAAAGTAGTGTAGTTACCTCCTATAGCCTAGTAAAGTAGTGTAGTTGCCTCCTATAGCCTAGTAAAGTAGTGTAGTTACCTCCTATAGCCTAGTAAAGTAGTGTAGATACCTCCTATAGCCTAGTAAAGTAGCGTAGATACCTCCTATAGTCTAAAGTAGTGTAGTTGCCTCCTATAGCCTAGTAAAGTAGTGTAGATACCTCCTATAGTCTAAAGTAGTGTAGTTGCCTCCTATAGCCTAGTAAAGTAGTGTAGTTACCCCCTATAGCCTAGTAAAGTAGTGTAGTTACCCCCTATAGCCTAGTAAAGTAGTGTAGTTACCTCCTATAGCCTAGTAAAGTAGTGTAGATACCTCCTATAGCCTAGTAAAGTAGTGTAGTTACCTCCTATAGCCTAGTAAAGTAGTGTAGTTGCCTCCTATAGCCTAGTAAAGTAGTGTAGTTACCAATATTAGTATTGTAACTAGTTACGGTACTTTTGTACCCAAAAAAGTAATGTAGTTACTGTAATCAGTTACTTTGTAACTCGTTACCCCAACACTGATTATTACTAAACATGAATGCTGGGCAGGCCTTGTGCCGGTCAGTAATTGGCTCCGTCTGGCTGTCTGTAGATAGGACTATAACTTGTATAAAGGTCTGGGTAGCCGGCATACATGACATGAACGTTAGAAGAGAAAATGTATATATTGTCAGTCATTGATCTGTCATTAGAAGATATTTGTGATCTGCTGGGGATGTCTGAGCTCCCTCCCCTCCCCCACACAAAGGATCCCACAAAGTGCTGCGACCCCCGAAAATCCCAAATTTATCCTGAGTACAGAAACTGCAACTATGGAACGTCTCTTCAGTCTATATACAATGTGTAAACCCCCACCCCTCTATTATACAGGGTGTAATAATCTCCCCCCCCCCCCCCCCCATTGTACAGGGTGTAATAATTCTCTTTTCTCCCATACAGAGTTTTTCCTTGTATGACTTCAGCCTCAAACCCGGTCACTGTGTGGAGGTGGAGGGTTTCATTCCGGAGGGCACTAGCAGGTAGGTGAAGATTCTATCCTAGGCTACTTACTATAATAGTGTCTGTTCTCTTTATAATTCTGTCATTTGCCAAAATTTTATTTTGTAAAATTACAAAAGTAGAAAAGTGTGCTCTGTGTACAATACATCCTACTGACCCATCGCTGGGAATTTGGGGTGTGGGGTCCCTCAGATAATACCGGACATCGGATTGTTTTGCTCAGAGCAAATTTATCTCCAATATTTGTGCTTCTACATTTGTATGTAATCCTGGATAAAACTTGTCTGACTCGGGGACGTAACTACAGGGAGTGCAGTTTCAACCGGGCCCCATGCTCCAGGGTGGCCTGTGCAGCTCCCCTTTACACCTGGATAGAGGGGGCAGCATGTAGAGAAATCCCTGTCCTCCTTTTTTGTACCTGCAGGAGGAGATTGTTTCCTCTGTATGCTGTCCCCCCTCCTATCCAGATCACTTGTGTTCTGCTGTCTCTGGGCCCCTGTGAGTCCCCCCCCCCCCCCGCTCCCTCTCCTGCCGGCTGCTGCAGGAGAAACAGGAAGGGGGGGGGGGGGGGGTCGGTAAATATGTAATTTACCAGCTCCTTCCTTTTCTGAATGGACAGTCCTAGTCAGTGACATTGTAAAAAAATAAAAAATAAAATGATAAAAAATACAATTTAAATACCAAAAAATAAAAACTGACATCAGTGGGTGAACTTCAAGGATCACAAAGGTCACACTTGCAACAAGGCCCAGGCATTCCACCACCATGGGGAGGCATCAAGATGGTAGGAAGGGGGCCCACTGCAGAACCGTAATAAAGGGCCCCGCACCGAGAGTAAAGGGCCCCAGGATCAGTGGGAAGAGCCCCAGGCGAGGGGTCCAGAGGGCCCTTCATGGTTTCTTGCATCGGGGCCCTGAAGGTTCTAGTTACACCTCTGGTCTGACTTATCAGCCTTCACCTGAAATAATGACAACTGACGTACGTTCTGTCTTTCTCTCCTCCTGGACTCCACTAACCTGTATAGCTGCAGGCACTGTATAAAAATTTACAATAGAAAGTACTTCATTACTATTACATACCTAGTTAGAGGCCCAAAACCCTTGGGGAGTGAAAGGGCAACTGCCCTGAGTCTCCAGATGGGAGACTTGGTACATTCTGGTCCTGGTTCCGAGGGCAGGGGTTTTACTCCCATATCTTTGTGATAAAAAAAAAAAAAGCCCTTGGGGAAATACCACCTGATATTGAACCTTCATTCTCTAAATCACTCAAATACAAACACTTCACGTGGAATCAATATTTTTCATAAAGAATCTACTTTACCTGGGGTGCTTTATGGCAATGCTGGAGTTAAAGGATGCCTACTTCCACATCCTATTCACCCAGTATACCAAAAGATGTTACGCCTAGCAGTAAAATTGGGATCAGAAATCTGGCATTTTTAGTTCAAAGCGCTGCCCTTTGGGTTGTCATTGGGCCCCACGCATCTTTACAAAGGCCCTGGGGGAAGCATTGGCCCCGGTAAGACAAAAATGAATTATGATCAACCTCCTAGTAGTGGCAGTCGTGTCAAACTAGAGGGATATCTCCAGACAGTTCAGGAGTTCCTCCATTCGCTAGGCTGGATAGCCAAAGTCTTCTCTGAAGTCTTCCCAAAGAGTGACCTATCTTGGGTACGAGTTTTCCTTCTGGGGGAAAGTTTCAAAAACAACTCCAATGATGGCATCCTTGCAAACCAACCAGTGGGTCTCGCTCAGATGTCTTAAGAGCAGAGGTGGGGGACTTGAGTCACATGACTTGACTTAAGTCACCAGTTTGAGGACTTGAGACTTGCTTGACTAAAATTAATAAAAGACTCGACTTGAATTGGTATTCATGACTTGAGACTTGACTTTGACTTGAGACTTATGACTCGAAATGACTTTACTTTTTTAAGTTATTAAATATTTGCATTTTCTCAAGATGTGTTAAAGCAAAATTAATGTTGCCTGTTATGTTTCTGACACTACAGTCACTTAAAACACCTCAGTGTGTTCTGATTTTTAGGACACTGTCTGTTTAACCACTTTACCACCGGAGGATTTTCCTGCTAAAAGACCAGGGGTTTTTTTGCTTTTTTTTTTTTTTTTTTTTTTTTTTCTGCGTGACTTTAACGGACAATCGCGCAGTCGTGCGACGCTGTACCTAAACGAATTTCACGTCCTTTTTTTCCCACAAACAGAGCTTTCTTTTGGTGGTATTTGATCACCTGTGCGTTTTTTTTTTTTTCTTTTTTTTTTTTTTTTTTTTTTTCTAACATGCACTATAAACAAAAAAAGAGCGTAATTTTTGCAAAAACAACAATATTTTTCACTATTTTTTTATATGAAATTCCCCCCAAAAAAAATGTAAAAATCAAAATGTTTTAAAATTTTCGGCCAATTTGTTTTACGCTACCTATGTTTGGTAAAAAAAATCGCAAAAAGCGTAATTTGATTGGTTTGCGCAAAAGTTATCGCGTTTACTAACAAAGGGAAAGATTTTTGTCATTTTTGGTGTTTTTTTTTTTTTTTTTTTAACGAGTAATGGCGGCGATCTGCGTGTTTTTTTTATTTTTTTTTTTTTTGCGGCGGACAGATCGGACCCTTGACTGACATTTTTGACACTTTTGGGGGTACCAGTGACATTACTGCAGTAATCAGTGCTATATATATGCACTGTTACTGCAAAAATGACACTGGCAGGGAAGGGGTTAACAGTATTGGACAGGGAGGGGTTAAGTGTGTCCTAGGGGCGTGATTCTAACTGTGCAGGGACAGGTCTACTAGTGTAAAAACAGAGATCAACAGTTCTACATAGTAGAACTGTCTGATCTTCACTTTTACACAGGGAGAACTGACAGGCGGCTTGTTTACATAAGCCGCTCTGTCTTTCTCCCGCTGTACCATCGGGTCCGCCAGTCACACTCCCGCACTCCTCCGTGAACGAGGCGGGCGCGCGCCTCAGCGGGCGCCCGCTATTGGCTCTGGAAGGAGTGACAGGCGAGCGACGTAGACCTACGTCACTCTGCCTGGCCGGGGCCGACTGCCGCAGTAAATATACTGTGCGCAGTCGGCAAGCGGTTAACAATGGAAATACTTAACATGTTTTTAGTGACTGTGGTGTTGAAACATGACCGGCCGAAGGATTTTGAGCTGTTTCAAAGTGTTTCTTTAATATGCCAAGAAAAAAGCACTAAGCAGTTTTGTTAAAGCGGAGTTCCACCCTCAAAGGTTTTTTGAGATAAAAATACCCCCGGGACAGTCAGCGCTAGTGCATTTCAGCAATGATACCCTCTGAACTGTCCCAGGTTGCACTTGCCTTTTAGAAGAAATACTTACCTTGAACATTTCTTCTCCAGCGCTGCCATCTCAGGTGTGGGCAGCTGAAGCCAGGGCGTCATCTTTGGTGTCCTCTTCGGTCCCAGAATGCCCTGCACCGGCCCAACTTGTCACTTCTGGGGCAGGCGCGTCATCCCTGCACAGCTTCTTGGCATGCCCAGAAGCTGTTTAGCAGGGAATGATGCACCTGCACCGGAACTGACGTCGGGGCCGTTGCAGGCGCATTGACTCCTGGGAGCAATGACGTTCAGCTCCCAGGAGTCAACACAAGCAGGAAGTGGTGGCGGCGGCCGTGTCAGCAGAGAGAGGAAGAGGAAGGAAGGTGTAATGGAACAGGGCACCCCTGAGCGGGTACCTCCATTGACAGATGCTCCTAGTGCTTCCCGAGGGCTCCAAGCACTCCACCAGACACCGTAAGCACTTCAGACTCCACGAACCGCCGCAGCTTGGTTAGGGTCTTGGCATCTCCTACCCACCCTGGACCTACGACAAGGCTCCAGGTTCCTGTGGGTGAACCTCTTTCCCCAGAGAGTGCAGCACGAACAAGCTCTTACACAAGCTCTTACAAGAGCTCAGTGATTATCTAAGGGAGTATGGAGGACATAGCAATCCCTTGCAGCAGATTCCCCCAATAATAGACAGAACTCTAGATTGAGGTGAAGGAACTCAAAACAACTTTATTGAACAAGACTTGTATACAGAATTTGGAACATCCCGCCCCCAACAACCGCTTTCCTATTGGTCAATTGTAAAGTACCTGCAGTTCCCCTTCAGGTCCTCCTTAGCTATGCAAATGAGGACTTGAAAATGAGTCAGCAGTGATTGGTCAGATAGCTTGACCAGAAGGACTGCCACGTGCAATGAGACAGAGGCCCCCAGGGGGCAATCAATGTACACAATAGCCAGACGCAGAACAATGGGAGGTCATTAGCACTTACAATGAGACAGGGCAATCCACATTCCCAATACACAAACAAAAGGAAAACCTTGCGGACATTGAAAGATATGTAATATACACAGCATTTAGGAATTACAGATTTCATGGCAAATGGGAATAAATCTTAATATTTATATATGGAGATATTGCTGGCAAATATAAAGCAATCCAAACCATTACTTGTCTGTCTTTAAATTCCAGTGATGGTGAATACCTTCACAGAAGGTAAGTATGCCCTTCAAAAACAAGGTAAGTAAACAAATAAAATCGTCATTATCCATTTCTTTTTCAGGTGACACAGAGGAAGCGGATGGCTCAAAGTCTCTTTTGAGGGTGGAACTCCGCTTTAATGTTGAAAATAAAACAAAACCTTTCCTGACCACTGACTTTAACTGATTTAAAGGTGAAAATTGGGGTAGATCAGTATGACTTGATTTGTGACCTGACCAAAATAAATGACTTGACTTCTTGCTTTTCACCACAGTAACTTGGGACTTGCTTGAGACTTGAAGGGTAAGACTTGGGACTTGCTTGTGACTTGAAGGATAAGACTTGGGACTTGGTTGTGACTTGCACATGTGACTTACTCCCATGTCTGCTCAAGAGCCATAGGCCGCCTTATGACCTCTTGCTTTCTGGTCGTACCTTTTGGGTGCGGTTCCGCGAATGTCCTCTTTAGTTGTTCCTTCTAAGGAACTGGGACGTGTCACTTGAGGGTACGAATTCCCTCCAGAAAGAGAACCCTGTGGTGGTCACCACTTCACCTGACCAGAGGACTGCAATGGGTCATTCCGATATCTCCGTCCGAGAAGAATGATGGATGCAAGCTTTTATGGATGGGGGAGCCCCATCTACAAATCGAGAGCGCAGGGAGAATGGTCCCCGGTGAGAGCAAGAGCAGCAAATCAAAGGGAGCGTCTGGCAGTGCAGAGGGCCTTAGAGGTTTTTCATGCAGAGGTCAGCAGTCGCCATCTGCAGTTTATTAGATATGCTGAAGTATGGCATGCATTATTTTTTTTATTTTTTATAAAATTGAGTTCTGGTAATAGATCTGTGCGCCCTCTTGTGTTTTAGTTTGCTTAGAGTGGATGTAAACCCTCTCCTCCTATACTCAGTGAGGTGTACAGCCTCCGATAGAGATGGGACAATCTCCCTACATGAGTTTTACATGTATATCTGCTGTCTTCAGCTTTCTACACTGTTTAGAAAAGTGCATGTCCTGTTAGAATTTTCTCTTCCTGATCCACCTGTGGGAGGCAAGTTTGGCCATAAACTGAAACGGCTGAATGGAGGAATGGCGCGCACGCGCACCCCCCTTCTCCACATAGGCAGAAAAAAAATTGTGCTGTGAATAGACCAGCTGTCAATCTTTCTATGCACCCTCCCTGACACAAGTTTCAGCCTGATCTCAGTTGACAAAGAACTTTGTCAGAAGTTAATCTGCTGAGAACAGAAGAATAGAGCAGGAGAAAGCCACTGGACTTAAGGCTTTGAAGAGAGATAAGTAAACACTAGAGAGATGTGCCCAGGTCAAACTTCATGAATGGGGTTTACAGGGATACCCATAGTCCTGAGAGGGCAGCAAGACAGTCGTGCATGGATAGTCAAGAGGACCGCCTTCCTTCAACTTCAGCCCCGAAGGTTTACCCCCCATGACTAGGCTTTTTTTTTTTTTTTTTGCAATCTGGCCCTGCGTTACTTTCACTATTGCGCAGTCGTGCGGCGTTGTACCCAAATGGTTTTTTCGCCCCCCCCCAACAAATGGAGATTTCTTTTGGTGGTATTTGATCACCACCTGTGGTTATTTTTTGCACTATAGACCAAAAAAGCAGACCGTTTTTGAAAATGTTAACTTTCTGCTTGAAAACATACCCAATAAAAAAAAAAAAGTAAAATCGAATTCATTAATTTAGGCCAATATGTATTCTACATATTTTTGGTTAAAAAAAAGTGTATTGATTGTGGTTTTACACAAGTTAATGCGTCTAAAAAAAAAAAAAAAAAAAAAAAAAAAATGGGATATTTATGGAATTTTAATTTATTTTGGGTTACTAGTACTGCCAGGGAAAATGGTAACGGGCAATCAAAGGGTTCAATGTTTTCCCTGGGAGTGCTTTCTAACTGGGGGAAGACAGAGATCCATGTTCCTGCTTGGCAGAAACACAAGATCTCCATCTTTCCCCTCACAGAACGGCGGCCTGCCTCTCTCCTAAACGATTGCAAGGTGCTGATGAATAGCCAGTCCCCCAGACGTGCTGATTGGCTCCCTTTTGTGTCCAATCGGGTACATGGTTTTGCACAGGAGGCCTGCCCTGCCGCAGTAGATATGCAGGGGGGTGGTCCAGAAGAGGTTTAGCACCTTCTGAGTGCAGGAGGTTACTGTTATGATAGCCTCAGGCTGTAATCATAAATGTCAGTGAGGGATTGTCTTAAAGCGGTAGTAAACTGCTGCAAAAAAAACTGCAAGACAATGGCATAATGTGCTAGTATGCATGAGGGGCTGACGTGGTCACCCGACATTTCTTTCTGGGTTTGCGGGCTGCGGCGCTGTGAGTGGCTGGAGCTGCAATGACGTCACTCCCGGGCAGGAGCCCTCGGTTCCAGCAAGAAGCTCTGAAGTTCCGCCACAATATGCCAGATCTTCAGAACGCATGCGCCGCTGACGTCAGTGGCTGCATGCAGGGTGAATATCTCCTAAATGGTGCAGGTTTAGGAGATATTAATTTTTTACCTACAGGTAATCCTTAATATAGAATTACCTGTAGTTAAAATTGTGGTATACAAGCGCTTTAACGCTTAATTACCGCTTAAGAATATTTAAAAAATAAAATAAAAATTACCGCTTGTTAAGAATATTTAAAAACTGTCCATATCCAGGCTACAGGTTCACTTTAGGTATTTGGGTATAGGAATGTGTATTACCAGGATCACAAATGCTTTATATTTGGGGTATGTATGCATGTATTATATATATATTCAAGTATAAGCCAAGGGAACCTAATTTTACCACAGAAAAGTGGGAACATTTATTGACTCGAGTATAAGCCTAGGGTGGGAAATGCAGCAGCCACTGGACCACTGCCAGACAAAATGGGGACTGTGGGCAGAGTACAGGAGATGCAGGGCTGTGGGCATGGCACAGGAGATGCAGGGCGGTGGGCATGGTATAGGAGATGGTACAGGAGATGCAGGGCACAGGAGATGCAGGGCTGCGGGCATGGTGCAGGAGAATGTCCTGTACCGTGTCCACAGCACTGCATGAGGAAATACAGGGGCTACAGAGGAGTCTCACTTACCTGTCGGGTGAAGCGCCTTACATTGCATGTTTGGCTATTCCCGGGCAGACGGCACATGCGCGGTGATGTGTTGGTGCCGGGCGGCGCCATTTTTAAGTAAGTGAGACAGTGACTCGCGTATAAGCCGACGGGGGCTTTTTAGCATAAAAAAATGCTGAAAAAGTTGGCTTATATACGGTATTTATAAATGGTTTTTCAAGCAAACAGTTTAATCTTAAGACTCAAAACATTAGCTAATATTATAATTTACGATTATGGATTAAAAGTGGCAGAAGTACCTCTGAAACCCATGGGAGTAACACTGGTGAATGACTTGTTCTATATCCAGCAATTATTCTGCTCAGCTGAACTTGCTGTTTCTGTCTTTCTAGGTGGTTCATAAACTTGGGAACAGATGAGAAGAATTTAGCGATACACTTTGATGTTCGGTTTGACTACCAAGGAGAAAAGCGTCTATTAGTCTTGAACGCGATGGTGGACGGTGTCTTTGGAGAGGAGCAGAGGGAAAAAGTCTTCCCCTTCAAGGAGGGAACAGACACCTTGGTACGTCTACTCTGCCCCATCCAACATTTGTCCTGCCCCTCCCAGGCATCACTGTTCCTACTGGACACCTAATATCCATCTCTGAATGATGCAGTAGACAGCCAGGGATCGCTTAGGTGGAGGGTATAGAGCAGGGATCCTCAAACTACGACCCTCCAGCTGTTGCGGAACTACACATCCCATGAGGCATTGTAAAACTCTTGACAATCAGACATGACTAGGAATGATGGGAATTGTAGTTCCTGAACAACTGGAGGGCCATTGTTTGAAGACCCCTGGTATAGAGGGTTTGCTATGATGGTTGCTCATTCCATTAAGCATGAGAACCTCCCACATAGGAAGATCCAATGGATTCCATCATACTGCCATTGTGTGCTATGATATACCGCCTAGTGAGTGGTTGCTGTTTAGATCACTGTCAAATATTGGCTTTCAAAATTTTCACGTAACCATTTTTATTTTGTGTATGCATGTATTATTGAAAATGCTTTTTGCTTGAGATTATATGAAGAGGGAACGGGGTTCAGGAAATCCCTGACATAAAATGTCACTATAATGTCCCCTGTAAAGGCTCCATCTGAAGAGTAGTGGGGGGGGGGGGGGGCGGCTGGCCGGGAACTGAAGCTCATCACCCTCATGCTACAGCAACTCTGTTATGGAGAGACCAATGTGTGCTGAGGTAAGAAATGGGGAAGGGACCAATGTGGGGGTGGATACAGGGAATGGTTATCACTGCTGATCGGCATCTAAATCCTCATCCATCTAAATTCCTCTCTGGGGGCAGAATTCCTCAAACTGAGTAACAAGGCTTAATTCTATATGGGGTAGAAGAAAATAACTGACCGAGAATAGAAGAAAATAACTGACCCAGAATAAACGTATTCTCCCCAACAATTCTCATTTACTCCAAGACAGTCTTAGTAGATGGGACCCCTGTCAAGGACACACATAATTGGTGCTATGGAAGGGACAGTGGCAGATGGGGGCCCTTATCAGGAGAGATGTGTATTGGGGCCCTGGAAGGGAGAGATTTGTTTATCAGTTTACAAAAATGTACTTTGCAGACATAGTTGGTTCATGGCGATCTACAGAAAAAAAAAACTATTGAAAATCCCAACCAAAAATCACAACATTCCCATTGTTATAAACTCATCAAATGTTCAACCCCGCCCCCTATGATTCACTGTCAAATGGCAGAGCCTCAGTGCACAGTGGCGTCACGGTGCTCCGGCACGGTTCTCACCTTCAGCATGTAGTGTGGCTGGGTGGCATGACAGTCGCCTTTCTCAACCTTTTTGCCTCAGGAATTCTTGAAACTTTCAGGTCTTGGGGGAACCCTGCTAATTGGTAGTCAGTGGGGGGAACGATCCTTGCATTGGTGGTAAGAATGCCCAACTTACAGTGGCGGTCAAAATGCCGCTCTTGCAGGCAGCAAAAGAACATTAATGTCATGAAGCTGGCTCCACCAAGTGATGTTGGGCTCTGAAATAAGCGGGCGCCATCAAATGGCAAGTTAATGGGTCTAGGCTTAAACCCTAGAAATCTCCTGAAGGAACCCTTGGCGAGAATGGCTGGCATACAGGGATGCCCAACTGGCCCTCAGCTGTTGAGCTCCTGAGGGCTCCAGTCATTGTTCTAAGTGACAGATACACCATCATACATGTCACTAAGCACATCCTTCCTTCCATTTTTTTCCTTTACATTAACCATTTTCTTCAACACATAAAGAATACATAAGATAAGTTACATCCATATATCATCTTATGGAAAGATTTTTGTTGATGAACGGTTTAGTGGTAGTCTTGTCTCTACAGCCAATGACTCATTGACCTTTTTATAGTCCAGCAAGCTGACACTCATCTTTTCTTACAGGTTTGTTTCCAGTTTGAGCAAGACAAGATCATCCTACAATTATCTTCCGGAACCCCGTTCTCCTTTCCACTCCGCTTTCCCATAGAGGAGATCACATACTTGTCTTCGAGCAACCTCCAGCTTAAGTCCATCAGACTCAAAGGAAAAACCCTGCAATAGAGGAGCCTCCTGTCCCACGTGTCCATATGTCTGTGAAATGGCCATAGTGGATGAATAAGGAAAAGAATGTATTCCATGTTTTGTAACCCCTTCCAATCTGCATCCTTGCTGCTCATGTAGCCACACATTGTGCTTTATTCAATTAATTTACTAGAAATTTTATCTACATTTCAAATAAAATTGAATGAGCTCTATTGTCTGATCGTACCATCATTTTATTTAGCATTAAACTGACTGTATTGATTGCTGTAGTCTGTAGCAAATCACTGCCTCCTGCATAGCGCCCTCCTGCTGGAGGATTTTTTGCATTACTTTTTAAAAAGTTACAGTAACCAAAAGAGTGCTAATGCTACATTCTGCGATTTCTTGGCTTTCCAGTAAAACAGTTAAAATGTTAAACGTTTCTGCTTCCAGACTGAAAGCTACATACAGAAATTTTATTCCAAGCTTTAACCATTAAATTTCAACAATTACATGCTGAAAAAAAATGCAATTTCACAAGATCCAAACTATGTAAATTTAAATACAGAGAGCGGCTGCGGTGGATTATCCCAGTACAGGCAGTGGTAGGGTATGGGCAGTAGTTGTGGCAGTGAATGTAGTAGTACCCCAGTATGGGCAGAGGGTAGGAGTTACTGGAGCCGTTAGTCTCAGTCTCATTGTAAGGGTAGTAGATTAGAGGGCAATAGATTAGGGGTAGTAGTAGAAACATGGCAGCACTGTAATAAAGTGTTACAATTATAAGAGGAATAATATTGGCAGAACAAGGGCAGAGGTGTAGGGGAAAGTAGCAGTAGTTTAAGCAGTGGGTGTAGCAGGAGCATAGAGTAGTGATAGGAGGAGTAGTTGTAGCAGTGGGTGTGGTAGTAGCATAGTATGGATAGTGATATGAGTAATGGTAGGTTTGGTAAATTAATAGTGATACTAGTAGTAGATTGGGGCATTGGATGTGTAGTAGTAGCATATTAAAACTTGCAACAGTAGCTAAGGATTGTTGTAGGAGGTAGTAAAATTGTGTATGACCATAGTAGCATGTTGTAGCTGTAACAGTGGGTGCGATAGTTACAGTAGCAGCACAGTGAGTATATACGGTACTACTTTTTACCACAAGTATAAGCCAACTTTTTCAGCATGTTATGCTGAAAGCCCCCCTCGGCTAATACTCAAGTCGCGGTCTCGCTTACCTTTAAAACAATGGCGCCAACATGTCACTGTGCATGCGCCATCTGCCCGGGAATAGCCAAACGTGTACAGGCTTTCCCGAGCATCGGTGGTGCATGCGCAGTGACGTGTAAGGCGCCTCACCGACAGGTAAGTGAGACTCCTCCACAGCCCCTGCATTTCCTCATGCAGTCCTGTGGGTATGGTACAGGACATTCTCTCCTGTACCATGCCCGCAGCATTGCATCTCTTGTGCCATCGCCTGTACCATGCCCGCAGCATTGCATCGCCTGTACCATCCCAGCAGCCCCTATTTTGTGTCTCGTGGTGGTCCAGTAGCTGCTGCATTTCCCACCCTAGGCTTATACTCGAGTCAACAAGTTTCCCACTTTTTTGTGGGAAATATAGGTGCCTCGGCTTATACTCGAGTATATATGATATATTCTACAATATGTGGTAGTAGCATAATACATATAGTAGTTGCACCAGTGAGTTGGTGGTAGCATCAGCATATAAGGGGAAAGGTAGACGTGTTGTAGAAGGTGTGGTGGTAATAGTAGTAGCAATGTGGTTGAGTAGTTACAGTAGTGTCTTGGCTAACAGTTGCATAGTATGGGTAAGAGTAATAGTTGCAGTAGAAGCAAAGTAAGAATAGGAGTAGCAGTGGGTGTTGTAGGTCCCCAGAACAATTTTAAGTTGGTCCACAAAATCCAGAACTAAGCTGCTTCCACTATTCTGATTAAAAATGGAGATCTTGAATATATTTCAGATAGTTCTTAACCGGTTGCCGACTGCGCACAGTATATTTTACTGCGGCAGTCAGCCCCGGCCAGGCAGAGTGACGTAGGTCTACGTCGATCGCCTGTCACTGGGATTTGAGCCAATAGCGGGCGAGCGCCCGCTGAGGCTCGTTCAGGGAGGAGTGCGGGCATGTGACCGGCGGACCCGATGTCCACCGGTCACACTACGATCGTCGGTAGAGCAGGAGAAAGGCAGAGCGGCTTATGTAAAACCGCCTGTCATTCTCCCTGTGTAAAAATGGAGATCAGACAGTTCTACTTTGTAGAACTGTTGGTCTCTGTTTTTACACCAATAGCAATGTCCCACTACAGTTAGAAACACGCCCCTAGGACACACTTAACCCCTCCCTGTCCAATACAGTTAACCCCTTCCCTGCCAGTGTAATTTTTACAGTGACAGTGCATATGTATAGCACTGATTACTGTAGTAATGTCACTGGTAACCCCAAAAGTGTAAAAAATGTCAGTCAAGGGTCCGATCTGTCCGCCCCAATGTCGCAGTGCCGCAAAAAAAATCGCAGATCGCCGCCATTACTCGTTAAAAAAAAAAAAACACCAAAAATGACAAATCTTTCCCTTTGTTAGTAAACGCGATAACTTTTGCGCAAACCAATCAAAATACGCTTTTTGCAATTTTTTTTTTTTTTTACCAAACATATGTAGCATAAAACAATTTGGCCGAAAATGTTAAATTTTGATTTTTAAATTTTTTTAAAAAAAAAGTGAAAAATATGGTTATTTTTGCAAAATTGACGCTCTTTTTTTGTTTATAGCGCATGATAAAAAAATCGCACAGGTGATCAAATACCACCAAAAGAAAGCTCTGTTTGTGGGAAAAAAGGACTTGAAATTCCTTTAGGTACAGCATCGCACAACCGCGCAATTGTCCATTAAAGTCATGCAGTAAAAAATCGCAAAAAAAACCCTGGTCAGGAAGGGGGTAAAATCTTCCGGGGGGTTAAGTGGTTAAAGGGGTTGTAAAGTCATTAGGTTTTTTTTTTTTTTTTTTAAATGTGTTTTATGAATTAAGGTTGAAAAACCTTCTGTGTGCAACAGCCCCCCTAATGCTTACCTGAACACCCCCCCCCCCCCACTCGATCGAGCGCTGACTAGGATGGTTTCAGCCATCTGGGACTCCCATTATTTGCTAAGACACAGCAGTGGTGCCATCGGCTCCTGCTGCTGTCAATCAGTCAGTTAGCCAACGCGAGGGGGTGGAGCCGAACCACAGTTCCATGTCTGAATCTACACATGGAGCTGTGACTCGCCTCGGGTGCCCCCATACCAAACTGCTTGCTGTGGGGGCACTCAAAGGGAGGGAGGGGCCCTGGAAGAGGCGGATCCGAGCTGCTCTGTGCAAAACCAACTGTACAGAAGGAGGGAAGTGTAAGTGCCGGTTCACACTGGGGCGACCTAGGCCTCACAGGTCGCCTCCCATAGGGAAGCTGCGGACCCGTTCTAATAGGAGTGACACAAGTCGCTCCGACCTAGAAAAAGGGTCCGGAGCTTCTTTGGGGCGACCAGGAGGCGACCGCCATAGACTTCAATGTTATGAAGTCCGCGGCGGCCACTCTGAGGTCGCGGCGCGCTGCTCGCACCGCGACCTCGGAGGTCGCCACCTAAAGTAGCGTCGCGGTAGTGTGAACCGGCGCTAATGGGTTTGTTTTTTGTTTTTTGAATAGAGACTTTACAGACACTTTGAGAGAGGATTTTGTTCAATATTAAAATAAAAATGTACAAAATTTCCTCCTATAAGTTGAAAGGAGAAGATAAAGGAAAACAAAGTAACAAGTACAGTTACAAATGGCGGCAGGGTTACCAGGAAATAAACAATGTAACTTCAGGTCACAAATGCTACCATAGGGAGGGATGCATGGACAGTAATAAATGTGACATATTATACAAACAAGTTACAGCTATGAGAAGCAATGTCATTTGATTAGTGTTTTTTTTTATATATACAGTACATCACAAAAGTAAGTACACCCCCTCACATTTTTGTAAATATTTTATTCTATCTTTTCATGTGACAACACTGAAGAAATGACACTTTGGCTCCCCGTGTCTTCGCTATAAATCACCTCAGAGACATTAGGAGTTATGAGTGACTTCCATTTTGGAATGAGAGTTGTGCTGCAATTAACCACTTTACGCCCAGCCGCGGCAGATGTACTGCAGCAGAGGCTGACTCTCCCAGGCAAAGCCCCATATATGTACGGCGCTTGCCTGGGAGGAGCTAAGGGGCGATCGCGCACCGCCGGCGGCGTGCTTCCGCCCCCGCTCGTCAGCAGGGAAGCTGGCACGAGTGTCAGGCAGCTCCGTTGGCCGCCTGACAACCGCGATCTCTCCCCACTGACAGAGAAGTACAGACGGCTGAGTTAAACACCGCCGCCCATCCTTCTCCCTGACATGATCACAGAGACCATGTGATCCTGCTATATGGAATCGCATGTCTCTATCTCACAAGCCCAACCCCCACAGTTAGAATCTCTCCCCTAGGCTTACATTTAACCCCTTGATCACCCATAGTATTAACCCCCTCCCTGCCAATGGCATTATTACAGTAACAGTGCATATTTTTTTGCACTGATTACTATAGTAATGTCACTGGTCCCCCCAAAAATGTCAGCTAGGAGTCCGATCTGTCCGCCAAAATGTCGCAGTCCCGCAAAAAAATTGCAGATCGCCATCATTACTAATAAAAAAAAAAACAATAAAAATGACATAAATCTTTCCCGTAGTTAGTAAACGCGATAACTTTTGTGCAAACCAATCAAAATACGCTTATTGCGATTTTTTTTTTTTACCAAAAATATGTAGCAGAAAACAAATTGGCCTGAAATATTAAAACATTTTGATTTTTACATTTTTTTTTGGGAATGTTATATTATAAAAATATAGTTTTTTTCAAAATTGTCGCTCTTTCTTTGTTTATAGTGCAAAAAATAAAAATCACACAGGTGATCAAATACCACCAAAAGAAAGCTCTGTTTGTGGGGAAAAAAAGAACATCAATTTTGTTTTGGTACAGTGTCGCACGACCGCTCAATTGTCAGTTAAATTCAAGCAGTTCCGAATCGCAAAATAGGGCCTGGTCATTAAGCAGCAAAATCTTCCGGTCTTAAAGTGGTTAATATACACTTATAGTACCAAAAGTATTGGGACACCCGCCTTTACACGCACATGAACTTTAACCACTTCAGCCCTGGAAGGTTTTACACCCTTAAGGACCAGGCTATTTTTTTGCGATCCGGCACTGCGTTACTTTAACGGAAAATTTTGCGGTCGTGCGACACTGTACCGAAATAAATTTGACGTCCTTTTTTCCCCACAAATAAAGCTTTCTTTTGGTGGTGTTTGATCACCTGTGCAATTTTTTTTTTTTTTTTTCGCTATAAACAAAAGAAAAGAGCGACAATTCTGAGAAGAAAAAAAAAACATTCTGCTATATAACATACCCCCCCAAAAAAATGAAAAATCAAAATTTTTCATAATTTTAGGCCAATTTGTATTCTGCTACATATTTTTGGTATATAAAAAAAAAAAAATTACAATAAGCGTATTTTGATTGGTTTGCGCAAAAGTTTATCGCGTCTACAAACTACGGGAAATATTTATTTATTTTTTACTAGTAATGGCGATGATCAGCAATTTTTTGTGGGACTGCGACATTGCGGCAGACAGATCGGACCCCTAACTGACATTTTTGGGGGTACCAGTGACATTACAGTAATAAGTGCTAAAAATATGCACTGTTACTGTAATGACATTGGCAGGGAAGGGGCTAACACAGTGGTGATCAAAGGGTTAAGTGTGAGCCTAGGGGAGTGTTTTCTAACTATGGGGGCGGGGCTTGTGAAATGATCACAGAGACATGTGATCCTATATAGAAGGATCACAGGCGCTCTGTGATCATTCCAGGGAGAAGGACTTTCGGCTGTGTTTACAACATCCGACCGTCCTTCTCTCTCAGCGGGGAGCGATCGCGGGTGCCTGCCCCCATGGATCAGGATCCCCGCGGCCTAGTGGGGGCAGGAGCTCGCCCCCCAGCACCACGCGTGCGACCAATGTAGGTCTACGTCGGATCGCACAGGAGAGCCAGACTGTCACAGTAAATGTGCGGCGGGCCGTCAGGAAGCTGTTAACTGACAATTGCGCATCCGTGCGACGCTGAACCCAAATAAATACGCCCTTTTTTTCCCCACAAATAGAGATTTACTTTGGTGGTATTTGATCCCCTCTGCGGTTTTTATTTTTTGCTCTATAAACAAAAAAATAGCGACAATTTTGAAAAAAAAAAAAAAAAACATTTTTTGCTTTTGCTATAAAAATTTAAAAAAATCTAATTTTTTTTCATAAATTTAGGCTAATATGTATTCTGCTACATATTTTTGGTAAAAAAAAATAATCCCAATAGGCGTATTTTGATTGAAAAGTTACAGCGTCTACAAACAATGCAATATTTTTATGGAATTTTATTTTTTTTATTAGTTATTTAGTAATGGCGGAGATCGGTGATTTTTAGCGGGACTGCGACATTCAGACATCTATCTGACACCTTTTGGGGACCAGTGACACTAAGGCCCATTCAGACGGGCAGTGTGCCTGACAGACTCCGTATTTATCAGCGGGGATCGATCCGCCAATCCCCGCTGAGCAGGCGGATGACAGGTGCATCTCCGCTTACTTTGCAGAGACGGCGCTGTCAGATCCCCGCTCTGCTCTATGGGGAGATCGGATGAGAACAGACCGCCTGTCCTTTTGCATCCGATTTGATCCTCCAGACGGATGAAAAATAGGGTTTCCATCCATCCGGATTTAACGGACATATCGGATCAGATAGCAGCGGGTGTCAGAGGAGAGGTCTCCGCTGACATCCGCCGCTCCATAGGGCTGCATGGAGCATCCGATCCGATCCCGTCCGCCTGAAAAACTGACAGGGACCTGATCGGAAAGCCCGTGTGAAAGGGACTATACACAGTGATCAGTGCTAAAAACAAATGCACTGTTACTGTACTAATGATGCAAAAAGTGGTCACCGCCTCCACCTATAACTGGTCTTAGTGGTAAGGAGCACTGGAAGGGCGGACGCAGATCAAAAAAACGAAGAGATTTCCAATCACAACTTACCAACCAGCCAGCGACCAACCGAATTGACCTGTCTAACAGCATGCGTTAAAACAGGGGTTTGGTTGCACACATTTGCAAATACATGCGTAAGCTGCAGGCCCTGGCAAGGCACCCTGTGATCTGCAGTCCCTAACTCTACAATTTAAAGAGTCTCTACAATGAGAGCACATGCATTTAACAGACATCCCAACCTGCAAAAACTAATTTCAGGGAGGTGAGCCCCCCCCCCCCCCCCACACACGCCTGCGCCGCACCCCCCTTTCCAATTTAACACTACCAGAGAATAATGAAATGAAATGAAATCAGTATACCTGGTCACTGGTGCTGGTCACTGATGCTGGTACTGTTCACTGGTGCTGGTACTGTACTGGTCTGGTAACTGGTGCGGGTACTGGTCCACTGGTGCTGGTACTGGCCTGGTCACTGGTGCTCGTACTGGTCTCTGGTACTGGCCTGGTCACTGGTGCTGGTATTGGCCTGGTTACTGGTGCTGGTTACTGGCGCTGGTACTGGCCTGGTCACCGGTGCTGGTTACTGGCACTGGTGCTGGTACTGGCCTGGTCACCGGTGCTGTTTACTGGCACTGGTCACTGGTGCTGTTACTGGCGCTGGTACTGGCCTGGTCACTGGTGCTGGTACTGGCCTGGTCACTGGTGCTGGTTACTGGCACTGGCCTGGTCACTGGTGCTGGTCACTGGCCTGGTCACTGGTGCTGGCCTGGTCGCTGGTGCTGGTACTGGCCTGGTCACTTGCTGGTACTGTCACAGAGTGGGGTGTCACAGTGTCACGGTCCCGCACGCTGTCACACTCCTGCCTGCATCGATTGATGAGTCATCTCATCTGACTCACTCAAACTGACTCACACACAGAGCCGGGATATTGCCCTGAGCTCGCGGGTGTCCGTGAGCTCAGGGCGGATAGCGGGAGTCTCCCGCGACTTGCGGGAGACTTGAGATGTCTGATTTAATGGGATAGTTGGCGGACAGGTGACTAGAGGGAGTCTAGATCTGCGTCCGCCCTTCCAGTGCTCCTTACCACCAAGACCAGTTATAGGTGGAGGTGGTGACCACTTTTTGCATTATTGATATCTATATTGAGCCAGGCAACACACTGACACCTTTGCCGCCATTGTGCGATGTGCTGGGTGTTCAGTGTGACCCTGTGCCTTTAACCGGTTGCCGACCGCCGCACGACTATATACTGCGGCGGTCAGCCCCGGCCAGGCAGAGTGACGTATGGGTACGTCACTCGCCTGTCACTGACTTGAGAGCCAATTGCGGGCGGGAGCGCGCCCACCGAGGCTCGTTCACTGACAAGTCAGTGCGTGTGACCAGCAGACCCGATGTCCGCCGGTCACACTACGATCGCTCCGGTGAAGGGAGAAAGGTGGAGCGGCTTATGTAAACAAGCCGCCCGTCATTCTCCCCTGTGTAAAAATGGAGATCAGACGGTTCTACTATGTAGGACCGTTGATCTCTGTTTTTACACCAATAGACATGTCCCTATACAGTTAGAATCACGCCCCTAGGACACACTTAACCCCTCCCTCTCCAATACAGTTAACCCCTTCCCAGCCAGTGTCATTTTTGCAGTAACAGTGCATATGTATAGCACTGATTATTGCAGTAATGTCACTGGTAACCCCAAAAGTGTCAAAAATGTCAGTCAAGGGTCCGATCTGTCCGCCGCAATGTCGCAGTACCGAAAAAAAAAAATCGCAGATCGCCGCCATTACGCGTTAAATAAAAAAACACCAAAAATGACAAAAATCTTTCCCTTTGTTAGTAAACGCGATAACTTTTGCGCAAACAAATCAAAATACGCTTTTTGCGATTTTTTTTTACCAAACATAGGTAGCAGAAAACAAATTGGCCGAAAATGTTAAAAAAATTTAGATTTTTACATTTTTTTTTGGGGGGGGGAATTTCATATAAAAAAAAAAAGTGAAAAATATTGCTATTTTTGCAAAATTGTCGCTCTATTTTTGTTTATAGCGCATGATCAAAAAAAATCCCACAGGTGATCAAATACCACCAAAAGAAAGCTCTGTTTGTGGGAAAAAAAGGACATCAAATTTGTTTAGGTACAGCGTCGCACGACCGTGCAATTGTCCGTTAAAGTCATGCAGAAAAAAAAAAAAAAAAAAAAAAAAAAAAAAAAAAAAAAAATCGCAAAAAAAACCCCTGGTCTTTTAGCAGCCAAATCCTCCGGGGCTTAAATGATTAAGGAGGGGTGGGCTATATTCAGTCAAGCCATAAAGAAATAGAGGAGCTTCGTGGTGTAGTACACTACACCATGAAGCTCCGAAGTGAAGTACCCAGTGGAACCTACACCGACCCCCCCCACCTAGTGGATATACGGAGGTTATAAAGAGACCGGGGAGACGAGAGTCCATTTTGAATACCGGGACCCTCCTGAAAGTCACCACTTACCTTTGGGTCATCTGGTAAGTGAGTGGGGTATCTGGTGGTGGATTCCTTCCTTCTTTTCCCTTACCTATATGGAGGACGCAATTTCTTCTTTTTTTGAACACTTAGCACTGCGATCACCTTGATTTGTTTGCTGCACAATCTGCACTCTCAAGCTTAAGGACTATTTTTTGTATTTGTATATAATTTTTTTGCAGTCACTTTATATATATTTATCACTTGGGGTAACCCATCATTTATTATTACTGCGGATGGTCCTAGATGATATAATTGCACGGAGATATATATTGCTCAGAATATATTTTGCACAGTTTTTATTTATCACTTGGGGTAACCCATAATTTATAATTTATTAGTACTGTGTATGGTCTTATGTATTAAATTGCACAGAGATCCATATTGCACAGATTATATTGAGCGCTGTCTTTTTGTTTTTTCACATTCACAAACACATTGTTGTTTGACTAGCAGCTCAATTTATTTGAACATAAAATTATCAATTTATATATACATTTTTTGACACCTTCTGGTCCTAGGTACGATCACATGAGTGACAATAGTCACCACACCCCCCCCTTTTTTTTCAACTTAAAATTGTGCTGGGAACCAACACTGACTGCTACTCCTATTCTTACTATGCTTCTACTGCAACTACTACTCTACCCATACTATGCAACTGTTAGCCAAGTCACTGCTGCAACTACTCAACCACATTGCTACTACTATTACCACCACACCTTCTACCTTTCCCCTTATATGCCGATACCACCAACCCACTGGTGCAACTACTACTATATGTATTATGCTACTACCACACCTATTGTATAATATACTACTTTTTTACCACAACACTTAGCGCAACGCTACTTTCAGGGGCGACCTCCGAGATCGCGGTGCGAACAGCGCGCCGAGACCTCGGAGCGGCCGCCATGGACTTCATAACATTGAAGTCTATGGCGGTCGCCTCCTGGTCGCCCCAAAGAAGCTCCAGACCCTTTTTCTAGGTCGGAGCGACTTGTGTTGCTCCTATTAGAACGGGTCCGTAGCTTCCCTATGGGAGGCGACCTGCGGCGACCAGGTCGCCCTAGTGTGAACCGAGGCTAACTGTGCTACTACTGTAACTATCACACCCACTGTTAAAACTACACACTACCTACCCTACTACGGTCACATACAATTTTACTACCTCCCTACAACAATCAGCAACTGTTGCAAGTTAATATGCTACTACTACACATCCAATGCCCCAAACTACTACTCCTAGCATCACTTAATTTACTAAACCTACCATTACTCATATCACTATCCATACTATGCTGCTACTACCACACCCACTGCTACAACTATCATTGCTCTTTCTATGCTCCTGCTACACCCACTTCTACTTTCCCCTACACCTCATTATGCCAATATTATTCCTCTTATTATTGTAACACTTTATTACAGTGCTGCCATATTTCTACTACTACCACTAATCTACGACCCTTACATGGAGCCTGAGACTAAAACTGCTCCAGTAACTCCTACCCCTGCCCATACTGGGGTACTACTACATTGACTGCCACAACTACTGCCCATACCCTACCAGTGCCTCTACTGGGGTACTACATTGATTGCCACAACTACTGCCCATACCCTACCCCTGCCTGTACTGGAATAATCCACCGAAGCCGCGCTTTTTGTATTTAAATTTACATAGAGTTTGGATCTTGTGAAATTGCATTTTTTTCAGCATGTAATGGTTAAAGCTTGGAATACATTTCTGTATGTAGCTTTCAGTCTGGAGGCAGAAAAGTTTTAACTGTTTTACTGGAAAGCCAAGAAATCACACTATGCAGGCAGAATGTAGCATTAGCACTCTTTTGGTTACTGTAACTTTTTAAAAGTAATGCAAAAAACCTCCAGCAGGAGGCAGCGATTTACTATAGATTGCAGCAATCAATACAGTCAGTTTAATGCTAAACAAAATGACAGTATGATCAGACACAATAGAGATCATTCAATTTTATTTGAAATGTGGATGAAATTCATTTCTAGTAAATTGAATAAAGCACAATGTATGGCTACATGAGCAGCAAGAATGCAGATTGAAAGGGGGGGGGGGGGGGGGGTTACAAAACAGGGAATACATTTTTTCCTTATTCATCCACTATGGTCATTTCACAGAGCCTGGATATGGACACGTGGGACAGGAGGCTCCTCTATTGCAGGGTTTTTCCTTTCAGTCTGATGGACTTAAGCTGGAGGTTGCTCGAAGACAAGTATGAGATCTCCTCTATGGGAAAGCGGAGTGGAAATGAGAACGGGGTTCCGGAAGATAATTGTAGGATGATCTTGTCTTGCTCAAACTGGAAACAAACCTGTAAGAAAAGATGAGTGTCAGCTTGCTGGACAATAAAAAAGGTCAATGAGTCGTTGGCTGTAGAGACAAGACTTCCACTAAACCGTTCAACAAAAATCTTACCAAAAGATATATGGCTGTAACTTATCTTATGTATTCTTTATGATGAAAAAAAATAGTTAATTTAAAGGAAAAAATGGAAGATGTGCTTCTATGTTTTAGTGACATGTATGATGGTGGATCTGTCACTTAGAACAATGACAAGCATTGGTGTATTTAGGTTTTGTGCTGCCTTAGGCTTGACTAAACTTGTGCATCCCCTAATTTAAATATGACCTACCCCTTCCTGTAAAGGCCACACCCCTTACTGTTTTTGACCCATTCTGTCACCTGTAAACCACAGAGCACAACCACAATGTACAGTATCAGTGCCCATCAGTGCAGCCCCATCAGTGGCCACCAGTGCAGCCCCATCAGTGGCCACCAGTGCAGCCCCATCAGTGGCCACCAGTGCAGCCCCATCAGTGGCCACCAGTGCAGCCCCATCAGTGGCCACCAGTGCAGCCCCATCACCCGTTAGTGCAGCCTAAGATATTTGGACTTATGTTTGCTGCCACTGATTGTAATTCTAGAAATATTTCACTTTGTATAATGAATAGGAAGTCCAAAGTCATTACACAAATAAGTGAAATAATCAGTGGCAGCAAACACAAGTCCAAATATCTTACAAGATTGGAGTAATTGTACTCATCCACTGACATATTGGGATAGGACATATGAAGTAAGCAGGTCCAAAAGGTTATTGCCACCATATAAAATTAAAAGTGTTAATTGTATATGATGCAATTCAATATGCTCGCTCAAAGACAAGTGTTTAAAGAAATGAAATTATATTAACATGCCTGCCATATCTGGGGGCGGAGGAGGGTAGGTGGAGCATTACAGTAGGCTGCAGTGCCACACTTATTAGCATTGGGGGCTGTCGGGCCAGTTGTATTAAGTGCGATTGGCGGCCTGTTCGCATGTCCTCACCGGCCGGTATTAGCATACCGACAGGTAGCAGTGAGTGCCAGACTTATTTGCCTCCTGGACCCTGCCCTCTGGCCCAATTGGCCCCATAAGACTGGCACTATACTAAAAGTGTAGCGCAAGCAGGTAGGGACCCTTTTCGTGCGGGAGCCGGCTTTTTTGCTGTAGGCCAAGATACAGCACTGGACTGGAGCCCTCAGGAGATCAACAGCTGAGGGCCAGTTGGGTATCCCTGTATGCCAGCCATTCTCACCCAAGGTTCCTTCAGAGATTTCTAGGGTTTAAGCCTGCACCCATTAGCTTGCCATTTGATGGCGCCCGCTTATTTCAGAGCCCAACATCACTTGGTGGAGCCAGCTTCATGACATCAATGTTCTCTTGCTGCCTACAAGAGCGGCATTTTGACCGCCACTGTAAGTTGGGCATTCTTACCACCAATGCAAGGATCATTTTTTTTTCCCCCCCACTGACTACCAATTAGCAGGATTCCACCAAGACCTGAAAGTTTCAAGAATTCCTCTGAGGCAAAAAGGTTGAGAAAGGTGACTGTCATGCCACCCAGCTACACTACATGCTGAAGGTGAGAACTGTGCCAGAGTGCCGTGACGCCACTGAGGCTCTGCCATTTGACCGTGAATCATAGGGGGTGGGGTTGAACATTTGATGTGTGTTTAACAATGGGAACGTTGTGATTTTCAATAGTTTTATTCTGCAGATCACCATGAACCAACCATGTCTGCAAAGTATTTCATTTTTTTGTACCTTTTTCTATACTGATAAACAAATCTCTCCATTCCAGGGCCCCAATACATCTCTCTGATAAGGCCCCCCCATCTGACACTGTCCCTTCCATAGCTCCAATTTTGTGTGTCCTTGACAGGGTCCCATCTACTAGACTGTCTTGGAGTAAATGAGAATTGTTGGGGAGAATACGATTATTCTGGGTCAGTTATTTTCTTCTATTCTGGGTCAGTTATTTTCTTCTATTCTGGGTCAGTTATTTTCTTCTACCCCATATAGAATTAAGCCTTGTCACTCAGTTTGAGGAATTCTGCCCCCAGAGAGGAATTTAGATGGATGAGGATTTAGATACCGATCAGCAGTGATAACCATTCCCTGTATCCACCCCCACATTGGTCCCTTCCCTGTTTCTTACCTCAGCACACACATTGGTCTCTCCATAACAGAGTTGCTGTAGCATGAGGGTGATGAGCTTCAGTTCCCGGCCAGCCGCCCCCCCCCCCCCCAATACTCCCCAGATGGAGCCTTTACAGGGGACATTATAGTGACATTTTATGTCAGGGATTTCCTGAACCCCGTTCCCTCCTCTTCATATAATCTCAAACAAAAAGCATTTTCAATAATACATGCACACAAAAAATAAAAATGGTTACGTGAAAATTTTGAAAGCCAATATTTGGCAGTGATCTAAACAGCAACCACTCACTAGGCGGTATATCATAGCACACAATGGCAGCATGATGGAATCCACTGGATCTTCTATGTGGGAGGTTCTCATCCTTCATGGAATGAGCGACCATCATAGTAAACCCTCTATACCAGGGGTCTTCAAAACTACGGCCCTCCAGTTTTCAGGAACTACAATTCCCATCATTCCTAGTCATGTCTGTGAATGTCAGTTTTACAATGCCTCATGGGATGTGTAGTTCCGCAACAGCTGGAGGGCCGTAGTTTGAGGATCCCTGCTCTATACCCTTCACCCAAGCGATCACTGGCTGTCTACTGCATCATTCAGAGATGGATATTAGGTGTCCAATAGGAACAGTGATGCCTGGGAGGGGCAGGACAAATGTTGGATGGGGCAGAGTAGACGTACCAAGGTGTCTGTTCCCTGCTGGAAGGGGAAGACTTTTTCCCTCTGCTCCTCTCCAAAGACACCGTCCACCAGCGAGTTCAAGACTAATAGACGCTTTTCTCCTTGGTAGTCAAACCGAACGTCAAAGTGTATCGCTAAATTCTTCTCATCTGTTCCCAAGTTTATGAACCACCTAGAAAGACAGAAACAGCAAGTTCAGCTGAGCAGAATAATTGCTGGATATAGAACAAGTCATTCACCAGTGTTACTCCCATGGGTTTCAGAGGTACTTCTGCCACTTTCATTCATAAATCACAAACTATAATTTTAAATATTTTCAGTCTTAAGATTAAACTGTTTGCTTGAAAAACCATTTATACTCAAGTATAAGCCGACTTTTTCAGCATGTTTTTTTAATGCTAAAAAAGCCCCCCTCGGCTTATACTCGAGTTACAGTTTCACTTACCTTTTAAAAATGGCTCTGCCCGGCGCCAACACGTCACCGCGCATGCGCCGTCTGCCCGGGAATAGCTGAACGTGTAATGTAAGGCGCTTCACCGACCGGTAAGCGAGACTCCTCTGCAGCCCCTGTATTTTCTCATGCAGTGCTTTGGGCATGGTACAGGACATTCTCCCTCACCATGCCCGCAACACTGCATTTCTTGTACCATCTCCTGTGCCATGGCTGTACCATGCCCACAGCACTGCATCTCCTGTGCCATGGCCGTACCATGCATATCCTGTGCCATGCCCACAGCCCTGCATCTCCTGTACCATCACCTGTGCCATCCCCACAGCCCTGCATCTCCTGTGCCATGGCCGTACCATGCATATCCTGTACCATCACCACAGCCCCGCATCACCTGTGCCATCCCCACAGCACTGCATCTCCTGTGCCATGGCCGTACCATGCATATCCTGTACCATCACCACAGCCCCGCATCACCTGTGCCATCACCTGTGCCATCCCCACAGCCCTGCATCTCCTGTGCCATGCCCGCAGTCCCCGTTTTGTGTCTTCCAGTGGCTGCTGCATTTCCCACCCTAGGCTTATACTCAAATCAATAAGTTTTCACACTTTTTTGTGGTAAAATTAGGTGCCTTGGCTTATATTTGGGTCGGCTTATACTCAAGTATATATCCCAAATATAAAACATTTTGTGATCCTGGTAATACACATTCCTATACCCAAAATACCTAAAGTGAACCTGTAGCCTGGATATGGACAGTTTTTAAATATTCTTAAGCGGTAAGCAAGCTTTAAAGCGGTTGTATACCACGATTTATTTTTACCTACAGGTAATTCTATATTAGGGCTTACCTGTAGATAAAATGAATATCTCCTACACATGCACCATTTAGGAGATATTCACCCTGCATGCAGCCACTGACGTCAGCGGCGCATGCGTTCTGAAGATCTGGAATATTGTGGCGGAACTTCAGAGCTTCTTGCCGGAACCAAGGGCTCCTGCCCGGGAGTGACGTCATTGTGGCTCCAGCCAATCACAGCACAAACCCAGAAAGAAGTGTTGGGTGACTATGTCAGCCCCTCAGCGGTGACCGGGTGCAACTGTGGGGGCTTCGCTCTAAGGTGAGCATTTTATGATGCGCTAGTATGCCATGCATACTAGCACATTATGCCATTGTCTTGCAGGTTTTTTTGGTTTTGTTTTTTGCAGTGGTTTACTACCGCTTTAAGACACTCCCTCACTGACATGTATTACAGCAAACCTCCTGCACTCAGGTGTGGTGCTTAACCTCTTCTGGACCCCCCACCCCCTGCATATATACTGCGGAAGAGCAGCCCTCCTGCGCAAAATCACGTACCTGATTGGACACAAAGGGAGTCAATCAGCACGTCTGTTGGATCGGATGTTCGTCGGCACCTTGCATCGTTTGGGAGAGAGGCGTTCTGTGAGGAGAAAGATGGAGATCTTGTTTCTGCCAAGCAGGAACATGGATCTCTGTCTTCCCCCAGTCTAAGCACCTCCCCCAGTTAGAAAGCACTCCCAGGGAAAACATTTAACTCTTTGATTGCCCGTTAACCCCTTTTCCCTGGCAGTGTCATTAGTACAGCAACAGTGCATATTTTTAGCACTTCTCACTATTAGTGAAACTGGTCCCCCAAATAAAAAAAAAAAAAAAAGCCTTTAACTAGCAGCAAAATAAAAAAAATCCATAAAAATTTTTTTTTTTTTTTTTTTTTTTTTTTTTTAGACACTAACTTGTGTAAACCAATCAATACACTTTTTTTTTTTTACACCAAAAATATGTAGAATACATATTGGCCTAAATTAATTTGATATTACTTTTTATTGTGTATGTTTTCTAGTAGAAAGTAAAACAATTATTTTCAAAAATTGTCTGCTTTTTTGGTCTATAGCAGAAAAAAAAAAAAAAAACCACAAGTGGTGATCAAATACCACCAAAAGAAAGCTCTACTTATGGGGGGGGGGGGCAAAAAACAGTTTCATTTGGGTACAGCGTCGCACGACCGCGCAATAGTGAAAGTAACGCAGGGCCGGATTGCAAATGGCCTAGTCATAAGGGGAGGGGGTGGTCATAAGGGGGGGGGTTAAACCTTGGGGGCTAAAGTTGAAGGAAGGTGGTCCTCTGGGCTATCCATGCACGACTGTCTTGCTGCCCTCTCAGGACTATGGGTATCCCTGTAAACCCCATTCATGAAGTTTGACCTGGGCACATCTCTCTAGGGTTTACTTATCTCCAAAGCGGTAGTATCCCGCTTTTTTACACTTCTACCTACAGGTAAGCCTATAATAAGGCTTACCTGTAGGTACAATTAATATCTCCTAAACCAGCACGGTTTAGGAGATATTTGCAGTGCATGCCGCCGCTCATGCGAGCGGCGCATGCGCTCTGAAGGTCCGGGGGGGGGGGGGGGGGACCTTCAGTTTTACTTGCCGGGAGCTTGCCGGAAAATCCCTCCCGCGCGCATGCGCGGGAGTGATGTCGGCGCGGCTCCGGCCAATCACAGCGCCGGAGCCGCCGAACCTGGAAGAGACGAGGGATCATGGCAGCGCCCGCAGCGATGTCCGTGTCGGGGCTTCGTTCTAAGGTAAGTGATACATAATGAGCTCATTATGCCTTTGTCTTGCAGGGTTCCCCCCCCCCCCCCCCCCCCCCAATTTTTGGGTTTACAACAGCTTTAAGTTAGTTTTCCATAAAAGGGTCAGTACTGGGAGGGGGGCGGTACCAAGGGGCGATTTAGAAGAGGGGGGGGGGGGGTGTACCTGTACCTATTCTCCAAGAAAAAAAAGCCCTGGTGGGAAGATATCTACATTCTCCCCTCCCCCACACGAGGTTTCCACTTTGGATGTGACGGTCTTCACACCTTTACATTCTATTGCTGGTAAAGGCCCGTACACACGTAGCGATTGTCGGCCGTAAATATTCGGCCGCCGTCCGATCGGCCAATTGTCGGCTTGTTAGTATGATGCTTCCGACAACCGACTGCGACTTTTCGGCCAAACAGAATCGGGTGTGCAGCCTTTAAAATTTTTGTTGGCTGTCACCAGAACGGCCGATTGTTCACCAGTCAGTACAGAATTTGGCCAACAAACAGCCGATTAGCAAGACTGGGCATGCTCAGAGAAGAAAAACACACGGAAAGTTAACCATCACATGACATCACTTCTGCAGTCGGCTGTTGGCCGACAAAATTTGTGTGCAGTCTTTAGCACTTTTCAACAGACAGGACAGCACCGGACAAAAGATGGCCGATCGTTCGGCCGACATTCGGTACGTGTGTACGGGGGTTAAGAAACAAACCTGCACAGGTGGTGGGACGTCAGACAAGTAGCGTGGTCTCCGGGATGTTACCTGAAGCACTGTTTGTTGATCTACTCACCTATATTTGGAATTGCACGGATACGAGTCACTTTATCCCTTTTGGACTGTATATGAGATTTCACTTGGAATTTTTTCACCGTTGTCTCACTTTGTACTTCACTGTTTAGTGATTTTCTACATCATTTATATTCATCTGTTCACTACAGGTTTATCATTAACCTTTAACACACATTTGTGATTTCACTTGAGAGTGATCATTTATACGTTTAGCGCACCTGATTTTACATTTGTCATTTTTTTTGGATCTATGGTTGCAGCTTCACAAATCAGCGCACCCTTCACCTATTTACAAAACAATCTGATGTCCGGCATTATTTGAGGGTCCCCACACCCCAAATTCCCAGCGAGGGGTCAGTAGGATGGATTGTACAGAGAACGCTTTTCTACTTTTGTAAATTTACAAAATTTAAACATTTTGGCAAAATATTATAGAGAGGAGAGATTTATAGTAATCAGAGTTGTATAAAGTACTCAAAACCCATACTTGAGTAAAAGTAGAAGTGCTCGATCAAAAAGTGACTTGAGTAGAAGTACTAAAGTATTCAGCATTTTTTGTACTTAAGTATTGCAAGTAGTTTTTTTTAAAAAATGTTGCTACTCAAGTAATGAAAGTAAAAGTACAAGTACTGTGTTATGTAGTTATTAACCACATTACGTCTGCCTGCAGTAATATTACTGCTGCAGAGTGGCTCGTTATCATCTGACGACGTAGTACTACGTCAAACACTCCCCCTTCTCGGCGGCGCGCGCCGCCGGCGGCTCACTCTTGCTGTATTCAGTCACAGCAGGAGTCAGGCCAGGGGAGGAGCAGCGGCGATCGCCGCTGCTCTTCCCCGATCGTCGGGGATCTCCTAAGTGACAAACAGTGACAGATTGCAGGGTTCAGCTTAGCTGAACCCTGGATCTGTCCTTGTGTCACTCAGTCACCTCCCCCCACACACGTCAGTAAGCACCAGGCATACATTAACCCCTCCCTCTCCAATAAAATTAACCCCTTCCCTGCCAGTGTCATTTTTACAGTAACAGTGCATATGTATAGCACTGATTACTGCAGTAATGTCACTCGTATCCCCAAAAGTGTCAAAAATGTCAGTCAAGGGTCCGATCTGTCCGCCACAATCCCGCAAAAAAAAAAAAAAATAGTCGCCATTACGCGTTAAAAAAAACCACCAAAGATGACAGAAATCTTTCCGTTAGTAAAAGCAAAAACCAATCAAAATACGCTTATTGTGAATTTTTTTACCAAACATATGTAGCAGAAAACAAATGGCCAAAAATTAAAAAAAATTTTGATTTTTACATTTTTTTGGGGGGAATTTCATATAAAAAAAAAAGTGAAAAATATTGTTTTTTCAAAATTTACGCCCTTTTTTTCGTTTATAGCGCAAAAAGTAAAAATCGCACAGGTGATCAAATACCACCAAAAGAAAGCTCTGTTTGTGGGAAAAAAAGGACATAAATTTCGTTTGGGTACGGCATTGCACGAACGCGCAATTGTCAGTTAAATTCACACAGCGCCGAATCGCAAAAAGTGGCCTGGACGTAAGACAGCAAAATCCTCCGGTGGTAAAGTGGTTAAAGAAAGAAGTCAAAAGTTTGATCATCATATTGTTTTTTATTATTTCAAATGCAGCATTCATACATACAGTAGCATTTATTTTCGTATGCGCTGATAATACACGTGTTTTGAGCTTCATGAAACCTCCATCTACTGTTCTGGCAGTGGTAATTTTTATAATAGTAACGAGTAACTATGCAGCACAAAAAAAAAAAAAATATCGGAGTAGAAGTATTGAAATCATTGAAAAAAAATGTAGTGAAGTAAAAGTGGAAGTAGGAGAAAAAATTCTACTCCAGGAAAGTACAGATACCGCCTTTCCGTACTTAAGTACAGTAGTGAAGTAGTTCTACTTAGTTACTATACCTCTGTTACCAAGTAGCCTAGGATAGAATCTTCACCTACCTGTGCAGCGTCCCACTCATGACACGTGGGAACTGCAAATGTATTACTTCTTTGTTATTGCTGTATTTTACATGTGCATTGCAACACCTGTTTAATCCCTGTTCATAGGCTGGTCAAGTGTGCTTCATACTTCCCACCACAAGATGGGGATAGCACCACTTTGGGATATCTATCCCAGCTCAGGTTTATCTGTGGTCAAGTGTTCAGTTCAGGAAGTGAGTGTACAGAGGAGAATGTAGAGGTTAGTGAAGGTCAGTCCAGAGAAGGGACAAATTGGAACTGCTAAAATCAAAGGGTAAAAGCCACCCAACGGCAGCAACTGACCTTTGAGAATAAAGGTGAAGGATTCTTTAGCCACTGGCAACCTCACCAAATTTCACTGGATTCTAAAGGGATCAGAAACAAGTAAGCATTATACTGAACCACAGCCTGAGTCCAGCATTACTAAAACCTATTAACAGTGGATAAGCAGAATTCCTCTATTTACCCAGAGACTGTATTCTATCTGGATGTTTGTACTGCAATCAAAACCAGTCACAGTAAAAGTTGTGAGTTGTATCCTACCACTGTCTACCTCATTCTTCACTATTGCTATTACAACTGGTTGTACCACCATTAGCGGTACTGGCGTCACGACAAATACCATCAAGGGACCCAGCCACCACAAGCACTCTAAACTCCCCTGTCATCACGGGCACCTCAACCACCATCTTGGCTGGCGTTTCCCTATCACAGAGCGTGCCCCGGAGGATTTCGTGCTGTCTTCCTCTTCACTGTGCGACCAGCCCAGGGAGGCTTTCTGCTAACCGTGAGTAAACCGATGAACTGAATTATTGCTGTCTCTCATTGGCCCACCGTGCACCTCACGTGTCGCCCCTGTGGTTCTGGCTCGTCGCATAAAAATTTGGCGTCACGAACAGGATATTAACCCCTGCGCCTTATCTAAAAGACTGTTGCATCAGAATAAGCCCCTTTGCTTTATTGAGAGACTGTTTACTTATTGCATGCTGTGTGGGTCCACAGAACTGTTTAAACTGTTTCAAAGTCGCATGGAAGTGTTTTCCCAGTTATCAGCATAAAAATCGCAGCATCCAAAGAGAGGAAATCAGACATTGGTGTGTCAACAAAACTGCTTGCTGTATTTGAATTGACTGTTTCTTTTCACTTAAAATGGCCGCCGGAGGCCTTCTTCTTCAAAAATGTCTGTGCCATCACTGTGGATAAGTTAGTGACACCCCCTGGAAAGCGGGAAAGTTTGGTGCCACCCATTTATGCAAAATTGTCCAGCCAGCCCGCCTTACCTTTGCTGTGTCAATCCTGGGAGTAGAGTGTGACAAGCGCACGCCACAGAAGTCGCGAGACTTCGCATGCGAGCAAAAGAAGAGAAAATAATCGCATTGCTTGCCGTCCGAGCAGTAATCGCAACCTGTCAGCTGCCTCTACTAACTATAAGTAGCACTAATAGCAGGAACTCTGCCAGAGACCCAAAATCAACATTGCTGCAGCATTATATTCAGCCAGCATTCAATTCTTAAAGGGCCATACACCCGCAAGACAGCAGTCGCCCATAGCAACACCTTGCAAAAAGTGTCTAAAAACGCATTTGACTTACCTAACTAGAATTCACCTGCTGTTACCATGTCTGTGCAGGAAGATAACATGCAGCCTGACCTCAGCGGACCCCCTGCAGCAGCCGCAGTCGGTCCCAGTACAATACCAGCCGCTGCAGTACCAAGCTTAATGCCTTTAACCATGCCTTATTATTTTGGGGCCCCCTGGTTCCCACGATATTCTGGAGAAATTCATACTTTAAGGGACTTTAAAGAAAAAATTCTTGCTGTGTTCAGATTGTACCCTGTATCCCCAGAGCAACAGATGGAGATTCTTCTGGCGCAATTGGAAGGAGCTGCTCTCAGAGAAGTGAAATCTTGGCCGAGCTCAGAGAGAAAGACCATGGAGCAGATTTTTGAACGTCTCTACACCACCTTTGAACCCAGAACCGTGTCAGAGGTCAAGATGAGGTTCTTCAGCAAGAAACAGCAATCTGGTGAGTCACTCAGAGACTTTGCATTATCTTTGCAGGAATCCCTTAGAGCTGTTGTCCAAGTAGACCCCCGTGAGGCAGAGAATCAGGACAAAACCCTGAAAGAACAATTTATTGAAGGCGTCCATACAGACAATCTAAAGAGCCAACTAAGAATGTTAGCCGCCCAACATCCAGGAGCTACCTTCTTAGATTTTAAAGAATTAGCTATCAGCATACTGGGAAAAAGCCCACCAACAGAACCTGTTAGATCTGTTGAATTGCCTGTATCACAGCTGGTTACCCCTGTAAAGTCTTTACCTATAGTCAGTCAGGCAACCCAAGCTCCAGTTCCTGACGCAGTTGCTGACTTGACTGAGCAAGTCCATTTCCTGACTAAAAGTCTGGAGAAAGTCCACCAAAAGTTGGAACAATGGGAGAAACCATTAATGCTAGAGGATGAGAAACCTGTGTCCAGAAGACTCTTCCCCTCTAATTATAGAGAGACTTTTTCCAGAAATTCTGGCGGACGCCCCCCTGACCGCACTAGTACCCCTAAGCGGCCTATCTGCACGTACTGTCACAAGCCAGGCCATACAGAAGCAACCTGCTGGCAGTTAAACAGGGAAACCCCCGAGGCCAAGGACCACCCCTCAGGAGTTAAACCAATAGGTCCAGAAGATCCCCACTGGATGCCAAGATATGTTGGATCCCGTCCTGAAGTGGCACTTCAAATAAATGGAGTTCCTTTTGTTGCCCTAGTTGACACTGGATCCCAAGTCACCACTATCCAACAAGCAGCCTTTGAAAAATACTGGGATCAAAATCAGCTTACCCAGCCTCCAGAATCCTGGCTGAGTCTCATAGCCAGTAACGGCAAACCCGTACCAGTCCATGGTTATTGGGAACCTACCATTCAAGTAGGAGGAACTACACTTCCTCGACAAGGCCTTATTGTGGTACGAGTCAGAGACAATAACCCTAACCCTCCAATAGTCCTAGGAATGAATGTCCTCAGGAACTGTTATGTTGAGATGCTAGAAGCCTTGCACCAGTTAGTGCCTACTGCCTCTCCTGATTCTAAGAAGGTTATCCAACAAACCATCCGTGTACTAAATGCGCAACAGAGATTCACCAACGAAAAAGGAGAAATTTGCCGTGCCCGCATCCGGGATAAGCAACCTGTGATCCTCAAACCCAACACCGAAACTCTCCTGTGGTGCCGAGCTGTAGTCGGAATTCAAGGTCAAGACTACCAAGCCCTGGTAGAGCCTGTTGTTTTGGAAGACTATCCTCTAGTTAGAGCTGCAAGAAGCCTAGTAACCGTCTCTGAAGGTAAAGTGCCTATTCGACTCCTAAACTTGAGTGATAGCAGTGTAACACTAACCAAACACCGTCCTATTGCACAGCTAATCCAAGTCACTTTTCAAGATATCATCAGTGTGGCTACAGCTACCACAGAGCAAATTACCAAGAGACAGAACCCACAGGACCAAAATGTAAACACATCCTGGTGGAAAGAACTTCATGTGGGAGATGCTTCCACACCAGCAAACCAAATTGAGGGAGTACTAAAAATTGTGAAGGAGCTTCACCATGCCTTCAGTAAGCATTCTACAGACTATGGAGAAGTGGATATCATCAAGCACTCCATCCCTACAGGTTCACACCCACCGATCAAGGAAAGATATCGGCCTATACCACCAACTATGTACCAATCAGTAAAGCAAATGATCCAAGAGATGAAGGACTCCAATGTCATTAGAGACAGCCATAGTCCATGGGCTGCACCTCTAGTCCTTGTCCGTAAAAAGGATGGTAACATCAGATTCTGTGTGGATTACAGAAAAATTAACCAAATCACCCACAAGGATGCTTACCCTTTACCACGCATAGAGGAATCTTTGACAGCTTTAGGATCTTCAGCCTACTTCTCTACCCTTGATTTAACAAGTGGATACTGGCAAGTACCAATGGCACCTGAAGATCGTGAGAAGACTGCATTTAACACCCCTATGGGCCTATTTGAGTTCAACTGCATGCCTTTTGGACTTTGCAATGCGCCCGGAACTTTTCAAAGATTAATGGAGCGTTGCTTAGGACACAAAAATTTTGAAACCGTCCTGTTGTACTTGGATGATGTCATCATCTACTCCAAATCTTATGAAGATCACTTGAAACACTTGGCCGAAGTTTTTCAAATCCTCATTAAACATGGACTCAAAGTTAAACCATCTAAGTGCTATCTACTGAAGTCAGAAGTCAAATACTTAGGGCATATTGTAAGCTCTGAAGGTGTTAAACCGGATCCAGAGAAGATAGCCGCAGTCCGAAATTGGCCTACTCCTACTACAGTGAAAGTAGTGAGGAGTTTCCTCAGTTTTGCAGGATACTACAGACGCTTTATTCCTCATTTTGCCCAAATTGCGGGGCCAATACTAGAACTTCTGAGAGGACATCCTAAGAGGTACCAAAAGTCTCCAATACCAGTTGAATGGAACACAGAAAGAGAAATTGCCTTCCAGCTCCTGAAGAAGAAGTTAACAGAACCACCAATCCTAGGCTATCCAGATTACCAGCAGCCATTTCATCTTTACACAGATGCTAGTAAGAAAGGTCTGGGAGCTGTCCTGTCGCAAGTACAAGAAGGTAAAGAAAGAGTAATTTCCTACGCTAGTAGATCTCTTAGAGGTACTGAAAGAAACGACCAAAACTATAGTTCCTTCAAATTGGAATTCCTCGCACTCGTGTGGGCTGTTACAGAAAAATTTAAAGATTACCTTGCCGCAACACCATTTGTGGCCTTCACAGATAACAACCCGCTAGCACATCTTAATACCGCTAAGCTGGGAGCATTGGAACAAAGATGGGCCTCACGCCTAGCCAACTACGATTTCACCATAAAATACAGAACAGGAAAAGCAAATGAAAATGCGGATGCATTATCTCGTCTGCCTACCCAAGAAGACCCTACTACACAGGAAGATGTTTGGGAAGAGGTAGAAATGCCAGCTTTTTACAAAAATTTTGCCCAACAAGACATTATCACCATCAAAGGAAGAAAAGTCCTTAACCTTCAACAACAAGTGGATCTAAGATCCCAAGTGGACAAAGAAAAGTGGATCAAGCTGCAAAATGAAAGCAGAGTGTTGGGAGAACTGCAAGATTTCTTCACCAGCGGAAGAACCCCTGAAAGAATTCGCAGAAGAAATGCTGATCCAGAATTGTCAAAACTTTGGAGACACAGAAAACATCTCTTCCTACAGAAGGGCCTACTATTAAGAAGAACTTTAGACCCAATTACCTGGGATCGTCTATACCAAATCTTAATACCACGCCGAGATGCAAGGATCATTCTTGAGATGTATCATGATCAATCGGGACACTTTGGCGTGCAGAAGACAGAAGCTACCATCCGTAGAAGATTCTATTGGATTGGGATGAGAGGAGACATTGAAAAGTGGTGTCGAGAATGTTCCACCTGTGCTGTTGGAAGAAATGAAAAACATGATCAAAAAGCACCCTTACATCCCATTGTAAGCAGAACACCGCTAGAAATAGTTGCAATTGACCATGTGAAGCTGGAACCAAGTCGCTCAGGTTACACATATGCCATGACCATCATTGATCATTATACCAAATTTGTTGTAGCCGTACCTGTCAAGGACTTGACTGCTAAGACAACTGCAGATGCCTTCTGGAAACATTTTCTATTGCCATATGGATGCCCAGAAAGAATCCTTACAGATCAGGGATCTGCCTTTGAGTCGCAACTCTTCAAAGAACTGTGTACACTTCACAATTGCCAGAAGATCAGGACCACAGCCTACCACCCCCAAGGGAATGGACTTTGTGAGAAAATGAACCAAACTTTAATTGAGATGTTAAGAGCAGTACCACCTGCTACAAGAAGTGATTGGCCTACTCTATTGCCTCAATTGATGTACACCTACAATAACACCATTCACTGTTCTACTGGGTATACACCTTACTATCTCATGTTTGGCCGACAAGGTAAACTACCTGCTGACCATACTTTGGGCGTACAAGTGCCTGATGCAATCAACCCTCTACCAAAGACTGATTGGGTGAGTGAGCACCAAAGACGTCTAATTGATGCACAAGAAATTGTTCAACATCGCATGGAACATGCTCATGAAAAGCAACAAAAAGATTATAACCAATCTGCCAAAGCAGAACCTCTCAAAATTGGTGACCACGTGTGGTTAAAAAACGACCATCGCACCAGCAAGTTAGATAGCAAATGGGAGAGAGAACCTTACACCATTACAGCTATTCGCAATCCAGAGACTCATACTTATGAGATCACCAAAGAAAACAAATCACGTGTAGTACATCGCAATCGCCTTAAGTTATGTCTCAAGGAAAGTACTCAAGAAGAAACTCTTCAAGAAGAAGCGGTCCAAGAGGAGACACAATCCATAGAACCAGAGCCTACAAAATCATCTGATTCAGAGGGTCCACTACAGTCTTTTGGAAAAGCATTATTAGACTCTGATCCTTTACAATGGTTCCTTACACCATGGCTCAATATCTTAGTGCCTGCCAAGACCAATACAAACGCACTTCAACCAGAGGAGCTATCTCAAGAAGTGTTTACTACAGCTCAAGAGACACCAAGTTCCCTTGAAACAAGGCCTGTAGAAACTCAGCCACTACGAAGATCCGACAGGACTACAAGAGGACAACCACCTGTCCGTTTTAAGGATTTCCTACACCAGCAGCCGAGAAGACAACTACCAGCCCTGCCATCTCATCGTTGAGTGCATCCTTACATCATCTGAAGTTCCAGAGTGAGAAGAAGACTTACTTGTGATATGTTCATTTCCTTTAAAGGACTTTTTAAAAGGACTACTTACCTACTGTTTTGCAACGTTCAAGCTTGCACCCGGAGATAGACTTTCACGTACCTGAGCCTCCGTGATATTCGTCTGTTGACATTTTCCTGTGCCCAGGGAACGGACTCATACCCTGTGAGCCTCCTGAGATGTTATTTTTGTTTTCTTTTTCTTTTTCCATCTCATCATGGACTATTCTGGTTTTGCCATACATCACCAGTCTTCAGAGGAAAAACTACACCCCTTTTTGTCACCTTTTTGACACATTTCGTTGTTGCCTGAGATATGTTTGCCTAACCCATTTTACTTGCAGATACAAGAAGTACAAGAATGGGGTTATGTTATTTCCTATGCATGCATGCTTTTCCCTTTCTCTTATATCTTACAGGAAGACACAACATCGAGTCAAAAATGTGTCGAGGTCGACACACGTTTTACCATGGGGGTATGCAGCGTCCCACTCATGACACGTGGGAACTGCAAATGTATTACTTCTTTGTTATTGCTGTATTTTACATGTGCATTGCAACACCTGTTTAATCCCTGTTCATAGGCTGGTCAAGTGTGCTTCATACTTCCCACCACAAGATGGGGATAGCACCACTTTGGGATATCTATCCCAGCTCAGGTTTATCTGTGGTCAAGTGTTCAGTTCAGGAAGTGAGTGTACAGAGGAGAATGTAGAGGTTAGTGAAGGTCAGTCCAGAGAAGGGACAAATTGGAACTGCTAAAATCAAAGGGTAAAAGCCACCAAACGGCAGCAAGACCTTTGAGAATAAAGGTGAAGGATTTCCTTAGCCACTGGCAACCTCACCAAATTTCACTGGATTCTAAAGGGACCAGAAACAAGTAAGCATTATACTGAACCACAGCCTGAGTCAAGACCTACCAAAACCTATTAACAGTGGATAAGCAGAATTCCTCTATTTACCCAGAGACTGTATTCTATCTGGATGTTTGTACTGCAATCAAAACCAGTCACAGTAAAAGTTGTGAGTTGTATCCTACCACTGTCTACCTCATTCTTCACTATTGCTATTACAACTGGTTGTACCACCATTAACGGTACTGGCGTCACGACAAATACCATCAAGGGACCCAGCCACCACAAGCACTCTAAACTCCCCTGTCATCACGGGCACCTCAACCACCATCTTGGCTGGCGTTTCCCTATCACAGAGCGTGCCCCGGAGGATTTCGTGCTGTCTTCCTCTTCACTGTGCGACCAGCCCAGGGAGGCTTTCTGCTAACCGTGAGTAAACCGATGAACTGAATTATTGCTGTCTCTCATTGGCCCACCGTGCACCTCACGTGTCGCCCCTGTGGTTCTGGCTCGTCGCACCTGCTGGTGCCCTCCGGAATGAAGCCCTCCACCTCCACACAGTGACCGGGTTTGAGGCTGAAGTCATACAAGGAAAAACTCTGTATGGGGGAAAAGAGAATTATTACACCCTGTACAACAGAGGGGGGGGGGGTGATTATTACACATTGTATATAGAAAGAAGAGACGTCTCATGGTTGCAGTTTCTGTACTCAGGATAAATTTGGGATTTTCAGGGGTCGCAGCACTTTGTGGGATCCTTTGTGTGGGGGAGGGGAGGGAGCTCAGACATCCCCAGCAGATCACAAATGTCTTCTAATGACAGCTCAATGACTGACAATATATACATTTTCTCTTCTAATGTCCATGTCATGTATGCCGGCTGCTCAGGCCTTTATATAAGTTATAGTCCTATCTACAGACAGCCAGACGGGGCCAATTACTGACCGGCACAAGGCCTGCCCAGCATTCATGTTTAGTAATTATTATGTACTTGGTGTGTACTGTAGGATTTGATTTTTGGTCAGCATGAAGAAGAATTTTGCACAGCAATCTATAAAATACATGGGGGGGGGGGGCAATGAGGAGGGGAAGGGATGTCAATAAATCACTAAAGGCATATACAGAGGAGAGAAGTGTCTGAGCCATACCAGTATATACCGTATACTAAGAATACCCAGGAAGAGAGACCCCGCTCTGTGCCAGGATATCAAAATGCATTCATCACCCCAATATAATATGAACTGGACAAGAACAAAAATACTTCCCTACACCCACCACCACCCACACCCACACCCAACACCACTATACCAGCCACCATCCACACCCAACACAACTATACCAGCCACCATCCACACCCAACACCACTATACCAGCCACCATCCACACCCAACACCACTATACAAGCCACCATCCACACCCAACACCACTATACCAGCCACCATCCACACCCAACACCACTATACCAGCCACCATCCACACCCAACACCACTATACCAGCCACCATCCACACCCAACACCACTATACCAGCCACCATCCACACCCAACACCACTATACCAGCCACCATCCACACCCAACACCACTATACCAGCCACCATCCACACCCAACACCACTATACCAGCCACCATCCACACCCAACACCACTATACCAGCCACCATCCACACCCACCACCACTATACCAGCCACCATCCACACCCACCACCACTATACAAGCCACCATCCACGCCACCATCCACACCCACCACCACTATACAAGCCACCATCCACACACACCACCACTATACAAGCCACCATCCACACACACCACCACTATACCAGCCACCATCCACACACACCACCACTATACCAGCCACCATCCACACCCAACACCACTATACCAGCCACCATTCACATCCAACACCACTATATCCACCACCATCCACACCCAACAGTCCTATACCCCCCACCACCATCAATCCATCCCATACCCTCCTCTTCCCTCATTCACCAGCACTATGCACACCGCAACATACAGAACCCAATTACAGCTCCCATCGGTGCTCATACTCACACTTTCTGCCATCTTGCTTTCTTATCAGACAAACTTGTGAACAGCTGAGCTTCTACCTCTTCTTATATAGGAGGTCTGCTGAGGGTGGAGCCAGTCAGGAGGGAGGAGTCACCCCACCCAGTCAGGAGGGAGGAGTCACCCTGCCCAGTTCTCCCTGGACTGAGAATTGTTCCAGAAGCGCTGATTACAGAGAATGAATGAAATGTGGATACGGTGTGACTGAGCATGGGGCGTCCATCGTCACTCTGCTGGGATGTCACCACTCACCACAAACAGCAAGGGGGCAAAACATGACAATCCTCAAATCATTTCTACAACACAAAGGGGGAGATTTACTAAAACTGGAGAGTGCAAAATCTGCTGCAGCTGTGCATGGGAGCCAATCAGCTTCTAACTTCAGCTTCTTCAATTAAGCTTTGTCAAAAAATCCTGGAAGCTGATTGGTTTCTATGCAGAGCTGCACCACATTCTCTACTCTACAATCTTAAGCCTAGTACACACACAACGATTATCGGCCGACCGATCGTCCGACTTTTGTCCAGAGTTGTGTTTTGTTGGTTGGAATGTGCCTAGACTGCACACGAATTTTCTCGCCCAACACAATTATACTTCAGAAGTGATGTCATGTGATGGTTTACTTTCTTTGTGTTTTTTCTTCTCTGAGCATGCCCAGTCTTGCTCATCAGATTTTTGTCTGCCGAAATCTGTACTGACTGACGGAAAATCGGCCATTGTGTTGACGGCCAACAAAAATTTTATAGCCTGCACACCAGATTTTTTTCGGCCGAAAAGTCGGAGTCGGTTGTCGGAAGCATCATACTAACAAGCCAAAAATCGGCAGATCGGACGTTGGCCGAAAATTCCCTGACAATTTTCAACTTTAAGGCTTTAAGCCCCGTACACACGTACCGATTGTCGGCCGTAAATATTCGGCCAACGACCGATCGGCCGATTGTAGGCTTATTAGTATGATGCTTCCGACAGCCGACAACGCATTTTCGGCCGAACAAAATCTGTTGTGCAGGCATTAAAATTTTTGTTGGCCGTCACCAGAACGGCCGATTGTTCGTCAGTCAGTACAGAATTCGGCCGACAAACAGCCGATTAGCAAGACTGGGCATGCTCAGAAAAGAAAAAACACACGGAAAGTTAAAGCAGAGTTCCACCCAAAAGTGGAACTTCCGCTTTAGGTATTCTAACCCCCTGACATGCCACATTTGGCATGTCATTTTTGTGGGGGGGGGGGAGCGGGTACCTAGTTTTGACAGGTACCCGCTCCCACTTCCGCTCGGAGCGTCGCGGCACCCTGAGCAGAAGTTCTCCTCTCCCCCTCCCTCCCTGCAATCTTCTGGGACATGTCAGAGGTCCCAGAAGATTGCCGGCCAATCAAGACGCGTAGCGCGACTCGCACATGCACAGTGCGTACCCGGCTGTGAAGCCGCATACTGTCACAGCCGGGTGCCCACAGCAGTGATGCCGGCGCCGCAGGGCAGAGAGGGAGAAAAGCGAGGCTTCGGGCGGCCGCATCGCTGGACCGTTGGACAGGTGAGTGTGTTAGGCTGGAACTCCGCTTTAACCATCACATGACATCACTTCTGCAGTCGGCTGTTGTTGGCCGACAAAATTCATGTGCAGTCTTTTGCAGTTTTCAGCCGACAGGACAGCACCGGACAAAAGACGGCCGATCGTTCGGCCGACAATCACTACGTGTGTACGGGGCTTTAACAAGCCGAAAATTGGCAGATCGGACATTGGCCGAAAATTCCCGGCCGAATTTTCGACGCGTGTGTACGAGGCTTTAGTAAGGCGGCCCCTTTCTCACACTTGTGCGACCTGAAAGTTGCATGATTTTGCTGCGACTTTGACTGGGCTTGAAGCAATTCCTGTGTAATATTGAGGTCTATGGACCTCAAGTCGCAACAAAGTCGGACCAAAATCGTGCAGAGACTACTTTGAAGTCGCACAGATATGAACGGTCCTCATTGGAAATCATGGGGTAGGATTTGTTGTGTGACTTTGCAGTCTCAAGTCGCAGGAGAAGTCGCACAAAGTGTGAAAGGGGCCTTAGATTGGTTTCTCACTGATCCGTTTTTCTTCCACTTTTGCATTAAAAAAACACTGAAGAAAAATGCATGGCTATGAAATCTTCCGGAACTCTTCACACTGATAAGGTTTGTAGAATCCTGCTTGCTGCATTTTTGATGCTGTAAAAAAAAAAAAAAAAAAACCACCAGAAACGCACTTCCTCTATGAAATGAATGGAAACGCATCAAAAACGCATCAAAAACAAACCCACAGTTGTGTTTTTTTGGTGCGGCTTTTGAGTCACATTTATTTTATTCACAGGTGAAAAATGCACCGGAAATGCAACAAAAACAGAATGTACATATGTCTCTATCCCTTAACTCCTTCATCACCACAACTCTCCTCATGGCCGGTCACACTCGTCCTGCAGGAAGATCCATTCCACTACATGAACCCCCCTCCCCCTTCACCCCCATGTGGCTTCTTCGTGTTTATGCGCTGCAGCGTAAACCACAGGACAGGATGGATTTTTGCACATTTCCATGCATTATGTGGGCCTATTGAAATAAATGATTTATGCTGATATCATGTCGTGTTGTGCGTTTTTAGTTCCGCCTCACCTTTATCTATTTTTTCTGTTGTACTGAACTGTATCAGGTTACTGTTCTGTAGTATGCTGACATCTAGTGGTAGTTTAGGGCCACTACAACTTGTTTACTTATGTGATTTGCTATCTCCCTGGGTTATCCCATCCTGTTTAGTGCTAGTTAGTGTAGTCCTAGCTATACAGTCCTTGTTTCTACCATAGTCCCTCAGTCAGTTTTAGTTCTTCTCAGAGAGAAGAGTGCAGGAAAGTCATTGTCTTCTTACACTTCAAATGAAAGGACAAACATTCTCTGTACTGTTCTTACAATTGGATTGCATTCAATTATTGATAAAGCTGCCTGTGGATGGCGCCAAATCATCAGGTGATTATACTGTCTGGATGGACTATTGAAGTATGGCAATGTATAAAGCAGCATTGGAAACAGAACGCAGACGCGCCATGAAAAGTCCCTGTTAAGCCCCGTACACATGTACCGATCGTCGGTCGAACGATCGGCCGTCTTTTGTCCGGTGCTGTCGTGTCGGCTGAAAACTGCAAAAGACTGCACATGAATTTTGTCGGCCAACAACAGGCGACTGCAGAAGTGATGTCATGTGATGGTTAACTTTCCTTGTCTTTTTTCTTTTCTGAGCATGCCCAGTCTTGCAAATCTGCTGATTGTCGGCCGAATTCTGTACTGACTGAGGAACAATCGGCCGTTCTGGTGTTGGCCAACAAAAATTTTAATTGCTGCACGACAGATTCTGTTCGGCCGAAAATGCGCTGTCAGCTGTCGGAAGCATCATACTAACAAGCCTACAATCGACCGATCGAATATTTACGGCCGACAATCGGTACGTGTGTACGAGGCTTAACACTGGAGAGTAGAGAATGTGGTGCAGCTCTGCATAGAAACCAATCAGCTTCCAGGATTTTTTTTGGCCAAGCTTAATTGAAGAAGCTGAAGTTAGAAGCTGATTGGCTCCCATGCACAGCTGCAGCAGATTTTGCACTCTCCAGTTTTAGTAAATCTCCCCCTTTGTGGTGTAGAAATGATTTGAGGATTGTCATGTTTTGCCCCCTTGCTGTTTGTGGTGAGTGGTGACATCCCAGCAGAGTGACGATGGACGCCCCATGCTCAGTCACACCGTATCCACATTTCATTCATTCTCTGTAATCAGCGCTCAGTCCAGGGTGACTCCTCCCTCCTGACTGGGTGGGGTGACTCCTCCCTCCTGACTGGGTGGGGAGACTCCTCCCTCCTGACTGGCTCCACCCTCAGCAGACCTCCTATATAAGAAGAGGTAGAAGCTCAGCTGTTCACAAGTTTGTCTGATAAAGAAGCAAGATGGAAGAAAGTGTGAGTATGAACATCAATGGAAACTGCAAAAGCTGAGCAAATGGGTTGCTGGGTGTGGGAAGTGGTTGGTTTGGTGGTGCAGTGAGTGGAGAGTATAGGGTTGCTGGGTGTGGGAAGTGGTTGGTTTGGTGGTGCAGTGAGTGGGGAGTATAGGGTTGCTGGGTGTGGGAAGTGGTTGGTTTGGTGGTGCAGTGAGTGGGGAGTATAGGGTTGCTGGGTGTGGGAAGTGGTTGGTTTGGTGGTGCAGTGAGTGGGGAGTATAGGGTTGCTGGGTGTGGGAAGTGGTTGGTTTGGTGGTGCAGTGAGTGGGGAGTATAGAGTTGCTGGGTGTGGGAAGTGGTTGGTTTGGTGGTGCAGTGAGTAGGGAGTATAGGGTTGCTGGGTGTGGGAAGTGGTTGGTTTGGTGGTGCAGTGAGTGGGGAGTATAGGGTTGCTGGGTGTGGGAAGTGGTTGGTTTGGTGGTGCAGTGAGTGGGGAGTATAGGGTTGCTGGGTGTGGGAAGTGGTTGGTTTGGTGGTGCAGTGAGTGGGGAGTATAGGGTTGCTGGGTGTGGGAAGTGGTTGGTTTGGTGGTGCAGTGAGTGGGGAGTATAGGGTTGCTGGGTGTGGGAAGTGGTTGGTTTGGTGGTGCAGTGAGTGGGGAGTATAGGGTTGCTGGGTGTGGGAAGTGGTTGGTTTGGTGGTGCAGTGAGTGGGGAGTATAGGGTTGCTGGGTGTGGGAAGTGGTTGGTTTGGTGGTGCAGTGAGTGGGGAGTATAGGGTTGCTGGGTGTGGGAAGTGGTTGGTTTGGTGGTGCAGTGAGTGGGGAGTATAGGGTTGCTGGGTGTGGGAAGTGGTTGGTTTGGTGGTGCAGTGAGTGGGGAGTATAGGGTTGCTGGGTGTGGGAAGTGGTTGGTTTGGTGGTGCAGTGAGTGGGGAGTATAGGGTTGCTGGGTGTGGGAAGTGGTTGGTTTGGTGGTGCAGTGAGTGGGGAGTATAGGGTTGCTGGGTGTGGGAAGTGGTTGGTTTGGTGGTGCAGTGAGTGGGGAGTATAGGGTTGCTGGGTGTGGGAAGTGGTTGGTTTGGTGGTGCAGTGAGTGGGGAGTATAGGGTTGCTGGGTGTGGGAAGTGGTTGGTTTGGTGGTGCAGTGAGTGGGGAGTATAGGGTTGCTGGGTGTGGGAAGTGGTTGGTTTGGTGGTGCAGTGAGTGGGGAGTATAGGGTTGCTGGGTGTGGGAAGTGGTTGGTTTGGTGGTGCAGTGAGTGGGGAGTATAGGGTTGCTGAGTGTGGGAAGTGGTTGGTTTGGTGGTGCAGTGAGTGGGGAGTATAGAGTTGCTGGGTGTGGGAAGTGGTTGGTTTGGGGGTGCAGTGAGTGGGGAGTATAGGGTTGCTGGGTGTGGGAAGTGGTTGGTTTGGTGGTGCAGTGAGTGGGGAGTATAGGGTTGCTGGGTGTGGGAAGTGGTTGGTTTGGTGGTGCAGTGAGTGGGGAGTATAGGGTTGCTGGGTGTGGGAAGTGGTTGGTTTGGTGGTGCAGTGAGTGGGGAGTATAGGGTTGCTGGGTGTGGGAAGTGGTTGGTTTGGTGGTGCAGTGAGTGGGGAGTATAGGGTTGCTGGGTGTGGGAAGTGGTTGGTTTGGTGGTGCAGTGAGTGGGGAGTATAGGGTTGCTGGGTGTGGGAAGTGGTTGGTTTGGTGGTGCAGTGAGTGGGGAGTATAGGGTTGCTGGGTGTGGGAAGTGGTTGGTTTGGTGGTGCAGTGAGTGGGGGAGTATAGGGTTGCTGGGTGTGGGAAGTGGTTGGTTTGGTGGTGCAGTGAGTGGGGGAGTATAGGGTTGCTGGGTGTGGGAAGTGGTTGGTTTGGTGGTGCAGTGAGTGGAGAGTATAGGGTTGCTGGGTGTGGGAAGTGGTTGGTTTGGTGGTGCAGTGAGTGGGGAGTATAGGGTTGCTGGGTGTGGGAAGTGGTTGGTTTGGGGGTGCAGTGAGTGGGGAGTATAGGGTTGCTGGGTGTGGGAAGTGGTTGGTTTGGTGGTGCAGTCAGTGGGGAGTATAGGGTTGCTGGGTGTGGGAAGTGGTTGGTTTGGTGGTGCAGTGAGTGGGGAGTATAGGGTTGCTGAGTGTGGGAAGTGGTTGGTTTGGTGGTGCAGTGAGTGGGCAGTATAGGGTTGCTGGGTGTGGGAAGTGGTTGGTTTGGTGGTGCAGTGAGTGGGGAGTATAGGGTTGCCGGGTGTGGGAAGTGGTTGGTTTGGTGGTGCAGTGAGTGGGCAGTATAGGGTTGCTGGGTGTGGGAAGTGGTTGGTTTGGTGGTGCAGTGAGTGGAGAGTATAGGGTTGCCGGGTGTGGGAAGTGGTTGGTTTGGTGGTGCAGTGAGTAGGGAGTATAGGGTTGCTGGGTGTGGGAAGTGGTGTGTATGGTGCTGTTGGGTTGCCACCTCATCCCTTTAAACCAGGACACATTACATGGGTTCTGAGGCTGATATAAGGCACTCAGTGATTTTAATTACCACCTTAATCAGCCACAGAACCTGTATAATTGTGTCCTGGTTTAAAGGGATGAGGTGGTGTTGGCATGGTTGGTGTTGGCATGGTTGGTGTTGGCATGGTTGGTGTTGGGTGAGGCTGTTAATGTATAGGATTGGTGGCTGAGGGCAGTGGTGCATATAGTGCTGCTGGGTGTGGACAGTGGTGTGTATGTATATTGTTGCTTTGTGTGTGCAGTGGTGGGTATATTGTTGCAGGATGTTGGCATAGAGATTTGTAGGGTTGCTGGATGTATGTCATTTTTTTGTTCATATTAGAGGGTGATGAATGCATTTTGATATCCTGGCACAGAGCTGGGTCTCCCTTCCTGGGTGTTCTTAGTATACGGTATATACTGGTATAGCTCAGACCCTTCTCTCCTCCACACTTGCACTTATTAACCCCCCCTTTTTTTTTTTTTTTTTTCCTTTTTCCCAAGTCTCCCCTTTTTATAGATTTGTGACTTGTATTAACCATTCGCTGTGTGGTTTTATAAATGGTCCTAGTCTGAGATGTGACATTTCCAGTCCATCTGGGTTATTCCATTCTGCCAGATCATTACCTCTTTCCATGCAGGATGGAAGGGGGGTGGGGGGGGATACTCCAGATAGTTCAGATATTTGGTGTACACAGGATGGCAGACTAATAACCTGCTGACCAGAAATCAAATCCTACAGTAGCGCAATCCCACGGACACAGGGACTGGACGCAGAGACACCTGCACTTGTTATATTAGATAACTGTGTGCTGGTAACCAGGGGAGCCCGCAGAGTCAATATTCAGCAGTCCCTGCGGGGGCAGGGCAACACTAAGTACATCATTTATTACTAAACATGAATGCTGGGCAGGCCTTGTGTCGGTCAGTAATTGGCCCCGTCTGGCTGTCTGTAGATAGGACAATAACTTATATAAAGGTCTGGGCAGACAGCATACATGACATGAACATTAGAAGAGAAAATGTATATATTGTCAGTCATTGATCTGTCATTGGAAGACATTTGTGATCTGCTGGGGATGTCTGTGATGTCTGAGCTCCCTCCCCTCCCCCACACAAAGGATCCAACAAAGTGCTGCGATCCGAGAAAATCCCAAATTTATCCTGAGTACAGAAACTGCAATCATGAGACGTCTCTTCTGTCTGTATACAGGGTGTATTACGCAGGGTGTAATTCTCTCCTCTCTCCAATACAGACTCTTCTTATAAATAACTTCGTCTTCAAACCCGGTCACAGTGTGGAGGTGGAGGGCTTCATTCCGAAGGACTGTAAAAGGTAGGTGATGTTAGCCAAGTTTTCTCATTACACGATTGTAACACCCTACAGGTAGGTGCTAGGTAAATGTATATTGGGCCTTGTCTGCCTAACAGCAGGGCTGTGATTTGTTTAGTCAGGGTGTCATGGTTTCCAGATGTGCCTGCTGAGGGGAGAAGTATCCCCATTGGCTCCTGTGAGAGGATTTTCATAGGGCAGTGTGGGAAGCCCAATCAGGGGACACATCCCAGCTTGTAAATGCCCCAGAAGGCAGATTATGCTGCAAAGGATTCTGGGAGTGGGTATAAGTATGGAGGGAAGCATGTGGCACGGTGTCTTTGTCGGAAGGAGAGTGCGGCTGTCTCTCCTATCTGAGGAAGGTGGGTGTCTCGGGGTGTCGCCTGAGTGTCCAGAGAGCTGAGGGCAGGGGCAGACTGGCAACTTTCGGCCCAGGGGGCAAGTACAAATGAGGCCCATGGTGCAGCGACTCTGCCCCTTCCCACTTTCCCTCACTCCCCCCCCCCCCCCCCCACTCTCCCAATCCTCCTCCTGACCCCCATTCCAAGCTGAAGGCCTGCTCCAGATATTCTCTACTTACCGGCTGAATCCGGGTTTCCGACCTGGCCAGCAGGGGGAGGTTGGGGCTGGCTGGTGCAGAACAGTTTCCAGTGGGGCATGGAACTGGCCTCTGCTCAGACAGTTTACACCATCCATGCTGGGGGGGGGGGGGGCTTCGCTCTGTCCCTGTCTTCATCCCGCATTCAGTAGGTCAGCAGTGGGGACTTTTTACTTCTCTTCATCAGGAATCCTTTAGGCATGTCTGTGGCAGAAGCGGTGCAGCCTTTTACGGGCATCAGAGCGGCCCAGGGGGCAATTACTCCCCTGGCTGAGGGGATCCGGTGTGCCGAGAGCCTGCGGAATGAGAGGGGTCCAGTCCCAGGGAAGCCTTCACAGGTCGTGAGTACTGAGGATTGCCCCTGGGGGTCTGCCTGAAGTTGGAGGGGACCACTCCGGGAGAGGTTCTGGGACCCAGTGTCAGCTAGCTGTAAAGGGGGTACATAGTCAGTGGACCCTGAAGAGTTCAAGGTTAAAGGGGGCGCCTGTAGTTGGGCCCTGAAGTGTACAGAGTGTCAGTTAAAGCTACAGCCATACAGGACATACATCATACGACCTCAAGCCAGACAGGGTGGAGGAAAGTAGTATTCATTGACTTGCAGTGCCAGAGGTTCTACAGGTCTCAGTCCTGGATCTTCCGGACTACAAGTCGAGGATTCAGCACTTTTATTGTTCTACAGAGTGTTCTCAGAGTTGGTGAGCATTGGCTGGTGTCAAAGTGCCAACGGGCATTTTTCCAGAAGCAAAGTCCCAAGTTTAATTAGTTGGAGCCTAAAGGAGTATCCCACTCGTTCCCTTCTCCCACTCGTTCCCTTCTCCCACTCGTTCCCTTCTCCCACTCGTTCCCTTCTCCCACTCGTTCCCTTCTCCCACTCGTTCCCTTCTCCCACTCGTTCCCTTCTCCCACTCGTTCCCTTCTCCCACTCGTTCCCTTCTCCCACTCGTTCCCTTCTCCCACTCGTTCCCTTCTCCCACTCGTTCCCTTCTCCCACTCGTTCCCTTCTCCTCAATAAAAACCACAAACCAAGATGCTGGAGTTGTCGCTGCTTCAGTTCTCACACCCAGGATCACAGCTCACATGGGCTGGAGAGGATTCCGGTACTGATGGCAGACCCACATCAGGCCATAGGCCTGGAAAACTTGCTACACAATATACGTCTGCTCTCTGTATAATGCAATCATTTACCAAAAGTAGAAAAGCGTTCTCTGTGTACAATACATCCTGACTCCTCACTGGGAATTTGGGGTGTGGGGTCCCTCGAATAATACCGGACATCAGATTGTTTTGCTCAGAGCAAATTTTATCTCCAACATTTGTGCTTCTACATTGTGACAATGTCATCCTGGATAAAACTTGTCTGACTTATCAGCCATCATCTGAAATATGACAACTGACATTGTCTTCTCTCTCCTAATGGACCCCACTAACCTGTATAGCTGCATGCACTGTGGAGTAATTCTTCTTCATTTCTGGTAGAAAGCTCTTCACCACTACTCCTACCTAGTTATAGGTCCAACACCCCTGGAATGGGGAACAGGGAGTGAAGGGGGCAAAAATGAGTGACTGCTCAGCTCCTCCATCTCCCAGCAGTAACTCAACAGCTCGGCTCACCTTCCCAGCTTTGAAGGAGAAGTTCCTTACTCCAATAATAAATGCACATCCTTTTTTGCAGGTAAAATTTGTTTTGTTGCCTGGAAAACATTGCAGCCACAATCAGCAGATCCTGGGTACTATGCAGGGCTCTTGCAGACTGGGCGGTTTGTCTCTACATTGTACGCCCAAGCAGTTACATACTAGAAGGAAACATCAATGAACTACAACAGCACCATGATGGTTCATTGAGATCTACAAGCCAGCAGCCACAAAGGTTTAGACCTTGTAGTTTCCTGATTCACAGAACATTGTGAATGGATGATGAAGGTGGAGCCCCGCATGGCTGCGTCTTCTACAGATTGTGGCACTTGACAGGAGGGAGAAGATCACCCTCACCCCCCCCCCCTGCTAGTCATCAATATTGGGGTTCAGGGGCAGCTGGTGCATCTAACATGCTACAAAAGGTGAACTTATCCATTAACCCAGGGCCGGTGCAAGGATTTTTGCAGCAGTAGGCAAAATAAAAATTGCCGCCCCCCCCCCCCCATATGCTCTCCCACTCCCCATCCCAAGTTGCTGAAGGGGTTAAAACCCCTTCAGTGACTTACCTCAGCACTGGGTTAGGCTCCAACTACTCTCCTCCCCGTCTGTCAGCCGGCGTGGAAGACCTAATGCGCATGCGCAGCAATGGCTTCGCATGCGTATTAGACCTTTCCATAGAAAAGCAATATTCAGTGCTTGCCTATGGGGATTTTGGTGATGCTAGAGATCCTCACATAGCGTGGCTTGCTGTAGCGCTCATGCGGCACAGCATGAGGAGTGCTGTACCGGCCAGTGGCTGGTCCATTACTGATTCTGGGTGCAGGATGCCGGTGCGCCCCTGCTAAGTTGCGCCCTAGGCGGCTGCCTAGGTCTCCTTACAGGTAGCGCCGGCCCTGCATTAACCTGTTCAGCTCCTCCTCCTAGTGATTCCCTAGTCCAGTTCCCTTCTCACCCAGAGCAGTGAATTGGCGCTGGTTCACATATGTGCGATTAGACCTCTCGTGATTTGCAGCGCACTGCTCTGCAAATCGCATCTGATTTCTTTGCGATGCAAATTCAGCCATACAGATTGTATGGCGGAATTCCCATTGCATTCAGACACCACTCGCACAGGACCCTTTTTTGGGTCCACACCAGAATTGGATCGCATGGGTGTTCAAACCTATGCGATCCAATTCATGTCTGAGCTGACTGTTTGCACTGCGGTATGTGAACTGATCTGGGGGTGTCTAACTTTGTATTGACACCCCCAGCGATTTGTATATGGCAGTGTGAACTGCCTGCAAGTTGAATGCGATGTGGGAGCCCGCAGTGGATTCAAAGGTGTGAACCGGGACTTCGTCTCAACAGCAGCTCAGCTCCCACTCCTTCCAGCAGTTGATGGCTCCCCCTGCTTTTTACCATCAAGAAGTCTGTAGCTCAGATCTCCCTCTCACACTAGTTGGATGGGAGCGCAGAGAGCTGGGACCAGACTTTAATGACTTATGGTTTTTTTTTTTTTTTTTTTTGAACCTTGGAACTTTCAGAATGAATTGTTCCATAGTGGCTGTGGGATTTTCTTAAAGCTTACTGCTTAAGAATGTATTTAATGATGTAAATCGTATATCCATATCCAGGCTTACAGGCTCACTTTGGTATATTTGGTTTGGGGACGTGTATTACCAGGAAAATATTGAAAGACTATCAGCGCAAAATTGTGATAATAAAATACCATAAATCCTTATATCCTAAAAATACTATGTGCCAAAAAATTAGTGATTGGTATCCGGCTGCTCACACCAAAATTGTGCTCACTCTTCACAATCAAAACAAAGTATAAACATAAATCAGAAGTCTTTAGAACAGGGGTGTCCAACTTAATTTATTAGCGGGCCGCTTCAGCATTATGGTTGCCCCCAAAGGGCCGGTTATATCTGTAGGATTAGATGTCAAGAGCACCCCTTGCATGAGATGTCAAGAGCTCCCCTCCATCATAGGTCAAGAGTCACTCACCCTTCCTTACATCACAATGCACCCCTTACCTTGTGCTACCTCCAGGAAGAAGATGCGGGTGGATCTGGGAAGAAAGTGCAAGGTCTGGAGGAGGACCAAAGAAGGGCTGGAGTCAGCTTACAGAGTCTGCTGGATGCTGAGGGCAGAGACGAGGTGTTATGGCTGCACAGGGAGATGCAGTATCTGTAGGAGTTCTGCCCTCCTCTCTGCTGCAGACTGCTGATAAGGGGGGGGGCAAAGATAAGCCTTTCTGCTCAGAAGAACAAGATCTGGCAAAGGAGTTCTGTCCTCTCTGCTGCCGACTACTGAGACAAGGAGGGGGCAGAGACGAGGGGGGTGCTGCAGGAGAGGTGTGAGGGCCACATGAAATGGCCTGGGGGGGGCCGCTTTCGGCCCGCGGGCCTTGTGTTTGACACCTGTGCTTTAGAAGGTGCAAATCATATAATGTGCGAATGAAGTGACAAGGAGACAGTCCATTAAACAAATCCCATAATCCAACTGATATAACACCTCCGTGATCAAGTCAGGGTCCCTTTCACCATCTAGAGTGGCCTCTCACCTCACTTTGACCCGAAAAACACCCCGGGTCTAAGATGGCTTTTTTCCTCACTGAGGAGTTAAGATGTTAATCCACACAGGGGAATATTTCCAGGGTCCCAACTCGGCTCTCGTATGGCTCGGTGTATATAAGGGGGTAAACAGAATAAATCTAGTGCTCTCTGCTTGAATAGTAGGATAATATAGTGTAGCACTAAAACTATAAATAAGTGAAAAATATTGATCCACAAATAATATTAAACGGTTAGTGTCCAGGATAAATTATAGTGAAAGTCCCAGAGAAAAAAACAAATCCAAGTGTAAAAATATTGTGAAGAATGTTCCTTCCAGTGACACTCAGGGAAAGTGTAGGATGGGGACACCACAGTGCACTAATGATCAAAGCAGCTTACCAGAGCGCCACGGCTACTCAAATGAATGAGAGAGCCTCTCCCAGCATGTAGATAAGCAACCATACACCAGTACATCCAAGAAGGTGGGTGATACCTCTTGATCTCTCTTAACCACTTGCCTACTGTGCACTTAAACACCCTTCCCATCCAGACCAATTTTTAGCTTTCAGCGCTCACACTTTGAATGACAATTGCGCGGTCATGCTAAACTGTACCCATATGAAATTTTTATCTTTTTTTTTTTTTTTCCACACAAATAGAGCTTTCTTTTGGTGGTATTTAATCACCTCAGGAGTTTTTATTTACAAAAAGACAGAATTTTGAGAAATTTTTTCTTATTTTCTGTGAGTAAATTTTGAAAATACATTTTTTTTTTCTCCTTCACTGATGTGCGCTGATGAGGCTGCACTGATGAGGAGGTACTAATATGCCCCACTGATGAGCACTGAGAGGTGGCACTGCTGGGCACAGAGGTGGCACTGCTGGGCACTGACGGGCGGCACTGATGGGCACACTCTCAGTACGACCCGATCACGTGGTAAATGGCCGCTGTGATTGGCCATTTGCCACGATCTGTGATTGGCTGTGTCCAAGGGACACGGCCAACACAGATTTTCCCCGATGCGAGCGCGCGGGGAGCCTGTGAAAATGTGGGTCCGCGCTGCAGCCGTCTTTCGGCTATAGCGCTGACCGGAAGTAGTTAATCACTCCGTTTTGTCAGACAAACATATGGAGGGAAATGGAGACAAAGGACCATAGTGTAATCCCGTAAACACCATCAAATATATTTAACTACTCACAATATGAAATACAATTGCAGGCACATAAAGAAAAGGCTGTAGGGTCCAATCGCAGCGTCCCACATGTGTCCAAACAGCATTAAAACAGTAAAAAGGATGCCGGCTCCGTAAGGGGGTGTGTGGACGTTACGTCTGGGTCGCCAACGTTTCGTCATCAAAAGACGTCGACTTAATAGGATAAATATATTGAAAGCAGCTGCACTTGCATTAATCACTTAGCAGTGCGTGGATGTGATCGGTTCCGCATAATCTCAGAAAGAGATGTGATGTCTGATATGCAGGCTCTGCCCCCTATACGCGTTACGTCAGCGCTCTCTCAGCTTTCGATTTCCTCGGTAGGGGTCAACTACAATTCAAGCAGAGAGCACTAGATCTATTCTGTGTTTACCCCCTTATATACACTGAGCCATACAAGATCAGAGTTGGGACCCTGGAAATATTCCCCTGTGTGGATTAATATCTTAACTCCTCAGTGAGGAAAAAAGCTGTCTTAGACCCGGGGTGGTTTTCGGGTCAGAGTGAGGCGAGAGGCCACTCTAGATGGTGAAAGGGACCCTGACACGATCACGGGAGGTGTTACTATAGGAGTTGGATTATGGGATTTGTTTAATGGACTTTCTCCTTGTCACTTCATTCGCACATTATGATTTGCACCTTCTAAAGACTTTTTCTCTGATTCAGAGATTTTTTATTTTTTTTTCACCTACATATATTTATGTATGTATGCGCACTTAATTTTTCTGGAGTAACACTTTTTATGTTTGATACGTGTATTACCAGGACTCCACTTAAGCATTTTTTATTTTTTTTTTTTTCCCCCAAGCAAACCATTGTTTGAAGTCTCCAAAAATATTAGCTAATTTATATACAATTTGCCATTATGAATATTCATTAAATGTGGTGGGAGTACCACTGGCTAATGACTCAAGTACGATATCCAACAATATCAGCTGAAGAGAATTTCTGTTTTCTGTCTTTCTAGGTTTGCCATAAACTTTGGAAAAGATGAAATGAATTTGGTGTTTCACTTTGACGCTCGGTTTGATAGCTTTGGAGACAAGCACAAGATCATCTTAAACTCGAGGGTGGACGGTGTCTGGGGAGAGGAGCAGAGGGAAAGCTTCTTCCCCTTCCAGGAGGAGTCGGACACCACGGTAGGTCTATGCTGGGAGGGGCAGGACAAATGTTGGCTGGGACAACGTGGCATCACTGTTAGACACATAATATCCATCTCCGACAGGTGCAGTAGGCGGTCAGTGATGGCGAACCTTGGCACCCCAGATTTGTTTGAAATTTCCCATGATGCTCATGCACTCTGCAGTGTAGTTGAGCATCATGGGATATGTGGTTTCAAAACATCTGGGGTGCCAAGGTTCGCTATCACTGGCTTAGGTGAAGGGTAGATGGGCTTTGCTATGATGGTCAACCCTTCAGTTCATTCCATGAAGGATGAGAACCTCCCACGTAGGAAGATCCAGTGGATTCCATCATGCTTTCATTGTGTGCTATGATATACCGCCTAGCGAGTGGTTGCTGTTATTCAGATCACTGATTTGCTAGAATTACGGGCTTACAAAATTTTCCATGTAAAATTGAATTCCTATTGTGTATGCATGTGGTGTTAGGTTAGTGAGATGATTATTATAGGAAGAGGGAATAGGTAATCAGAAAATCCCGGACATGGAATGTCACTATACAGTCCCCTGTAAAGGCTCAATCTGGGGAGTAGTGGGGGGGGCTGGTTGGCAACTGAAGCTCACCAGCATAGGGGATAGGTGGCTTGTGGTGTCCTCCATGCCTAATCCTATTTGGTCACCAAGTAAGGGTCACATGAGGCCTACACCAAGGTAGGCTTCTTCTGGGCTACTCTAGGCACTGATAACAGAATGAGGTTTACACATGGGGTACTTTTTTCGCTCTTGTGGCATTTTCCTCAATGCCCTAGGACACAGCTGAGGCTGTTGTGGGGGAATACTAAGCCTTAAAGTGGGCCTCTGCTTTTTAGAGATGAATGTACACTTGCACCATAACTGTTCTCTAGTTATCATTTGGGTCCCTATGACAATGTGTACCCGTTTTCTGCATTTAGGAGGGACACACTGAACTTTGTCCACATCCTGCCCTCCAGCATATCGCTGGCACCTCACTCCCAGTAACCATATGAGGTCCTGCTATTCACCTAGTATGGGACTCCCAAGCATGCATTTCACTTAACCTTTTGTACCTATACAGGCTGGGGACCACCGCAGTGTCCAAGTTGCTATGGGAGATGGACAGGGCCGGCCTTAGGTTTTCAGGAGCCCTGTGCGAGCTAATCTTGTGGCGACTCCTCACCCCTCACCTCCTTGTGCCTCGCCGATCGCACGGGTGAGCCGGTAGAAGCACCAGAGGGTGGTGGGAAGGGGGGGGGGGGGAGACGTCCCCTCCCGGGGGGGGGGGAGACGTCCCCTCCCGCCACCTGTAAAAAGAATCAAGCAGCTGAACTGCTGCTATGATTGTTCTTATGGTGAAGGGAATCGGAAAATATCTGAATGATGCCTTAGGCTGCTGGCATTCAGATATCACCACTCAAAGCCCAGGACGATGCAGGGGCTGTGGGCATGGTGCGGGGGCTGCAGGCATAGTACAGGAGATGCAGGGGTTGCGGGCATGGTTCAGGAGATGCACAGGCTGCGGGCATGATGCAGGGGCTGCGGGTATAGTGCAGGAGATGCAAGTGCTGCAGGCATGGGGCAGCGTCTGCTATGACTTGTCGGATGAGTCTCATCCTGTGAGTAACTGACTGTGGGCTGTGATGGCCGCACGGCACCCCTGTTGCTAATGGCGCCCTGTGCGGCCGCACAGCTCGCAAACTCCAAAGGCTGGCCCTGGAGACGGGACTACTCATGGAGAGTGCCGATCACTCCCTCCTGCAAGAGGTTATCCACCCTATCTCAGACACACACCCAACGACAGGCTGCTTTTAACTTCCCTTACCCTAGGCAACCCTTGTGTCTTCACGCCGTATTACTTTCATACCCCAATTCCCTTAGTGACCTGAACCATGGGATGGTGCTGGGTATTTGCATTACACCCCTTTAGGAACTTCAGACCAGATGGGAACAAGGTTTCAAAACTTTACCTATACCTAAACAGTGTAACCACCTACAAAGTCCATATGCAAGAACCGTAGTTCTTCCTACATCCCCAACCATAATTCAGGCTATGTGCTGCCCCAGCATACATGCAAAGGAAGTTCATCTAAAATAGACCCCATCAGTGGCACTCTCTCTAGGAGCTGGTCTTTGGGACAACATTCTTCTGCTCCTGAGTGCTGTCCTCCATTTCTCTCCCTCTCTCCCTTATGGGCACTGAGCTTCTGTGGGTAAACTCTGAGCTCTAACCAGTCCTTCCTGGTCTTTTTTTTTTTTTTTTTTTTTTTTTTTTTTTCTGGCCTAATGAGCCCTGGACCTCTCTCCTCTGCACCACTGTCCCTCTTATAGCCCTAGATCAGACCCAGAGAAAAACCCACACTGGCAAAATATTAACTTTCTTCCCATCTGGGACAGCACCAGAATGGCCATTTCCAACCCACTTACAAGTGGGCTTGTTATGATTATGGAGAGACCAATGTGAGTGCTGGGGAAGAGATGCCAATGTGTTTGAGTGGGTACAAAGAATGGATATTAATGCTGATGAATGCTCTTCATCTAAAGTCATCTCTAGGGGCAGAGTTCCTCAACTAAGTGACGAGGCTTAATTCTATATGGGGTAGAAGAAAGGAGGGACCCAGAAAAATTTAACATTTTTAGTGTAGATGCTATGTAGCTGGCTTGGTATACAGCAGCCTCTGTCTTTTACCCTGGAGGAACCCTTGGAAAAAAATGTTCAGGTCTCGGGGAACCCTGCTAAAACTAATTGGTAGTCGGTAGAAAAAATGCCCCTTACATTGGTGGCCTGCGGTGAGAATTCCCCGCATACAGTGGTGGTCAAAATTCCACTTCCAGGCAGTGAAAAAGATCATTGGTGTCATGAAGCTGGCCCCACTAAGTGGTGTTTGCCCCGAAAGTAAGCAGACACCATCAAGTGGGAGTTTAATCAGCCACAGCTCAAGGAACTCTAGGGTTCTGTGAAACCCTGGGTGATGACTGGCATACAGGGACCCCAAACTGGCCAATAGCTATCGTTCTCCTGAAGGCTTCAGTCATTGTTCTAGGCGACGGATACACCATCCAAAGACCCTGTTGATAAAAACCTTGCAGAACAAAAGCCCATCCCATTTTTTTTTTTTTTTTCCCCTGCCATTAACTGTTTTCTGTAACACATAATACGTACAATAAGCTACATGCACGAATCTTATGCAAAGATTTTTGTTGAAATGAATGGTTTGGTGGTGGTCTGTCTGTCTATGGTCAACACTCACTGACTTTTTATAATCCAGCAAACTGACACTTTGCCATCTTTTCTTACAGGTTTGCTTCCAGTTTGAGCAAGAGAAGATCACCATACAATTACCTCATCTACAGCCGCTCTCATTTTCAGCCCGCTCTCCCATAGAGGAGATCTCATTCGTGGCTGTGATAAACCTCCAGGCGAAGTCCATCACACTAAAATGAAGAATCCTGCTATAGAGGAGCTACGTGTCCATATCCAGGCTCTGTGAAACGGCCATAGTTATGGAGGAAGAAAATATTCTTTAATCCTGTTTTGTAACACCCCCCCCCCCCCCCCGCCTCCTCCAATCTGTATCCTTGCTGCTCATTTAGACATGCATTGTGCTTTGCTCAGTTCATTTACTAGAAATGTTGTTCACATTTCAAATAAAATTTTCTAATGAGCTCCATTGTGTCAGATCATACCAATCTATTTATTTTTATTATTGGTGCTAAACTGACTTTGCATTGATTGCTGTAGTCGCTGACCAATCCCTGCCTGCTGCATAGCGCCCTCCTGCTGGAGGTTTGTTGCATTACTTTTAAATGACACACAGTAACCAACAGAGGGTGCTAATGCTACATTTTCTGCCTGCGTAGTCTGATTGTCTGGTAACATTTTCTGCCTGCATTAGTCTCTGGTTAAAAGCTTTCTGATCTTTTCTTTGGATCGCTTTCTGTCTACAGACTGAAAGCTGTATACATGTTGCCACCTCCAAGCCAAACCTGAACATTTTGGCAGCGTGCTCAATTGTTTTGTAGCATACAATCCAAATGAGAAACAAAACTTAGGAAAAACTGTAATTTTTTTTTTTTTTTTGATGCACCTACATGCATATTTTGTTACTATGTGGCTTGCTGCCGGTGAATTAACACAAAAGCAAGGGGCATGGTAGTGCCATTAAGACCTAAAGGGTTGTGTTTTTGTGCATAGCAGGAATGCACACATTTCTCAACCCAAAAAATGTCGTCCTAGAACAGGGGAAATTGATATTCAAGGAGGTCCAATTGCTAAAAAAAAGTTTCCAGCGGAGTTCTAAATTGCTCTCTAACGTCACATAAAAGTAGGCCAAACCCATCCATGTAAAAGAAAATGGAACCAGGTTACAAAAGGAGTCCCTCCCTATCTGGTGTCCTCCTTGCATCTGATACCCCCCCCCTTTACATCAGGTGTGCCCTCCAGAGCTCCCCCCCTTTTTTCCTCTGTAATGACTGCAAAGAAGTTCCTCATGTGTCCACTTCATTCCTTGGCAGTGCAGATGAGACAGGTTTTAGTCTCTGCCGGCTCTCTATCGCCCCATACAGGCTGGAGGTATGAGATCACCTAATCCTCTCTCCAGGTGTGAGCCATGGTCCGGTCTGAATGTTTTCAGGCAGGCTGAAAACCGGACACATGTTTTAAAACCCGGACTGTCCAGGTGAATCCTATACAGGTGGCAACCCCTAATACAGAGTTATTCCAAGCTTTAACATTTACAGGCTGAAAAAAATGCAATTTCACAAGGTCCAAACTTCTCATGCAGAAAGCGCAGCTGTAGTTGATTTGCCCAGTACAGGCAGTATGGGCAGTAGTTGTGGCAGTGAATGGACATGGGCTGTGCTGGGGGTAGGAGTTACTGGAGCAGCTTTAGTATCAGTCTAAGGGTAGTAGATTAAGGGTAGGAATAAAAACCAGTGGCGGCTGGTCAATAGGGGGTGCAGGGGTGCTGCCCCCCCCCCCCCCCCAAGGCTAGTCACTGTGTAAAATCAGCATAAAAAAGTGTACCTTTTTAATATGGCAGCGGGGTGCCGGACAAATTGCTGGCTATGGGAGGGGTGGGGCTTTGGCATCACATGCCTCTTTACTTGTAAGGTGATTGGCGGCCTTTTAGAGTGTCCTCGGGGCGCAGAGATGCGCCCAGAACACTCCCACTCTCCGTCTGCCGTCTTGTGATTGGTCCAGCCTGGCAGCATAGCACCAGGCTGGACCGTGAAATGCTGCATCCAGTAGTGTGTAGCCTGCAGGTAGGTTCAAATTTAGCAGATAGTGAGGCTTGTCAGCCGCTCACTGTGTGACATTGTCATGTAATGTAACTGCTTGCAGGGAGAAAGACCCTCTGTCAAAACTCAGCGGACCATAAAGACATGGATGAGTGAGTTTGGGGTGGAGGAACTTGACTGGCCTGCACAGAGTCCTGACCTCAACCCGATTAGAACACCTTTGGGATGAATTGGAGCGAAGACTTGCGAGCCAGGCCTTCTTGTCCAACATCAAGTGCCTGACCTTACTAATATGCTTCTGGAAGAATGGTCAAACATTCCCATAGACACGCTCCTAAACCTTGTGGATAGCCTTCCCAGAAGAGTTGAAGCTGTTATAGCTGCAAAGGGTGGAGCCAACTCAATATTGAACCCTACGGACTAAGACTGGGATGCCATCAACGTTTATGTGCGTGTAAAGGCAGGTGTCCCAATACCTTTAGTAATAGTGTGTGTGTGTGTATATACACACAAGCATGTGTGTTTGAGCTTTGGGGTGCACACCCTAATGAAATAGGCTGTGCATGCCTATGACATTAACCCAATACTGTGTTTATGCCTCGTGGCTCTTCTATGTACTATAGAACATGAGGTGTAATTCAGCACTTTTTGTTCTTTTTAACAGATTTTCAGTCTTTCATTTATTCTGTTGCTGATGGCTTTTGTTTGTGTACATACATGTCAAGATCAGAGCAATATACAAAGAGATATGAAGACATTTTGCTTCAGGTCACTGAGGACTAGAGATGGCCTTGCGGTTCGCGGCGAATTTTGCTTGTTCGCTACCTGCCAATTTTGTGGACACATGGCGTTGTTTGTGGTGGCCATATTAGTTTTACATTGGGGAGAACTTTGACCCATAACACAGCCGTCGGGTGGAATGGGACAGCCAATTGAAACATTTCAGCACATGGACAGTCCCCCTACCTTATAAATAGACCAGAGCAGGCGGCCATTTCACATTCTGCTTTTTGCTAGTGTAGGGAAAGGTCTGCTGTGTTCATGAGGGAGAGATTGCCAGACACAAATAGCTCTGTTAAGATCCATAAAAGTTCTTTTCAGGGCTGGTATTTCGGTATAGGTCTACTACAGTCTCTTTTGAGTTTAGGGACAGGTATCAAGTCTGTGCTTTAGGGACAGTTAGAGATCGGTAGTGACACAAATCGCTCTGTTAATGTCCACAAGTCATTTAAAGGGCTGCAATTTTTTTGGTATTGGTGTGCAGTGCACTATATAGGGGTGTAATCCACGGTATAATATACTTTGTATTATAGAAAGCATGTTATAGTGGATTTGTATTGTGCACTGTGCAGCATTGTGATTGGTGTGGTGACTGCAGCAATACTACAAACAGTGACAAAAGCACTTTTAATGTATTATAACTGGTGTGATAGACCAGTGGCCCCCCAATACCACATATTGAAGTGGGGTGTTATTTGAATATACTTTTACAAGTGTATTTGTGTCCTGCAATAATATTGCCTCTTTTGCTGTGTTAACACTGCTACACACAGTGCCAAACTCCCTGGCCAATATTTTGAACAACTGGTGTGATAGACCAGTGGCCCCCCAATACCACATATTGAAGTGGGGTGTTATTTAACAGTATACTTTTCTAAGAGTGTATTTTAGTCCTGCAAAAATTTGGCCTCTTGCTGTGTTAACTGTGCTACACACAGTGACAACAGTTACTGGCCAATTATTTGTAGAAATGGTGTGATAGACCAGTGGCCCCCCAATACAACAGATTGAAGCGGGGTGTTCTATACCTTGTTTCACATATACTGCGCTTCTCTAGAGACTTTTGTCACAGGGTCATTTAAAAACATGACAGGAAGAGGCAGACACTTACGCAGTGGTGGTAGGGCAGGAGCAGTAGGCCGGAACCAAAGTGTGAAGTTTCAGAAGGTGTGTTCGATTACGTCAAAGGACGCACCAGAATTGGTTGAGTGGCTCACTCAGCCTTCCTCTTCTCCACCCTCCTCATCCTCTCTATCTGCACCCTCTTCACTCTCTGCTGTGTGCACCCCCAAAGACACCACCACATACCCTCCGCTTGAGTCACTGGAATTATTTTCCAAACATCACAAGACTTTTGCGATGCGCAGCCATTGTTGGCATCGGATCAGGAAGAGGAGGTAGCAACAGCCGCCACTCAGCAGTCTGACGACAGTACCCATATCAGCCCAAGGAGGTTGGTACCTGCTATTGCTGCCTACTCTGAGATCTCGAATGTTAGTGGTGGGAAAGTTGACGTGGATGATGACGTGTCTATGGACGTCACGTGGGTGGCCACAATAGAGGAAGAGCAGGGGAGTTCAGAGGGAGAGATGGACCGGCAGATAGGGAGGAGAGGCAGGCAGAACTTGCATTGCACAAGAGGTACAAAGCAGACTGCAAATGTATCAGGAGCGAGCCATCAACCATGTACAGTCACATCTGGTGCTCCCAGGATGTCGGCACATGGCTTCGCAGTGTGGGCTTCGCAGTGTTGCCATCTGCAGCCTTTGCAGTCAACGCATAAGTCGCGGTAAGCCCAACACTCACCTAGGGACAACCGCCTTAAGAAGGCACCTGAACTCCCATCACTGAGCCCAGTGGGAGCAACACCATCAGGACCCACAAAGCCACACTCCAGGCTCTCACCGTCCAGCCTCTTCTTCTCCTTTCTCCTCACATTTGTCCTCCACTCCACCTTCCATGATGCCGTCGTCACGTTGTTCTGGAAAAAGGCAGGCTTCTGTGGTCCAAATGTTGGAGCGGAAAAAAATGATGACGCCGGATAACCCTCTTGCCCAACGTTTGACTGCTGGCTTGTCGGAACTGATAGCCCGCCAACTACTGCCATATCAACTGGTGGACTCTGAGGCCTTTTGGAAATTTGTGGCCATTGGAACACCACAATGGAAGGTCCAAGGCAGGAAATATTTCTCGCAAAAGGGCATTCCAGAGCTGTATGGCCATGTTCAGCGGCAAGTGAATATATCTCTGGCACAGTGTTGATGCCAAGATACATCTGACCACAGACACATGGTCTAGCAAACACTTTCAGGGAAGGTATATCACTTTTACTGCCCACTGGGTGAACCTTCTGATGGCCGTCAAGCATGTAACCCGTGGCACCCATGTAGATTTGGTTGTACCACCACGGATTGCATGCAGGCCTGCCTCTTCTTCTCCTCCTCCTCCATCTCCTCCTCGGCTGACTCCTCCTTTTCTGCTGCTACCGTCTCTTCCGCTTCGCCACCCAAGATCCCCAGAACCTATTCCACATGCCAGGTGAGACGTTGCCATGCTGTGCTGTGTCTGTTGTGCCTGGAAGCCAAGAGCAACACTGGTCCTGCACTCCTTTCAGCTTTACGTTCACAGGCAGATCAGTGGCTGACACCGCTGAATTTGACAGTTGGTTAAGTGGTGTGCGACAACGGTGCCAATCTGCTGAGCGTGCTGAAACAGGGCAAAATAACACACGTGCGATGCATGGCACACGTCCTGAACTTGGTCGTGCAGCGATTCCTTGGCAAATACCCTGGGGTCCAGGACGTCTTGCGGCAGGCCAGGAAAATCTCGGGCCATTTCAGAAGATCTTACACAGCCATGGCTTGCCTTGCTGACATTCAGCGGCCACACAACCTGCCCCTCAGGCGTCTCATTTGTGACTGCCCGACGCAATGAAACTCAACGTTGCATATGCTTGATAGGCTGCTTCAGCAGAAACGTGCAGTTAACGACTACCTGTACGAACTCTGCGGCAGGACAGGTTCTGGGGAGCTTGGGTTTTTTTTCACGTCGCCAGTGGCTGCTCATGCGCGACGCATACAGACTTCTGCAGCCATTCGATGAGATCACCAAACTGGTCAGTCACGGCCAGGGCGCCATCAGTGACATCGTACCTTACGCCTTCTTTCTGGAGTATGCATTGCGTCGTGTCATTGATCAAGCCGTCTTGGAGCAGGAGCAGGAGCAGGAAGATGAGGAAGTCGCAATGTTGGATGAATTCCCAGTGGGTGCTACTCCATCTGAGACAAGTCAACAACAGGAGTCTGAAGAGGAGTCAGAGAAGGATGGTGGCGGGGCAGATGAGGAGCAGCAAGAAGAGCATGCTTTATCCGTGGATGGGGGGAGGAGAACGAGGATGACATTATCCTGAATGATGAGCTGGAAGCAGGCCACTACACCGCTTCCAGTTTAGTGTGAATGGGGGCCTTCATGCTCCAGTGTTTTAAGGGGGACCCCCGTATGAAAAGCATAAAGGCCAAGGACCAGTACTGGGTGGCAACGTACTTAGACCCTCGGTACAAACAAAAAATGGCAGAAATGTTACTACAATTACAGAGGGCGGTCAGAATGCAGTACTTCCGGGCCTTGCTGCGGGAAATGCTGCATTCTGCTTTTGCGTGCGCTGGCACAGGAATTTCCAGTCACAGAGAGACAGTTGCGGGTAGCAATCCAACAGCGCCTGCAAGAAGAGGGCGGTTGGAAGATGTCTTGGTCACTTCAGATATGAGATCCTTTTTTCACCTGAACCATCGACAGCTGTACTCCGGATCCAGCATCAGGGAACACCTAGACCGACAGGTGTCTGACTACATCAGGTTAACGGCCGATGTGGACGCTCTGAGGAGTGATGAACCCCTGGACTACTGGGTGGGCAGGCTTGACCTCTGGCCAGAGCTTGCACAATTTGCAATGGAAATGTTGGCTTGCCCCCTGTCCAGTGTCCTGTCCAAAAGGACATTCAGCGCAGCAGGGAGGATCATGACCGATTAGCGCACTCGCCTAGCTCATGACAGTGTTGACTACCTCACATTTATAAAAATGAATGAGGCATGGATCTCTGAGGAATTTAACACATGTGACCAGTAGACCATGTTTGATTAAAATTCCTCATGACAGGCCACAAATATCCGCCACCATCCATAACAATTCATGGTCCTTGTCTTCGGTAAATACAGTGGCATAAAAGGCATTTAATGTCCATTGAATGCCTAATTTTTGGGGCCTATACAGGCCGACACTTACTTCTGTATCCTGTGTGAATGCCTAATGAACCTTCAGCCACAAAATACTACGTTCTTAGCTTTCAGGTAAACCCATGTGGGCTAATTTTTGGATCCTGTACTGACCGACACTTACTTCTTTATCCTGTGAATGCCAAATTTTTCAGACTGGAATTGAAAATCAATGGGTCTGTAAACATTCTGCCAAATTGTGGAATGGATGGGGACCCATTTTACAGATGTGTGAATGGACCCTATATGTATTTGACATGTATTTACCGGCTGCTGTCAGTTCTGGCTGATTTAGGAAAAAAAAAATAAAACATTTTAGGGCAACTTTTCCAATTGCAATACTTCTGTTATGACATTATCCATGTGCTGGGACTATTTGTGCACAGATAGTAAGTATTTTGTGGCTGCAAATATGACCTAAATGTTTTTAAAGTTCGCCTCCCATTAAAGTCAATGGGGCCCGCCGCGAAATTGCGGTTCGCGGACATTTGAGAAAATTCGCAGCTAACATTCGTGAATAGTCAGGAAGAGAAATTTTTCCTTGACAAGGTGCTTTGGGGTGAGGGGACAGAGCCCCCCCCTGCCCCAAAGCACCCCCCTCATGGTGAGAGCATGTGGCCTAGTATGGGTCAGAAAGGGGGCACTCGCTTGTTCTCTCCCCCCCTTTCCTGACCTGCCCTTCTGCATGCCTAGCTCAGGTATGGCTTACGCTTATTAATTTTTGGCGTGGGGTTCCCCTTTGAATCTATACCAGACCCGAAGGGTCTTTTTTTATTCAGCATCATCGGGGAAACGCATTGACAGCTGATGAGGGTGTTTGGCAGGGTGAACACCCTGCAAATTCGGATGTTCGGTGAGTAGGAAACAGGCAAGTGCTCGGGCCCGAAATGTTCACCCAACACTATTATAATGTAGGAAATACCATGGGAATCAGAATCTTCCTTCTTAACCACTTAAGCCCCAGAAGATTTTACCCCCTTCCTGACCAGGCCCTATTTTTCGATTCGGCACTGCGTTACTTTAACGGACAATTGCGCGGTTGTGCGACGCTGTACTCAAATGAAATTGACGTCCTTTTTTTCCGACAAACAGAGCTTTCTTTTGGTGGTATTTGATCACCTGTGCGATTTTTTGATCATGCGCTATAAACAAAAAAAGAGCGACAATTATGCAAAAATAACAATAAAAAAATGAAAAATCTGATTTTTTTTAACATTTTAGGCCAATTTGTTTTCTGCTACATATGTTTGGTAAAAAAAAATTGCAAAAAGCGTATTTTGATTGGTTTGCGCAAAAGTTATTGCGTTTACTAAGGGAAAGATTGTCATTTTTATTGTTTTTTTTTTTTTTTCAACGAGTAATGGCGGCGATCTGCGATTTTTTTTTTTGCGGGACTGCTACATTGCGGCGGACAGATCAGACCCCTGACTGACATTTTTTACACTTTGGGGGTACCAGTGACATTACTACAGTAATCGGTGCTATACATATGCACTGTTACTGTAAAAATGACACTGGCAGGGAAGGGGTTAACTTTATTGGAGAAGGAGGGGTTAAGTGTGTCCCTAGGGGCGTGATTCTAACTGTAAAGGGATGTGGCTGTGTGTGTAACTACAGAGCTATGCGATCCTACATAGCAGGACCATTTGATCTCTGCACTTACACCAGGGAGAATGACAGGCGGCTTTGTTTACATCAGCCGCCTGCCTTTCTCCCTCTGTACCAAACGATCGCGAGTGACCGGCAGACATCGGGCCCGCCGGTCACACGCGCGGGGAATCACAGTGAACGAGCTGGGGCGGCGCTCGCTCACCCCCTATTGGCTTGCAGGCGAGTGACGTACCCATACGTCACTTTGCCTGCATGGAGCTGACCGCCGCAGTATATGTACTTGCGGCGGTCGGCAAGTGGTTAAGGTATACTAAAACTATTACAAAGTTTCCACTCCCACAAACCGATCACATTGTTTTAGTTACAAGTTTTCTTTTTTTTTTTGCCTTCTGCAGCCTTTATTCAGTACAAGCTGTGTTCCAGCGCCCCCTATGGGTGCCATCTCAATAAGATTTCATGTGTTCGAAAGGAGAAGATTTTTCTCCTTTGGTGTTAAAGCAGAGTTCCGGCCACAAAATCGACATAATCGATTTTGGGCCATCCGCTTGCTCTTGGTCACCTGAAAACCAAATGGATAGTTACGATTTTTTTGCTTACTTACCTTGTAATTGAAGAAAAATATACTCCCCTTTCTTCCTCCCTCTGCGGCCGCGCGCCGTCACTTCCTCTTTGCATTGATTCCTGGGAGCTGAACGTCATCGCTCCCAGGAGTCAATGCGCCTGCACCGGCCCCGCTCGTCACTTCCGGTGCGGCACCTCATTCCCAGAAGCTGTGCAGGGATGACGCACCCGCACCGGAAGTGACGAGCGGGGCCGCTGCACGCGCATTCTGGGAGAAGAGGACGCGCTGGCTTCAGCTGCTCACACCTGAGATGGCAGCGCTGGAGAAGAAATTTTCAAGGTAAGTATTTCTTCTAAAAGGTAAGTGCAACCCAGGACAGTACAGAGGCTATCCATTGTGGAATGTACTAACCCTGACTGTCCCGGGGGTATTGTTAGCTAAATTTCACCCCCGTGGCCGGAACTCCGCTTTAAGTAGAGTTCCACCTAGAAGTGAAACTTCCGCTCATCTGTTTCCTCCCCCTCCAGTGCCACATTTGGCACCTTTTGGAGGGGGGGGGGGGGGGATAGGTACCCTTCCACACTCCGGGACACAGCACCGCCCCTCAGGAAGACGGCCCTTTCCTCTGCTGCCAGGCCAATTAGAAAGCGCAGAGCGCTTTGCACATGCTCTTTTCATCATACAATTATTTTTTAGATGCATGTTATATGTTTTGAATCTCAGGATTTATATTAGGTCATTCTAAATATTGTTTCATTATAGCGCCGCTCCATACTCCTTTATTAATTTATGCGGTGACACTACAAGGATTGGCTGCTATATCCCGTTCTTTATACACAGTTCATATTTTTTTAGTGATTGCCTCTTGGTAGCGCATGTTTTTTTTTTTTTATATATATATATATATATATATATATATATATATATATGGTCATCCCAGCCACAAACTCCTGACACTACCCATACTATGCGGCTACTACTAGTCTCCTACCACCACATCTGCTGGTGTAACTACTACCCCTACCCTTGCTAGGTTAAAACTACTATTCCCATTTTTACAAGTACCTCTACCCTTTCCATGCTGCTACACCGACTACAACTTCCCCTACCTTACCTCTGCCCTTCCTATGCTACTACTACTCCTACTATTGTATTACAACACCAAATGTTACAGGTAATACCACTTTGACTGTTTTACCACACATATACACAATGCTGCTGCTGCTACTACTTTACCACTACTACGTCTAATCTATTGCCCTCTTTTCTGCTGCCCTTACACAGAGATTAACCACTTCTGGACAGGAAGGTTTTACCCCCCCCCCCCCTTAATGACCAGGCCATTTTTTGCACGGTCGTGCAATGCTGTACCCAAATAAAATTGATGTGCTTTATTTCCCACAAAGAGCTCTTTCGGTGGTATTTTATTACCTGTGCGATTTTTATTTTTTGCGCTATAAACAAAAAAAATACATTTTCCATTCTGCTATAAATAAAAATCAAATTTTTTTCATAATTTTAGGCTAATATGTCTGCTACATATTTTTGGTAAAAAAAAAATCCCAGTAAGTATAATGATTGGTTTGCGCAAAAGTGATCACATCTACAAAACTAAAGATTTATTTATTTATTTATTTTTTTATTAGTAATGGCGATCCGCGATTTTTAGTGGGACTACACATTGCAGCGGACAAATCAGACCCCCGACCGGTGGGGGGGTTGGTTGGAGACCAGTGACACTATTACAGTAATCAGTGCTAAAAATATGCACTATTAGTGTACTAATGACTCTGGCAGGGAAGGTGTTTAACACCAGGGGCGGTCAAAGGGTTAAATGTGTCCCTAGGGGGTGCCAACTGTGTGGGGGATGGGCTTGCTAAACGAACATGGAGACCTGTATTCCAAAAAAATAAGAGAAACAGGACAGAATCCCAGTGTTCATTACTGACAGACGGCCATTCTTTCTCCACTGGGAATGATCGCGGGTGCCCAGTGGACATTGTGGCCTCCCTCACTAGCAGCCCCCTGAAAGGACATACAGGTATGTTTTTCATGGTAAGGCACCAACCTGCCACATAAGTACAGCGGCTGTTCAGCAAGAGGTTAAAGCTGCTCCAGCAACTCCTAGCACAGCCCCTGCCCATACTGGGGGTACTACTACATTCACTGCCGCAACTACTACCCATACCCCACCACTGCCCTTTTGCTCCATTATTTTACATAGAGTTTCGGCCTTCTGAAATTGCATTTTCCAGCATGCAATTGGTGTTGAAAAGTTTATGGTTAAAGCTTGAATTGCTATCTGTATACAGCTTTCAGTCTGGAGCCAGAAACGTTTTAAAGATATAAAAGATCAGAAAGATTTCTATTGTTTTACTATCAAAGAAATCAGACTATGCTGGCAGAAAATGTAGCATTAGCACCCTCTGCTGGTTACTGTGTGCTTATTAAGAGTAATGCAACAAACCTCCAGCAAGAGGGCGCTATGTGGTAGGCAGTGATTTGTCATCGACTACAGCAATCAATCCAAAGTCAGTTTAGCACTAAATAATACAATGATTGGTACGATCACACAATAGAGCTCATTAGATTTTATTTGAAATGTGGATGAAAGTAATTTCTAGTAAATGAACTGAGCAAAGCACAATGTATGGCTACATGAGCAGCAAGGAGGGATGGAGTTACAAAAACAGGATACAAGGATTTTCTCTTTCATCCACTATGGCCATTTCCCAGAGCCTGGATATGGACACGTGGGACAGGCAGCTCCTCCATTGTGGGATACTTCAGTTTAGTTTGACGGACTTGAGCTGGAGGTCTACCAAGGACAAGTATGAGATCTCCTCTATGGGAAAACGGAGTGGAAATGAGAGAGGATTGCCGGAAGGTAATTGTATGATGAACTTGTCTTCCTCAAACTTGAAGCAAACCTGTAAGAAGAGGTGGCACAGTGTTAGCTTTCTGGACTATAAAAAGTCAAGATAAGTGTTGGCGGTGGAGACAAAGACCACCAAACTTAATTTCCACAAAAATCTTTCCATAAGATGTGCATGTAGCTTATCTTTTGTATTCTTTATAACTGAAAATTGTTAATGGAAAGGGAAAATGGAAGGGTGCGATTCTTTGTTGCAATGTTTTAGTGACGGGGTCTCTGAGGATGATGTATCTCACCTAGATCAACGACGGGAGCCCTCAGAAGATCAATAGCTGTTGGCCAGTTGGTTTGGAGGACCTCTATTCCAGCCACTCTCCCACGGTTCCTTCAGAGGTTTTAGGGATTCCTTGAGCTGTGGCCGATTAACTTCTTAGTTGATGCACACTTATTTTGGGGGCCCAACACCACTTGTTGGGGCCTGCTTCATGACGCCAATGATTTTTCCCTGCCTGTAATAGTGGCATTTTGACCACCACTACAGGTGGGGCATTCTTACCACCAATGTAAGGTGCATTTTTTCCACTAACTACCAATGAAGGAACTGGTTTTGATAGGGGATCCCCAACACCTGAAAATTTTTTCAAGGGTTCCTCTGTGGCAAGAAGGTTGAGAAAGGCAGCCGTGTGCCAGTAGACAAAGTTCTCAGCGCTACCCTAAATTGTCAGGATGCAAATCCCCAGAAAGAATGTTTATGGAAAAGGTGCTCAGTCCAAATGAATAGTAGGTCCTCAAACTTGAAAAAAGTCAACAATAGTGTCTAAAAGAAAATGTCTAAAAAGTAAAGCTATCTGGTCTCCAGTGGGAGTGAGGCTGCTTGTTCCCGGGTCTGGAAACCCACGCTGTAACAGAAGAGAAAAGGGAGAGAAAGGCGCCAGGCGACCAACAATGTAGCACAGTTTGTGAAGGCACAAAATTAAACAAATGTCTAGTTCCACTCAGAGGGTATCAAAAGTGTGGGGTTGGGGGGGGGGGGGGGTCTAAAACCAGAGAAAGCTCAGATGAATGTCCCAATGAATGTCCCGTCCATTATCGGGCTTGCAATGCTTGACATGGTGGCGGCTCCAGTGGATGGATGAGAGGACACTGGGGAGCGAGCTGTCACAAGCTGAGAACCACTTGTCAACCCCAACCCAAGGAATGGAACAGCCAATCAAAATGCATTTCAGAGGCTAGCCACGCCTCCTTCCTCAGCTGACCATGCCATCTACAGGGTCTACACTACATGCCAGGGCTGCTGTTAGAAATCACGGGGTCCTGTACATCGGGAAAGTATCAAGACAATATTTTCACAAAAAATACACTAAAATCACTCAGCGAACACATCATAACATAAACTTACAAAAATCCTTCCAAATCCAAAAGATAAAATTGTATTAAGTTGATTAATAAAAAAAAAAAAAAAAAAAAAAAAAAGAAGCCCTCTTGGGTCTCTCAGGTCCTAATTGGCAGATGAGTGGATGAACGTGTGCAGCCCCCAAACACTGACTGTTTATTTTGGGTCACTCACCCAAAGCTTCACACCCATCAAATGTAGAATCTGCAGCTGGGTTCATACACCTGCTGCATCCTCCGTAACAGGCATGTAGACCTGTCCTAATAAGGGTCCCATCTGCCACTGTCCCAGCCATGGCTCCAATCCATATATATGTCCTTGGCAGGGGTCCCATCTACTATGACTGACTTAGGGTAAATGAGAATACAATTCTGGGTCAGTTATTTCTTTTCTACCCCATAAAGAATTAAGCCTTGTCAATTGTAGTTTGAGGAATTCTGCCCCAGAGATGAATTTAGATGAACAGAGCATTCACCAGCAGTAGTATCCATTCCCCCCCCCCCCCCCAAAAAAAAAAAAAAAAAAAAAAACCGGTATCCTCCCCCATCTTTTAATTAGTATTCCCTCTGTATACCTCCACCCTGGAACACACACATTGGACCCTTCCCATTATCCTACACCCAGCGCCCACATTGGTCCCTTCACTGCAACCCACCCCCCCCCAGCACACACCTAGGTCCTTCCCTTGTGTCTCTCCTGGCATTTACATTGCTCCCTTCCCTGTATTCACCCCCATCACACACATTGACTCCTCCCTGCATCACGCCCCCCCCCCCCCCGACACACACACTGGTCTCTCCATAACAGTTGTAGCATGATGCTGATGAGCTTCAGTTCACAGAAGGTTATTGTGTCTCCAATATGACCAGTGATGCCACTTTGCCCAATCCAACATTTGTCCCCCCCCCCCCCCCCAGCATAGACATACCGTGGCGTCTGACCCCTCCTTGAAGGGGAAGGAGGATTCCTTTGTTTCCGTTCCATAGACACCGTCCTGCATTGAGTTTAAGATGATCACACGCTTGTCATCTCCAAAGTCAAATCGAGGATTAAAGTGTAGCGCATAATTCTTATCATCTTTTCCCAAGTTTATGGAAGACCTAGAAAAAAAAAAAAAAAAAAAAAAACGCAATTATTCTACTCAGCTGACCTTGTCAGGACTGACTATTTTTGGAAACCTAAAACTAAAACAGTTTTTTTTATATAAATGAGGCCCTGGTAATTCACGTCCCCATACCAAAAAATACCCGAAAGGAACCTGTAGCCTGGATATGGACATACGGTTATTTACAAATTCTTAACATGCAGAAAGTAGGCTTTAAGATAATTCCTCACTGACATTTGTAGTTGCAGCCACTGTGGAAAAATTCATCCTGAAAGTTCACAAAATAAACAGTGAAGTAATTTAAAGTCTGGTCTCTGCTCTCCCATCCTACTAGTGAGAGGGAGGCAGGTGACCTGAGCCGCTGAGTCACTGTTGAACTGATCAACTTCTGGGAAAGGGCGCAGGATGAGTTGAGCTGCAGATATATTGCTGGTAAAAGGAGCAGTGGGCACTGCAGGCATATTGCTGGTAAAAAAAAAAAAGAAGCAGGGGGAGCTGAGCAACTGCTGAGAAAAGGAGCTGAGCTGCTGGGAGAGGGAACACGGTGAGTTGCTGAGTCACTTCCCAGAAAAAGAGCAAGGTAAGCTGAGCTGCTGAGACTGCCAAGTCACTACTGTGGCCAAAGAGGGAACTGGGCTAAGGAGTCACTACTAGAAGGGGGAACTGAACTAGGAACTGAATTAATAAGTTAAGGCTGGGGAGGTGAGCTGAGCTGCAGAGTCACTACTAGGTGATGAGCTAAACTGAGGATTCACTACTACTTTGTGCCCCTTCACTCCCTGTTGCCATTCCAGGGATGTTTGTACCTCTATGTATGTGACAAGTAATGACGTGCTTTCTAATGTAAATATTGAGGATGAATTTCTCCACCGTGCCTATAGCTATACAGGTTAGTATGGGTCCAGGAGAAGAGAAAGACAGAATGCATGTTTAAGCAATTATTTCTATACACAGTGACCTACAAAAATTTTCTGAATGATGTATCTGGTGGAAATAAAGCTAGTTACATAAATGTATTCACTGACAAAGGGATGTTTTTTCATGACTGCTGGCACCTGATGAATGATCCAAGGATACATATTGTATGGATTATGTCCAGGGTCGTTACCCAACAGTCATCTATCTAGTGAGGATTCTAGCCAAACACTTTGGCATTAAATTGAGGCTACTCAATGGTGAGCACATCTGCCTAGCAACAATGGGGTTCTCGCCTCAAGTACTTACTGGCGCACTATCCACATGGAGTTTGCAGGTTTTCCTGCCACACTCTAAAGATGTGCTAGTAGGATATTCTACTGGGATCACCCAAGATATCTGCCCCCAACAGTACATAAAGTGCTTTGAGCAGAGGTGTAACTAGAACCTTCAGGGCCCTGGTGCAAGAAACCATGAAGGGCCCCCCAGACCCCTGGCCTTACCTTCAAGCCTGGGGCTCTTCCCACTGATCCTGGGGCCCTTTACTCTCGTTGCGGGGCCCTTTATTACAGTCCCACAGCAGGACCACTTTACAAATTCTGCAGTGGGCCCCCTTCCTGCCATCTTGGGGCCTCCCCACGGTGGTGGAATGCCAGGGCCCGGTTGTGTGACCTTTGCGATCCTGGAAGTTCACCCACTGGTGTCAGTAGTTTTTATTTTTTGGTATTTTAATTGTATTATTTTTTATCATTTTATTTTATTTTTTTTAAAATGTCACTGACTACGACTGCCCATTCAGAAAAGGAAGGAGCTGGCAAGTTACACATTTACCAACCCCTTCCTGGTTCTCTACTGTGACACATCCCCTGCAGCAGCCGGCAGGAGAGGGGAGGGAGCACAGTGGGAGGGGCAACACAATAGAGGAGGGGGGGGGGGACACCAGGGGAGCACTCAGGGGCCCAGAGACAGCAGAATACAAGTGAACTGGATAGGAGGAGTGGCGGGGCAGCATACAGAGGAACCAATCTCCTCCCATTTTCCTCCTGCAGCTACAGGAGGAAAAAGGAGGACAGTGATTTCTCCAAATGCTGCCCCCACCTCCCCTCCTATCCAGGTGTACAGGGGAGCCGGGCAGACCCCCTGGAGCTTGGGGCCCGGTTGCAATTGCAAGCCCTGCAACCCCTGTATTTACGCCCCTGGCTTTGAGCGAAAAGTGCTAAAGATCAAGAGCCAAGTCATAGTATTTGGAAAAAAAAAAAAAAAAATGATTCTTCTGATTTTAGAGCTGGACATTTTGTTCCCATCACTTCTATATGGTGTCACCATCCTCTGACCGAAAGTCCTGTAAATTCAGCCAACCTGCATGGGGTGTATGTACCATGGCAGAAAAGATGCTGCCGATCAGACTGATGGAGGAATGTAGGACTGGTAGACGAAGAGCGTAGATGGGACTCCATGATTGTCAGTTGTCATATTTCAGATGATGGCTGATAAGTCAGACAAGTTTTATCCAGGACGACATTTTGTCACAATGTAGCAGCACAAATGTTGAAGATAAATTTGCTCTGAGCAAAACAATCTGATGTTTGGTATTATTTGAGGGACCCCACACCCCAAATTCCCAGTGAGGAGGGGTCAGTAGGATGTATTTTACACAGAACGCTTTTCTACTTTTGTAAGTTGTATTTTTGGAAAAGGATTGTATTATACAGAGAGTAGATGTATATTATTTAATAAGTAGCCGAGGCCAGCATCTTCACTTACGTTTTACAGCCCTCCGGAATGAAGACCTCCACATCCACATGGTGACCGGGTTTGAGGCTAAAGTTATACAAGACAACAGCCTGTATGGGAGAACGGAGAGAATTATTACACCCTGTATAATAGAGCGGACTGAGGGTTGATTACTGCACCTTGTATAATAGTGTAGCACCCTCCTAGGTAGGTGCTAGAGTAGCTTTGGATCTTTTCTGCTTACCAGGTAAATCTATATTGTTCTATGCCTACCAGAGAGCAGGATTTGCTAGAGTCTGCTCATTGTGCAGCTCAGTTTGTCTGAAGTGTTTCACACTGGTCCAATAAGGTACCATAGTAGACAGTGGGTGGACAACTGACAAATGAGTACACAGGCATGGAGTACATCCCTGGTAATTGGCAGAGGAAAGTACCTTGGTGCATGCTGGGATACTGTATAAATGTGAAGGGCACATGTGCTCAGGGTCTTTCAGCTGGAGAGCGGGGTCCTGGAGGGAGGGGGCGGTTGCCCCTTCTCTGTAGAAGTTGCCATGTGGCCTCAGGTATTCGACCTGAGGGCCTGAGAGTTAGCGAGGAACCTGGAGGTCCTGCAGAGCTGACTGGGAGACACTGGAAAGAATTGGATTCTGTATACAGCGAGTACAGATCTGTGTCATGGGGCCTGTCCTGAGAGGGACATTCCTTCAGCTAGAAGAGTTAGTAGACGGGTGTCAGTCAAGGGGATGATAGAGTGTCCTGAAGATAATGTAGTCAAGTCTGTTGCTGGAGAGAGAGAGCAAGAAAATGTAACCCTTCCCATACAAGTGGTAGTATGGTTAAAGCAGTGTGACTGCTTCCACAAGTAACCTGGTGAGGCCAAGTGAGAGTTGTCCTCTACTGTGAATAGTTCCAGTTGGAGTATCCCACTATTCCCGTCTCCCATCCAAGTTCCACAATACCAAAAATCAAATCCCCTGGACTGTTTATTGAGTAACGAGCAACTGGGAGGAAGGATGGATGTGTGAACTGTCCCTAAGTGACTGTCTGCAGGTAATCAGAGGAGGCCCAAGACATCATCATACAGCAAGCCCTATGGGGACAATGCTACAATAGAGAGGGGGGTGATTATTACACATTGTATATAGAGAGGAGACGTCTCATGGTTGCAGTTGCTGTACTCAGGATAAATTTGGGATTTTTGTGGGTCGCAGCAGTTTATGGGATCCTTTGTGTGGGAGAGTGGAGGGAGCTCAGACTGATCACAGACATGCCCAGCAGATCACAAATGTCTTCTAATCAGTGGCGGCTGGTGCTCAAAAAGAAAAATGTAATAGGTATTGCTTCGTGTCAAAAAACGCAGTAAAAAACGTGACTTTGAAGTCATGGTACAGGCATGGCACAGGTGATGGTATAGGCATGGCACAGGAGATGGTACATGCCCCCTTTCAATGCAGTGACCAGCGTACGTGCCCCCTTTCAATGCAGTGACCAGCGTACGTGCCCCCTTTCAATGCAACAATGTGCTATGCCCCCTTCAATGCAATAAACACTGTGCTGTGCCCCCACAATGCAGAGTTCAGCGTGCGTGCCCCCTTCAATGCAATGAACACTGTTCCGTGCCCCCATCAATGCAGAGTTCAGCGTGCGTGCCCCCTTCAATGCAATGAACACTGTTCCGTGCCCCCATCAATGCAGAGTTCAGCGTGCGTGCCCCCTTCAATGCAATGAACACTGTTCCGTGCCCCCATCAATGCAGAGTTCAGCTCGCGAGCCCCTTTCAATGCAGAGCGCCACAGCATTGTCCCCAATCACTGCAGAGTGCCCACAGCATTGTACCCCAATGATTGCAGAGTGCCCACAGCATTGTACCCCAATGATTGCAGAGACCAGCGTGCGTGCTCCCTTCAACCCAATGTACTTACCTGGCGGCGGCGGCTTCTCCCCTCCTCGATCCTTCGTCCTCTTCTGCGGCGGCGGGAAGATGAGCGGCTTCTCCCTCGTCCTCTTCTGCGGCGGGAAGTGAGCGGCGGTGATGGTGAGTGACTGACGCACGGGCACCGCCCCCATTCAGCGATCGATGTCCTGGATGATGATGATTGGTCCAGGCTGGAGACTGGACCAATCACAGCCAGGATATCACGAAGGTGGGGGTGGCCAAGCGCCCTTTCCTGCGCCCAGGTTACGCCCCGAGAAGGCAGCCAATCGGCGCCTTTCTGGGTCGTAACCCCCACCCCCCTTTAGCCACCACATAGGCCGGCGAACCATTTTTTTTTTCTATAACGTGTTTTTTTTCCTTTTTTTTTTAAAAGGGGGCGGCGCCCTCTATGCACGGGCCGCCACTGCTTCTAAAGACAGATCAATGACTGACCATATATACATTTTCTATTTCATGCTCTGTATTAGTTATGATGTGCTTGGTGTATACGGTATAAATTGAATTCTGGTCAGCATGTTTTTTTGTTTTCATGTGTATATCAAATATCTGAAATAATCCAAATAACTGGAAGAACTCAAATCTTACCCTACACACAACCTTACATTCACCACTGCCAACACACAACAACCCTATGCCAACATATGCCCACACATGGCAGCCCTATACCAACCACTGCCCATACAGCAACCCTATACCAAACTATGCATACACCAAGAAACCCTATACTCACTATACTGTCAACATACAGCAACACAAAAAACATTGCCTTCACCCAGCATCACTACCCATACCCAGCAACCCTATATTTACCACTTCTCTAACCCACCAACCTTATACCAATCACTGCACTCACCCAGTAACAAATACCAACCACTGGCTTCACCCAGCAAGTCTATGCCCTCTTTCAACAGCATTATATGCACCACTGCCAACACCCATCAACTGTAAGCCAACTTCCCCCTCATCCAGTACTACTATACCAGTGCCCACACAAAATGCACTATATACACACAAACATTCTTCCCACCACTGTCCAAGCTCAGGAACACTATAAGCACCACTGCCCTCAGACATCAACCCTATACATACAAATGCCCTCACCATACCAACCACTGCCCATACCCAACAGCACTATGTGCACCACCACCCACAGCCATTAATCCTAAGCCAACCATTATACCCTCCACTTCCCACACCCAACAGCACTAAATCAACTGCTCCCCACACCCAGCAACACCAAACAAACCACTACCCACACACTTTAACCTTATACACACACACACCACTGCCCACACCCAACAACCCACTAGCAACTACTTCCCTTACCCATCAACTCTAGACCAACCACAGCCCTCACCCAGCAGCCCTATATCCTCCACTGTCCAAACCCAACACTATATGCACAACTGGCCACAACCATCAACCATATGACCACCACTGCCCTTAACCATCAACCCTTTACCAACCAGCAAACTTATATAAACCATTACCCACACCCAACAGCACTATACCCACCACTGCCCACACCCAGCAACACTGTACCCACCACTGCCCACACCCAGCAACACTGTACCCACCACTGCCCACACCCAGCAACACTGTACCCACCACTGCCCACACCCGGCAACACTGTACTCACCACTGCCCACACCCGGCAACACTGTACTCACCACTGCCCACACCTGGCAACACTGTACTCACCACTGCCCACACCCGGCAGCACTGTACTCACCACTGCCCACACCCGGCAACACTGTACTCACCACTGCCCACACCTGGCAACACTGTACTCACCACTGCCCACACCCGGCAGCACTGTACTCACCACTGCCCACACCCGGCAACACTGTACTCACCACTGCCCACACCCAGCAGCACTGTACCCACCACTGCCCACACCCAGCAACACTATACCCACCACTGCCTAATGCACACAGTACCCATTTGCTCAGCTTTTTCAGCTTCCATTGATGCTCACACTTACTTTCTCTGCCATCTTGCTTCCTTATCAGACAAACTTGTGAACAGCTGAGCTTCTACCTCTTCTTATATAGGAGGTCTTCTGAGGGTGGAGCCAGTCAGGAGGGAGGAGTCACCCCAGTCAGGAGGGAGGAGTCACCCTGGACTGAGAATTGTTCCATTTGCGCTGATTACAGAGAATGAATGAAATGTGGATACGGTGTGACTGAGCATGGGGCGTCCATCGTCACTCTGCTGGGATGTCACCACTCACCACAAACAGCAAGGGGGCAAAACATGACAATCCTCAAATCATTTCTACACCACAAAGGGGGAGATTTACTAAAACTGGAGAGTGCAAAATCTGCTGCAGCTGTGCATGGGAGCCAATCAGCTTCTAACTTCAGCTTCTTCAATTAAGCTTTGCCAAAAATCCTGGAAGCTGATTGGTTTCTATGCAGAGCTGCACCACATTCTCTACTCTCCAGTGTTAGTAAACCGACCCCAAAGCAACAATTTCCATTCCCTGCCCCCCCGCACCTCGCACCCCGATACCAACCACTCCACCCCCACCAGCAACACTATACTGATACACATGACATCACATGAGACCAAGTGCTCAATGTTTATTTTACCCCTAAATAATATTGTATTTTTTTCAAAGCAAAATCCATGCAATATCAGCAGTAATGCCTCATACACACATGCAGATTGTCGGCCAAAAAGATTCGGCCGACGACCGATCGGCCGATTGTAGGCTTGTTAGTATGATGCTTCCGACAGCCGACAGCGCACTTTCGGCCGAACAGAATCTGTCGTGCAAGCATTAAAATTTTTGTATGCCGACACCAGAACGGCCGATTGTTCGCCAGTCAGTACAGAATTCGGCCGACAGACAGCAGATTTGCAAGACTGGGCATGCTCAGAAAAGAAAAAACACACGGAAAGTTAACCATCACATGACATCACTTCTGCAGTCGGCTGTTGTTGGCCGACAAAATTCGTGTGCAGTCTTTTGCACTTTTCAACCGACAGGACAGCACCGGACAAAAGACGGCCGATCGTTCGGCCGACGATCGGTACGTGTGTACGAGGCATAAGTGCCGGTTCACACTTGTGCGGTTTGCGAGATCGCATGTAATTCGGAGCGCACTCCTCCTTCATTACATGCGATCGGAGGTGCGGATGCGAGTTCAGCCATACACTTTGTATGGCTGAATTTGCAGCGCATCCACAGCAAACTCGCACATGAGGCTTTTTTTGAGCCGCATCAGAATCGGATCGCACAGTGGTTCACACACACCAGTGCAATAACATTCTGTGCGAACTTGCAGATCGCACTGCCATATGGGATCTCAACTGGGGGTGTCGTTAACTTTTAATTGACACCCCCTGCATATCGCATATGGCAGTGTGATGGTTCACATATATGCGATGCGGGAACCCTGCAAATCCACTACAGGTTCCCGTATCGCATTCAACTCGCAGGCAGTTCACACTGCCATATACAAATCGCTGGGGGGTGTCAATACAAAGTAAACTACACCCCCAGATCAGTTTGCATATCGCAGTGTGAACTGTCAGTTTGGACATGAATCGGATCACACATGCGAATCGATTCTGGTGCTGACCCAAAAAAGGATCCTGTGCGAGTTGTGTACGAATGCGATGCAAATTTAGCCATACAATCTGTATACAATCTGTATGGCTGAATTTGCATTGCACAGACATCGCATGTGATTGCAGAGCAGCGCGCTCCAAATCTCATGCAATGTCTGTCATCGCACATATGTGAACCGGGACTAACAGGGACTTTTCATGGCGCATCTGCATTCTGTTTCCAGTGCTGCTTTATGCATTGACATACTTCAATAGTCCGCCCAGTCTGCCCAGACAGTATAATCACCTGCTGACTTGGCGCCATCCACAGGCAGCTTCATCAATAATTGAATGCGATGCAATTTTAGGAACAGTACAGAGAATGTTTGTCCAGTTGTTTGAAGTGTAAGAAGACAATGACTTCCCTGCTCTCTTCTCTCGGAGAAGAACTAAAACTGACTGAGGGACTATGGTAGAAACAAGGACTGTCTAGCTTGGATTACACTAACTAGCACAAAACAGGAGGGGAGGACACAGGGAGATAGCAAATCACATAAGTAAACAAGTTGTAGTGGCCCTAAACTACCACTAGATGTCAGCATACTACAGAACACTAACCTGATACAGTTTAGTACAACAGAAAAAATAGATATAGGTGAGACAGAACTAAAAACGCACAACACGACGTGATATCAGCATAAATCATTTATTTCAATGGGCCGACATAATGCATGGAAATGTGCAACAATCCATCCTGTCCTGTGTTCTACACTGCAGCGCATAAACATGAAGAAGCCACATGGGGGGGGGATTCATGTTCATGTAGTGGAATGGATCTTCCTGCAGGACGAGTGTGACCGGCCATGAGGAGAGTTGTGGTGATGAAGGAGTTAAGGGATAGAGACTGCAGGAAGGTGATGTACAGTCTGGAGGAAAGAAGGGAAAGGATGGACACCACCAAATCCTTTCTATACATCAGGAGGGGGAATTTGGATCTGGAGGGCGGCATTTTCTATATGAAGCCAAGATGGAGAAGACGGGGAAATGACCTCCAACTCACCGGAGGAAACTTCCAATCCAATCTTAGAAAGGAATATTTTAGTGAAAGAGTAGTTGATGCTTGGAATGGACCTCCAGCAGAGGTGGGGAGTCAGTCAGCAGTAAGTGCTTGGGACACACAGAGATCTATACTCAGACATAGAAGGGACCAACAAATGTTACAAAGTATCAATCTAAATATGGAGCCGACTGGACGGAGCACTGGTTCCTCCGCTGTCACTTATCTTTGTTTTTCTGTTTCTTTTGTGTGTCATGTGATGTAATGTGTATCAGTATAGTGTTGCTGGTGGGGGTGGGGTGGTTGGTATCGGGGTGCGAGGTGCGGGGGGGCAGGGAATGAAAATTGTTACTTTGGGGTCCGTTTACTAAGGCTGGCCATACACTATACAATTTTCTTATTCAATTTCCTTTAGATTTACCTTAAACTACATAGTGCAGGGGCCTGCCTGACTGCATACAAATTGAAAGTGTTTAGGTTTGACCCTATATTACATGGTTTTGGTAAATCTAAAGGAAAGTTGAACAAGAAAATTGTATAGTGTATGGCCAGCCTAACACTGGAGAGTAGAGAATGTGGGGCAGCTCTGCATAGAAACCAATCAGCTTCCAGGATTTTTTTTGGCAAAGCTTAATTGAAGAAGCTGAAGTTAGAAGCTGATTGGCTCCCATGCACAGCTGCAGCAGATTTTGCACTCTCCAGTTTTAGTAAATCTCCCCCTTTGTGGTGTAGAAATGATTTGAGGATTGTCATGTTTTGCCCCCTTGCTGTTTGTGGTGAGTGGTGACATCCCAGCAGAGTGACGATGGACGCCCCATGCTCAGTCACACCGTATCCACATTTCATTCATTCTCTGTAATCAGCGCAAATGGAACAATTCTCAGTCCAGGGTGACTCCTCCCTCCTGACTGGGTGGGGTGACTCCTCCCTCCTGACTGGCTCCACCCTCAGCAGACCTCCTATATAAGAAGAGGTAGAAGCTCAGCTGTTCACAAGTTTGTCTGATGAGGAAGGAAGATGGCAGATCCAGTGAGTATGAGCGCCGATGGAAGCTGCAAATGGTTTCTGTAGGCAGTGATGGGTGTAGAGTTGTTGGGTGGGGGATGTGGTGCGCTTGCTGCTGTTTAATGAGGAGGGCATGGGGGTTGATGGCTGAGGACAGTGGTGGGTATAGGACTGTTGGGTGTGTTTAGTGGTTTCCTTCTGGTTTATGGATGTGGACAGTGGTGCTTATAGTGATGTTGGGACTGCACAGTTGAGGGTAAAAGGTTGCTGGGTGTAGGGCAGGATATTGGTTATTAATTTTCCATTTATTCATATTTTGGGTGTCCTGGATCCTTTTTTGATGGCTGGGTCTTCTTTCCTGGGTGTTCTTAGTATATGGTATATACTGGTATGGCTCAGACCCTCCTTTTGTGATTCATCATTTCATGTCCAGCCCCTCTGGGTTAATCCATTGTTCTAGATCATTACTGCTTTCCATGCAGGAAAGAAGTTGGGGGGTGGGATACTCAACACCTTACAGATATTTGATGTACACGTGACAACACACGAACATGCTGGCCAGAATTCAATCCATTCAGTACATAACTTATTACTAAACATGAACTCCGGGCAGGCCTTGTGCCGGTCAATAATTGGCCCCGTCTGGCATACATGACATGAACATTATAAGACCTAAAACATATTGTCAGTCATTGATCTGTCATGAGAAGATCTATGCTATCTGCTGGGGATGTCTGAGCTCCCTCCACTCTCCCACACAAAGGATCCAACAAAGTGCTGCAGCCCCCTGAAAATCCCAAATTTAGCCTGAGTACAGAAACTGCGACGTCTCTTCTGTCTATATACAATGTGTAGTCCTCCCCCCCCCCCCCCCTGCGTGTCGATTTATAATGGGTGTAGTAATCACCCCTGTCTATTATACTGGTCGTTGTATTCAACCCCCTCTATTATACAAGTTGTAGTAATCCTCAACCCCCATCTATAATACAGGGTGTAGTATTCATTCCCCCCCCCCCCCTCCCCACCTTCTCTATTATGCAGAGTGTAGTAATCATCCTTCTCCATTATACAGGGTGTAGTAATCATTCCTCCCCCCTCTATTATATGGGGGTAGTAATCATCTTCCTCCCCCTCCCCCCCCCCTTCTCTATTGTACAGCGTGTAGTAATCATCCCCTGTGTAAAAGGAGCAGTGCTACTACCCAGATAGCTCACCAACAAACGACCTCCCGGGTGCCCAATCCACAGCCATTTAACTGAGTACATATGTAGGATGATCTGCACACTAGTAGTTGCTCTTAAAAACAATCTTCATCTTTATTCAGAAACCACAGTGTGAACACAACTGCTAAAAAGATCAGTTGATGCGCTACAGCCTATAAGGCCTTAATCATAATTGTTATGACTAAGGACTTTTAGGCTGTAATGCGTCAACTGATCTTTTCAGCAGTTGTGTTCTGCTGTTCCTGAAATGATTTTTTTTAAGAGAAACTACAGGTGTGTGAATCATCTTTCTACATAGTAATCATCCCCCCCCCCCTTTTTTTATTATGGAGGTAGTAATCGTCACTCCACCCTTCTATTATACAGGGTGTAATTTTCATTTTCCCCCATACAGAATTTTTTCTTGTATAACTTCAGCCTCAAACCCGGTCACAGTGTGGAGGTGGAGGGCTTCATTCTGAAGGACTGTAAAAGGTAGGTAACGTTTCTAGCCTTTATTATACAGTACAATGTAATCTGCTTAGAGCAAATTTATCTCAAACATTTGTGCTTCTATGTTGTGACAAATGTGATCTTGGATAAAACTCTTCCCTAACAGCCATCATATGAAATATGACAACTGATCTAAATTGTCTTCTCTCCTCATGGACCCCACTAACCTATGTAGCTGCAGGCACTGTGGAGACATTCATCAAAATTTTACAGTAGAAAAACACTTAATCACATAACTAGTTATAGGTCCTAAACCTATGAATGTGCAACAAGGAGTGAAAATGTCAAAAGTAGCAGTGACTCCTCAGCTCCCGCATCTCCAAGCACTAGCTCAGTTCACTTTCTCAGCTTAACTTAGTTCAGCTTCCCCCCCCCCCTCTACTAGCAGTACTACTTAGCCCAGTTACCCCTTTCCAAAATCCCTGCTGTGGGAGTGAGAAGTGTCTGCTCACCTTGCTCCTTCTCTCAGCTGCAGCCTAACTCTCCCTGCTCCCAGAAGTTGCTCAGGTCACCCTGCTCCCTAAACATTGACTCAGCAGCTCAGATCACCCTTCTCCCTCCAATTAGGATGGGAGAGCTGAGACCCGACTTGAATGGCTTCACTATATAGACAAATTACTGTGTTAGTGGCCCATACCCCTAATAGTATACACCAACCAGGATAGGAAAGATGGGGCTTTCTAGGCCAATTGGGAGGAGGAGGATCATGAACCACACCAATTTATATAAAAATTGGCCTAGAAAGCTCTTTCCTATCCTGGTTTGTGAATGACTTCACTGTTTCTTGTAAATATTCAGGATGAATTGTTCCACAGTGACTGCAACTACAAATCATAAGTGTGCACCGACCTAGTGCATTACCAAAACCTAATTTTATTAAGTGACTACTCTCGATTGTATGTCCTAAAGAGCAGCTCTAAAAAGCTAATGAGATCCACCATAATCTGCCAATGGCAGAGGGACCTCCTAGCATAAAGGAACCATTGACGTGTTTTAAGGTCAATCCCTCTTCCTCAGAGCAAAATGCATTTGTAACTGAATCCCAGCTTAAATACACAAAAAATGTGTTCACAATAATTAGGGTCCCCCTGGGGTGGGGGGGGGGGGGGTGAGGGATGGGAACACTTGAGCATTTTAACCACTTAAGCCCCGGAGGATTTGGCTGCTCAAAGACCAGGCCCTATTTTAGGATTCGGCACTGCGTAACGGACAATTGCACGGTCATGCGACCCTGTACCCCAATGAAATTGATGTTTCCCCCCACAGAGCTTGCTTTTGGTGGTATTTGATCACATGTGTTCTTTGTTTATAGCAAAAAAAAGCGACAATTTTGAAAAATATCTATTTTTCACTTTTTTTTTTATATGAAATTCCCGAAAAAAAAATCAATTTTTTAACGTTTTAGGCGAATTTGTTTTCTGCTACATATTTTTGGTAAAAATCGCAATAAGCGTATTTTGCTTGGTTTGGGCAAAAGTTATTGCGTTTACTAACTACGAGAGATTTTATGTAATTTTTATTGAATGTTCAGCCCTCTGTCTTCCCCTCTGCTGCGGGAGATTGCTAGTGGCCGGCGGACATCGGAGCCGCTGGTCACATGTGCTGGCTCCCCAGGGAATGAGTGGGGGCGGGAGGGCGCTGCTGGCGGCGTGCGCTCGCCACCTACAGGCTTGTGGGCGAGCGACTTAGTACTACGTCACTTTTCCCAATTTCTAATTTTGAGGTGACAACTAGCATGTCACCTCATAAATGTCTCCGGGTTTTAATTGCAAGATGGCGGCACCGCTTCAACCTGGAATGCACGCCGGATGTCAGAAGTGTGGGGGTATGTGAGTTCCACCCTCCACCTCCGGCTGGCAGAAAACCATTTCTGTCTCTATCATCCAGCCACTTCCTGTAGGGAGAACATAATTTCCAGCCCAACCTATTAGTCTTCTCTGGTCCCCCCTAATCATAGAGTTGGATTGGAGGAGTACTGGAGCCAACTGGAATTGAGATTAAGCAAAGCGCCATCTAATGTGGGGGGGGGGGGGTGCTCACATAAGTAAATAAAAAATTACATGTGTATATAGCCTTGAAGGTAAATTGTAACGGCAATAAAAATTAAATGGTTAATAAATATTCCTGGCCCCTCTCCTGCCAAGTGCCCCCAGAGCAAGCAGTTTGTAATGAGGCCACCCAAGCAGGCTCACTGTCGAGCCACGGTTCTGCATGAACATTCTCACCCAGAGCTGTGGCTCCACCCCACCTCCCTCTCCCCCCAATGACTCTCGCTGTGGTCTCTGCCAATGAGGGACCGTCCCCAGAAAGCCTGGACTCTCCTGCCCATCAGTGGATTGAGATGGGAATCTGGTAAGTATTTGGGAGGGCTGCTGCACAGAGGCTTTTAGAACCACTTTAAGGATACCCATTGTCCCTAGAGAACAATACGATGGTCATGCAAGATTAGCCAAGAGGACAGCCTTCCTTTATTTCTGAAGCACCACACCTGAGCACAGAAGGTTATTCTGATACACTAAAGCCCCGTACACACGATCAGATCATCGAACGATCTGTCGTGTTTTTTTTTTTTTTTTTCTTTTGGCATGCTAATCTGATGTGGAAAGTGAAGAGGTTATTTTAATACGAATTTTCCCGTAGGACAGAATTCTACTTCAGAAGTGATGTCATGTGTTGGATTGCTTTCTATGTGTTCTTTCATCTCTGAGCATGCCCAGTCTTGCTCATAAGATTTTTTCCAGTCAATCTGTACTAATGAGACAAAAATCAGACGCTGTGTTGACGGGACAACAAATTTTATAGCCTGCACATCAGGATTTTGTCAGCTGAAAAGTAAGCGTCGGCTGTCGAAAGCACCATACTAACAATCCGAAAATCGGCAGATCGGTCATCGGATGAAATTTCCCTTCAGATTTTCTTATCGTGTGTACAGGCCTTAAAGCGGAGTTCCACCCAGTGAACGTTTTTTTTAATAAAAATACCCCCGGGACAGTCAGGGATAGTACATTCCACAATGGATAGGCTCTGATCTGTCCCGGGTTGCACTTACCTTTTAGAAAATACTTACCTTGAAAATGTATTCTCCAGCACTGCCATCTCAGGTGTGGGCAGCTTGAAGCCAGCGCAATCCTCTTCTGTGTCCTCTTCCGTCTTCTTCAGTCCCACGTTCCGTCTTCTTCAGTCCCATGATGCACTGCACCGGCCCCACCGTCACTTCCGGTGCCTCAGCGTCATCCCTGCACAGCTTCTGGGCATGCCCAGAAGCTGTTTAGCAAGGTATGACGGCGCCTGCACCGGAACCGATGTTGGGGCCGGTGCAGGCGCATTGATTCCTGGGAGTGATGACGTTCAGCTCCCAGGAATCATTGCAAAGCCAGGAAGTGACGAATCGCCGTGGCCACCGAGGGGAGGAAGAGGAAGTAAGGTGAGTATATTTTCTTCTAAACCAGGTAAGTTAAAAAAAAAATTGCGATTATCCATTTGTTTTTCAGGTGACCCGGAGCGAGAAGATGGAGGTAAGTTTAATTTTAGGGTGGAACTCCGCTTTAAGGCTGCAACTACAAATGTCAGTGAGGGATTATCTTAAGGCTTACTTACTGCTTGTTAGGAGTATATAAATGGCCAGGAAGTCCAAATCCAGGCTACAGGTTCTCTTTAGATATTTCTTGCTAGGATCCTGGTTAATGCATATCCCCATATCTGCTTGGACTACAACAGTTTGCTTGAAAAAATGTATGTCTCCAAAATATTAGCGGATTAGATCATTTGCTATTATGAATTATTAAAAGTGGCAAGAGTACCACTGAAACCCATGGGAGTACCACTGGTGAATGACAAGTACTATATAAAGTCAGCTCAGCAGAATTGCTGTTTCTATTTTTTTTTTTTTTTTTTTTTTTTTTTTTTTTTTTTAGGTTTGCCATAAACTTGGGAAAAGATGAAAAGAATTTAGCGCTACACTTTAACCCTCGATTTGAATTCGGAATGGACAAAAGCACAATAGTCTTAAACTCTATGGTGGACGGTGTCTTTGGAGAGGAGCAAAAGGAAAGCTTGTTCCCCTTCCAGGAGGGGGCAGACACCACGGTACGTCTATGTTGGGAGGGGCAGGACAAATGTTGGATGGGGCAAAGTGGCAACACTGTTCACGTTGGAGACCTAATATCCATCTCTGAATGGTGCAGTAGGCAACCAGTGATGGCTTAAGTCAGGAATCCTCAAACTACGACCCTCCAGCTGTTGCAGAACTACACATCCTATGATGCATTGTAAAACTCTGATATTCACAGATATGACTAGGTATGATGGGAATTGTTGTTCCTGAACTGGAGGGCCGTAGTTTGAAGACCTCTGGCTTGGGTGAAGGGTAGATAGGCTCTGCTATGATGGTCTCCCCCTTCAGCTCATTCCATGAAGGATGAGAACCTCCCACATAGGAAGATCCAATGGATTCCATGTTGCAATTGTGTACTATGATACAATTATCAGCTTGCAAAATGTTTTCGTGTAACATTTAATTTCTATTGTGTGTATGCATGTGTTATTAAAAATGTTATGGTTATAGGAAGAGGAGGAAATGGGGATCAGGAAATCTTGGCATAAAGTCCCCTGTAAAGGCTCCATTCTGGGAGTAGTGGGGGGGCTAGCTGGGAGCTCATTCGCATCATGTTTAAATGTTTAATTTTGTGGGGGGGGGGGGGGGGATACAGGGAATGGATATTACTGCTGATGGGATGTATTCTTTTACTCCCCAGTCATAATAGACGGGGACCCCTGTCAAGGACACATATGAATTGGAGCCATGGCTGAGACAGAGGCAGATGGGGCCCTTATCAGGACAGATGTATGTTGGGAGTGGGATCCCTGGAAGGTGGAGATCATTTCAGTTTAGATGCAAGAATTGGATACTTTGCAGACATTGCTTGTTCGTGGTGATTTGCAAATGACAAACAGTATTGAAAATAACTGAGAGGCATAACCTTCCCATTTTTAAACTCTAATCAAATGTTGAGCCCAGTCCCTTTTGACATTAAGCCTTGGATTCCTGGTCAAGTGCCAGAGCCTCGGTGCATAATGGCATCACAGTGCTCTTGCCTTTTTGGCATGTAGAGTAGACTCTATGTAGCTGGCATGGCACACTGCAGCCTTTCTCAACCTTTTCACCCCAGAGGAACTCCTAAAAATTTCCAGCTCTTGGGGAGCCCTGCTTATTGGTAGTCTGTGTGAGAGAAGATGTCCATTGCATTGGTGGTCCATGGTAAATGCCCCACTTGCAGTGGTAGTCAAAATGCTGTTCTTACAGTGAGCAAAAAAGGGCATTGGTGTCACGAAGCTGGCCCCGCTAATTGGTGTTGGGCCCTGAAATAAGCAGGCACCATCAAATGAGAGAATCAGCCCAAGCTCAAGAAACCTCTGAAGGTGAAGAACCCTGGGTGAGAATGGCTGGTGCACAGGGACTCCAAGCTAGGCAACAGCTATTGATCTCCTGATGGTTTTTTTTTAGGTGACAGATGAACCATCCTCAGACCACAAACCACAAAAACTTAGAAGCACATCCTTTCATTTTTTTTCCATTAACAATTTTCTGCAACGTATAAATAAAACAGAAGATAAATGCACATCATATGACGGAAAGATGTTTTTTTTGAAATGACCGGTTTGGGTGGTAGTCTTTGTCTGTGGCCAACACTCATTGACTTTATACAGAGGCGTAACTAGAACCTTCAGGGCCCCGGTGCAAGAAACCATGAAGGGGCCCCCCCCGGACCCCTGGCCGGGGGCCCTTCCCTTCAAACCCCGGGCTCTTCCCACTGATCCTGGGGCCCTTTACTCCGCTTGCGGGGCCCTTTATTGCGGTCCCACAGCGGGTCCCTTTCACAAGTTTTGCAATGGGCCCCCTTCCTGCCATCTTGGGGCCTCCCCACGGTGGTGGAATGCCAGGGCCCGGTTGCAAGTGTGACCTTTGCGATCCTGGAAGTTCACCCACTGGTGTCAGTAGTTTTTATTTTTTGGTATTTTAATTGTATTATTTTTTATCATTTTATTTTTTTACAATGTCACTGACAATGACTCTGTCCATTTAGAGAAGCAAGGAGCTGGTAAATTACATATTTACCGCCCCCTTCCTGGTTCTCTATTGTTACACATCCCCTGCAGCAGCCGGCAGGAAAGGGGAGGGATCACAGTGGGGGGGGGGGACCAGGGGAGCACACAGGGGCCCAGAGACAGCAGAACACAAGTGAACTGGATAGGAGGAGTGGCGGGGGCAGCATACAGAGGATCCAATCTCCTCCATTTTCTTTCTGCAGCTACAGGAGGAAAAAGGAGGACAGTCATTTCTCTACATGCTGACCCCGCCTCCCCTCCTATCCAATTCTGGGCCCCCTGGAGCATTGGGCCCGGTTGCAATCGCAACCCCTGTAGTTACGCCCCTGACTTTATAGTCCAGCAAGCTGACACTGTACCATCTCTTTTCTTACAGGTTTGCTTCCAGTTTGAGGAAGACAAGATCATCATACAATTATCTTCCGGAACCCCGTTCTCATTTCCAGTCCGCTCTCCCATAGAGGAGATCTCCTACTTGTCCTTGGAAAGCCTCCGGCCCAAGTCCATCAGACTAAAATGAAGAATCTGCAATAGGAGCTGCCTGCCCCCACATGTCCATTTCCAGGCTCTGTGAAACTTCATAGTGGGGGGGTTTCCTTTAGTTTTGTAAACCCCTCCCTCCAAACTGCATCCTTGCTGCTCATGTAACCGTACATTGTGATTTGGTCCTTTTACTAGAAATGAAATTTCATCCACATTTCAAATAAAATCCAATGAGCTCTATTGTGTCGGATCATATCAATCATTTTCTTTAGTGCTAGAATATCTTTGGATTGATTGCTGTAGTCTATAGGCAACCTATGCCTGCTGTTTGAGGTTTGTTGCATTACTTTTAAAAGTTACATAGGGGGAGATTTATTAAACCTGGAGAGTAGAGAATGTGGTGGAGCTCTGCATAGAAACCAATCAGCTTCCAGGTTTTATTGTCAAAGCTTAATTGAAGAAGCTGAAGTTAGAAGCTGATTAGCTCTCCATGCACAGCTGCAGCAGATTCTAAAAGTCCTCCAGTTTTACTGAATCTCCCCCTTAGTAAACAAAAGGGTGCTAATGCTTCATTTTCTGCCTGCATAGTCTCATTTCTTGGATTTCCAGTAAAACCGTGAACCTTTTTTTAAATATTTTCTGTGTCCAGACTTAAGGCCCGTACACACGTACCGATCGTCGGCATACAAACGTCGGTGGACGAAGGATCTGCCGATTGTACGCGTGTTAGTATGGTGCCTCCGACAGATGTCTGCGCACAATCCGCGGACAAAAGTCTTTCTTGCAAACATGAAAATATTTGTATGCCGACACCAGAACGGACGATTGTTCGCCTGTCAGTACGCAATTCTGCCGACACACAGCTACAAATCCCAACACGCATGATCAAACCAAATGAGTTCCCGGAAGAATTTTCTCTAGTAAACTCAACATTTTATTCAGAAAGAACTTTCGGCTCGCGGAAGTCCAAGAAATAGGTGAAATGCGGAGCACATGCTCATCTTGATAAATGTGAGAAGAAGGAAGATGCTGCTCATAATGCCATACTTTTCTAATAAAAAGGCATGTGTTCTGTTATGATGAAGATAATGTTTGTCTATTCTATCTGTTCTATCAAATTTTAGAATTAAATAATTTGAACTCTTCACCATTATTTTTGTATTTTCACACCAAAGATCTAACTATTGATATGACCCTTTATTCTTTTATGAATTAATGTCTAAAACATATTTTTCAGGTTATGCACAATATTAAACATGTTAACAAATTCAGATAGGCCATTTTTTATTTTCAATTTTCTTTATTTTTTGGATCTCAGCAAAAAAAAAAAAAAGCAAACATCAATACTTTCCGTATAATAAACTAAACATAAAAAAGGTCCATTTGGACAAAATTAAACTAGAAACTGGCAAACAGGGGTAAAGTAAATAATAGGGGGTTACAAAAATTAAAGTTGGTGATAGCTATAATCAGGTTGCCATGAGGGCAGGTTTGGATCCTGCTGGCCATATTGCCACTGGCCATGTGGCATTTGGCGAGGTGGTGGGTGTTGTGGAGGTGGAGGTGGAGGTGGAGGTGGAGGGCACGGGTGCTCCTGGCATGCATGGCTGTGCTCATTAAGTATGCCGTTTTCAGCGTTTTGCAGCACATCCAGAATAATTTTTCTGGCATACTGACACTGCCTGAGGTCCACCTTATCCAGGATTTTGGCAGTCATATTCCCGAAGGACTCATTTGCCTCCGGTTTCCTACGGAGGGCTATGGTGGCCTCCTGTATGAATTCATCTGTGATGTCGTCTATGTGTTTCCTCTTTTGCCTCCGTTTGGCAGGAGGAGGTGGTGGTGGAAAGAGTTCCGCAGGCTCCTCAGGCTCCACAGGCTCCCCAGGCTCCTGGCTGCAACCTGGCTCCTCCTCAGTGACACTTCCCTGTTGATGAAATGAACAATTGATTAGAATGTTATAGTGTATATAAAAAGTCATGTTTGTTATATTATTGTGAACAAATAGCAGACTTTACATACAGTGGCATATCTAGGGTCTCCAGTGCCCTTGTTGAGGAGCTGTATTTGGCAACAACCCCCCCCCCCCCAAGATCAATGGAAAACTGTAACCCACCCCCCCAAAAAAAAATTAAAGGGCATTAAAAGTTTCTAATTTGCCCCTTGTTTGCCCAGTGTAGAGCTCTCTAGTGGGCAATCATTGTCTCAGGTGTGAAAAAGAAAGAGAGGGTTGAGAGATAGAGAGAGGGAGAGAAAGAGGGGGTGTGAGAGAGAGAGGAGGGGGTTGCAGAGAGAGAGGGGCCTGAACTTGCAGAGGGCTTGATGTAGGGCATTGAGGGTGAAGCAGTGCAGGGAAACATGAATAAGGAAGCCACCTGCCTTGCTGACCCAGAGTGAGAGACCAGAGACATGGAAGCAAGGATGGATGTATCATTTGCAGGAGCTGTTAGTTTTGTATTAAAAAAGGTTGAGCCAGAGGAATGCTGAGGCTACAGCAGTGTTTCTAAGGATCAGAGGTGTGCTGGGGATGCAGCAGTGTTTGTAAGACCGGAGGGGTGCTGGGGATGCAGTGAGAGGCAGTCTCAGTCTCCTGGTCTTTTGGCTCAGCTGCTCTCAATGTTTTACACCTGCATGAAGCAGCTCTCAATGTTTTACACCTGCATGAAGCAGCTCTCAATGTTTTACACCTGCATGAATCCGCCTGCAAACTGGGGGTTCTGGGGTGTGCAGGCTGAGTGGATTGTTAAAATAAACAATAAAACAATGCCAATGTTTTTGTGACCCACCCCCCTTGGCCTGCGCCCCTGGCGGTTGCCTGTCATGCCAACCCCTTGCTATGCCCGTTTACCTAAAGGGTCAATTATGGTTTAGCTTATAATTTTGTTACATGATTACATTTTAGCAGACAATATATTGTGAAATGCCATACCTGAGTAAAACTCTCCTCCAGGAAATCCTCATCCTGGCTTGGATCTACCGACACTGAGCCCTCTGCCGATGTAGAAGGCAGTGTAGAAATTGACGGCCTGGATTCCAAGGTGTCTGCCAGGAACCGCATGTTATCATAGTACCACAGCCGTGGTACATGTACATTCCGTGCCCCTGCTCCAGACTGGGTGGACTCCTCTATTTTTTTTAACTCCCGCCTGTAGGCAGTACGAATACTGTTTATTTTTTTGCGTATATACTCAAAATTTGCCCCAGGATAGACGGGCTTGTAGAAGGCCACCAAATGTTCCATGGCCTGTTTTCGGAGTTTTCGATTTTTATAATCCGCGGACTTCACTTGCCACAAACACGGCAGTTGCCTGAACTCATCAATAAAACTTATTAAAAAGTTGTGGGTGGTGAAATTGTCCACCATATTGCAGGACAGTATATGCCTGCAAGACACAAAACAACACAAAACATATTAAAATAGCATGTATTTTGGCACATAATAAAGATATTCCTAATAAAAGCTGTATAGGGCCCAAAACACACACTTTCTATTAAAAGAGTCGTACCTTTGTTTGTGGGGAAAAGTCGTGATTCGCCGCTCGATCGTGCTCCAACTCTCGATATGTCCGCTAGCGAATCGTCGGCCGAACGATCTGGCGTCCTTTAAATACAGCGCAGGCGTCAACTCCTCCTCCAGTGGCGGGCTTGTGCAGGGGTGTGTACGTGCCGAAGATCAGGCCTACATGCGACACTCACACCTGAGGCAGTGGAATAATAATTGTTTAATTAGGAACCATGTCTCAACAATCTGGGAGCTCAATTAGTGGGGGCCGAAGTGATTGGGCCACCCGAAAATCAAGGGCTACACCCATGTCAAAGCCAGAAATGGTGGAGATGGTCTCCATTTTAGAAAAAATGGATTACGATGGAAAGTTGGCAAATTACGAGCGGCCCAATGCCAGGAAAGATGGCATCATGGACAAGGTGGTGGCCTGTTTGGTCAGAAAATTCGGTGTCGAGCGATCGAAAGATCAGATTAGGAAACGATGGTCTGACCTCAAACACCGTGAGCAGGATCAGCTTTCCCAAATCCATCGGATTTTGAAAAAAAGTAAGTTTTATTTTTTCTTTATTTTTTTAATCATGCAATATGTTTTTTATAATTTTGTGTATGTTGTATTAACATGTCTAGATTATAATGTCTATGTAAAAAGTTAGATTACTCATTTTAGTTGTCATGTCGTGATTTGATCGATCTATTGTTGATGTTTTAGTATATGACATTAAAAGTCAGGAAGCCATAGTGAAAAATATATGTATTGTGTTGCAACGAACGTTCTTTCCCGCACGAATCTTCTCAGCAAACATTCCTATTAATCACAGATTATTATTCAAACCTTTAAATAGGAGAAAAACGTAAACTCCGTGCCAAACAGTGGGAAAGGAGGAGGAGAGGTTTGGCAGCTCCATCTGCAGTGGAGGAAGAAGAGGAGGACATGGGCACAGAAGGTGGCACAGATTCCACTAAAGGTAATTGGTTCCTATGCACTGTCAAACATTAATGTACCATATTTTTCGTAGATAACCATGTACATGTCTTCATATTTGTTACTAAAAGAGCTATCAAGCAGGGCACCATGTCCTAACAAATGTACCTCTTGTGACTTTTATGATATGGCCAATGTTTTGTATTATGTAGATGAAGACATTATGCCGGAAATAATCCTGGTGGAGCCTACAAGTGACCAGACACCAGAGCAACAAGAAGGTTGGTAGTCACAGATTTTTGTGTAGTGGGATCATAGAAATATGTGTATTTGCAATGATTGTTTAACCTTATATTCTTGTATTCCCTTACAAATTTACATTGCAGATGTTGCATCATGCCAGGATGTGGCATCCCCAGCCAGGTCAGAAGCCCGATCTCCTGGCAACGTGCCAAGCAGCATGGAAGCCAGTTCAGAAACTGTGGAGGAACCAGGACCAAGTGTCCAAGAGCCAATTGTGTGCCCACGTAGGTTTTTTCAGAATGATTTTTATCAGTGTTATTTTTAGCCTCCAATTTACAACACTAGTTCCCTATGGGAGCCTCTTTATTTGAATGGAAGTCGCACCGTAAGTCGGATCAGGATGCTCTGACTTGCGGGGCCACTTGCGTTGTGAAGATTTTTGAGGGGGAACTACACCAAAAAATTGAAGAACCCACCGTGGGTGTCCCCCCAAGTTCACAACCAGGCCTTTTGTGTGTGGTATTGAGTTTGAGGGTATGCCCACAACAAAAAGACAGCGTGGGTTACCCCCAAAACCCCTACCAGACCCTTATACAAGCATGCAGCTTGTCAGGCCAGGAAAGAGAACGAGCAAGCGGACCAAACACCCCCTGGACCACAGCAGGACACATGCCCTCAACATGGGGGGGTTTTGTTGCTTTGGGCCAGGGGGCCTCTGCACCGCACACCCAAAAGCACCTTACTCCCATGTAGAGGAGGACAAGAGCCTCATCCCCACAACCCTGTCTGGTGGTTTTGGGGGGTCATGCGGCCAGGGGGTTCCTAGGACTTTGGAAGCAACCTTTAACAAAGGGTGGCCCCCAGATCCCAGACCCCAATCACTATGTGAATGGGTATGGGGTACATAGTACCCCTACACATTAACCACATAAATGGAAGTGTATGTGAATAACGACAGGAGACGTTTATGAAATGTTCTTAAAGATCTTCATCCGGTCTTCTCCACTCTGCTCTTTGGATCTTCTCCTCTCCAGTCTTCTGCTGTCCAATCTTCTGCTCTTATGTTGTCTGCTCTTTTGCCCTAGGCTCTTCTTCTTCCTCCTGTCCTCCTCCAATGCTGTTGCCGTGCATTCTGCCCGTCTCTGGTCTCTGCATCTTAATATATATACATTACAACCATGCCCTCACAATGACGTCATCATGCGTTCACACCCCTAATGAATATATAGTAAGCTCAGGAGACCGGCAGAATCATCAGCAACAGCATTGGAAGAGGTCAGGAGGAAGATGAAGAGCCTAGGGCAAAAGAGCATAAGAACAGGGTAGGTATTAACTCGAGAGGAATTTAAAGATTACCTGCACACCAAATGTTTCTATATTATGACCTCATGTAGGTGATTCACATTGACTCCGTTGTATTTTATTTTCCAGATCATGTATTACACACTTGCACATTGGCCAAATTGACCCGTGAGGCTCTTCAATGCTGCTCAGACCTCGAGCAAATAAAAGAGACTGCAACGGCATTGCAAGGAAAGATGCGTGATTTTGTGGACATGCTTGCCAAATTTTAAAAATAATTATTATAAAATTTTTTACAGTTTGTATTGGGATGTTCCCATTTTTATATAATATTTTAGGCCAGTTTTATGACACTCAGATGTTAAAGAGTGTACCCAAGTTTGGGAAAAGCACTTTCCAACACCCTAACCCTAACCCTAACCCTAACCCTAACCCTAACCCTAACCCTAACCCTAACCCTAACCCTGTGAATGTTTGATACTAAAACATTTTTACATTCAACAATGTGTGTTCAATTCTTTATTAGACTTTCGTTGGGGGGTCGAGGTCTAAAGCTGTGTAAAGAAGCACTAAATGTATGATGGCTGTCCTATTCACATACTTACATGTTAATGAAAGCATTTTGGACACTGCCATATGCAAGTTGCTGGAGGTGTCAATGAAATGTTAAAGATACCCCCAGTTTTAACGCATATCACAGTGCGATCTGACATTTCACACAGGATCGGAGCACACAAGTTTGAACGACTGTGCGATCCTATCCTGATGCGGCTGAATAAATGCATCATGTGCGACTTTTGTGCGAGTGCAGTGCGAATTGAGCCATACAAACTGTATAGCTGATTTTCGCATGAACATCTGATCGCATGTAATAAAGGAGCAGTGCGCTACGATATTACATGCCATCAGATGTGCAGTGTGAATTGAGACATACACTTTGTATGGCTACATTCGCACTGAACACGCATACAAGTCGCACATGACCCTTTATTTCTGATGTATCTGGATTGGATCGCACAGTGCTTAACACTTGTGGAATACAATCCTGTGGAAAAAGTAAGTGGCGGGTCACCCTTATGCAATGCTGGAAGGCTGCAAAGTCGCAGACTTCCCGCATCGCATAAGTGTGACTCAACACTCAAGGTACTAGCAGTCCTAGGATTCAATATGGCATTGATATTGCCAGTAGCAATCAGTGTAGGGAGATCAGTGTAATCTATAGTGTATTGCTTGTTCGTTGCTCTAGTTCACTTTCCATTACCTGTATATATATAACACTTTGAGATGAACAATGATCAAGTTTCACATAACACTGACATATCCTAACATTGGTGGGCAGTGAGAAGGATGTCATAAATGAACACAACATAACAGGTGTAGGTACTTTGTTAATACCCTAATGTATTATCTGAAATATATAGTATGGGCAACTTCTGGACAATGAACACCAATATAAGGTGACATTAGATGAACCTTGGGTGTGACCTAGTTCTCAATGTGACAGGGTTTGTGTACATTTTGTGGGGTGCAGAAGGCCCTTGTATTTACACCACTGGCTAAAAAATAACACATGGCCATCATCACTTTGGATCAGCTGGTGAGAGACTACAGTCAAGAAACACACTGATGAATGTATTAACCCTTCCAAAGTCACACATATATAACACATGATTAACCCAAATAATTGTGTTTGGCATATGTGCCCAAATGATTATAATCCACAATACAGAATCATTGCAATTTTTGTTTAATGTGTTGAAAAATAATATATCTCTGACATTTATCTTGTGTGTCCAATCTTTAACAAGATTAATGTGTTTGTGACAGTGATTGCTGCCAGGACACAGCTCCTCTCCCCACGAAATAGTCCAGATATTCCTGGCGGATCTGACGGGCCCTGTGTGATGCCAATGCTGACCGTCCAACTTCCATTGACGTCATGGACTCCACTTGGTTAGAAGGTTGGGCCTCTCCACTTGTACCTGGCATAGCAGGGTCAGTATCCAGTTGCTGCAAGACATAATTTTGTGCATTCCTGCGTAGGAAGTTGTGCAAAATGCAGCAACACAAGACCACATTATCCACTTTGTACAGTGCCAGGTTTATGGACGTCAGGAATATCCGGAACCGGTTGGCCATTATCCCGAAGGCATTCTCCACAACTCTGCGAGCTCTGGACAACCGGTAGTTGTAAATCCTTTGGTCTGGGGTGAGGTTCCTCTGAGGGTAGGGCTTCATGAGATGCTCCCCAAGCGCAAAAGCCTCATCTGCGATAAACACAAAGCTCATACCCTCAACAGTTTGCTCCCTGGATGGCAGGTTCAGAGTGCCGTTCTTTAGACGACGAGCGAACTCCGTCTGATCAATAACTCCCCCATCCGAATTGCGGCCATTTTTGCCAATATCCAAAAAAATAAACTCATAGTTTGCATTAACTATGGCTAGCATGACTATACTAAAAAAACCTTTATAATTATAATAAAATGTGCCGGAATTCGGAGGGGGGACAATGCGGACGTGCTTCCCATCAATAGCACCCCCACAATTGGGAAAATTCCACTTCTCCAGAAATTGATCAGAAATCTCCAGCCATTGCTCTGCGTTTGAAGGAAACTGTGGGGAAAAAATAAAAAAAAAAAAAAAAAAATTAGTGCTTGAGCACATCACATTATTAATTACACACACAGTTGTCTGTTAAATGCTTATGCAACTTGCTAAAAAAATATACAACAGGAAGGCAAAGGTTTGGATATGGGGATGTAACATCTACATACATTTATTTTCAACCTCCTATTGTTCTTATATTGTAAAGGGCCATACACACTAGAAGATTCTCTGAAGACTTTTTCGTGCAGATTTAACTTTTCTATGTAGTGCAAGGGCCTACCAGATTGCATAGGATTTGAAAGTGTTTGTTGGACCTCATATTATTTGGTTTTGGTAAATCGGAAGGATAAATTGTTCTGACAATCTTCTAGTGTGTATGGCCCATTATACTCACCAGCTAGAGCTGAGATTTACAAACTACGGCCCTCCAGCTGTTGCAGAACTACACATCCCATGAGGCCTTGTAATTCTCTCACATTCACAGACATGACTAGGCATGATGGAAATTGAAGTTCGTGAACAACTGGTGGGCCATAGTTTGAAGACCTCTGAACTTGAGCTTTGGTATATGCTGACTTTGAGATTTAGCATGTGGGTGGGGGGATGGGTAAGTAAAACTGGGCATTTATACATCAATTAGGGCTTGTGGTCAGTGAAGGTTTTAACATCATTACATAAACATACAGAATCATAGGTGGGAATGGATGGACTGATGTATTTTAGATAAATCATTAACTAGGTACTAAAACATTGGCCAAGGAATAATTGTTTGAGGGAAAGCAATAAAATGACCCAAATTCAAAATACTGTTAACAGGCAATGCGTTTAGGGACACATAGGAGAGAATGGTGGGGTGGTTAGTGGGTAATTTTACAAATGGTTAAAGATAATCTACATCTTTACTACTATGTGCATGCGGACAGAGGGTAGTTTACAAATAATGGCCTGTGTCAATTGCTGTACATCCAAAAACATCATAATTCAGGTGAAACTAGTAATACATGTAATGTAAAAAATAAAACATACCTTGATATAGTCCTTCTGCAAGACCTTGATGATGGCAGAGCAGGTCTCAGGGATGATGACTCCAAGTGCTTGGGGGGAGATGCCTGTGGTGAACTTCAGATCCTGCAGGCTTCTCCCTGTTGCAAGATACCTCAACGTCGCAATTAACCTTTGCTCAGGAGTAATTGCAAGCCGCATACAAGTATCCTGCTTCAGAATATAGGGGGACACCAGGGCAAGAAGACGGTAAAAGATGGGATCCGTCATCCTCAAATAATTCCTGAAGTCATCAGGATTATTTTCCTGGAGCTCCCTCAGCAAGGACATATGAGAAAATTGATCACGGTTAAGCAACCAATTTTTCGTCCAGGAGGTCCGCTTCTTCTTCCTATTGCTCGTACGTCGTCTCAGAGCCAAAACTCCAACACTAACGACAGCAACGGACGAATTCACGGTCGCCATAATAAATTCTCGAACGATGTCTCGGAAAATAGCGAAATGTCGTCAACCAAACAAATGCTACCGAAATCAGCGCGAGATGCCCAGAAGGGTCACGGCCAAACACTCACTTCCTCTTTTGTAGCGGCGAACGTGCGTGGAACGTACTGACGTCATTTTCTGTCGGAAGACAAATGTCCTGGGCAAGTTTGGAGCACTTTTCAACAGACAAACAACAAACACACCAGCCGCGAACATTTGTAGGACGTTCCGTCGGCCGACGATCGGTACGTGTGTACGGGGCTTTAAGCTGCATACAAAAAGTTATTCCAAGCTTTAACCATATAATTTCAACAATAACATGCTAAAAAGTGCAATTTCACACGGACAAAACTCTTTATATATATATATATATTAAAACAGTAGCTGCAGTGGATTTGCCCAGTACAAGCAGGGGTAGGGTATGGGTAGTAGTTGTGGCAGTAAATGTAGTAGTACCCTGGTATGGACAGGGGCTGTGCTGGGGGGTAAGAGTTACTGAGCAGTTTAGTCTCAGTGTCAGGGTAGTAGATTAGAGGGCAATAGATTAGGGGTAGTACTAAAAACATAGTAAGAATGGTGGTAAAGTGGGGGTAGAAGTAACACTGCATAATATATACTGTGTATGTGGTTATACCGTCTGTGTAGCTTTGGTTGTAAACCTTTTGGTGTTACAACACAAACTCCTGCAGACGGTCAGTATAAGCGGTCGAATATGTCCATAGGAGTAGGCAGTTACACACTGACAGGAAGAGACAATGCACTACTTGGGGTGCTCAACAGTACCTTGGTAGTTGAGAATTGCAAAGGCAGTCTGTAATTGTAGTTCTACCATTCACAGTACAGCCATGGTCAAAAGTTTTGAATTTCAGTTTGCTGCTTCAGTGTTTTTTAGGTCTTTTGTCAGATGTTACTGAAGTGTAAAATGCAAGCATTCCATAAGTGTCAAAGGCCACAATTCCAAGTTTATACAATGTCACCATTTGCAGTGTTGACCCTTTTTCAATTACTCTGCATTTCCCCCTGGCATGCTGTCAACTTCTGGGCCGCATCCTGACTGAAGACAGCCCAATTTTGCATAACCAATGCTTGGAGTTTGTCAGATTGGATTTTTTTTTTTTCGCCCACTTTCTTGATTGATGGATCTGCTGGGAGGTGGCCATGGCTTGTGGGTCCTGCTGGCCACTGGTCTGTAGGTTCTGCTGGGTGCTGCCCATGGCCTTTGGGTCCTGCTGGCCTGTAGGTTCTGCTGGGAGTTGGCCATAACCTGTGGGCCACAGGCCATGACCAGCTCCTAGCAGGACCCACAAGCCGTGGCCAGCAGGACCCCACAGGCCATGACCAGTTTCTAGCAGGACTCCGCAGGCCGTGGCCAGCAGGACCCACAGTGTTGAGGGCTATTTTGAGGTTGCTGGGTGGGCTATTTTGAGGTTGCTGGGTGGGCTGTGGGCTTTTTTGAGGTTGCTGGGTGGGCAGGATAAACAGGGGTTATGTAGATGGGATGTGGGTGTCAGGGTCTCACCTCAAAAATGGCAGCTGCCAACTCAGCAAGTCCCTGCATGGCCTCCTCCAGTCCTGGGGGTGGTGGATGCGCCTGTCCTGGGGTTAAGTAAAATTACCAGTGCTCAGCCCCACAGCCTCAATCAATTCAAATGTGTCCTCCCTAGCGCGCCCTGCCTCAAAGATCTGGGAGTTGTAGTTTCCTGTCTGGCTGCGCTGCTCTCAAGTCTCCACCCACCGGGAGATTGAGCATGGCCGTGGACTACAACTCCCAGAATGCATCCGCACTGTCAGCTAGTTAGCGGCCGGACGCTGCAGAAGCCAAAAGAAGAAAAAATAATTGTGAAGGCAGGAGACTGTCCGCGGCCAGTGGGCCGCATTGCCTGCGACTCCGGGCCGCAGGTTGGACATGCCTGGGCTATATTATCATCGGATTGGATAGTACACACGCCTTTGTATTATTGCATCTGGTAAGGGGCTCATTCATTCATGGTAGAGGTCTTCGCTGTACTCACCCATTACATTTGAAGTTTTTCACTTTGGAGATATATCACAAGCACTGTGGATTTGAAAGGACTTTATTCATTCAAGGACTCACTGTTGTGTTTTACCATTGATTGTGCTATTTGGTTGAGCACATAGGTTTACCACTGAGATTTTGCAATATTGATTTAGAGGACTTTGTCCTCTCTGATTATATATATATATATATATATATATATATATATTCATTTAATTATTGTTTAATCACCATTTTGCTTTTAGACATTACCAATTTATTGATTTGTCCCTATATATTTTTACTATATAATAAGACACATCATTGAACAGTTTAGCGCACCTGATACACCTTTTTCACTCAACACTTTTCTGACGCAAGCCAACGCTCACTGACTCTCAGAACACACACTGTAACTGAATAGAAGTGCTGAATCCTCGACTTGGGGTCCAGAAGATCCAGGACTGAATATTGTAGAATTGCTGCACTGCAAAGTCACTGAATGCTCTCTCAGGCCGAACACTGGCTTGAGGTAGTATTTTGTAGATTCCTGTATGACTGCAGCTCTCAACTGAACACTGTACAATTCAGGGCCCAAACTGCAGGCACCCTCTTTAACCTTAAACTCTTCAGGGTCCAATGACTATGTACCCCCTCTGTCACTTCAAAGTCCTCAACCTAGGTACCCCCTTTCACCACTAGTTGGCATTGGATCACCGAACCTCTTCCGGAGTGGTCCCCTCTAACTTCAGGCAGACCCCAAGGGGCAATCCTCAGTACTCACGACCTGTGTAGGCTTTCTTGGGACTGGACCCCTTTGACTCTCCGCAGGTTCTCGGCACACCATATCACCTCAGCTTAGCTCAGCACTTTCTGGATCTGCAGGAAACACCCCGAGATCCTCTTCCTCAGACAGGAGGAGAGACAGCGGTTCTCTCCCTCCTGGGACTCTGCTCCCGCCAAAGACATTGTGTCATGTGCCTCCCCCAAACTTATACACACTCCCGGAATCCTTTGCAGCATAATCTGCCTTCTGGGGTAGTTACAAGCCTGGATGTGTCCCCTGATTGGGTTTCCTCCACTGCCCTATGAGAAGCCTCTCACAGGAGCCATTGAGGAGACTCCCCCCTTCAGCAGGCACACCTGTAAACCATGACATCCTGTCTAAGCAAATCACAGCCCTGCTGTTAGGCAGACAAGGCCCACTATACATTTACCGAGCACCTACCGGTAGGGTGCTACATAACCATAACTTACAAAGCCATTCATAGCTTGGCACCCAGCTACATTACTAAACCGGTTTTAAAATACCAACCGACTTGTTCTCTTTGTTCCTCCCAGAACCTCCTGCTCTCAAGCTCCCTTGTAACCTCTTCCCATGTCCACTTCCAGGACTTCTCCCATCCTCCCAATCTGTCCGACTATCTCCCACTTTGTCCTCTTTTAGACGATCCCTGAGAACAAATCTCTTCAGAGAAGCCTATCTGGCAACCACCTAACAATTGTACTTTTATTTTTCTCCATCAGCCCATACCCCATAGTTATTACCTCTTGACCCTCCCTCTTAGAGTGTAAGCTCTAACGAGCAGGCCCCTCTGATTTCTACTTTATTAAAGTGTATTTGTACTGTCTACCCTCAAGTTGTAGAGCGCTGCGTAAACTGCCAGCGCTTTATAATAATGTTACATCTAATACTATATAAATACAGTGCTGCAACCTCCACTTCTTTACCATTACTCTAGGTTTTTACTCCTAACCTTACACTGATACTAAAGCTGCTCCAGAAACTTCTACCCCCAGCACAGCCCCTGTCCATACTGGGGTACTACTACATTCACTGCCACAACTACTGCCCATACCCTCTTACTGGGCAAATCCACTGCAGCTGGCCTTTCTGTATTTGAGAAGTTTGGACCTTGTGAAATTGCAGTTTTTTTTAAGCATGTAAATGTTAAACGCGTGGAATAACTCTTTATTGGGGTTGCCACCTGTATAGGATTCACCTGGACAGTCCGGGTTTTGAAACATATGTCCGCCTGAAAACTGGACACATTCAAACCGAATCATGGCTCACAGCTGGAGAGAGGATTAGGTGATCTCATACCTCCAGCCTGTAGGGGGCGATAGAGTCGGCACAGACTGAAACCTGTCTCAGCGGCACTGCCAAGGAAGAGTTAACTGTGTGGAGACATGAGGAACTTCTTTGCAGGTATTAATCAGTGATTACGGAGGAAAAGGGGGGAGCTCTGGTGGGCACACTCGATGAAAAGGGGGGGTGCTCTGGTGGGCACACTCGATGTAAAGGGGGGGTGCTCTGGTGGGGACATCAGATGCAAGGGGGGGACACCAGATAAGGACTCCTTATGTAGCCTGGCTCTATTTTCTTTTACATGAAATATGGATGGGTTTGGCCTACTTTTATGTGATGTTAGAGAGCAATTTGGACCTCCGCTGGAAAAAAAGTTTAGCAATTGGACCTCCTTGAATTTCAGTTTATTGCCCCTGTTCTAGGAGGAGGTTTGTGTTGAGAAATGTGTGCATTCCGGCTATGCACAAAAACACAGCTCTTTTGCAGGTGTGCCACTTAAGCCCCGGAAGATTTTTCCCCCTTCCTGACCAGGGGGTATTTTGCGATTCGGCACTGCATGACTTTAACGGACAATTGCGTGGTCGTGCGACGCTGTACCTAAACGAATTTGGCGTCCTTTTTTTTCCCACAAACGGAGCTCTCTTTTGGTGGTATTTGATCACCTGTGCGATTTTTTGATCATGCGCTATAAACAAAAAAAGAGAGTAAATTTTGCAAAAATAGCAATATTTTTCACATTTTTTTATATGAAATTCCCCCCCAAAAAAATGTAAAAATCTAAATTTTTTAACATTTTCAGCCAATTTGTTTTATGCTACATATGTTTGGTAAAAAAAAAAATCACAAAAAGCATATTTTGATTGGTTTGCGCAAAAGTTATTGCGTTTACTAACAAAGGGAAAGATTTTTGTCATTTTTGTTGTTTTTTTTTTAACGCGTAATGGCGGCGATCTGCGATTTTTTTTTTGCGGTACTGCGACATTGCGGCGGACAGATCGGACCCTTGACTGACCTTTTTGACACTTTTGGGGTTACCAGTGACATTTCTACAGTAATCAGTGCTATACATATGCACTGTTACTGTAAAAATACACTGGCAGTGAAGGGGTTAACTTTTTTTAAAGGGCGGGACTATGTGTGTCCCTAGGGGGGCGTGCTTTCTACTGTGATTGGCTGTGGCTACTAGTGTATGACCAGTGATCAACGGTTCTACATAGTAGAACCGTATGATCATCTGTCATACACAGGGGAGAATGACAAGCAGCTTGTTTACACAAGCTGCCTGCCTTTCTCCCTCTCCCCCGACGATCGCCGAGTGACCGGCGGACATCGGGTCCGCCGGTCACACGCGCGGGGGGGTTTGTGACCGCGCGGGAGCGCGCCTCCAGGGGCATGCGCTCGCTCCCTAAACCCTCACAGGCTAGCGACGTAGACCTACGTCACTTTGCCTGTGAGGGGCTGACTGCTGACGTAGATCGGCGTTAGGCAGTCGGCAAGTGGTTAAGCCCCAGGCCTGTTTTTCACACTCCGTGTTTACAAGTTAAAATCATTTTTTTTTTTTTGCTAGAAAACTAAAACCCCCAAACATTATATATTTTTTTCAGAGACCCTAGAGAATAAAATGGAGATTATTGCAATATTTTTTATCACACCGTATTTGCGCAGCGGTCTTCCAAACGCAATTTTTTTGGAAAAAAAATCACTTTTTTGAATTAAAAAATATGAATCCAGTAAAGTTAGCCCAATTTTTTTTCCATAATATGAAAGTTAATGTTACGCTGAGTAAATAGATACCCAACATGTCATGCTTCAAAATTGTGCACGCTCACGGAATGGCAACAAACTTTGGTACTTAAAAATCCCATAGGCGACACTTTAACCACTTGCCGACCACTCACTGAGCTGGTACTGCGGCAAAGTGGCTCGATACCGTCCAGCGACGAAGACCTACGTTGGCAGAGAACCGATCAGTCACCAGATACAGACCAATGATTTTTGGTCTGGATCTGGTGATCGGTTCCAGCCAATGGCATCATGTCCCCTGCCTGTGTAATGTAAACACAGGCAGGGGAAGTGATCTATCTGTCCCTCCTGGAGCCCTCTCGGTTTCAGGAGAAGACAGAGAGACATCAAAGACAGAGAGACATCAAAAACGTGAGTTCCACCAAACAGCACACTAACACAAACACACATAGGCACATTTAACCCCTTGATCACCCCTGATCACCCCCAAACCCCTCACAGTGAACACTATATTCAGTGGTATACAGGTCTTTTACTGATCACTGTATAAGTGTCACTTGTGACCCTAATTTGCGCTTGCATTAGGCCCAAATAGGGTTAGGGCACCCGCCATCTATCCCCTAATAAAGTTTTAACCCCTTGATCACCCCCAGTTAACCCCTTCACTCCCTATCACTCTGTGCACTAAATACAGTATATAGGTAAATACTGATCACTGTATTTAGTGTCACTTGTGACCCTAATTTGCGCTTGCGCTAAGCCCAAATAGGTTTAGGCCACCCGCCGTCTATCACCTTATAAACTTTTAACCCCTTGATCTCCCCCAGTTAACCCCTTCACTCCCTATCACACAGTGCACTAATATATACTACTGATCACTGTATTAGTGTCACTTGTGACCCTAATTTTCACTTGCGCTAAGCCCAAATAGGTTTAGGCCACCCGCCATCTATCCCCTATAAAGGTTTAACCCCTTGATCTCCCCTAGTTAACCCCTTCACTGCCCTGTCACAGTGTTCATTATATACAGTGATTACCGATCACTGTATTAGTGTCACAGGTGACGCTACTTAGGCTAGTTAGCGTCAGGGTCCCACCACACCACCGTTATTTAGCGTCAGTTAGAGTCAAGTACACTAACACACACACACACCTCCATTACTAGTATAGTGTTTGAACAGATCAATATCTGATCTGATCAGAACTATATTAGCGTCCTCATAGTTTAGTGTTCCCAAAACGCAGTGTTTGCACAAACAGCACTGATTCCTGCCAGCACCTGCGTTTAGGCCCCTCCGCCCAGCCCACCCTACCCAGGCAAGTGTAGTAATCAATAGATTACTGTCACTTCCAAAAAACACAAATCACACAAAACCGTTGCGTTAGCAGAGTCAGGCCTGATCTCTGCTAGCACTAGCAGTTTTTTTGTAGCGACCAAATAGTCCTTGACAACCAGGAGCTTTTTTACCTGTTAGTCACACTACTGTACCGGTAAATTTAGTTACTAAAATGACCAAACGTTGGTACAGTAGTGCAGAGGCTTACAGTATACTGACCATGTCAGATGAGAGCGATGGGGAAGTCTCACTGGCAGAATCAGGGTCAGTATACGAACTTGATGACAGCAGTGGCTCCCTGACAGATAGCTCCGGGGACAGAGGGGTCCCGGCTAAGGTCAGGCGTACCCGACTCCATTCTGGAGTTGCTGAGATGCAAGAACTGGATGTTTCTCGTATGCAGCAGAGTGCCAGTACTAGTGCCGCTCACACTTCTCGTGATCTGGCAAGCACGAGCGGCCTAGTACACCCTGGACCTAGTACAACCAGAACTGCAGTAACACTTGGTGACGTGGCGAGTCCCATAAGTGCAGTTGAAGCTGGTGCGGTGGCTAGCACGAGTAGTGGCCCGCAGCCACCGCGTATTCGAAGACAGGCCCGTAGAGCCCATAGTGCCCTCCCTGAAGCGCTGGCATATCCTAATTGGCAGCCCACAGATTCCACAGCGCCAGTACTTCCCCCATTCACTGCCCAACCCGGAATCCAAGTGGAAACAGCTGGTTTTAATCCCATTAAGTTTTTTGAGCTGTTTTTCACTGAAGATCTTTTCAGATCTATTGTGGATCAATCAAATTTATACGCACAACAATTCATCGCCGCCAACCCAAATTCACCCCTTGCCAGACCATTCGCCTGGAATCCTATAACGATTCCCGATTTTAAAATCTTTCTGGGCCTATCCTTCAACACGGGCATTACAAAAAAGAATGAATTGCGGTTATATTGGTCCACTGACCCAATTCATCAAATGCACGTGTTCTCTGCTGCTATGTGCAGGGCTCGATACGAACAAATAATTTGGTTCATGCATTTCAGCGACAATGAACTCTGTCGTCCTCGGGGAGACCCTGAATATGATCGGCTCCACAAAATTCGGCCCCTCGTAGACCACTTCAATCAGCTGTTTGCAGCCTTGTTTACCCCCCAACAAGATGTCTGCGTTGACGAGTCCCTGATTAAGTTTACTGGCCGCCTTGCCATGAAACAGTATCTCCCCAGCAAGCGTGCCAGATACGGGGTCAAACTGTACAAGCTGTGTGACAGGGCCACAGGCTATACAGTTAGTTTCTGTGTCTATGAGGGAAAAGATAGCTATGTGGAGCCCCCCGACTGCCCAGACTACATAGGGAGCAGCGGCAAGATAGTTTGGGACTTGGTGTCACCCTTATTCGGAAAGGGGTACCACTTGTACATGGACAATTTTTATTCAAGCGTGCCACTTTTTAGACACTTCTTTCAATTGCAAATTGGCGCTTGTGGCACCGTGCAATCTAATCGCCGGGGCTTCCCCCAACGGCTAGTAAATGCCCCACTGAGTCTGGGGGAGAGAGCCTGCTTGAGGTGCGATGAATTGCTTGCAGTGAAGTGGAGGGACAAACGGAATGTTTTCGTTCTGTCCTCCATTCACCCAGACACGGCAGTCGAAATTACTATGGTCACTGGTGTTGTTGTTGAGAAGCTCCTTTGTGTCCACGACTATAACCGTAAAATGGGAGGGGTGGACTTCAACGACCAAATGATGGGAGTGTACTTAATTGCCCGTAAGGCCAGACGCTGGTACAAAAAAGTGTCTGTATACCTATTTCAATTGGCTATTTACAAAGCTTTTGTCTTATACAAAGCGTCTGCCGGAACATTATCTTTCTTTCAATTCCAAGAAGAGATAATCAGAGCCCTTCTGTATCCAGCTGGTGCCCCTGCCCAAATTCCCCAACCAGGTGCAGTGAGCCGGCTGCATGAGGGGCATTTTCCGGAATTCCTCCCGAGTACCCCTACCCAAAGATACCCCCAAAAAAGATGAAGTGTCTGCAGCAAGCGCGGATTTAGGCGTGACACCCGAAATTATTGTCTCGACTGTCCTGACCGACCTGGTCTTTGCCACGGTGACTGTTTCCGTCGCTACCACACACTAGTGGATTATTAGCGTAGGGTACAGCACGGCGGCACAGTTTAGGGCACATTTACACAGGGTTTTAAAAGATGTTCGATGGCTATCGTCATTTTGAGAGACCCTAACCTGGAACCTGGAACTCTAACGTTGAAGAAAAAAAAAATACATAAAAACATAAAATAAAAAAGCCAAAAATAGTTGTCGTCTAAGTTATTTTTATGTTCTTCTACACTTCCTACTGTACTTTTACTGTACTTTGTTTTTCATTCTTTTGTTAACCTGTTTCTCTTGCAGGTACCCGTCGGCTGCCACACTGATTTTATATATTCTGACACAAACAGCGTTTGCGCTCAGCATATACAGTATGGATACCTCTGATGGCAGCAGCTGTGGTAGGCTGATTTCAACACGCAGTTAAAATACCTTTAGGTATACCTGGAATATTGTCGTGTATACCCGTCATTAAATTCAGTGTGTGGATGTTTGGGCGGTTAATAATGGGTAATACTACACATTATTCCTGTGGTGATTTCTGTTAGGTTCTCTTTTTTTTTTTGTTCAGCCCACAGGCTGCATGAAAAAAAAAAAAAAAAACCTACACTATATGCCAAACAAGGACCAGCAATGTACTGGTACGTTGCTGGACTTTGAGTGGTTATACCAGGATGATGCCTGCAGATTTAGGCATCACCTTGGTATTGTTTTTTACAGCCAGCGGTCGGCTTACATGTAAAAGCAATCCTAGCGGATAGTTGGCCGCTAGACTGCTTTTACATGCAGTGGGAGGGGACCCCCCCCCCCCCTTCCTGCCGCCTTCCACTGTTTTTCTCGGGCTCTCCTGTCCCAGCGGTTAACCCGAGAGTGCAGCCGGTGGTTCAGTTATCTAACCATAGAGCTGATTGGAGATGAGAATGGCTCCAATCATCTCTATGCCCTAAGATACCGGAAGCTACGAGCATTTAATGAATTCTGTTTCGTCAGAAATAAACAGCGCCATTGGTAAATTGGGAAAGTATTTTATCACACCAATTTTGGTGTGGTCAGATGCGTTAAGGTCAGAGGAGAGATCTAGAGTCTAAAAGACCCCAATTTTTTAAAAAAAAGAGTACCTGTCACTACAGATTGCTATCATAGGGGATATTTAAATTCACTGTGATAACAATAAAAATGATTAAAAAAAAAAATGAAAGGAAAGGTGTCAAAATAATATAAAAAAGCAAAATAAAAAAAAATAAAAAATTAAGCCCTCCTGTCCCCCCGTGCTTGAGAGCAAAGGCGCACGCAAGCGTTGGTCTAGTGTCATATTTAAACTGCAATTGCAGCATGCATGTGAGGTATTGCCGCGAACGCCAGGTCGAGTGCAGTAATTCTTGCAGTAGACCTGCTCTGTAAGTCTAAAGTGGTAACCTGCAAAGACTTTTAAAGGCTTTTAAAAATGTACGAAGTTTGTTGCTGCTGCACAGGCGTGCGCAATTTTTAAAGCAGGTCATGTTTGGTATCTATGTACTCGGCATAATATCATCTTTTACATTTTACCAAACAATTTGGAATTATATAGTGTATTTGTGCAATAAATTTAAAAACAATTTATTTTTTTTCGCAAAAATTGCGTTTGGAAAATCTGTGACAAAAAAATATGCAACATCCACAATTTTGTTCTATAGGGCCTCTGCTTTAAAGAAATATATAATGTTTGGGGGTTCAAAGTAATTTTCTAGTAAAAAAAAAATATTTTTTCATGTAAACAAAAAGTCACAGAAAAGGCTTGGTTTTCAAGTGGTTAGAAGAGTGGGTGATGTGTGGCTAAAATTGAGCATAAAATGCTGAGACAGTTCAAACACCCCCTAAATGACCCCTTTTTGAAAAGTAGACACCCAAAGCTATTTGCTGAGAGGCATATTGAGTCCATGGAGAATTTTATATTTTGCCCTAAGTTTCGGGAAGATGACAATTTGTTTTTTTTTTTTTTTTTTTGTTTTTACGGAAAGTTGTCACTAAATGATATATTGCTCACGCATGCCATGGGTATATGTGAAATGACACCCCAAAATACATTCTGTTGCTTCTCCTAAATACAGGGATACCACATGTGTGAGGCTTTTTGGGAGCCTAACTGTTTACGGGACCCTGAAAACCAATCCCCATCTTTAAGTTTTCTAATGGCGTAAATTGCTGATTTTACCTCTGCACTACCTGTCACAGTTTCAGAGGTCCTGAAATTTCAAGATAGCACAAAACCCCCCCAAATGACCCCATTTTGCAAAGTAGACACTCTAAGCTATTTGCTGAGAGGCATGGTGAGTCCATTGAATATTTTATATTTTGCCAGAAGTTTCGGGAATATTATTATTTCTTTTTATTTATTTTTTGTTTTTTTACACAAGGTTATCACTAAATGATATATACTCACACATGACATGGGTATATGTGAAATGACACCCCAAAATACATTCTGCTGCTTCTCCTGAGTACAGGGATACCACATGTGTGAGACTTTGTGGGAGCCTAGCTGTGTACGGGACCCCGAAAACCAATCCCCATTTTCAGGTTTTCCAATGGCGTAAATTGCTTATTTTACCTCTGCACTACCTGTCACAGTTTCAGAGGCCCTGAAATTTCAATATAGCACAAAACCCCCCCCAAATGACCCCATTTTGCAAAGTAGACACTCTAAGCTATTTGCTGAGAGGCATGGTGAGTCCATGGAATAGTTTATATTTTGCCACAAGTTTTGGGAAAATTATTATTTATTTATTTTTTGTTTTTTTTACACAAAGTGGTCAGTAAATGATATAATGCTCACATATGCCATGGGTAAATGTGAAATGACACCCCAAAATAAATTTTGCTGCTTCACCTTCTGGCTTTCTAAGGGCGTAAATTGTTGATCTCACTCCTTACTACCTATCACACTTTTGAAGGCCATGAAATGCCAAGATGGCACAAACCCTCCCCCCCCCCCAAATGACCCCATTTTGCAAAGTAGACACTCCAATCTATTTGCTGAGAGGCATGGTGAGTATTTTGCAGCTCTCATATTTTTTGGAAAATGAAGAAAAAACAGGAAAATCCATTTTTTTCCTCTTTTTTCAATTTCCAAATCTTTGTGACAAAAAGTGAGATCTGCAAAACGCTCAACATGCCTCTCTGGCTTAGCTTAGGGTGTCTAATTTCCGAAAAGGGGTCATTTGGGGGGGGGGGTTGGGGGTTGTGCTGTCTTGGCATTTCATGGCCTCCAAAACTGTGATAGGTAGTCAGGAGTGAAATCAACAATTTACGCCCTTGGAAAGCCTGAAAGTGGGGATTGGCTTTCGGGGGCCTGTACGCGGCTAGACTGCAAAAAAGTCTCACACATGGGGTATCCCTGTACTCAGGAGAAGCAGCAAAATGTATTTTGGGGTGTCATTTCACATATACCCATGGCATGTGTGAGCAATATATCATTTAGTGACAACTTTGTGTAAAAAAAAAATATATATATATATATATATATATATATATATATTTCCTAGAACTTGTGGCAAAATGTAAAATATTCCATGGACTCACCATGCCTCTCAGCAAATAGCTTGGGGTGTCTACTTTCCAAAATGGGGTCATTTGGGGGGGAGTTTGTGCTATCTTGGAATTTTAGGGCCTCCGAAACAATGACAGGTAGTGCAGAGGTGAAATGCACAATTTACGCCATTAGAAAACCTGAGAGTGTTGATTGGTTTTCGCGGTCCCGTACACAGCTAGGCTCCCAAAAAGTCTCACACATGTGGTATCCCTGTACTCAGGGGAAGCAGTAGAATGTATTTTGGGGTGTCATTCCACATATACCAATGGAATGAGTGAGCAATTTATCATTTAGTGACAACTTTGTGTTAAAAAAAAAATGTAATTTTCCCAAAACTTGTAGCAAAATATAAAATATTCCATGGCCTCACTCATTATGCCTCTCAGCAAATAGCTTGGGGTGTCTACTTTCCAAAATGGGGTCATTTGGGGGGGTTTTGTGCTATCTTGAAATTTCAGGGACTCCGAAACTGTGATGGGTAGTGAGGAGTAAAATCAAAAATTTACGCCATTAGAAAACCTGAAGATAGTGATTGATTTTCGGGATCCCGTACATAGCTAGGCTCCCAAAAAGTCTCACACATGGGGTATCTCCATACTCAGGAGAAGTGGCAGAATGGATTTTGGGGTGTCATTCCACATATACCCATGTCATGTGTGAGAAATGTATCTTTAAGTGACAACTTTGTGTTAAAAAAAATAAAAAAAAAATTGTAATATTCCCAAAACTTGTGGCAAAATATAAAATATTCCATGGACTCACCATGCCTCTCAGCAAACAGCTTGTGGTGTCTACTTTCCCAAATGGGGTCATTTGGGGGGGTTTGTGGTATCTTGACATTTCAGGGCCTCCTAAACCGTTATAGGTTGTGAGAAAATGCAATTAAAAATTTATGCCCTTTGAAATTCTGATGGTGGGGATTGGTTTTCGGGGTCCTGTACAAAGCTAGGCTCCCAAAAAGTCTCACATATGTGGTATCCCTGTACTCAGGAGAAGCAGCAGAATATATTTAGGGGTGTAATTACACATATACCCATGGCATGTGTGAGCAATATATAATTTCAATGACAACTTTGTGTAATAAAAAAAAAAAACATTTTTTTTTTTAGTCATTTTTCAAACACCTGTGACAAAAGGGGTAATTTGGGGGGGGGGGGAGGTTTACACTGCCCTACAATTTTAGCACTTAATGAAATGAGATAGGCAGTCAGAAATTAAAGCTGCGTAAATTTCAGTATTTACACCATAGTTTGTAGACACTATAACTTTTGCGCAAACCAATAAAAATACGCTCATTAAGATTTTTTTTGTCAAAGACATGTAGCTAAATACATTTTGGTCAAAATATATGACATAAATTGAGTATATTGGATATTTTTTAAAAGACAAAGTTGAAAATGTCATTTTTTCTCAAAATTTTCGCTTTTTTTTAATAAATATCGCAAAAAAAAAAAAAAAAAATCCCAGAAGTGATCAACTGCCACCAAAAGAAAGCTCTGTTTGTGAGGGAAAAAAGGACGTAAATTTTGTTTAGGTACAGCATTGCATGACCGCGCAATTGTCAGTTAAAGTTATAAAGTGCCAAGTTGAAAAAAGACCTCTGGTCTTTGAGAAGCCAAATCCTCCGGGGCTTAAGTGGTTAAACGTGCACTAATGCATTGAAATATACTGCATTAAATATGCAGTACTGCACTGAAATATACTGTGTTAAAGATGCAGTAATGTATTGAATTACACTGCGTTAAACATGCAGTAACGCACTGAAATAGGTTGCATTAAACGTGCAGTAACGTTCTGAAATAGGTTGCATTAAAGGTGCAGTAATGCACTGAAATGTACTGAGTTAAACGTGCACTAATGCACAGAAATATACTGCAGGAAACCTGCCCTGAAAAAAATAAACTGACACTAAAGAAAAAACAACATGTCCCACGCTGCCCATAGCCAGGTGCGCAGATATCCCAAGATGCCCATAGACAGTTGCACAGATGTCCCAAGTTACTCATAGCCAAGTACACAGATGTTGCAACTAGGGTTGCCCCCTCATCCCTTTAAACCAGGACACATATGAATTACACAGGTTCTGAGGCTAATTTAATTCACATAAGGCCCAATTGAGTTTAAAACCACCTTAATCAGCCACAGAACCTGCGTAATTAACCAATTCCGGAATGCCTGCTGCAGTTTTACTTTGACGTTAAATACCAGGTTTATGGCAGCAGAGAGCTGCCATATTTTTTTACACGGCCGGCGGTCCTCTTTCACATAAAAGTGGTCCCGGTGGCGGATTTGCCACGGGATCACTTTTATGGGCCGCGGGAGAGGTCCCCCCCCCCCCCGCCACTTCCCAGTCGTTTTCCCCGCTTACCGGAGCTGTCAGTAGTGGGGAAAACGATCCGGTCCTTTCCCCTCCTAGGCAGGAAGTCGAGTGAGAGCAAGCTGGCCCCCACTCCACTCTATGGCCTCAAAGGATGTCACTTCCTCTCAACGGCCTTAAAGGGCCCATTTTTTTCATGATGAAAATGTTTTTTTTTTTTTTTTCTTTAGTGTAAATGTGAGATGTGATCCCAGATCTCACATTAAAGAGGACGTGTCCTGCCTATTTCTATTACAAGGGATGTTTATATTCCTTGTAATAGGAATAAAAGTGATCAATAAAAAATGTGTACAGTGTAAAAATAAAAAATAAAAGGTAAAATAAATAAGAAAAAAAAAGTAAAAATGTAAAGTGCCCCGTCCCTCTGAGCTCACTCGCAGAAGCGAGCGCATATGCAAGTCACACCCACATTTGTAAACGGTGTTCGAACCACACATTACGATTGTTAGAGCAATAATTCTATCCCTAGACCTCCTCTGTAATTCTAAACTGGTAACCTGTAGAAATGTTTAAAGCATCGCCTATGGCGATTTTTAAGTACCAATGTTTGTTGCCATTCCACGAGCGCAATTTTAAATCATAACATGTTGGGTATCTATTTACTCAGAATATCGTTATCTTTCACATTACAGAAATAAATTGGGCTAACTTTTCTGTTTTCTTATATTTTAATTTAAAAAAGTGTATTTTTTCCCCAAAAAAATGCGTTTCTAAGACTGCTGCGCAAATATGGTGTGACATAAAGTATTGCAATGATCCTCATTTTATTCTCTAGGGTTTTTACAAAAAAAAAAAATATATATATATATAATATTTGGGTGTTTTAAGTAATTTTCTAGCAAAAAAATACTGGTCTTTGAGTGGTTAATATGTGTCCTGGTTTAAAGGGATGAGGTGGCAACCCTAATCACACCCTTCCCATTCCCAGGTGCACAGATATTTCATGCTACCTATAGCCAGGTGCACAGACATCACATACTGCACATAGCCAGGTGCACAGACAACACATACTGCACATAGCCAGGTGCACAGACATCTCATACTGCACATAGCCAGGTGCACAGACATCTCATACTGCACATAGCCAGGTGCACAGATGTCCTACAAACTCTACAGCCAGGGGAACAAACATCACAAGCCACCCACAACCAGATGCACAGACATTGCCAGTCACATCAGTCTCTGTACCAGAGGAGCTTACACTCTAATGTCCCCTCCCTCACAGTCACATCAGTCTCTGTACCAGAGGATCTGACACTCTAATGTCCCCTCCCCCACAGTCACATCAGTCTCTGTACCAGAGGAGCTTACACTCTAATGTCCCCTCCCCCACAGTCACATCAGTGTCTGTACCAGAGGAGCTTACACTCTAATGTCCCCCCACAGTCACATCAGTCTCTGCACCAGAGGAGCTTACACTCTAATGTCCCCTCCCCCACAGTCACATCAGTCTCTGTACCAGAGGAGCTTACACTCTAATGTCCCCTCCCCCACAGTCACATCAGTCTCTGTACCAGAGGAGCTTACACTCTAATGTCCCCTCCCCCACAGTCACATCCGTCTCTGCACCAGAGGGGCTTACACTCTAATGTCCCCTCCCCCACAGTCACATCAGTCTCTGCACCAGAGGAGCTTACACTCTAATGCCCCCTCCCCCACAGTCATATAAGTCTTTGTACCAGAGTAGCTTACACTCTAATGTCCCCTCCCTCACAGTCACATCAGTCTCTGTACCAAAGGAGCTTACACTCTAATGTCCCCTCCCCCACAGTCACATCAGTCTCCGCACCCGAGGAGCTTACACTCTAATGTCCCCTCCCCCACAGTCACATCAGTCTCTGTACCAGAGGAGCTTACACTCTAATGTCCCCTCCCCCACAGTCACATCAGTATCTGTACCAGAGGAGCTTACACTCTAATGTCCCCTCCCCCACAGTCACATCAGTCTTTGTACCAGAGGAGCTTACACTCTAATGTCCCCTTACCCACAGTCACATCAGTCTCCGCACCCGAGGAGCTTACACTCTAATGTCCCCTTACCCACAGTCACATCAGTCTCTGTACCAGGGGAGCTTACACTCTAATGTCCTCTTACCCACAGTCACATCAGTCTCCGCACCCGAGGAGCTTACACTCTAATGTCCCCTTACCCACAGTCACATCAGTCTCCGCACCCGAGGAGCTTACACTGTCACTTATCTTTGTTTTTATGTTTCTTTTGTGTCTCATGTGATGTAATGTGTATCAGATGATGTAAATTGTTACTTTGGGGGTGAGTAAGGATACTTTCTCACTTTTTGCTACTTTTTTTTTTTGGTGTTTTTGTGGCATTTCTGGTGCATTTTGCACCTTGGGAATAAAATACATGTGACTCTAAAACTGCACCAAAAACACAACTGCAGATGCATTTTTTGATGCATTTTTATGTGTAATTCATTTAAAAAGGAAGCGTGTTCTTAGTGTGTGTTTTTTTTTTTTTTTTTTTACCACGCCAAACACGCAGCAAGCAGGATTTTACTAAACTGATCCGTGTGAAGAGTTCTAGAAGATTTCACGGTCATGCGTTTTTCTTCTGTTTTTTTAATACAAAAGTGTAATAATACCCCATACACACGTGCAGATTATCTGCAGACTTTTGTCTGCAGATTTACCTTTTCTATGTAGTGCAAGGGCTGCCGGATTGCATTCAAATTGAAAGTGTTTAGGTTTGACCTCATATTATATGGTTTTGGTAAGTCTGCAGACAAAAGTCTTCAGATAATCTGCACGTGTGTATGGGGCATAAGATAAAGGGATCAGTGTGAAATCAGTCCCACGGAACGGAGTCCGTTCTGCTCAGCGGGGGATCGATCCGCCGATCCCTGTGTGCAGAGATGGAGCTGTCCTCTATGGGGAGATCGGATGATAACCGACCGCCTGTCCATTCTCATCCAATCCCATCCTCCAGACGGATGGAAATTAGGGTTTCCATCCGTCTGGATTTCATGGGCAGAATCGGATAGCAGCGGATGACAGTGGAGACATCCGCTGCCCCATAGAGATGCATGGAGCATCCAATCAGGTCCGCCTGAAAAACTGACAGGCGGATCGGATTGGATCGCATACACACTATAAGATTTTCTGAAGACTTTTTCCTTCAGATTTACCTTTTCTATGTAGTGGAAGGGCCGGCCAGATTGCATACAAATTGAAAGTGTTTAGGTTTGACCTCATATTATATGGTTTTGGTAAATCTAAAGGAAAAAGTCTTCAGAAAATCTTATAGTGTGTATGGCCCATTACTAAGACTGGAGAGTAGAGAATGTGGTGCAGCTCTGCATAGAAACCAATCAGCTTCCAGGATTTTTTGGCAAAGCTTAATTGAAGAAGCTGAAGTTAGAAGCTGATTGGCTCCCATGCACAGCTGCAGCAGATTTTGCACTCTCCAGTTTTAGTAAATCTCCCCCTTTGTGGTGTAGAAATGATTTGAGGATTGTCATGTTTTGCCCCCTTGCTGTTTGTGGTGAGTGGTGACATCCCAGCAGAGTGACGATGGACGCCCCATGCTCAGTCACACCGTATCCACATTTCATTCATTCTCTGTAATCAGCGCTCAGACCAGGGTGACTCCTCCCTCCTGACTGGGTGGGGTGACTCCTCCCTCCTGACTGGCTCCACCCTCAGCAGACCTCCTATATAAGAAGAGGTAGAAGCTCAGCTGTTCACAAGTTTGTCTGATAAGAAAGCAAGATGGCAGGGCCAGTGAGTATGAGCACCGATGGAAGCTGCAAAAGCTGAACAAATGAGGGGGTCTATGGCTGTAGTGATTGGTATGGAGTTGTTGGGTGTGGGAAGTGGTGTGCAGTGGTTGGTATGGGGCTGATGGGTGTTTATAATGGTTGCCCTATAGATATGGGCAGTGGAGCTTTTAGTACTGTTGGGTGTGGGGGGGTGGTTGGTGTAGGGTTGCTGGGTGTGGGGGGGGGGGGGGGGGTTGGTGTAGGGTTGCTGGGTGTGGGGGGGGGGGGGAGGGGGTTGGTGTAGGGTTGCTGGGTGTGGGGGGGGGGGGGGGAGGGGGTTGGTGTAGGGTTGCTGGGTGTGGGGGGGGGGGGAGGGGGTTGGTGTAGGGTTGCTGGGTGTGGGGGGGGGGGGGAGGGGGTTGGTGTAGGGTTGCTGGGTGTGGGGGGAGGGGGAGGGGGTTGGTGTAGGGTTGCTGGGTGTGGGGGGAGGGGGAGGGGGTTGGTGTAGGGTTGCTGGGTGTGGGGGGAGGGGGAGGGGGTTGGTGTAGGGTTGCTGGGTGTGGGGGGGGGGAGGGGGTTGGTGTAGGGTTGCTGGGTGTGGTGGGGGGGAGGGGGTTGGTGTAGGGTTGGTGTAGGGTTGCTGGGTGTGGGTCAGGATAGTTGGGTGTTTGTCACTCCATTTGTTCATATTAGGGTGTGATGAATGCCTTTGATAGACCCAGCTCTGTGCCAGGATATCTTGTATACGGTATATACTGGTATGGCTCACACTCCTCTCCTCCACACTTCACCTTACTAACTCATTATTTCAATGCCTACCCCATCTTTTCTTTGTATGTATGTATATGTGTGGTTTTATAAATATAATGGTCTTATTCTGAGATGACCCGTCCAGCCTCTCTGGGTTAATCCATTGTGGCAGATCATTACTACTTTCCATGCAGGATGGAAGCTGGGGGTGGGGAAGGGGGGTACTCCAGACAGTTCTGATATTTGATGTCTACATGCTGACCAGAATTAAGCCTCGTACACACGCATCGGTGGTTGGCCGTGAATTTTCTGCCAACGTCCCGATTGTCGGCTTGTTAGTATGATGCTTCTGACAACCGACTCCAACTTTTCGGCCGAACAAAATCTAGTGTGCAGGCTATAAAATTTTTGTTGGCCGTCACCACAACGGCCGATTTTCCGTCAGTCAGTACAGATTTCAGCAGACAAAAATCTGATGAGCAAGACTGGGCATGCTCAGAGAAGAAAAAACACAAAGAAAGCACCCAACACATGACATCACTTCTGAAGTTGGTTGTTGTTGGCCGAAAAAATGTGTGTGCAGTCTAGAGCACATTCCAACCAACACAACACTGGACAAAAGACGGCCGATCGGTCATCCAACAATCGGTGCGTGTGTACGAGGCATTAGTCATCCTGTACACACCAAGGACATAATCATCACTAAACATGAACGCTGGGCAGGCCTTGTGCCGGTCAGTAATTGGCTCCGTCTGGCTGTCTGTAGATAGGACTATAACTTGTATATAAAGGTCTGGGCAGCCGGCATACATGACATGAACCTTATAAGTGAAAATGTATATATTGTCAGTCATTGATCTGTCATTGGAAGACATTTGTGATCTGCTGGGGATGTCTGTGATGTCTGAGCTCCCTCTCCCTCCCCCACACAAAGGATCCCACAAAGTGCTGCGACCCCCGAAAATCCCAAATTTATCCTGAGTACAGAAACTGCAATCATGAGACGTATAGATAATCCTCCCTCTATTATACAGGGTGTAATAATCATCTCCCCTTTACTATAAAGGGTGTAATAATCAGAGTTGTATAAAGTACTCAAAATCCATACTTGAGTAAAAGTACAAGTGTTCGATCAAAAAGTGACTTGAGTAGAAGTACTAAAGTATTCAAGTATTGCAAGTAGTTTTTTTAAAAATGTTGCTACTTAAGTACTGAAAGTAAAAGTACAAGTACTGTGTTATGTAGTTATTAAAGAAAGAAGTCAAAGTTTGAACATCATATTGTTTTTTATTATTTCAAATGCAGCTTTTATTTATACATACAGTAGCATTTATTTTCGTATGCGCTGATAATAGACATGTTTTGAGCTTCATGAAACCTCCCATCTACTGTTCTGGCAGTGGTTATTTTTATAATTGTAACGAGTAACTATGCAGCACAAAAAAAAATATCGGAGTAGAAGTATTGAAATCATGGAAAAAATGTAGCGAAGTAAAAGTGGAAGTAGGAGAAAAAAATTATACTCTAGGAAAGTACAGATATCGCCTTTCAGTACTTAAGTACAGTAGTGAAGTAGTTCTACTTAGTTATTATACATCTCTGGTAATCTCCTTTTCTCCTGTGCAGGATTTTTCCTTCTATAACTTCGGCCTCAAACCCGGTCACAGTGTGGAGGTGGAGGGCTTCATTCCCGAGGGATGTAAAAGGTAGGTGAAGACAGCACCATGTTAAAGCGGTAGTATCCCGCTTTTTGACACTTTTACCTACAGGTAAGCCTATAATAAGGCTTACCTGTAGGTACAAATAATATCTCCTAAACCGGCATGGTTTAGGAGATATTTACAGTGCATGCAGCCGCTCTCGCGAGCGGAGCATGCGCTCTGAAGGTCCGGGGGGACCTTCAATTAATTTTCCAGGGGGCTTGCCGAAAAATCACTCCAGCGCGCATGCGCGGGAGTGACGTCATCGCGGCTCCGGCCAATCATCGCGCCGGAGCCGCCGAACCCGGAAGAAACGGCGAGGGATCATGGCAGCGCCCGCAGCGATGACCGGGGGTCTGTGTCGGGGCTTCGTTCTAAGGTAAGTTACACATAATGGGCTAGTATGCTAATAATTTGCATTTTTATTCTCATTTTTTATTTTTTTTCTTCTAGGGTTTACAGCCGCTTTAAGAGCATAAAAGGGCCCTGGGCAATGCAGTGCACTGGGGCCCTGCCTACACAATCACCCATGAGAATTAAAAATGCAAATTATCAATAAGATTGTAAGCTCTAACGAGCAGGGCCCTCTAGTTCCTCCTGTATTGAATTGTACTGTAACTGTATTGTCTTCACTCGCATTGTACAGCGCTGCGCAAGCCTTTGGCGCTATATAAATCCTGTATAATAATTAGGTGATATTTATTGGTACAGCAGTGCCAGGCTAATGACAGCTTCCAAGTTCGGTGGCTGGGTCCAGTGAACACACATACACGAATGGGAGTCAGACCCGACTGTCCTGTGTGCGCCTGTTCCCGTTGAGGTGGACAGCCATTCCTGCAGTTGTGGGCTCCTCCTCCACGGTCCAAGTTGCCTGACAGCAGCGCAGGGCCAACAGGCGCTTGCCACTTGCTAAGTTCAACGGCGGGATTCACATGGGAATTGGGACTAAAGCAGGTGGGGCCCCCCGGGTAAGTGGGGGGCCCCTGGGCAACTGCCCAGCGTGCCTATTCGGTAAGATGGCCCTGGGTGAAGAAGCTATCCTTGGCTACTTAGTATACAATATATGTCTGCTCTGTGTAACCTAATTTACCAAAAGTAAATTAAGCTCTGTGTACAGTACATACTACTGACCACCTCGCTTTGATTTTGGGGTGTGGGGTTCCTCACATACTGGACATCAGATTATTTTGATCAGAGAAAATTTAATTCAAACATTTGTGCTTCTACATTGTGACAAAATGTCGTCCTGGATAAAACTTGTCTGACTTATCAGCCATCATCTGAAATATGACAACTGACATACATTGACTTCTCATTGACCCCACTAACCTGTATAGATGCCTCCCCATAGGCGTGCGCAGGGGGTGTTTGAAAAAGAACAAGTGGCGCAAAAACGAATATCACTATATTAAAAAGTAGTCCATATAGTAGCACATGGAGGCTACCATAAAGTCTTAGATGGAAACCGTCCATATGCTCAGGGCCAGCCCATTAGGGAGTAGAAGCGATCTCCAGACATAGACAAAGAGAAAACAGGCGCCTCTGAGTAAAGATTTTAATGGGCAAACAATAGTAAAAACTTACATCGGGGTAAGTAATAGCAGACAAGGTGGGTCATTCCGGTGTCCGTGTGGAGGCTTAGGGGTGTGCAGTCCTCTCCGCTCCTGTTTTCTGCTGCTGTCCACTTCTAGTGTGCTGATCCTGCTAGTCCTCACTCAGCGTGGATGGAAAGGCCAGGGCAAACCCTAATTGCAATGTGTGGTGCTGATTCCCCCCTACTGCCCAGGCCCCCCTCCCCTTGTTGGCCTCCCCACAGTGCTGCTGGCTTCCCTCCTCTCCCCCGTGGCTGCTGAGGGGTATATTTCAGGATGGAGAGTGGGGGGGGGGGGAAGGGGCTAGTAAATGTGTAATTTACTGGCCCCTTTTCTAAATGAAACCAGTGAACCCACTCGGTCACTGTGTCCATTCATAATTGAAGCATAGTAAACGGTTTACTATGCTTTAGTTTGTAAATGAACAGGAAGACGCTCAGCACAGAGCACTCATTCACTGTTCCGTCCAGCGGAGGCTGCAGAGAAAGGAATGTGTGATTAAGATTTGGTGTGCACACCCTAATGTAATAGGCTGTGCACACCGATGTGCCTCCCACAGCAGTGATAAGTGTCTGCTCACCTTGCTCCTTCTCCCAGCTGCAGCCCACCTCTTCCTGCTCCCTCTCCCAGGAGTTACTCGGGTCATCCTGCTCACTAAACAGTAACTCAGCCATGGGCGTCCGCAGGTAGGGGCAAGGGGGGGAAAATGCCCCCCCCCCTGGAATCTCAACTCAGCCCCCCCCCCTTCCCCTTTCAAGTGATTGTTAAGCCACTTTATACCATCCTGTCTGGTCTTTTTAATAATCCTGTTTGCCCCAGAGTCTGTGTTTTAAAAAAATAAGCCATTCTTCACCAGTTTTCAGAGGGCTGAGGCCGCTCACGTGACCGGTTGTCTCTCTCCTCTCCCCATCTGAGAGGACAGAGGAGGACAGGAGAGCTATGGATGACGGAGGCACGTAAACTGACCACAGTGTCGGGGCTTATGCCCCATACACACGTGCAGATTATCTGCAGACTTACAAAACCATATAATATGAGGTCAAACCTAAACACTTTTAATTTGTATGCAATCCGGCAGGCCCTTGCACTACATAGAAAAGGTAAATCTGCAGATAATCTGCATGTGTGTATGGGGCATTAGTTGCCATGGTATACCGTGGTCAGTTTACAGAGGGGAGGACATAGCCAGGCAGGATCAGCCAGGTATTTTAGGTGGTAGAAGGGGCCAAATTACACAGCAAAGCACTGTGTTGTGAAACGGGATCAATTTTTTTTTTTTGGTTAACAATTGCTTTAAAAATAAATGCTCCTGTTTGCTCTTTAAAAATACTCAAAGTATACGGAATAAGCCCCTCCCCTTCATGACATTGTTGAAAAAGGGGCGGAGCATGGATGATCTTAAAATGTTGCGCCCCCCCCCCCCCCCTGAAAAAAGTTCTGCGGACGCCCATGAACTCAGCATCTCAAGATCACCCTTCTCTCCCTCTCTAGTAGGATGGGAGAGTGTAAACCAGATTTGAAAGACTTCAGTTTCTTGTAAATTTTTCAGGATGAATTATTCCAGTGACTGCAACTACAAATTGCAGGAGGGCGCACCAACCTATTGCATTACCGTAACTTAATTTAATAAGTAATGTAGTGGTAAGTGAATACTCACAAATGCATGTCATACATGGGCAGATCTAACAACCTGAGACTGCTTCTACATCACCATAATCCGCCAATGGCATGGTAAGACCTCATAGTACAAAGGAACGGCTGATGCATTTTCAGGGTCAAGCCCTCTTCCTCAGAGCAAACCGCATGTTTAACAGAATACCAGCTTAACCACTTAAGCCCTGGAAGATTTTACCCCCATTCTGACCAGGGGGTATTTCGCGATTCGGCACTGCGTGACTTTAACGGACAATTGCGCGGTCGTGCGACGCTGTACCTAAACGAATTTGGCGTCCTTTTTTTTTTCCCACAAACAGAGCTTTCTTTTGGTGGCATTTGATCACCTGTGCGGTTTTGATCACGCGCTATAAACAAAAAAAAGCGTCAATTTTGCAAAAATAGCAATATTTTTCACATTTTTTTATATGAAATTCCCCCCCAAAAAAATGTAAAAATCAAAATTTTTTTAACATTTTCGGCCAATTTGTTTTATGCTACATATGTTTGGTAAAAAAAATCGCAAAAAGCGTATTTGGATTGGTTTGCGCAAAAGTTCTCGCGTTTACTAACAAAGGGAAAGATTTTTGTCATTTTTGTTTTTTTTTTGTTTAACGCGTAATGGCGGCGATCTGCAATTTTTTTTTTTTTTTTTTTTTTTCGGTATTGCGGCGGACAGATCGGACCCTTGACTGACATTTTTGACACTTTTGGGGGTACCAGTGACATTACTACAGTAATCAGTGCTATACATATGCACTGTTACTGTAAAAATACACTGGTAGTGAAGGGGTTAACTTTATTTGGGAGGGAGGGGCTGTGTGTGTCCCTAGGGGCGTGCTTTCTACTGTGATTGGCTGTGGCTTGAGCTGTAACGACACTGATCAACGGATCTACATAGTAGATCCATGTGATCAGTGTCTTTACAGCGAGGAGAATGACAGGTGGCTTGTTTACACAAGCTGCCTGACATTCTCCCTCTCCCCCGCCGGTCGCCGAGTGGCCGGCGGACATCGGGGTCCGCTGGTCACACGCGCGGGGGGGGGGGGTCCGTGACCGAGCGGGAGCGCGCCTCCGGCGGCGTGCGCTCACTCCCTAGACCCTCTCAAGCAAGCGACGTAGACCTACGTCACTTTGCCTGTGAGGGGCTGACCGCCGACGTAGATAGTCGTGCGGCGGTCGGCAAGTGGTTAAATACTAAAATGTGCAATTAGCAAAAATGAGGGCCCCCCTTTGTGGTGGGGTGTGGGAACACGGGTTACACAAGCAAAAAAAAAAAACCCCATGCATAAGCCCCGGTTCACACTACTGCGTGTGCGGGGTTCGCATGTCATGTCGGAGCGCACTGCTCCGACATGACATGCGATCAGCTGTGCGGTGCGAGTTTAGCCATACAGTTTGTATGGCTAAATTCGCATCGCACCCGCAGCAAACACGCACAGGAGGCATTTTTGCTGCCGCATCAGGATCGGATCGCACAGCGGTTCACACTTGTGCGATCCGATCCTGTGCGAACTGCACGATTGCACTGCGATATGCGATCAAACTGGGGGTGTCGTTAAGATTACATTGACACCCCCAGCAGATCGCATATGGCAGTGTGAACTGCCGGGGGTGCGTGTGCGATGCGGGAACAGGCTGCGAATTCGCAGCCTTCCCGCATCGCATCAGTGTGAACCGGCACTAAGTGTAGGGTTTTATTATGCAGCAGCCTGAACCAAATTTAGGTACGTTAATCTGGTGTGCCCAGGAGTAGAAATGAATCCACCAGACAATATAGTGAGGGATGGCTCCTTACCAAATAGCTCTTGTCACTAGATTATAGGTGGCTGAACGCTCATATGAAAGAGATCCTCCAATGTAGTGGAATGGCCAGGCAGGAGCATAGGTCACTCTCTCCGGGGACCGATTTCATTTCTACTCCTGGGCACACCTGATCTTCACCTGTCTTCATTTGTTTGGAGCTTTTCCTTTCCTGGGAATCTGTTTCAGCCAATATCGTCCTTTGGACTTTTTTTAGTGTTCATTTTTTTGGACTGTACATGTTAACATCATACTTTGATTCAGTATAGGGGTTTGTCATTCATATTGCAGAAAGTGGTCACCACCTCCACCTATAACTGGTCTTAGTGGTAAGGAGCACTGGAAGGGCGGACGCAGATCAAAAAAACGAAGAGATTTCCAGTCACAACTTACCAACCAGCCAGATCACAGGGTGCCTTGTCGGGGCCTGCAGCTCACGCATGTATTTGCAAATGTGTGCAACCAAACCCCTGTTTTTAAAGCCCCGTACACACGTACCGATGGTCGGCTTACAAATGTTCCTCTTTTCTCCCCGGGATGTCGGTGTCTGCTGAAAAGTGCAAAGACAGCACAAGGACAGCACAAGAATTTTGTCCGCCGACTGCAGAAGTGATGTCATGTAATGGTTAACTTTCCCTGTGTTTTCTATTTTCTGAGCATGCCCAGTCTTGCAAATCTGCGGTCTGTCGGCCGAATTCTGTACTGACAGGCGAACAATCGTCCGTTCTGGTGTCGGCATACAAAAATTTTCATGTTTGCAAGAAAGACTTTTGTCCGGATTGTGCGCAGACATCTGTCGGAGGCACCATACTAACACGCGTACGATCGGCAGATCCTTCGTCCACCGACGTTTGTATGCCGACGATCGGTACGTGTGTACGGGCCTTTACGCACACTGTTGACAGGTCAATTCGGTTGGTCGCTGACTGGTTGGTAAGTTGTGACTGGAAATTTTTTTATTTTTTTTTTTTTTTGTCATTCATAATCTAGCGCTACACCATTCTGTTTTTATTTTCATCATCTTACCAATTGAAGGTGATAACTAGCATATCGTCTCATAAGTGTCTTCAGGCTGTAGTTCTAATAATGCAAGATGGTGGCACCGTCATCTGGATCCAGCGTGCATTCCAGAAGTGCGGGTGTATGTGAGCTCCAACTGGCAGAACACTATTTCCAGCTCTATCATTCAGCCACTTTCTGTGGGCAGAACGTAATTTCTGTCTCTCTACAAGTCTGCTCCAATCCCCCTTATTGAGAGTTAATTGAATACTGGACCCATTTGGCAAGGAGATTGAGCACAGCACCAAGTAATGGACTGGGGGGGGTGGTGGTGCTCCAATTCAATAAATGATAAATCGCAGAGGCGTAACTAGAACCTTCAGGGCCCCATTGCAAGAAACCATAAAAGGCCCCCCCCCGGACCCCTGGCCTGGGGCCCTTCCCTTTCAAGCCTGGGGCTATTCCCACTGATCCTGGGTGGGGCCCTTTACTCTTTGTTACGGGGCCCTTTATTACAGTCCCGCAGTGGGCCCTATTCCTGCCATCTTGGGGCCTCCCCACAGTGGTGGAATGCCAGGGCCCGGTCGCAAGTGTGACCTTACATACAGAGGAACTGCCTTGGCATACAGAGGAACCAGGGGAGCACACAGGGGCCCAGAAACAGCAGAACACAAGTAAACTGGATAGGAGGAGTGGCAGGGGCAGCATACAGAGGAACCAATCTCCTCCATTTTCCTCCTGCAGCTACAGGAGGAAAGGACAGTGATTTCTCTACATGCTGCCCCCTCCTACCCAGGTGTACACGGGAGCCACACAGGCCCACGGGAGCCACACAGGCCCACTGGAGCATGGGGCCCGGTTGCAATTGCAACCCCTGTAGTTACGCCCCTGATAAATCGGTTAGGTAATGCCTATACAAGTGAGAAAATATCCAATTGCAAAAGATGGTCCAATAGAACTGAGCTGCAGCACAGCCCCACCTCCTCTCCTCATTGGCTCAGTAGTAAGTTTCCTGGGAGAGCCAAGGCTCTCATGCACATCACTGGATCTAGATAAGGCTCGGGTAAGTATTGGGGGATGGGGGCTGCTGCACAAAGATTTTTAGAACCACGCTAGGATCCCCATAGTCCTGAGAGGACAGCAGGATTAGCCAAAAGGACAGCCTTCTTCTTTCAATTCCCCCCCCCCCCCAGTGTTACTAAACCCAGGATCGTGCATTCACTATGTCCAGTCTTCCACAGTACACAGAACATTATAGTGTGTGTATAGATCTGCTAAATGGCTCTTATCAGCAGTATATAGAAGTCTTGTGACTTCTCGGTGTCTGGTAATGAGGGGGTTGGAGAGAAACATCTTGCACCAGACTGAGCATGTTCAGCTTGTCTAGCCTCTGTCTTTTCAGGAAATGGTTTGGTTTGGGGACAGTAGAAGACGGGGAGGGACAAAGACAGGATCAAGCAGCATTTTTAAATCATGCAAAGGGTTAACCCCTTAGGTTCCACACTGAGTATTACCAGCATGCTTTACTGCATGTACTGACTGATTTTATGGTTGTGGGTTTAGTAACACTTTAAGCACCGCACAGCAGGTTACTGTTCTGATTCACTAAGGTTGCAACTACAAATGTCAGTGAGGGATTGTCTTAAAGCTTCCTTGCTGCTTGTTAATATGTAAATAGCCGTATGTCCATATCCAGGCTACAGGTTCTCTTTAGGTATGTTTTTGGTATGGGGACGTGCATTACACAGGACCCCATTTGCTTATAAATGATTCTTCAAGCAAACCATTAGTCTCCAACTTTTTAGCTGGAATAATTTGCTATTAAAAGTGGTGCAAGTACCTCTGGTGAATGACTCAAACCAACAAGGTCAGCTGAGAATAATTGCTGTTTGTTTTTCTAGGTTTATCATAAACTTGGGGAAAGATGAAAAGAATTTAGTGCTACACTTTGACCCTCGATTTGACCATGAAGGAGACAAGAGCACGATAGTCTTGAACTCTATGGTGGACGGTGTCTATGGAGCAGAGCAGAGGGAAAGCGTCTTCCCCTTCCAGGAGGGATCAGACACCATGGTATGTCTATGCTGGGAGGGGGAAGGACAAATGTTGGATGGGGGCAAAGTGGCATCACTGTTCCTATTGGACACATAATATCCATCTCTGAATGATGCAGTAGGCAGCCGGTGATGGTTAGGTGAAGAGTAGATGGGCTTTGCTATGATTGCACCTTAAGCTCATTCCATGAAGAATGAGAACCTCCTATATAGGAAGAATGGATGTATTCCGTTATGCTGCCATTGTGTGCTATGACAATTATCAGCTTGCAATTTTAATGCAACAGTTCCTTATTTTGTGTATGCATGTGTTATTGAGAATGTTATGTTTGAGATTATAGGAATGCAGTCCCCTGTAAAGGCTCAATCTGGAGGGGGGGGGGGGGGAGGCTGGGAACTGAAACCTATTAGAATCATTCTACTCCTGTTATGGAGGGCCAAATGTGCATGTGGGATGCAGGGAATGTATATTACTAATTATTTTATCTAAATTTCTCTCTGGGGATAGAATTCCTCAGACTAACAGGGACAAGGTTTTAATTCTATATGGGGTAAAATAAGAAATAACCTGCCCAGAATAATCATTCTAATTTACCCCAAGTTGGTACGACGAGACCCCTGTATTAAAGCCTTGGCTGGGTCAGAGGGAGATGGGGTCCTTATCAGGACAGATGTTTGTGGCCCCTGGCAGGGATAGATTAGCATAGAACAGGGGTCTCCAAACTTTTCAAATGAAGGTCCAGTTTATTGTCCTTTAGACTTTAGGAGGGCTGGATTTTGGCCACTGGGGGCAGAAAATGTCCCAGCATCAGTGAGAATAAATATGGCCTCAGGACTGGTGGTCAGTAGGAGGAGGAGTAGTGCCCCTATTGGTAGGAGGAATAGTATCCCATCATTGGTATCGGTGTAGGAAATAATGCCCCCTTGATGGTGTCAGTGGGAGGGATAGTGCATCATACCAGTTGGAGAAATAGTGCCCTTAGGGCCAGATAAAGGCAAGTGAAGGGCCATATCTGGCACCCGGGCCGCAGTTTGGAGACCCCTGGCATAGAAGATGCAAGAACTGGGTACTTGGAGACATGCTCAGTTCATTAATATTTTAAGAACACCCTATTGAAAATACCTGCGATCCATAACTTTCCCATTATTATACACGCATCAAATGTGAAGCCCAGCCCCCTAGTATTCCATGCAAAATGGCAGAGCCTCAGTGCAGTCGCTCCACGGCACCCCTGTGCGGTTCTTTCTTTTGGTGTGTAGTGTAGACTCTATGTAGCTGGCATGGCATACAGAAGCCTTTCTCAACCTTTTTCACCACAGGGAAACACTTACATTTTCAAGTCTAGTCTTGGGGGGGACCCCCTGCTAATTGGTGGAAATGGGGGGGGGGGGGAACCCCCTGCTAATTGGTGGAAATGGCCCTTGGCATTGGTGGCCTGTGATAAGAATGCCCCACTTAGTGTTGGACAAAATGCTGCAGAAAATCTATGTGATAAAGCTGGCCCAGCTAAGTGGTGTTGGGACCTGAAATAAGTGGACATCCTCAATTGGGAGGTCAATCGGCCCACCCAGGCTGCTCAAGGAATCCTGGGTGAGAAGCTGGCATACAGAGACTCCAAACTGGGCAACAACTATTGGTCCCCTTGAAGGCTCCAGTTATTGCAGGTGAAGATGCACCATCCTCAGACGTCCCTACAACATTGCAGCACATCCTTCCTTTCCATTAACCATTTTCTGTAATCCCTAAAGAATATGTAATAAGATACATGCACACCATATTATGGAAAGCTTTTTGTTGGTACAGTTTCAGCCAAACTGTACCATTTCTTTTCTTACAGGTTTGCTTCCAATTTGAGCAAGACAAGATCATCATACAATTATCTTCCGGAACCCCGTTCTCATTTCCAGTCCGCTCTCCCATTGAGGAGATCTCCTACTTGTCTGTGTTAAACCTTCAGCCAAAGTCCATCAGACTAAAATGAAGAATCCTACAATAGAGGAGCCGGCTGTCCCACATGTCCATTTCCAGGCTCTGTGAGATGGGACATGGTGGATAAAGAAGGAAAGTCTACCAATCCTGATTTGTAACCACCTCCCTCCAATCTGAATCCTTGCTGCTCATGTAGCCTTATACTGTACATTGTTTATTAACTAGAAATGAATTTCAATCCAAATTTCAAATAAAATCCAATGAGCTCTATTGTGTCTGATCATTGTATTTAGCACTAAACTGATTTTGGATTGATTGCTGTAGTCTATAAGAAAATCACTGCCTGCTGCATAGCGCCCTCCTGCTGGAGGTTTATTGCATTACTTTTTTTAAAGTTAGTCACCAAAAGGGGGGGCTAATGCTACATTTTCTGCCTGCATAATCTGATTTCTTGCATTTCCAGTAAAAATCTTTAAAGTCATTTCTGGTTCTAAACTGAAAGCTGCATACAGAGATATTCCAAACTTTGATCATAACCTTTCAACAATACTAATTACATGCTGAGAATTTTTACAAGGTCCAAACTCTATGTAAATTCAAACCATAGCTGCAGTGGATTTGCCCAGTACAGGCAGTGGTAAGGTATGGGCAGTAAATGTAGTAGTACCCCCCCCCCAGTATGGGCAGGGGCTGTGCTAGGGGTAGGAGTTACTGGAGCAGCTTTAGTCTCAGTGGAAGAGCAATAGAGTTGGGATAACAGTAAAAACATGGTTAAAGAAGTGGTTGGGGTAGGAGTAAAAGCAACGTATAGCTAGTAAACGGTCAAAATGGTATTGTAAACATTTGGTGCTAGAACACAATAGAGCAGGAGTAATAGTATTGGCATATCAAGGTTAAGAGGTGGGGGAAGGTAGCAGTAGGTTTAATAGCAGTAAGATAAATAGTATTTGTAGTAGTGATCGACCGATATCGGTTTTCATTGCTGATACTGATATTTTAGCCAATGCATATTGGTATCGGCCGATATTTTCGTACATTAAAATCTTGTGGAGGGATCTGGGGGTCTAAAAGACTGCAAACTCCTCCAAGCCTCTTAAAAGCAATCAAAACGCCAAGTAACTTTATGAACTTGGTGCCGAGTACCCGGAAGTGATATGACATCACGTCCGGGTTTAACCACTTAAGCCCCGGAGGATTTTCCTGCTTAACGACCAGGGGGTATTTTGCGATTCGGCACTGCGTGAGTTTAACGGACAATTGCACGGTCGTGCAATGCTGTACCTAAACTAATTTGACGTCCTTTTTTTTTTTCCCCACAAACTGAGCTTTCTTTTGGTGGTATTTGATCACCTGTGCGATTTTTACTTTTTGCGCTATAAACAAAAAAGTGTACATTTTGCAAAAATATTTTTCACATTTTTTTTATATGAAATTCCCCCCCAAAAAAAATGTAAAAATCAAAATTTTTAACATTTTCGGCCAATTTGTTTTAAGCTACCTATGATGGTAAAAAAAATCGCAAAAAGCGTATTTTGATTGGTTTGCGCAAAAGTTATCGCGTTTACTAACAAAGGGAAAGATTTTTTTTTTTTTTGCGGTACTGCGACATTAACTTTATTTGGGAGGGAGGGGCTGTGTGTCCCTAGGGGCGTGCTTTCTACTGTGATTGGCTGTGGCTACTAGTGTAGGAACAGTGATCAATGGATCTACATAGTAGATCCGTGTGATCACTGTCTTTACACCGAGGAGAATGACAGCTGGCTTGTTTACACTAGCCGCCTGACATTCTCCCTCTCCCCCGCCGATCGCCGAGTGACCGGCGGACATCGGGTCCGCTGGTCACACGCGCGGGGGGGTCCGTGACCGAGCGGGAGCGCGCCTCCACGGGCGCTCGCTCCCCAGAGCCTCACAGGCGAGCGACGTAGACCTACGTCACTCTGCCTGTGAGGGGCTGACTGCCGCAGTAAATATACTGTGAGCAGTCGGCAAGCGGCTAAACATGGAGACCCGATCAGAGCCGAATGTGGCTTTGATCGGGTCTTCTCTTTGGTGACCATGCAGGCTGGTTGCCTGGGTCTCCCGGTGGAATGGGAGACCCGGGCAAAGTACCCTCCCACTCCTCGTAATGACAGCCGCTCGGCTTCTCAGCTGCATCGTTTGTCATTACCAGACAGCTGACAGTCGGCTATGGATGCCGATACCGGGGGTGATGGCATCATTCAGGTACAGCACTTTCCCGAAATATCAGTAACCTCAGGGGCCGATTCCGATATATCAGGGGAAAGTGCATATCGCCCCCCCCCCCCCCCCCCAAACGACATATCAGCTTTGACTATAATCGGTCATTCCCTAATTTGTAGCAGTGGGCTTGGTAGTTGTAACATAGCAAGGGTGTTATTCGTAGTGTAGAAAAGACTGGTAGAAGCAGTGGGGGTAGCATAGTATAGGTAATGATGGAAGCACTAGTTGTAGCGGCATAGTAAGTGGTGGTAAGCTGGTAGCTGTAACATTTGTGTGATATGAGTAGCATTAATAGAAGTTGCAGCGGATTAAAGGATAAAATCTCGGGCGGGAGGTGCACTTTTTGCAGGCAATGTGTGTGTTTTCCCTCTAGGATCCTGGAAAGCCTTGCATCCATGATCAGCAAATTGCGGGTGCCTTCCAAGACTTGCACTATTTAGAGCACTCAACGGTACCTTGGTAGTTGCATAGTAGGTGAGGTTGAATAAAGACAATAGTCCATCCAGCTCAACCTGTGTAGGTGTGTGTGGCTGTAATCATCTCTCATACCCCTGAATGTTCTGATCCTTGAGATGTACATCCAAGAGTCTTTTGAAAGCAACCATACTTCCTGCAGAAACCACCTCTTGTGGTAGAGGATTCCACACAATCCTGTAGCCCTAACAGTAAAGCACCCCCCTGCGTTGCCTGAGGTCAAAACGCTTCTCTTATTGCATTGTATTCCCTCGAGTCCTCATGCAAACCTTTTGACTGAATAGCTTTTTTTTTTTTCTATGCTGAGATCACCATTGAGGTATTTATAAATTGCTATCAAATCCCCTCTCAGGTGTCTCTTCTCCAGGGAGAATAAATCAAGCGATTGCAGACGCTCTTCATAATTAGGGCTCTTTCACACGGGCGGTCCGATCAGATCCACCTGTCAGTTTTTTAGGTGCATCTGATCGGATCCTCCATGCAGCTCTATGGGGCAGCGGGTGTCAGCGGAGACACCTCCGCTGCCATCCGCATCCGATGCTGAAATCTGGACAGATGGAAACCCTATTTTTCCATCCGTTCAGTAATCGAAGCGGAGTGGAGCGGATATGATGAGAGCGGACAAGCGGTCCGCTCTCCTCCGATCCCCCATAGAGGGCAGCGGGTGCTGAGACACCTCCCTCTCTGCTCTGCAAGCGGAGACGGAGCTGTCATCCGCCCGGCTCAGCGGGGATCGCGGATTGATCCCCGCTGAGCAACACGGATCCGCCTGCGGAGGCGGACTGTGTGAAAGAGCCCTTAAGGTCCTCCAATCCCCTAATTAGTTTAGTTGCTCTTCTCTGGACTCTCTCCAGCTCCAACACATCCCTCCTAAAGGACTGGTGACCAGAAATGGACATGAATACTCCAGACCTACAAGCAGACAACTGCACAGAATGTCTGTAGTTGTAGTTCTATCATTCACAAATCACTGTATTAATGTAGAGGAAGTGGATCTAGAAGTGTTCCAACGTTAGGGTGGAGCATGTTTCCAAAAGTGAAGGTGGCCTTTAAGGTTAGTGATAGGAGGAAGAGTAGTGGTAAAACTGGGTGTGACAGTAGTAGCATGGGTAGTGGCACTACTTGTGGGTGTGATAGTAGCAGCATGGTAAAGGTTGTGGTAGGGAAGTAGTGGTTATACAGGAGCTCTTAGACATGTGCAGAACACAAGTTGGTTCCCCAGGTTACGAACAGGATAGGGACTGTAGGTTGGTTCTTAAATCACATTTGTTTGAGAAGTCAAAACAGTCAATTTTAAGTGTAATTACAGCCTGTGCAGGGATGGTAAACGAATGGCGTTAGGCGCCAAAAGTACCTGCGCTTATTGGATAAAAGTGCAAGATGTGCAAAATTATGTTTGTGAACAATACAATTGGTGGTGAATATGTGAACTACATAGGTGGATAAAATTATAAAAAACCTATACTGTATAATTGTATATAAAATTATATAGAAGTGCACAATGTAATGGTGTAAACCAAAATTGTAGGGAGCTGTGACTCAATTGTAAAAACGTATAGAATGGTAAATGATACACACAAGGTGTACTAAGCTGCGTTCACCATAAAAGTGCAATAGATAATGAAATTACCATATAAAGTGCATAATTGTAGAGAATCATCAACTAATTACAAAGGTTGATACACAGATAAATTAAATAGTCCTGAAAAAAGTGCACAATAAAGTTCATCAAAAAGTCAGTGAATAAATAATTGATTCATGATAATTGTCCCAATAAATGGATAAAATGGATAAAACGGTACACTCTCCAAGGGATAAGACTCTTCACAAGATAAAATCTTCAAACCCTTCACCATATAGGCACCCAATGTGTGAGTGTGCTTACCAGAAAGCACAGACCCCTTATTACAGGGGGTCGATGCAAGCAGAATGATTCAATGCGACCAGATTCCAAACGTGAAAGACCAGGCCCTCCAAAGTAATCCACGTCACAACCGCCTGGAAACCATAGAACTTCACACTCCTCATCCTCCTTACGCTCCTCAGCGATATGTGAACAAAGGAATGGCCAGCATAGTGAAGTACGTTTCAGCAGTTTATTATAAAATAAAGTGCACACACTTGCATCAAAGACATAAAAACGGGCATTATGACTCAGGATCCGAGATTGGACACAGGACGGTACCGCTTCCGCGTTCACTGGTCCTATCCAAACGGTCCCAGAGATGGCAGTGATAGCAGGGTGATTGTATCCCAATATTCCCGACCGGTTTCGTCGGCACACTTGGCCGTCGTTTTCAAGGGTCATGTGACCACAATCACCATAGTATCATTATATGTAGATATGTTAATTACCTCTTAGCCAATCCGCCTCTTTAGGATATTAATAGTGAAGAACGCCTACCGGAAGCGAGGTGGCCAAGTTCAGTCTCACTCCTCCGGAAGGACGACCAAACACTAACACGGCTACCCTGGAAGTGACATATCGTGAGGGATGTCCTGGGCGTGTATTTGTGGGCTCTTGTGGCCATGCAGTGTGGGATGTGTCCAGCGCTGCAAGATGGCTGCTCGGTGGTATCTGGGACCAGTGCAGAGCACAAGCAGCCGCCATTGACATCTGTTTGTAAGTAGGAGTGGTTGGTAACTCGAGGACTGCCTGTAAGTTTAGTTTTGGATAAATTCATTGTTACTAATTTTTGTTTTGCAATTCATTTAGTTTGTTTTCTAAATTTATAATTTACAGTATGTAACAATTTCGATCTGGAAAATTGTTTGCCAGCACCAAAAAAATGTAGTGAAATCAGCAGCATGCAAACACTATCAGTGATCAATAAAAGGTTGCAGCGCAAGCAATAACTATTAAAAAAATGTAATATTGTAAATTACAAAACTAAGTGTGACCCAATAAAAAAAATATATATATATAATATCCAATAAACATAATAGAGTCCAAGGGAAACACAATGCTGTAGTACCTGGTGCTCGATCTCTCAGGTGTCACTACAGTGATAGCCTCCACCAAATAGTAAAATTGTGAAATCACCAGAACCATATGATGTCTAAATTATAGGACAGCGAACACGCAATGGTATTATGATATCTCTCTGGAAGTGGTGTCACTGGCAGAGCTTTGTGCGCTCACATGCTTTCAAAATGATGTCATCACACAGGGTATTCTCTGAATCAAACACCAGTAGTCAAAGTAATAAAATGGAGTACTGGTACAAATCCATAAACAAGGTCCATAGAGTGCAATACAACTGGTGCAGATAATGCACTTACTGTGAAAGCCACCAAACTAAAATTAGGATGGTGGCTAGATGAGCTGAGATATACATCTGAGGTCCAGACCTGCCATCACTACACCAAAGCATCTTGTCCCCATGTTGATGGGGACATGGACCTCTTCCACAGAACCCAGGCCGGTGGTTATGGTGGCTCTGTGGCCAGGAGGCTTATTGATGTCTGGATGCCTCTTTAAACAAGTGTGCCCCTAGATCCTAGCCCCATCCCTCCTGTGAATGAGTATGGGTTGCGTTGAGCACCAAATTGTACCATAAAACTAAGGTGTGACGAGACCCTTGCTCGCTTGCTTCCGCTCTCCCGACACTCCTCTGCTTCTAGTGAGTCAGCTTGCAGATCGCAACGTCTGATGGTTCGGTCAACCAAGGCTCCGGGATCCGAACTACAGCTATGTGCCGTCCGGAATCCATTAGAACAAACACCAAGCAGGCTGTATGTAAGTTCAAACAGCAAGACCCTTTATTGGAAGAACACAGCACACTTTTATACAGAATTTGGAACATCCTGCCCGCAACAACCGCTTTCCCATTGGTCAATTGCACAGTACCTGCAGTTACCCTTCAGGTCCTCTTAAGCCATGCAAATGAGGACTTGAAAATGAGTCAGCAGGGATTGGTCCAGCTTGGATAGCTTGACCAGAAGGACTGTTATGTGTAATGAGACAGAAGCCCTAGGGGGGCAATCAATGTACACAATAGCCAGACACAACAATGGTTCCCTAACGAGCCCCCAATACACATTACTCTGAGTGTCAATACATCCCTTAGTAGACAACAGGTGAGTTTATTAGCACACCTGACAATAGGTGAATGGAAAGCCACCTCAGACAAAAGCAAAATTATTAGACAGTCAGTCTCCTCATTGAACTTCCTGGAATGACCATATTAGGAGTGGTACTTCCTGTCCAGAGACCTCATGGCAAATGGGAACAAATGACCTTGCTGACAAATATGAAGCAATTCAAACCATCACCCACATAAGGTAATTCCACAATCAATTTTTGAATAGTCCTTTCTTTAACTTACAATCGGAAACATCACTTACCCCCATGGAGATTCATTGTCAATTAGGATGCCTGTCGCCCCACCAGCCCAAAACAAAAAAGCACTGGTTGATAATTTGAAAAGGGGGTAGGGCCTCAAGGTGACATCACCATTTGGCCCCACCACTCACCTATTAACAACTGCCATTCAGAGGAGCAGCACGTTGGTGATTAGCCTTTGCTGCGGGTGGAGCTTATGTTTTTTATATCCTTTTTTCTGTGCTTGTGGCTGTGATTGACTGGACCAACATTAGTGGAAAGTGTATTTGTGTTTGGAAAAATTGCTTAATAAACCTTGCTTTGCTATAATGTTAGTCTTTTTCTTTTGGAACAACTTTTTGGAGGGGAGTTAGTAGGGGTCCAATATAACCCATTCACATGGAGGGGGGGGGGTGACACTTTTTAAAGGGGGCTTTACGATCCTGAAAAGCCCCCTGCCCACAGACCCTCGCCAGCCACTGCCCTGGGTTGTGTGGAAAAGACCCTTGTCCCCATCATCATGGGGACAATATACTTTGAGGTGGTGGGTGTTTAGAGCCCCCTTTCCCCAATTCAACCCCCAAGTTAAGGTCATCATCAATACTTCATTACACTTTGCCACTGTGTGGGGACATAGGTCATGGAGATAGATGTGTACATAGGTGTATGTGCATCATCAGAAACTGTAAAGATGTGCTTCCTACACGAAAAATCTGCAAAGGTTTGTTATGTATGTTTTAAGTTTGAGGAGGAGGAGGGTAGAGGGGGGAGGAGGGGAGGGGTGGAGGGGAGGAGGAGGGTAGAGGGGGGTGGAGTAGGAGGAGGGTAGAGGGGGGGAGGAGGGGAGGGGTGGAGGGGAGGAGGAGGGTAGAGGGGGGAGGGGGGGTGGAGTAGGAGAAGGGTAGAGGGGGGGAGGAGGAGAGTAGGAGGGAGGGGGGGTGGATGAGGAGGAGGAGGGTAGAGGGAGGGAGGAGGGTAGAGGGGAGGAGGAGGACGATGATTTACCTGTAAGGCCAAACAAAGTGCTTCCCCCACTTTCATCTCTGCCATCTTCAGGCTTCAATGCTAAGAAATGAAAGACCACACCTCAGCTTCCTAGGAGCTGGGCCTCCTCCCTTCAACCACATCTGATTAATCAAACCATTAGGTCAATAGGAAACTCTGATGCTGTGTGGATCGAATTGGACAGCATTCCTAACATAGATATCCATGGAATATTAACTTTCATCTTGTTGACCAAGGAATTCACCTTACACTTGTCCTAAACATTTTTTTGGGATTAAGAATGTGAGTCTAACTATGTAGACCAGCAATCTATTATGTCTGAGCAAGAATGTATGTAAAACACAGCAAATATGCTACAGTGCCTAGTTTTTGATGTAGTGGTTTTGTGAATCCTTTATGTCTGCGTTTCGCCTCCAGGTAATTATCTTGCCTCACAGTGATGACCAGAGATGTATAGTAACTAAGTAGAACTACTTCACTACTGTACTTAAGTACGGAAATGCGGTATCTGTACTTTCCTGGAGTAGAATTTTTTTCTCCTACTTCCACTTTTACTTCACTACATTTTTTCCATGATTTCAATACTTCTACTCCGATATTTTTTTTTTTGTGCTGCATAGTTACTCGTTACAATTATAAAAATTACCACTGCCAGAACAGTAGATGGCCGGTTTCATGAAGTTCAAAAAAATGTGTATAATGTCATGTGTAAATCAGTGCATACGAAAATAAATGCTACTGTATGTATAAATAAAATGGTCTACATATCTGCTGTTAAGGGGAAAGAGAACCTCCCCCAACCAAGGAGAGTCACAAGTGTACATAGACCTTTTTTCTGGTAAGAGGCTGATTTTGCTTTTTTCACTGGAAGTTGAGAGCACAGAGTTTTGCAGTTTTGTTTCACTGGAAGAGTCTATTTGGATATTATTTTGCACTTCCCTTCATTCACCGGGTGAGGGGGAAATCCACAAGGTGGTGGGAGGAGTCTGCACCTATTATTTGGAATATCACCTGTTTGATTCCTGCACCTTTGAAAATATATTCATCTTGTTTTGTCACATATATATATATATAGTATTATGGCATTATATATATATATATATGGACTTTTTATTGACTTTGATTTCATACACTTTTCCTTTATTTCATTATTGGAATATATTGTTGTATATCACATTGGTTTATATATGATTTTGCGCACCAATAAGCTGTGGAGAAAATAAAACATGCAGGGAAGAGAAGGAGGGATGCTTTAAAGGGGAAAGGGAGGGACATACTTTATCTGTTTTTGTTTACAAAAAGTTACAGCCAAAGGAATTATGATTGTCCTTTAGGTTAATCATTTGAAATAATAAAAAACAATATGATGTTCAAACTTTTGACTTCTTTCTTTAATAACTACATAACACAGTACTTCTACTTTTACTTTCAGTACTTGAGTAGCAAAATGTTTAAAAAAACTACTTGCAATACTTAAGTACAAAAAATGTTTAATACTTTAGTACTTCTACTCAAGTTACTTTTTGATAGAGCACTTCCACTTCTACTCAAGTCACTTTTTGATCGAGCACTTCCACTTCTACTCAAGTCACTTTTTGATCGAGCACTTGTACTTTTACTCAAGTATGGGTTTCGAGTACTTTATACAAGTGTGGTGATGACAGACCCCTCCACAGCGTCAGTGGTTGAGCTGCTGCGGTGGACCATCCGCCGCATTGAAGCTTTACAGCAGGAACACTGGGTTGCTCCTTCTGCTGACCAGCCCTTGCTATTTAATTACTTTAAAGACTGATTTTATTTTTATACTTTTCTTTTAAATGAAGTTTTATTTTTTCTAAATACATTTTTTTTCTGGAAAAAAAGGTTACTAGTTTGTGTGTTTTTGACATTTGAACAAGATTGCCTGGCCACAGCTCCAGTATTTGCAGCTGCTGACTTGCTTTTTCTAGGGGTTGGAATCTCTTGAAGCATGTTCTGTTGAGGTTAGAAACACCAAGTTGGAAACTATTGGCAGGGCAGACCACCAGTAGAAAATAGAAACCAAATCCAACACAGAAGCAATTCCAGCCCCTACCACTAGGGTCACCTTTTATGATTTCATTATGTGAGGATTGGGTTTAGCAAGTAGAAATGGAAAGACTTGTTTGCAATCAGAAAAGCACTTGTGTATAAAGGCCTACATTACCAAGCCAGGGACAATTCTTCCCCAGCATTTTTGAACAAGACAAAAAGCGCAAATTATTTTAATTTTTTTTTTTTTATTACAAACATTTTTCAAACAAAAATTACAAACCGTAAGTAGAAAACCAAAAAAAAAAGGAGAAAAAAAAATAAAAACAAACACACATCATTCGGGAGTTGGGGGCTGCCGCTGGTGAAGGTGTGAGGGGATAGAAGATAGTGTAGGGACCGGAGAGTGTTGTGTTGTGGGGGCTAACAAGGTGGGGTGATGGACTGTGATTAGGGGCTGGATTTGGAGGGCTTGTGTTGGGAGGGCATATTGAGGGGCTTGGAAGCAGTGGTGAGAGGGGGCCTGGGCAAGGGGGGGGTTTGGAAGGAGGAGGAGTGGTGAGAGGGGGCCGGGGCAAGGAGGGCTGGGGAGGGTGGTGCTGGGAAAACTGGGTTTGGAACAAAGGCTGGGGAGGGTGGGGCTGGGCAATCTGGGTTTGGAAGGAGGTATGGTGTGAGGAAGCTTGTGGAGGATCGTGCTGAGGTGTACATGTGTGGGAAGGGGTGTCAGAAGTTGGGGTCGGGTGAATTTGGAGTGTGGTAAGGCGAGGATCAGCGGGTGTGGACATATTGGGGGTGTTTGGAAGGGGGGGTGTGGAATGGGAGGAAGGGACAGGTGTGTGTTGGGGGTGTGAGGAGAAGGTGGGGAAGGAGTCTTCCTGGTTTGGGGGGTCAACATTGGAAGGGGGCTGGGAAGTGTTAGGAGTGGCTAGGTGTTAATTCAGCACCTCGCCAGCTGGCTGCCCAGTGTGTGGCAACATTGTCACAGGCTTTAAACCACCACTACGCGTGGGTTGTGTGGGTGGAGCAGGTTGAGAGTAATTGTGCTGATTCCACAAGCTTAAGGGTTAGAACTTCTACCTGTAAGTGCTCTCACCATGGGTTCAAATCCCAAACATAGCATCACCTCCATTAGGCTTAAATTTTAAAATGAAGTAAATACTTAAAAAGGCAAACGCCTTCTTACCACATCAACTTCAGGTGACAAGAATATCATCTGTAAAATTGAATCAGATAGTATTGAACGTGTTTCACTGTGCAGTGTGTTTATTTGCATTTGTGCAATCGCTCCTGCGATTACAGATTCGCCAGAGCTACATGTAGGAGGCTAGTAGCTTGGTTGGGATTTGAACTTATGACCTAAGTGCTGATAGCTAACAGTGAGTGCTAAAGATTGCCACTGTGCTGAATACAATCAGATCTATGGTATAATATAAAGAAATATCAGGATTACAGAATGAACAGATAAAATCTAACATTTTGCAAAAACAGAAATTAGACATCTCCAAAGTCTGCATATATAATAGAGATATAACTGGTACATTAATGAGAAACATCTAAATATCAGCAAAACAAGTCACGGCTACAAATTGGCATCAATTTTACACTGATCATGCATGTGAACACAATATACATTTACGAGATTTATGTCAATTAGTCAAGCATGGGACTACTTAATATTCGAAGCATAATTGTGCTCAGCTCAATGGTTTAGTGGTTAGCACTCCTATCTATTAGCACTGCGACCATGGGTTCAAATCCCAGGCATTACCTACTTTAATTTTAGTCAGCTGCGAATGCTAAAAATTTTCGAACGCCTAATTGCTACCGCCACATCTACATGAATGTTTATCTCATGTGCATGCAGCTATAAATGATTTAGCTAAGGTATTACTATGTGGCTAAATAATAATCACACATCAGTGAACATGCAGGGTGTTAGCATGGTTGGGACTGGAACTCATAACCTAACAGTCTTTGTCCATGAGCATAGACCACTACACCAATGTGCTGAGTACAATTAGGGATGTGAGGGATGTGAGGGATGTGAGAGATGTGAGAGATGCCTGAAAGTTTAGGATGAAAAAAGAATGAATGTTGATAATTAAAGAGCTGTGTAGTCTGCTAATAGGAAATCTAAAGGTTTGAACACATAACAGATACATAACTATACATAAAAAATAAATGTAACTATAATCACTGATATTGCTCTGTAATAATCATTTAGAATATAGGAATTTACGGTTATGGAAACGCGATCGCGAATCCATGTACTCTAATCGGAATTCAATATTACATCTAGTCGTAATTCTACATTTGCAGGTTTGCCTAATTGAGGTCCTAATTACTCTAGATGGGAGTAGTTAAATGGGGATTGAGCATTTCTACTCCTTCCTTTTAGTGAACTAGGCTCAAAGTGTGTAATCTCCAAAAATGCAAAGAGTGGTGGAGATGAGATGCTGGACTCAGATCTTCCACCAGCCATTGGTTGAGCCTAACCATTTGGATTGGATTGCTATTCACAAAAGCAGGGGACCCACAAAGATGATGGGGGTCACCCAAACTAAGAAATCCACATGTAAGTGAGCCTAATGATCATTTCAAGAGTCCAAAAGTCCTTTAATAAAGGAGAACTATGGGCAAAACTTTTTTTTTTCCTTTTGGATAGAGTAAAAATTATAGACAAAGATAACCCTCTAATGGGATTTTTTAGGGCATGAAAAGATAATCATAAATAGAAAAAATATAAAAATGTTATTCAAAAATGATACAAAGACATGGTAGACATTCGAAAATACATCCTAAAAAATGTGCGGTAGACAGGCATCAATAAGTGGGCTAATACATGTATAACTGTCCATCGACTGTCCCAGGGTATATGACAGGAGATGATCATTTGGGATTTTCTTTTACTTTCACTTTCAATGATAACAGTAAACAGGGCAAATAGAAAAGGTGAATCTCCTTAACGGGGGCACAGACAGCAATAGAAACCTGACAGGTGTTCTAATCCATCTCCACTCCATCCAAAACTAAAAAAAAAAAGTTTTCCCTTTAGTTATACTTTAATATCACACTTATGACAGGAACACAAAAGGCCTCCCAACAAATTTTGGTAGCCATAAATCCCCCTTCATCACTTCATCAGGGCTATGACAATGTAGCAAAAGGTATCTTTTGGAGAGACAGATATAATAAGGGATAATAAAAGGATTTTTTAGGTACCAAGACCACAATATATCCATATTTTTTTATATAAAATCATAAAACAATTTATTCAGTATTCACTTTCACACCAGTTCTGGGAGGGTGTCCATTAAAGTCCTCCAAGAACCCTGCCCCCTGCACAGCCCCCGTGCACACATCGTGCACGCTCTGTGATGCTGTGTCCTTCAGATACCGCTGATCACAGATTGAGGTAAAAGGCTAATCACAGCTGATCCCATGTAAACAAATGCAGGTTATCAGTAATTCCTCAGCGCTGTTACTTTGTGAGCATGGAAAGCTGATAACCAGCTTTCCTGGCACAGCAGACATTTAGGCTGGCCATACACTATGCAATTTTCTTGTTCAACTTTCCTTTAGATTTACCAAAACCATATAATATGAGGTCAAACCTAAATACTTTCAATTTGTATGCAATTAGGCAGGCCCTTGCACTACATAGTTGAAGGTAAATCTAAAGGAAATTGAATAGGAAAATTGTATAGTGTATGGCCAGCCTTACACTGATAATCAGTACCCTGATTATCAGTGCAGCCCCATCAGTGTCCATCAGTGCTGCCTTATCAGTGCAGCCTCATCAGTGCAGCTTATCAGTGGCCATCAGTGCCGCCTCATCAGTGGCTATTAGTGCCGCCTCATAAATGCAGCCTATCTTTGCCCATCAATGCAGTCTATCCATGGCCATCAGTGCAGAAGAAAAATTACTTATTTACAAAAAAAATTAGCCAAAAATGTTGTCCTTTTTTCGTTTGTTTAGCAAAAATTAAAGAACCCAGTAGTAATTAAATACCACCAGAAGAAAGCTCTATCTGTCTAAAAAAAATGATAAAAATGTAATTTGGGTACAATGTTGCATGACCACACAATTGTCATTCAAAGTGTGATAGCGCTGAAAGCTGAAAATTGGCCTGAGCAGGAAGGGGGTAAAAGTGCCCGGTGGCAAGTTCTTACAAAAAATAAATAAATAAATAAATCTTAGTCTCTTTTTTCATAGAAACTACAATGGCATTTTCACAGCTACAGTAATATTACATTCTCAGCATATTTAATCATTGTGTGGCTTCTTCAAGAGTGCTATTTCTGTAGCATTAAAGTTGTGTTAATAAAAAATAAACAGAAAGGATTTTACAATCAACATTGTTGCAACTTAGCAAAAAAACACATATTATACCTTGGAATATGTTATATGTGCTTACCCATCCAGTTACAAATTAGTTTTTCCTCTAAGACGTTTTTTTTTTTTTTTTGTCTGTAGTATATATTGGCACCAAAAGACAGCTCTGAGATGGTTAATTGGTAAATGTAGGAGGGGCAAAAGGACCAGGTTACAAAAGAAAATAGCAAAAAGAAAAACTAATAAAATCTATAAATTAGAAAACATAATGAGGTACCATTTAATTTGGTTGTACTTAAAAAGGGGCTTTATGGTTAATGAACACCGAAGGACGCCAGGTGGCCTAGCATGAACCTCAAAAAGGAAAAGCAATCATAAGATTATAAAAATGGGTGCTGTGCAGGTGTGGTTCAAGACCACAACCCCCTTATTACCAATACTGAGTATTATATAAAGTGAAAGCTCTCGCACTTCAAGTAGGTATTAAATCCACACATACAGTGAATTTAACACAATTCATTTAAATACAGTGATATTCAAATGTCCTGTTGCGGCTTTAAAATAAAACTCATTATAACCAAGTGAATCCTTACTCCAAACTATGACCACTTAGCCACGCATTTTGAACAAAACAATCATGTGTAAATAAATAAATAAATCATATAATAATGACAAGAGGTGATAAAAAATCCACAATAAATGAGCAGCAATCTTCAAAGAAGGTGTGCACAGAAGCCAGTCCACACCATACTCCGTACACACTGCAGTTCATAAAGTAAATTGTGATCCGATACTAAGAGTCCTGTGATGTAGTTGGGTCACCCAAAATCCACCACCTTCGTGATACCGTACCGCTCCCATCAGCTGGCAACTCACCCCATATTATTGCCCCCCATTTTCATGGTCAGGGCTCATGCGACCGGCTCCTCCTTTCTCATGAATAACCCACCATAGAAAAGAAAAAGAGCTCCACTAGTGCAATATGGTATTTACATTTGTTTATTGACTCATATTAAAACCCATAACAAGAGGCACTCACAAGATGTTATACAATATAGCGCATGTATCAAAGTAGGGGGTCTGGGGTATTCCCATAGTCCTCACCTCCTCCACGCTGGTATATCGGACCCTCAGGAACCACCTCCAATCCTCCTATCAATTCTTCGGTGTGCCGTGTAGCCACGCCCAACGCGGTTCGTCACTTCTGACTTCGTCACCCCCTCGAGTACAACTGGTGATCCCACTGCGCATCAGCCCTGACCATGAAAATGGGGGGCAATAATATGGGGTGAGTTGCCAGCTAATGGAAGCGGTATCACGAAGGTGGTGGATTTTGGGTGACCCAACTACATCACGGGACTCCCAGTATCAGATCACAATTTACTTTATGAACTGCAGTGTGTACGGAGTATGGTGTGGACTGGCTTCTGTGCACACCTTCTTTGAAGATTACTGCTCATTTGTTGTGTATTTATTTTTCACCTCTTGTCATTATTATATGATTTATTTATTTACACATGATTGTTTTTTATCGGCTAACTGGTCATAGTTTGGAGTAAGGATTTACTTGGTAATACTGAGTATTAGTTGGTTATGTAATACCTTTACATATAGACAAGAAAAAAGAAAGTGAAAGTCCAATAAGAATCCAATCCATCCACACTAGAGGTCCATAGCTAATCCCAGTAATTCAGCAATTCATTTTACGGCTAACTTACTTTAAAAGGAGAGTTTTTTTTATATAGCCTTAATGATAGGAACATATTCAAAAAGGGAGGTATACAGAGCAACCCATACTTACAGATAAACATTTTTGTGCAAGGCTTCTTCATTGGCATCCACATGGCTCTGGCAAGATGGCCACTGTCCAGCTGACCTTTTATCTATTTGAGTTCAGTGAATACCTTTTGCTACATTGTCTATCCCTGATGAAGGGAGATTTTTGGACCCTAAAATGCGTTTGCTGCCTTTTGTGCTGCTGTCATACTTATGATATTATTAAGGGACTTTTGGCCTCTTTAAATGATCATTTGGCTCACTTACATGTAGATTTTGCAACAACTTTTTTTTTGACAGGTGAAGATCTGAAGAGTTTGGCATCTTATCTCAACTACTCTGGATTTTTACAGATAAAACTGGGAGAGTAGGCTCTCTATGACCAGCTGACTCTTGAGACCATAAATTGGTGGTCCTTTTGGCTCTTATGAGTGTAATCTGCAGGTCTGAGCTGTCGGTTTGAGGTTTCAGGCTATGGCTGGCCGATGAGGAGGTTCATATTTTGCAGGGTCTCGTTTTCCTTGTTTAGGCCAATTTTTCAATTGTTTCTTTACTTTCTCTTTCCATTTGGCTGTGATTTTTTCCAGTTGCTCCAGGGCTTTGGGTGATCCCGGATTATAAGATGCCCAGTCTTCTCTACTAAGTAGAGTTACTACAAACTCCTTCTGCCTCTGTCTGGCTTGTTCCTGTAAGGTGTCCTCAGTGATCTGGAGCAAATTGTCTTCATTCATCCTCTCATACCGCTCTGATTCTGTTTCTGATTCATATTTGCTCCCGAAAAATGAGAGAAGGGAATAGATCTTCGCTTCACAGAATATGACCACAATGATTAACAGCAGAATTAATATAAGGCCAATAATCTGCAAAGAGAAAAAAGTTTTGGGCATCAGTGCAACTTTCAATTTTCTACAAAGAAAAATGTGGAGATGTTTATGTAGCTCTCCAACCACTTCTTCAGTTCCTAGAGGGCTGAGAAGATGCTATAATTGGAATGTTGAAATCAAGTGAAACAATAAAAATTAAACATTTCTTATAGTGCCTTGGGGGTCCCCTTAGTCTTCCTGTAAAGTGGCACATCTGTACCATGTATAGAACCTGCTGCAGCAAAACTGACATTTATAAAGAAAATAAAATTACATTTAAATTGATTTTCCCTTCAAACGTTCTTTATTTTGTAAACAAAGACTTGGGGGGCCAGTCTGTAGGATGAGGCCACAACTTGCACTCAGAACAAGATCAGAGATTTTTTTGGATACATTCTGTTGTTTCTTTGGCAGACTTTGGGTGGCAATAACTACATTTTGCACCACAGTGAAGAAGACAAATTATAGTACACCTATGCCAAGATTAACAATTTTCTTTAGATAAAGTCCGGTGTCTCTTTTGCAGACTTTGGATAGAAGTAACAGGTGCAGAAAAATTGGGATATGAGTGTTGGTGGTGCTTTCACACTGTAACCCTATAGAGGTACTCTTGATAAAAGCAAGAATTGGCCTTGCTGTAAAAAATAGAAATGATATGCGCCTGTCAAACAGGTATGGAAACATTGGTCCTTGGGTGTTAATTGTGCCCATGAAACCTATATAAAAAAAAAATACTTCAAGATAAAATCAACACCCACAGAGCTAGGCAGCCTAGACAGTCTTTCAGAGATTCAAGATCCAGAAAGCACTCAATCAGTAACATCGGCAGCAGGGTTTGATAGCTGCTGCTAATCCAGGACTGATTCATTTTGACAAATGTTAGCCGGTCAACTGAGTCTGTGGTAAGACACGCTCTTTTTTTCTGTCACAAAACCTCCGGCAGCACTAAATGGATGTTCAGAAAGCATGCTGGATGCAGGGCAGACCAGCAGCTCAATCTCATACTGGGCAAGTTCTGGCCAGTGGTATATTCTCATGACCCAGTAAGCCAGTGGATCGTCTACTAGAAAGCTCTCCATGTCTGTTTTCACCCCTAGATAATCTTCCACCATATGATGCAGACATTGCCAATGTGATGTTAAAGCTGACAGCCCTGGGCACAGAGAACTAAAAAATGTTTAAAATGCATCACTAAGATGACCCCCTTCTCTGTTGGAGATACAACAGCTTTCAGCTTAGCAGATTAACTGCAGTTCACAAATAAGACACTAGATGTTGCTAATGCTCAGTGATATGCTATGCATTTTCTATGGTGTGTTGTAATATCCTGTACACTGTACTGAACTTGTTGGTTATCTCTTCCTGTCTGTGTTCTTATTACAATGAGGTGACATCTTTGATTTCTGTGTTATGTTCCAATAAAGAAGCCAGTTCCTGTTTACTCCACAATGTCTGATCTGATCTGAATGGACTCCGCTGCACCCAGTGATCACACTCTGCAACATTCTCCACCCCTCCTCCTTTGACCAAGAGAAGCCTCATAACTACCTTTTCCATGAGACTGTGACCTACCAGAGTCTGGAAAGGTGTTTCATAAACTCCACTTTAAAGTGTCCTCAAAATATTTTATGTTTTGCACCCTTTTCAAGGGCAGGATGAGGTCCAAGACTTCCCCCTTTAAACGGTGGTCAAGGAGGGTTGCCAACCAATAATGATCCTTCTTCTTGATGCCACAAATTCTCGGGTCCTTTCCCAGGCTTTGAAGAATAAGAGAGCCCATGCACCGCAAGTTTGTGGAGGCATGAGAAGCAGAGTCCTCGGGGTCACTGAGGATTATAATATCTGGAACTGCCTCCTCCTAGCCACGTATGAATGACAGAGAGAACACAAGAATCTGCTTTTTATCATGAGCTGTGTGTTAGCCAGCATGACTCTGAGTCTGTGAATGACTCAGAGAGAACACAAAATTCTGTTTTGTACCGTGAGCTGTGTGGGAATCAACATGATTCTGAGTCTGTAAATGACTCAGTCTCAGAGAGTACACAACATTCTGCTTTGTATCATGAGCTGTGTGTGCGCCAATATGACTCTGAATCTGTGAATGACCCAGGGTTTCAGGGAGCACACAAGATTCTGTTTTGAATCATGAGCCGTTTGTAAGCCAACATGACTCAGTGCATGAGACAGGCAGCAGCATGACTGAGTCTGAATGATTTAGAGTCTCAGAGAGCACACAAGATTCTTTTTTGTAACATAAGTGGTGTGTATGAGGCAGACAGCAGCATGACTCTGAGTCTGGGAATGACTCAGAGTCTCATAGAGCACATGAGATTCTGTTTTGTATCATGAGCTGTGTTGGAGCCAACATGACTCTGAGTCTGTGAATGACTCAGAGAGAACACCAGATTCTGCTTTGTATCATGAGCTGTGTTTATGAGCCAGCATGACTCTGAGTCTATGAATGACTCAGAGAGCACACAGGATTCTGTTTTGTATCATGAGCTGTGTTGGAACCAACATGACTCTGAGTCTGTAAATGACTCAGTGTCTCAGAGAGCACATAAAATTCTGTTTTGTAACAAGAGCTGTGCTGGAGCCAACATGACTCTGAGTCTGTAAATGACTCAGAGCCTCAGAGAGCACACAAGATTCTGTTTTGAATCATGAGCATATGTGAGACAACACGACTCTGAGTGTAATGCAGGCATCAGCATGACCGAGTCTGAATGATTTAGAGTCTCAGATTGCACACAAGATTCTGTTTTGTAACATGAGCTGTGTGTATGAGGCAGGAAGCAGCATGACTCTGAGTCTGTGAATGACTCAGAGTCTCCTAGAGCACACAAGATTCTGTTTTGTATCATGAGCTGTGTGTTAGCCAGCATGACTTTGATTCTGTAAATGCCTCAGAGTCTCAGAGAGCACGTACGATTCTGTTTTGGATCATGAGCCGTGTTTATGAGGCAGGCAGCAGCATGACTCTGAGCCTGTGAATAACTCAGAGAGCTCATAAGATTCTGTTTTGTATTATGATCGGTGTATGAGCCAGCTTGAAAACAGTTGCTACAAATGTACATGTAAAACAACTCTTAATAAGTGCTCAGTTGATACATTGAGTACTGAGTATATCACAAAATTGGAGTTCATGATCCTAGCTTAGCTTGGAGGAAATGAGGCGTGATTCGATTTAGTGATTCAAATCATTTTACTAAACTGATCCAAACGATTTGAATCACTAAAAAGAATACCTTTGCCCAAGTCTACTCAGTGCCGAATGGGCATGCTGGGCAGTTGCCCGGGGGCCCCACTTGCCAAGGGGGCCCCACCTGCCCAGTGACCCAGCCAAGCATTAGTCCCAATTCCCATGTGCATCCCACCGCCAAACTTAGCAGGTGGCAAGTGCCTGTCGGCCCAGTGCTACTGTCAGGCCACTTGGGCCGTGGAGGGGGTGCCCACATCTGCAGGAATGCCTGTCCGCCTCCACGGGAACAGGCACACACAGTACAGTCGAGTCTGACTCCCGTCCGTGTGTGTGGTCACCAGACCCAGCCCCAGAACTTGGAAGCTGTCCATAGCCTGGCACTGCTGTACCAATACATATTGCCTTATCAATAATTAGCATTTTTATTTTTGTGGGTGAATGTGTAGGCGGAGCCCCAGTGTATTGCCCGGGGGCCTATAATGCTCTTAAGATGCCACTGAGTCGACTAAGCTTGCAGTTATGGCACGATTCCCATTCAAAATGCCAGTTTGGGTGCATTAAAAAAAAAAAAAAAACATCCAGTAGGTGGCAGTTTTGCCTCCTGAATACCTGGCAGACACACCTGTAATGCTCACAAGTGATCAAATTTGGACCACATTTCAGAGAGCGACGCAGATGTAAATGAGCTATTCGAGTTTGCTAGAGATAATCTGCAAGATTTGTATTTGCCTGTCCAGCCAGCTAGATGTGGGTGAATCGCCCTCCAGTGGAAACCATCAGTATTGCATAATGTGATAACTCTCCTCATTTCTCTTCTACTAAATAAGGATGTCACTCCGGTTACTGAGTCACTGTGGGCAGGCATCCTTGACACTTTCTTTGTAAACTAAAGGTAAGGGTTAGTGTGAGCATTGGGATTAGTGCCATAGATATAGTTATAGATAGGGTAATGTTGGGGTAAAGGTTAGCATTTGAATGTCAGGGTTAGCACTGGTATCAGGGTTAATTTTAGGTTTTGGGTTAATATTACGGCTAGTGTTAACATTAGGTTTATTTAGCAATGGGGTTAGGGCTTGTGTTAGGGTTTGCATTAGAGTTGACTTTCATAATCTGCTAAGTAAGGAGCAGTCTTTATTGCATTAACTGTGCCAGTGGCTCAGTCTCTCAGCACTGATCCTCACAAGGCTCAGCCTGTCCACTCTGGTCGTCGTAAGAGTCAGCCTCTCAGCTCTGGTCCTCACAAAGCGCAGCCTCTCCACTCTGATCCCCACAAGTCTCAGTCTCTTCTCTGGTCCTCACAACGCTCAGTTCTTCAGCCCTGGTCCTCACAAGGCACAGTCTCTCAGCTCTGGCCCTCACAAGGCTCAGCCTCTCAGCTCTGGCTCTCACAAGGCTCAGCCTCTAAGCTCTGGTCATCACAAGGTTAAAACTCTCAACTCTGGTCCTCAAAAGGCTCAGCCTCTCTGCTCTGGTCCTCACAAGGCTCAGCCTCTCAGCTCTGGTCCTCGCAAGGCTCAGCCTCTCTGCTCTGGTCCTCACAAGGCTCAGCCTCTCAGCTCTGGTCCTCGCAAGGCTCAGTCTCTCAGCTCTGGTCCTCACAAGGCTCAGCCTCTCAGCTCTGGTCCTCGCAAGGCTCAGCCTCTCAGCTCTGGTTCTCACAAGGCTCAGCCTCTCAGCTCTGGTCCTCACAAGGCTTAGCCTCTCAGCTCTGGTCCTCACAAGGCTCAGCCTCTCAGCTCTGGTCCTCACAAGGCTCAGCCTCTCAGCTCTGGTTCTCACAAGGCTCAGTCTCTCAGCTCTGGTTCTCACAAGGCTCAGTCTCTCAGCTCTGGCCCTCACAAGGCTCAGCCTCTCAGCTCTGGTTCTCACAAGGCTCAGCCTCTCAGCTCTGGCCCTCACAAGGCTCAGCCTCTCAGCTCTGGTCCTCACAAGGCTCAGCCTCTCAGCTCTGGTCCTCACAAGGCTCAGCCTCTCAGCTCTTGTTCCCACAAGGCTCAGTCTCTCTGCTCTGGTCCCTACCAAGCTCAGGCTCTCAGCTCTGGTCCTCACAAGGCTCAGCCTCTCAGCTCTGGTTCTAACAAGGCTCAGTCTCTCAGCTCTAAACATAGATATTGCTAATATTAGAAACAATTAGAAAGTCCCCCAATGGTGCTCCTAGCTTCTCCTCTTTGCTTAATGCCCCATTAGGAATCTGCTTCCTATTGTGGCACACCTGTGGGCTCAAACCCGAGCCGCACTACCTACATTCATAGACACACACAGTGTGGCTTGGCCCCGCCCCCACTCTCTTGCCAATAGGTCCCGTTGCTGCCTCTCTACCCTGTGAGGAGGGAGAGAGAGCCTCTCCTCCCGGGAACAACAGTGAAAAGAGACTGGGTTCAGGTAAATATAAAGGGGGTTGGGGAGATCCTGTGCAAGGAAAGATTTTTACCTTAGTACAAGGAATGCATTAAGGGAAAAAAAATCTTAAGCATTAGAACCACTTGGGAAATTATGATAAAATCAGGATCTCAAGTGCAAGGAGCAGAGAGTGGAAGGCGGTGTCTGTTTCAGCCTGTGAGACACTGAGCCCTTCTGAGCACCAGAGTTGAGAGACTGAGCTTTGCGAGGACAAGAGCTAAGAGGCTGAGCCTTGCGAGGACCAAAGCTGGGAGACTGAGCCTTGTGAGGACCAGAACTTAGAGGCTGAGCTTTGTGAGAACTACAGCTGAGAGGCTGAGCCTTGTGATGACCAGAATTGAAAGACGGAGCCTTGTGATGACCAGAATTGAAAGACTGAGCCTTGTGATGACCAGAATTTGTGAGACTGAGCCTTGTAGAGACCAGAGCTGAGAGACTGCACCTTGCGAAGACCAGAGCTGAGAGACTGCACCTTGTGAAGACCAGAGCTGAGAGACTGTGCCTTGCGATGACCAGAGCTGAGAGGCTGAGCCTTGTGAGAACTAGAGCTGAGAGGCTGAGCCTTGTGAGTACCAGAACTGAGAAACTAAGTCTTGTGATGACCAGAGCTTAGAGACTGCACCTTGCAAGGACCAAATTTGAGAGACTGAGCCTTGTCAGTACAAGAGCTGAGAGACTGAGCCTTGTTAGGACCAAAGCTGAGAGACTGAGCCTTGTAAGGACCAAAGCTGAGAGACTAAGCCTTGTGAGGTCCAGAGCTGAGAGACAAAGCCTTGTAAAGACCAGAGTTGAAAGATTGAGCCACCAGGACCTGAATTTAGAGGACTGCAGAATGCCAAGTGATCTGGACTGGATTTATGTGCAACAGGAGTGGTGAGATAAATCATCTGTGTGTACCACAACACTGACAGAGTTAATGTAATGGAGACTGCTCCTTACTTAGCAGCCCATCAGTCATCCATTGCACACTCTAAAAAGGGCCTAAAAACAGAAGGGCCCCAACATCAGCCACCTTAACATTTTACACTAGGTGCCAGGTATCAGAGAGTGCACTCTAGGACATTTTCTTTGTATTGGTTACTGCGAGACTTAATTTACTGCTATTATGCATACAGTAGTTTGGTTTAGTATTATTGTGGTCTAACCTAATTGCCATACTGAAGGCTAGTATTTAAACTAGCTAGCCTAACGTATTCTAACATGATATCTATTTATTGTTTTGTGCTTTGTGTTGCCTCGCCTTAATACTTAATACACTTATTCTATTTACCACCAAGCTGCTGTGTACTATTATAGAGCTGCTCATTCAAATGTTTAGGTTACACAGGTATGAGCAGCCTCCAACTTACAACCAGGTTTGTCAGTGGGGACCGAGCAGCTTAGAAATCATGGCAGAGCAGAGAACCCATTCTAAACAGTGGTTCCTGTGGGCAGGGCCGCTGATAGGGGGGGACCACCGGTCCTTCTGTAGGGGGCCCTGGCCCTGTCACTTATCAGGGGGGCCCGGCCGGCAGCTTCAGACTTCATGTAGGATGTGACTGTGTACAGTCAGTTAGTGTACATAATATACTGTCCCCTGCCAGAGTCCTGGGTATTCATATTCCCTGCTGGGCTGAGGGGGGGCCTCATCTGTTCCCCTCTAGAGCAGAGAGATCGCTGCAGCCTCTGGGGACTATTTTTTTAATTTCGGTCGTCCCCACGGACTTGCACACACTTTCTTGTAATGTGAGGAAGTGCCGGCTCTGTAAGTCCCCGCTGCTGGCCTGCACACTGCCTGACTTCTTTAGCCAGTAAGTGCTGAGGGAATCAGGCAGAAGAGTGCTGGCAGGCTAGGGGCAGCTAGTTGGAGCCTGGAACTGGAAACGATCCGTGCAGGGCAGGCACACAGATGAGTCCTTGTGTGATCTCCACTCAGCAGCTTGTCCAGCAGTGCAGACACAGAGGGATCTGGCATAAGTCACACAGGAAAGGTACAGTCTCATGACATGACACAGCACACACCTTTCCCCATACCCTGGTTTATTGCCTATTTTAATATATATATATTATATTATATCATATTATATTATATATATTTATATAGCAGGGAGCAGCCAAATATGGTCATCATTATCATCATGATGACAGTCACACTCACACAGTACAGGTGCTTTGAGCCACGTACTGTGTGATTATCATGATGATAATGAAGATCATCATTGAAGAAAGAACAGTGAAATGCATAGATTTTTTTTTTTTTTTTTTTTAAAGGGTATGTTTATTAAACTTTTGTAGACATTGCAGCAACAACAAACACTCAGGCTCGGTTCACACTTATTGCGATGCGGGAAGGCTGCGAATTTGCAGCCTGTTCCCGCATCGCATCCGCACCTCTGGCAGTTCACACTGCCATATGCGATACGCAGGGGGTGTAAATTAAATGTTAACGACACCCCCAGTTTGATCGCATATCGCAGTGCGATCTGACAGTACGCACAGAATCGGATCGCACAAGTGTGAACCACTGTGCGATCCGATCCTGATGCGGCTGAAAAAAAGGGTCATGTGCGAGTTTGGTGCGGATACAGTGCGAATTCAGCCATACAAAGTGTATACAAAGTGTATGGCTGAATTCGCATCCGCACATCCGATCACATGTAATGAAGGAGCAGTGCGCTCCAAATTACATGCGATCTCCGCAGCCGCAATAATGTGAACCGGGACTTAGTAAGTGGTAAAACAAAGCTTGCAAAACAGGGCAGTGCACCGAGGTGCAGCTCAGACAAATACAAACAAAAGAAAGAAAGAGGAGAGATCCATTTATCCATGACAACAATGCTTAATGAAAGACCAAAATGGTCCAGCCGGCCATATATGGTTCGAATCCCCGGCAGGTGCTGCAGGAACCAGCCGAGATTCAAACCATCTATGGACAGGCTGATTGTACCCAAGTTGATCCACTTGATAGACTTGCATACAACCAGCCTGTCAGATTTCACATGCAATTATTGCTAGCAGCTAGCAAGTAATCATTGTGTTCTCCTAAAGGGGACCAGGTGGCAGAATCATTGTTTTCTCCTGACTATGGTTGCAGGAAATAAAATCGCATTATCTATGGCCTGCGTTAGGCCCCTATCACATTGGATGGACTCCGCTTTGTTCAGCGGAGGATCTCTCTACTGATCAGAGCAGAGTGGGCAGATGACAGGTCCATGTCCACTCAGTTTATGCAGAGCAGACATGGACAGAGCCCACTCTACTCTATGGGCAGTGGGGTGTAAATGGACTCCATTGTCTATTTACACCCGACCACCTAGATGGAGCAGGACAGACCCCCTTAGGGTTTTTTTATCGGACCAGATCAGAGGTAGGCAAGTGTAAACAGACACAAGTAGGTTTACATCCGCTGCTCCATAGAGGTAAATTGAGGGTCTGATTGGGTCCACCCAGGGCTGCCAATAAAGGGGGTACCATCGGGCCTCCTGTAAAGTTACTTATCAGGGGGGCCTGACCGTCAGCTTCCGACTTTGTTTAGAAGATAACTATCCCTGGAAGACAAAGCTGCATTTTTTTTAAGACAGGTGGGCGGGGTCATGGGTGGGGTAAGGGGCGGGCTTTTGGGGGCCCCATCAGATAGACTGTACGGGGCCCCGTGATTTCTAACAGCTGCCCTGCCTGTGGGGATTAGCACTACAGCTCTTATAATGGTTAGTTACCAGCAGGGTAGGTGTAAACTGGTCCCACTAACCTGACCACACACCGAGCAGCTTTAGAAATATCATTGCATACAGCAATTTAAGTGTGATTTCACTTTCCATTATAGTCTACGATATACTATGGAAGCGCGAGCACCGCATTTTGTTGTGAATAAGCCCTAAGTGTGATTTAACCTTCCATTATAGTCTATGATATAGTGGGAACATTAGAGTGTAAGCTCCTCTGGTACAGAGACTGATGTGACTGTGGGGGAGGGGACATTAGAGTTTAAGCTCCTCTGGTACAGAGACTGATGTGACTGGCTTAGTGATCTCTGTACAGCACTGCGGTATATGTCAGAGCTATATAAATGTATAATAATAACAGAGGGTGTCTGTGGCACATTAGAGTGTAAGCTCCTCTGGTACAGAGACTGATGTGATTGCCTCAGAGATGAAAAATGTCTTTACCTGGAACAAATGTATCAAGTAATTACTTCGTACTTCTGTCCAGCTCAGCGGAAGTTCTCTGTGTGAGATATTTGACTTTTGTATTTCTACCAACTCATCCACAGACTTCACGAAACAATCTCCGTATCGTCCATCTGTCATTACAATCAGTATCCAAATCACGACAACTTTGATTTGAAAAACATTACCCTGTGCATAGGCACAGCGGCATCTGCACTTTGCTTTCTCGGTTTTCGGATTTTGGGAAGGCTCTGTACAGCCCTCCTCAGTATCGCCTTTGGTTTCTGTGCTCTTCTCTTCTGAGCTTAGATAGCACGCCACAAATCCGACAATTGCAGTTGGTATGATGAGGAACACGAAGCTGTAGAGGATCGCCAGATCGTCTGTTAGCAGGGCAACTAAATTCCAGGTCCATGACTTTCTCTAATCCGAGAAGAACCATCACAAGAATGGAGTTCCCAACAATGTTGAAGTGGTCTTTGATGAAGGTGGCAGTGTTCGGCATTTTACCTTTTCCTGATGGCATTGTGAGGGATGAATTTGCCTCTTTCAGGAACTTTGGAGAATAGCGGCTGATGCAGCGTCAGGTTTTGTTCTGACTGTAACCTTCCACTTTCACTTTTATGTATCTGTTGATTTTGGTGGATAGAACAGTCAGTCATACTAATAAGACCAATGTGAGAAGAATAAATGAGGGTGGGGCTGGTGAAAAAACATTACCACCAATGAAGGAGTTGTGTAAAGAAGCATGATAAGTGTGTTGGGCAATGTAGGATTTGTATACCTGTGCCAGGTAGAATACACGCTTTTCATGTGCAATTATATCTTTTGTTAACAGCCAAGAGCAGTTATGTAATAGTTTTTAAACATTACCCCCCACAATAGTGGTGCCTACACAGCATTACCCCATTGCAGGCTTTCTTAAACTTTTTACTCCAGAGGAACCTTTGGAATAATTGTCAAGTGTCAGGGAAACCCTGATAAGATTAGTTCAGACGGGGGTCATTAGAAAAATAACCCTTACATTGGTGGTCAGCAGAGATGGGCTGGTTGTTCGAGTTGAACGTAAGTCGGGTGTTCGTGTGCATTGATTGCTGATGATTGATCATGAACTTGGGATCTCGCAGTGCATTGAATGCTGACGATTGGCCAAAGCATGCACCTGAACTGTATGCTTTGGCCAATCACAGCACAATGTACTGTGGGAGCCATGATTGGCCAAAGGCAGGGTGCCTTTGGCCAATCATGGCTCAGGGACTAAGTCCATGCCCCACGCTATATAAGGCTGCTGCTTACACGGCAGCCCTGTGTAGTGTGTTAGTGGTGATTGAGCAGGGTAGTCAGTGGATTGTGTGTTCAGTCAGTGTAGTGCAGTCAGGGAAGTGCTGTGCTGTGATTCTTGTGTAACAAGAGTGTAGTGGTGCCACTGAAGTGTTGGTGTATTCAAAACGTCTGTGTCACCCCACTGTTCCCATTTTTTTTCATTGATAATTTCTTTTTTTTTTTTTTTTTTTGCAGCATCCCTTCTGTGTCGCAGGAGCTATTCCTTTTGCTTCAGCAGTTGTTTTCTTTTTATTATTTTTTTTTTGGCACAACAGCACTAATAATATTCAGGGCATAATTGCTGTTCCCCCTTCTGTGTTGCAGAGGCTCCTCTTTCGGCATCAGCAGTGGTTTTCTTTTTTTTTTTTTTTTTTTGGCGCAGCAGCACTAATAATATTCAGGGCATAATTGCAGTTCCCCCTTCTGCGTTGCAGAGGCTCCTCTTTTTGCGTCAGCAGTGTTTTTCTCTTTTTTTTTTTGGCGCAGCAGCACTAATAATATTTAGGGCATCTTTACTGTTCCCCCTTCTGCGTCGCAGGTGTTCCTCTTTCTGCGTCAGCAATGGTTTCCATTTTATTTTCCTGCAGTAGCACTAAAAATAGTTAGGGCATAACTGCTGTTCCTCCATTCAGCATTGCAGGCATTCCTTCACTGCGTCAGCAGTGGTTTCCCCTTTCTTTTTTTGACTTTCTTTATTTTTTTAACATTTATTTTATTATTTTTTTGCAGCAGCTGTAAAAAATAATTCTCCACAGTTGCTGCACCCTTATATTCTTTATTAAAAAACAAAACTATAATAAAACAGTTTATACTGCACCAAGCACAAAGGTATTGCACCCAAGCATCATATTTCCATCCCACACTTTATAATAAAAAGCTAAAAAAATTCCCCCCCCCCAAAAAAAAATAATAATAATAAAACGGTTTATAGTGCACCAAGCACAAAAGTATTGCACCCAAGCACCATATTTCTATCCCACCCTTTATAATAAAAAATCTGGATCATGTCCAGCAGGCCAACAAGGAGAGGCAGATGCTCACAGGCCACTAAAAGAGGGCAAGCAGCCTCTGTGTCTACAGTGTAAAGCGCGAGGACATGGTGCATCCTCTGCAGGCGGGGCAGGCTTGTCCTTTTGTTCCTGTGCTGGCCGCGTTGGCCTCGCTGACTTCCAAAAGTTCATTGGTGTAGGCTTTTTTCAGCACATGTGCAGCAGATCGTTGCTGTTTGCAATCTTTGACTTAAGCGGATCAAGCGTGGCCAGAACACCAGCTGCTTGGGCACCACATACTTGACGAGACATGACAACCTGCCATGCAGTCTGCTGGCAACAGCACCTGAAAGACCCACATCATAAAAAACACAGATTTCTCCTTGCTCCTCATCTGGGATCTTTACCCCTACTATACTTCAAGTCTTCTCAAAAACCTGCACTGAGAGGGATGGTGGTATAGAAATGGGTGCCACAGGTACTTGCACCCAATCTGCTAGGAGTACACCACCTGTTGATTTCACCAGGCAAATTTTGCCACCCCAGTTGCTGAACTGTAAAAAAAATTCTGTCCCAGCCATCCACATGCTCAGCGTCTAAATGCTAGCTTGGAAAAATTCCTAGCGCCCAACTGCTGCCTTTTCATCTGGTAGAATTTGCCCCCTTTTGTGAATTTGCAGAATGTGCTGTACCACAGTGGCAGGTTCCAAAAATAAATTTATTTTCCCGTAAGACCATATAAACTCTGCACAATCATGTGGAAGGCAATGTTTTGGCCTTTTTTGGACAGGGCAGTCAGCAGCAAGGTTCACATTACTGCTGACTCATTGTCCTGCAGACATGGTCAGGGACGTTACATTCCCTTCATGGCACACTGGGTAACTCTGCTGGCAGCTGGGAAGGATGCAGGATAGGGTTCAGTGCTGGAGCTTGTTTTGCCATCACGCCTCCAAACAGCTGGTGGTGATTCTGCCACATCTGTCTGTTCCACCCCCTCCTTTTCCTCTTCCTCTATGGCCTCTACTGCTGAATTGTTCTCTGAACCAGCAGTGCTCCCTAAGCGTTCAACGAGCTACGCAAGCAGTCAGGCTAAAAGATGCCATGTGGTGCTTCAGTTGGTTTGTCTAGCAGACAGGAGCCACACCAGGCCAGAGATTCTGTCAGCTCTGCAGGGGCAGGCTTAGAGGTGGTTGACCCCCACGGCAGCTTGAGCCAGGAATGGTTGTGTGCAACAATGGCACCAATCTTTTCTCCACCCTCTGACAGGGACACTTAACACATGTTCCATGCTTGCCACATGTCCTGAATTTGGTGGTGCAGTGTTTATTGAACAGGTACCTGGGCTCACAAGATCTTCTGAGGTAGGCCAGAAAAGTCTGTGGCCATTTACGGTGGTCCTACAATGCCAGTGCTCGGCTGGCTGACATTCAACAAGAATTCAACCTGCCCACCAACCGCAATATTGACAATGCTGCAGAGGCTGCACATGCAGCAGAGGGCCATCAATGAGTACCTGTGTGAGCATGGCACAAGGACAGGCTCAGGGGAGCTTGGCTTCTTTTTGCCATGCCAAGGCCACGCCAAGGATGGTGAGCCGTGACAATGCATGCATCAGAGACACTATCCCACTAGTCTTCCTGCTGGATCACACGCTTAGTGGAATCATGGACAGAGCGCTTGAGGCAGAACAGCGGGAGGAAGAGGAGGACTTTCTTTCCTCTTAAGGTCCCCTTTATGCAGATACCATTCCTGCAGAGGCCGCAAAACACACAGGAGGAAGAGGAGGAGGAGGAGGATTGTGGCAGCATGGATGTAGAGGATAATATGGAACAGTCTTCAAGGGATGGTTTTCATTCCCCAGAAACCCCAGGAGTTATACATGGCTGGGGAGAGGTAGTTCCTGACAATGTTATCCTTAGTGACCCAGAGGACTCAGAATCTCATGCCTCCCAAAACTTACGCTGTATGGGCTCCCTGATTCTGCAAAGCTTGCAAATGGACCTGAGGATTCGTGGTATCAAGTAGAGGGACCATTACTGGTTGGCAACCATTGTTGATCCAAGGGTAAAGTTGCAGAGCTTATCGTGCCTCCACAGAAGGAGCAGAGGATGAAACATCTTGAGGAGGCCTTGAATAAAAATTTGTGTAACACCTTTCCAGACACTGGGAGGTTACCATTTCCCGATAACATGTTTCTGAAGCTTTGTTCGGTCAAAGTAATTGCGGTGGAAAAGTGGCCAGCTGATTAATTGCAGAATTATCTAGGGGCACGAGCAGACTTGGAGATTTTTCCAACTGAGCATCCACTGGGTTACTGGGTCTTGTGGATGGACCAGTGGCCAGAACTTGTTCAATTTGCAATCAATATACTGGCCTGTCCTGCTTCCTACATGCTTTCCGAATGAACATTCAGTGCTGCTTGAGGTTTTCGTGATGAATAAAAGAGTGCATCTGTCCACAGACTCCATTGACCGGCTGGCATTTAGCAAAATGAATCAGTCCTGGATCAACAGCAGCTATCAAGCCCCTTATGCTGATGTAACTGATTTAATTTGCTAGGGATCCCTTCAAGACTACCTATGCTGCCTATCCTATTCCTGTGATTATGCTATCTTCTAATAATGTTTTTGGTTTAGAGCACCACTAACACTCAAGGCCCAATTTTTCTGCACCTGTTTGACAGGTGCATGTCATTTCAATTTTGTTTTTTTTTGTTTTTTAATCGCAGGGCCAGTTCCTGCACCCAGCAAGAGTAACTGTGAGGGGTTACAGTGTTCAGGCACTACTAGGCGAACGGTTTGGGCCAAGCATAAGTTTGGCTTGAACATCACCCATTCAGGTACTTGCCTAACACCTAAACTCTCTCGGAACTTAGCGGGATGTTCCCCCACCGAGCACACTAGTCAATAGGTAAAGGCTTCAATGCTGAATTTAAAAAAATAACTGTAAAAAAAAAAAAAAGAAATAAAAAATTAGGGTAAAAACAGCTTGGGGGGGACCCTTTGGGTCTGGTATGGCCATTAAGGGGAACCCCATGACAGAATTAAGAAAAAAAAGGGCGTGGTGTCCCCCCCCCCAAAATTCAAACCAGACCCTTATATAAACATGCAGCCTGGCAGGCCAGGAAATGGGGGGGTGAGCTAGCCCGCCCCCCCCTGAACCATACCAGGCCACTTGCCCTCAACATAGGGAGGGTGCTTTGGGGGGCCTTGTCATTGTTGGGGACAAGGGCCTCTTCCCGACAACTCTGGGCTGTGGTTGTCGAGGTCTGCAGTTGGGGGGGCTCATCGAAACCTGGAAGCCACCTTAAACAAGGGGGATTTAGGGTGGGGAGTGCAGAGCCCCCCTCTGCCCCAAAGCATCCACCCCCATATGTTGAGGGCATGTGGCCTGTGGCCTGGTATGGTTTAGGAGGAGGAGGCTGTGAGCCCCCTCCCCCCCCCCCTTTTTCCTGACCTGCCATGCTGCATTCCCGGATAAGTTGCTGGTGATAAGAGTCACAACATTCTAGAACTACCCAGAAGGCAGGGGGAAGCAGTCAAAACCACAGAAAGTGAAATGCAGAACAGACCAGAGCAATCAGGGGCCCCCAGATCCCCCCCCCCCATGTAAATGGGGGTCTGGGTACAGCCCTGGTAGACATGTATCAATAAAAATAATAAAAACTATCATTTTTTCAGGAGCATTTATTTTAAATATGCTTAAAGTGCAAATATAAAAATGAAAATAAATATAGTGCCGGGGGGGGGGGGTCCCCTTAATGTGCCTGTAGCATCTGTAGCTTATATAGAACATGCCATGCTGCAGCAAAAATGACATTTCTAAAGAAAACAAAAACTAGTTAAAATGGCTCGCGGTTACAATTGCTGGCACCCATAGAAAGAAAGTCCCCCCCCCCCCCCCCCAGTCCATACCAGGCTCTTCAGGTCTGGTACGGATTTTAAGGGGTACCCCATGCCAAAATTAAATAAATAAATAAAAAAAATGCAGCCTAGCAGGTCGGAGAAAAGGAGGGGGGGGCGAGTGAGCTCCCCCCTCCTGAACCCTATCATACCACATGCCCTCAACATGTGGGAGTAGGTGCTTTGGGGCAAGGGGGGCTCTGCCCCCCTTCACAAAGCACCTTGTCCCCATGTTGATGGCGATACCCTGAGGGATAATAGGAGTGGAATGGTGTATGCTGTGGAGAAAATCTGGTTTTCCAAAAGCGTTTTCTGACCTTCCTGAAAAAGGGGTCAAACACCTCTGATGAGTTGCCATCTACCATTTGAGCACCAGTGGTGAAGAAACAATAAGACGTCTTTGCTTAGAAGCAAAGATTAGGGGGACCCCCACACCATTTTTTTTTTTCAATTTTCTATTGGTGGCAAATTCTGCAATGTTTTTTTATTTTTTCATTCAGCTGTCAGAGGGGAAGCCCATTGACAGCTAATGACTCATCTTTTGTTAAGGGCTCGACGGCCGGCTTCCCGGGTCCGCTCCTTAACAACCTTTTGACTGTGCACTCTGCGGGCAAACATCCCGCGGAGAGCACAGAAAATTTGGGTGTTCAGCAATGGCGATGTTCAGGTCGAACCTATGCTTGGCCTGAACTGTTTGCCCATTCCCTTCATAATAGAGAGGGGGGGGGATGATTATTATTCCCTCTGTAATAGAGAAAGGGAGGGGATTGCACATTGTATATAGACAGAAGAGGCATCTCATGGCTGAAGTTACTGTGTTTAGGCTAAATTTGGGATTTTCGTGGGTCTCAGCACTTTGTCAGATCCTTTGTGTGGGAGAGTGGAGGGAGCTCAGACATCCCCAGCAGATCACAAACGTCTTCTAATGACAGATCAATGACTGACAATATATACATTTTCTCTCTTAGAATGTTCATGTCATGCATGCCGGCTGCCCAGACTTTTATGTTAGGGTCCAAATTCTTATCAATCTAAAAATATACACTGCTCAAAAAAATTAAAGGAACTCTTTGAAAACACATCAGATCTCAATGGGGAAAAATCTCATGCTGGATAGCTATACTGGTATGGACTGGGTAATGTGTTAGGATCTGTACTGGTATGGACTGGGTAATGTGTTAGGATCTATACTGGTATGGACAGGGTAATGTGTTAGGATCTATACTGGTACAGACTGTGTAATGTGTTAGGATCTATACTGGTATGGACTGGGTAATGTATTAGGATCTATACTGATATGGACTGGGTAATGTGCTAGGAACAAAAGGATGCCACAGGTTTAATGGAAATGAAAATTATTACTCTACAGAGGACTGAATTCAAGACACCCCGAGAATCAAGTGTAAAAATGATGCAGCAGGCGAGTCCATTCTGCTGAATTTTCATTGCAGGACCTCAGAATGGTCCTCAGTAGTTTGTATGGTCTCCACGTGCTTGTATGCATGCCTGAAAACATTGGGGCATGCTCCTAATGAGATGACGGATGGTGTCCTGGGGAATTTCCTCCCAGATCTGGACCAGGGCATCACTGAGCTCCTGAACAGACTGAGGTGCAACCTGGCGGCATCAGATGGACAGAAACATAATGTCCCAGTGGTGTTCTATTGGATTTAGGCCTGGGGGCCTGGGGGCCTGGAGGCCTGGTATCAATTCCTTCATCCTCCAGGAACTGGCTGCATACTCTCGCCACATGAGGCCGGGCATTGTCGTGCACCAGGAGGAACCCAGGACCCACTGCACCAGTGTAGGGTCTGACAATGGGTCCAAGGATTTCATCCCGATACCTAATGGCAGTCAGGCTTCAATTGTCTAGCCTGTAGAGGTCTGTGTGTCCCTCCATGGAGATGCCTTCCCAGACCATCACTGACCCACCACCAAACCGGTCATGCTGAATGATGTTACAGGCAGCATAACGTTCTCCATGGCTTCTCCAGACCCTTTCATGTCTGTCACATGTGCTCAGGGTGAACCTGCTCTCATCTGTGAAAAGCACAGGGTGCCAGTGGTGGTCCTGCCAATTCTGGTGTTCAATGTCAAATGGCAATCGAGCCCCACTGTGCCAGGCAGTAAGCAAAGGGCCCATTGGAGGACTTCAGCCCTCAGGCCACCCTCATGAAGTCTGTTTCTGATTGTTTGGTCAGAGATATTCACACCAGTGGCCTGATGGAGGTCATTTTGTAGGGCTCTGGCAGTGCTCATCCTGTTCCTCCTTGCACAAAGGAGCAGATACCGGTCCTGCTGACCTGCGGGTTAAGGACCTTCTACGGCCCTGTCTCCTGGAATCTCCTCCATCCTTTGGAGAATGTGCTGGGAGACACAGCAAACCTTCTGGCAATGGCACGTATTTATGTGCCATCCTGGAGGAGTTGAAATGTGCAACCTCTATAGGGTCCAGGTATCTCCTCATTCTACCAGTAATTACGCCGACCCTAACCAAATGCAAAACTAGCGAAAAACAGTCAGAAAAGAGGAGTAGGAAAAAAATATCAGCGGCCTCCACCTGTAAAAACATTCTTGTTTTGGTGGTTGTCTCATTTCTGCCCATCTAGTGCACCTGTTGTTAATTTAATTAACACCAAAGCAGCTGAAACTGATTAACAACCCCCTCTACTACTTAGCTGACCAGATTAATATCCCAGGAGTTTAATTGACATGATGCTTTAGTCTGATTAAAATGTGTTCCTTTAATTTTTTTGAGCAGTGTTTATTTTTTAAGTATTTAAGCCGTGGCTCTTATATCACCGTGCCCTCGCTCCGATAGATGCATCCAGGAAGAACTTCAGGAGAACTTCAGGAACAGACACAAAGTTGTGTGTGCTCAATTGCCTTTCAGACTTTATTACAATTGATCCTTGTTTATATACTGTATTTACAAGAAATGGGACTCTCTATGACTTCATTCTTACTTCGTTACAGATTAAAGTATACATGCAGGAACAATATCTTATCTATGTTTTATGTCTGTCTCATACAGTAAGTTATTAAATTCAAAGTCTTAATAATCTTGATTAAGCTGATCAATGTCCATTTTCTTTGGCTCGCAGATAAAAGTTTTAAGGAGTGACTGCAACTAATTTCACGTTTATTACTTCTAACAAAACAGGTAATATAACAAGAGATATCATGGAGGATTGTTTGTCAAAGATAATAATGGCATATTCCTTACACTTTAAATAAGTTATAGTCATATCTACAGACAGCCAGATGGTGCCAATTACTAACCGTCACAAGGCCTGCCCAGAGTTCATGTTTAGTGATAATTATATACTTGGTGTGTACAGTATAAATTGAATTCTGGTCAGCATGTTAGTTTGCTGTCATGTGTATGTAGCACCTTCCTAGGTGGGGGCTAGGAAAAATAATAGTTTGCTCTGCCTGCTTCACAGGGGAGCCTGATCAGTACTTGGGCCTGTTGCATGTGTCCATGTGTGATTCATCTGGTCTGAGGGAGTGTCCCCACTGTATCCAATAGGGGAGCCTGTTGGACAGTGGAGGAAACCATGCCAGTGACACACAGGTTTTTATGACTATCCCAGTGGGTTGGCACAATAGTGGTGCATCCTGGGAAATGTTATAAAAGCCATGGGCACATGTGACAGGGGTCTTTGGACGGAAATCCGGGTCCCAGGAGGAGGGTGACGGCTGTCTCTCCTCCTGTTGCTGAGGAAGGTGGTCACAGACGGTCGGCCTTGTGGACCAGAAGTGTGGTGCTGGGCCAGGAGGTCCAGGGAATGCTGACAAGGGAGTTGGAGGCAGAGTGACCCAGGGAAAAACAGTGTCCGTGAGTACCGGGAAGCTTGACAGGGGTCTGCCCAGGAAGGGGACCACTACAGTAGGGTGTCAGTGGACAGGAGGTCAGTGCACACAGTCAGTGAGAAAGGGGTAGCAAAGTTAGACCCTGAAGAGGAACCTAAACGAGAGTACATATTCTTTATCTTCACTTCAGTCACAAGGTGAAGCAAGTGCCTTGCCGCATTCTACAGTCAGTTGTCCTCAGGAATTGTGCATAGTTCAAGTTGGAGCATCCCACTCATCCCTTCTCCCATCCAAGTCCCAATAAAAAGCCCAAAAAAACTAAATCCCCATGACTGTTTATTGTCTGAGCCGAAAACTATTAATATCTGCTGCCAGTTGCTAATGGTAACCCAGGGGAACCCAAAAAGTGTAATTCTCAGCAGCTCCCGGGGGGGGGGGGGGGTGTATAAACGTTGTACAACCATAATTTAGGGTACATATGCCTAGATACATTCAGTGTGGATACAGTACTGATAGGTCCTATCAGTACTGTATCTACACTGAATGTATCTAGGCATATGTGCCTGTATTATGGTTGTATAACTTTTTTATACACAATGTTTTTTCTCTTTTTTAATAATTTGAATAAAAGATGTTTTTAAAAAGAAAAATATTGTGCGTTTTCCTTAGAGGTATGCTGGCAGGGGGCTGAGACCACTCCATAAATAGGCATGGGCCATGCCAGCAGGGGCAGTCGGGTGGAAAAATGGGGATTCAGTGTTGAGGAGGCTGTCGGTTGCCCTCAGGGGTGCTAATTTGGGGGGAAGGGGGTGTCCTGCCTTGGGCCGGGGCTTGGGTGCTAGAAGGATCCTTCTACAACACAAAGGAGGAGTTTTTCCTAGAGGCATGGGAATAAGAGAGGACAAAGTAGCAACACTATGGGGACTAACAAAGAGGGAGACTGCCACATGTAGCCAGTCTTCCTTGAAGACAGTGGTGTGCTTAAGTCTTCATCCTTTCCCTAGAGATCTCCTGGGAGCCAGCTGGTTGGGCTGCTGAAGAGTCAGTTGAGTGGACTGGTGTGGAGAAGTTAGCCTGGAGGGCTAGTGAAAGTGGCAGCTGCAGTCAGGTGGGTTGGCAGTGCCAGAAGAGCTGGTGCTGGGATCAGTGGCCACAGAGGAGAAATTACAAGCTGTTTCACTACACTGTGCTACAGTGAGTTCCTGCCTGTAATGGGCCATTGCTATTCTGACTGGGAGCTTGGTCAGTGATTCAGCTGGACCAAGCAAGTGTATGCAGGAGACTGTATATAGGAAAAAGTCTCTGAAGTTGTTGCTAAAGTCAACTGGGCATCCCATAACTTCCCATCCCTAACCAAGTTATTAACCCTCTAATAAATAATAAAAAAACAAAGCCACAAACTGTTCCCTGACTCTGGATGCTTGTGAAGATTCGGTGTGCCTGGCTGTGCAGGAGTGGGAGAACTCAGCTCATCTACAGTCCCTACCGTACAACAACCTATGCCCACACTCAGCAACACTATACCCACCACTGCCCACACCCAGCAACACTCTACTCACCACTGCCCACACCCAGCAACTCTCTACCCACCACTGCCCACACCCAACGACACTATGCCCACCACTGCTCACACCCAGCAACACTATACTGATCAATACACACACTCAGCAACCCCCCTACAACAAGCTATGCCCACACCAAGCAACATCACTGCCCACACTCAGCAACACTCTACCCACCACTGTCCACACTCAGCAACACTATACTCACCACTAGCAGCACAACTAACCCTATACTCACTGCTGCCTACACCTAGCAATCCTATACCCACCATTACCCACACCCATTAAACCCTATACAAAACTATGCCCACATCCAGCGACCCTATACCCACCCCTGCCCAAATCCAGCAACTCTATACTCACACTGTCAACACCCAGCTATCCAATACGCACCACAGTACAGTACAGTACAGTTCAGTACAGTATCAATGCTTCACCAACCTACGTCCAAACAGGACACCATATACCAATCACTGCTCACACCCAGTAACCTTATTCACCACTGACCACACCCAGCAACACTATTCTCACCACTGCCAACACCCAGAAACCCTATACTAACCACTGGCTGCACACAGCAAAACTATACCAACCAGTGCCTACACCCAGAAACTATATCCTCAACTGTCCACACCCAACAGAACTATACACACACACACACACACACACACACACCACTGCCCCCCACCCAGCATTACTACACTCACTACTGTCCAGACCCAGCAAGTCTATATCCACCACTGTCCACACCCAACAACAATAAACCCCCCACTGCCCACACCAAAAAACCCTATACCCACCACTGCCCACACCCAACAACATTATACTCACCACTGCCCACACCCAGAAACACCATACCAACCTCTGTCGACAATCAGCAACACAATAACCACCACTATTGCCCACAACTAGTAACACTATATCCATCATTGTCCACACCAAGCCATCTTATACCCACCATTGCCCACACCCAGCAACACTATACCCAGCACTGCCCACACCCAGCAATATGATAACAACCACTTACCATACACAGCTACAGTATTCACATCATGGACCACATTCAGGAACACTATACCCGCCATTACCCGCACCCAGCAACCCTACATCAACCAATATCCACACCAAGCAAATCATAGGCATGCGCAGGGGGTGTGCCAGGTGTGTCTGGCCACACCCCAATCCTTATGTGCGGTGCCGATAATGCTAGGGCTTCCCCCCGTGTTGCAACCCCCCCCCCCACTCCACAGTGCTGCTAGCTTCCCTCCTCTCCTCTCCCCCTGGCTGCTGCGGAAATGTTTCAGGATGAAGAGCAGGGGAAGAGGCTGTTAAATTCTAAATGAATACAGTGAACACAACCACTAACTGTATTCATTCATAACTGAAGCACAGTAAACTGTTTACTATGCTTCAATTTGTGAATGAACAGGAAGCCACTCAGCACAGAGCACTTCCCATGCATTCACTGTCCAGTTTCAGCTGAAGCTGCAGAGAAAGGCATGTGTGTTTAAGCTTTGAGGTACACACCTTAACTGCCTGTAATGTGGCACATCTGTACTGTGTATAGAAGCTGCTGCAGAAATAATTGTATTTATAAGGCCACAAAAAATGGCATTTTCCCTGCAACTTTCTTTATTTTGTAAACAATGGCCTAGTGAGGGCGGGGGGGGGGGGGTCTGCATGATGAAGCCACGATGTAGTGCACTTGGAACAAGTTTAGAGATTTTTTTTGGATAAATTCTGGTGTTTCTTCTGCAGACTTTGGATAGAAGCAACAGGTGCGTAAAAATTGGTCTTCGGGTTTTGGTGGTACCTTCACACCGTAACCCAATAGAGGTACTCTTGATGAAAGCAAGAATTGCCTTGCTGTCAAAAACTGAAATTATATGCACCTGTCAAACAGATGCGGGAAAATTGGTATTTGGGTGTTGATTGGCATAGGTTTCATGGGCACAATACATTTCTTCCAGATGAAATCAATACCCACAACACTAGGCAACCTAGAAGTCTTGCAGAGTTTCCACATCCCAAAAAAACGTAATCAGCAACATCATCATCAGGGGCTTCATAGCTGCTGATAATCCAGGACTGAATCATTTTGATAAATGTCAGCCGGTCCACAGAGTCTGTGGACAGACGCGCTCTATTATCAGTAACAAAACCTCTGGCAGCACTGAATGCTCATTTGCAAAGCACGCTGGATGCAGGGCAGCTCAATTGTATACTGGGCAAGTTCTGGCCAGTGGTCTGTTATCATGACCCAGTAACCCAGTGGGTCGTCAACTGGAAAGCTCTCCATCTCTTTTTTTGCCCCTAAATAATCATCCACCTTATGATGCAGATGGTGCCGATGAGATGTGGGAGCTGACAGCCCTGATGCCAAGGACTAAAAAAATTGTGAAATGCATCACTTAGGAGGCCCCCTTCTTCACCGCTCCTCTCTTAACAGAAGCCTCAAAACTACATTTTCCATGACACTGTAATCTAGTCAAGAAAAGTGTTAAATAAACTCCTCTTTAAGGTATTCTCAAGAGATTTCATCTTGTACTCCCTCTGTGGAACGGGGTGAGTTCTGAAACTTCCCTCTTGTAATGGTGCTCAAAGAGGGTTGCCGACCAATAGTGATTCTTCTCCTTGATACCAACTGTTCTTGGGTCCTTTCGTGGGCTTTGAAGCATAAGGGAGCCCATGCACCACATGTTTGCAGAGGCATGAGAAGCAGACTCCTCGGGGTCACTGAAGATTACAGTATCTCAAACTGCCTCCTCCCAGCCACATACTACTCCCAAGGGTTCTGGGGATGGAAAACCATCTCCTTATGTTTGACATATGTCTTCCTCTGCTACAATGCCTCCAAAATGTCCAGAATCCTCCTCCTCTCTCTCCTCTTGTGTGTTCTGTGGTGTAGGAAGAATGATGTCTGCATAAAGCGGGCCTTGAGAAGAAAGGAAGTCCTCCTCTTCCTCCGGCTTCTCTTCCTCGAGTGCCCTGACCATAATACCACACAGAGTCTGCTCCAGCAGGAACACAACAGGGATTGTCTCACTGATGCATGCATTGTCACGGCTCACCTTCCTTGTGGCCTCCTCAAATAGTGACAGTACAGTGCATGCATCCTTTATCAGCAGCCATTGGCCTGGGGAAAAAAAGTCGAGCTGGACTGAGTGTGTCAATGTGCCACATACTCACACAGGTACTTGTTGAGGTTTGTGCAGTTATTGCACACCATTATTCCTGGCTCAGCTGGCGTGGCGTGAACCACCAGAGCAGAGCTGCAGGAATCTCTTCTCTGGTGTGGTTCCTGTCCCCTAGACACACCAGGTGAAGCACTGCATGGCACCTTTTAGCCTGACTCATTAAATAGCCCCTGGAACGCTTAGGGGGTACTTGTGGTTCATAGGACAATTCACCAGAAGAGGGCATGGAAGAGGAGAAGGAGGATGAGGGGGTAGAGCTGACAAATCTCACATCATCACTTTTAGGCCTGCCAGAGACGCCAACCGCCCCTCCGGTTTCCTGACTAGTAGTCTTGTTATCCCAGTATCAGGTGGAGGAGCGGATAGGGTCCTGCAGCCGAAATATCGGGACCACAAAGAAAGTGCAACAAGCAAACTCAGGGAACAACTGAATGAGAATGACTCACGGTTAGGAGCAGTAGGTCGGAAACAAGACCCCAAGGGAGCGAAGTCCAGAAGAGTGGTCGGGAGTGAGCCAAATCAAAAACAGGAGACCGTACAATCCAAAGGTGTGATTTGAAGAGTGGTCAAGAGCGAGCCGAGTTCAATAACCAGTGTCGATACAATTCAAAGCGGTGATCCAAAGAGTGGCCAAGGAAAGCCAGGGTCAGCAACAAAATAGCCCATTAGCAGCAGTCAAACAGGAAGCAAAACCTATACTAAGGTGCCAGCAGGAAGTGGAAGAGGTTATTTATCTGTCATAAGATCAGGAAACTGACTACAGCTGGCCACTGGGTGGAGCAAGAGTATCATACCAAAAGGTAGAGGATAATGAGAAGCTTGCCCAGAATTGGAATCACCCAGTGGCCCAGGCAGCAGAGAGACAACCCTGAATACCAGATTGACTCCTGGCCAAGGTGTAACAGTACCCCTACACAAAGAAGCCCCTAGGGCTACTTGGGCTTGGAGGGATGTTTATTGTGAAATTGCTTAACTAGCTGCGATACATGAACATTGCAAGCGGGTACCCAAGTCCTTTCATCAATGGAGTAGCCCTTCCAGTCCACTAGATATTGTAATTGCCTACCCTTACATCTGGAATCTAGAATTTTACAAATCTCATACTCTTGATGGCCATCTGGAGGGACTGGAGGGGGGGGCGTCTAGAGGGTAGAGAAAACCTATTTTTGAAAAAAGGTTTGAACAAGGATACGTGAAATTTATTGGGTATTCATAAGTGTGAAGGTAGACAAAATGTATAGGCCACAGGGTTAACCTGATGGAATATGCAGAAGGGTGCTATGTATTTAGAGCCCAATTTGGGAGAGGGTGATGCAGCTTGACATTGTTAGTAGATAAAAACACCAGTTGATTGAGATGAAAACGAGGTGCGGGTCGCCTGTGACGATCCGCGTACCCCTTGCACCTACCAGTGTTTAGTTAACTTGGCTACCATGTGGGCAGCCGCGGGTACATCTATCAGGGTAGATTAAAAGGGTAAGTCCTTGGGCTGATAACCAAAAGCAGCTTGAAAAGGGGTACGATTAATAGAAGAATGCCATTGTGAGTTGTGCGCTAATTCAGCTAGGGACAACATTTCACTCCAGTTATCCTGTTCCCCGTTAACATAGGCCCTCAAATAGGTTTCTAAATCCTGATTAACTCTCTCAGTCTGGCTATTAGATTGGGAGTGGTATACAGAGGAGAGGGAATTTCTGACACCCAGATGCTTGCAAATGGCTCTCCAGAAAGACAATATTAATTGGGGGGCTCTGTCACTAACGATATCGACTGGGATCCTGTATAAACGAATGATGTTGTCAATAAAAGATAGGGCCAAACTAGGGGCCAAGGTAGGGCCTGAAATGTGCCAGTTTTGAAAACCTGTCCACTACAACTCAGATGACTGTATTCCCTTTAGAGGCAGGCAAAGTCCATACTGATATGTGTCCAGGGAGCATGAGGGACAGGCAACGGTAGTAGTGGAGCTTGGGGAGAAAATCAAGGGATTTTGATAGTTTCACAAACCATATAAACTTTACCAAAGGCTATAACATCCTTGTTTAGAGCAGGCCACCAAACTAGGGGTTTGAGGCATAAAAGGGTTTGTTTACCACCCGGGTGCCTGGAAATCCTTTGTCCTTGGGCCCATTGCCAGACTTCCTTACGTAGTTCCGGACGAACATATAAGGTATTAAGCGGAATTTAAAGATTAGTAGGGACAAGAGACAGTGCCACCAACAGGTTCCTTTGCAGTATGGTGTCCAGTAGTGTGATAATTCGTTCAGGAAGGACTATATGATCCGGAGAACCTTGAAGAATCTTACAAGGGAATTGCCGAGACAGAGCGTCTGCCTTGGTGTTCTTGGTACCCGGAACGTAAGTCACGAGGAAGTTAAACTGAGTGAAGAACAGAGCCCACTGGATTGCCTGGGATTCAGTCTTTGAGCCTTCTCTAGGTAAGTCAAGTTCTTATGATCGGTCTGAACTACAATTGGAAGTTCAATACCTTCTAACAAAAATGCCAGTTTAATGGCCAAAATCTCATGGTTCCCAACATCATAATTTTGTTCGGTCAAAGAAAACTTCTTGGAAAAGAAGGTGACTGGGTTGTTGTGATAATAGCGCTCCGGCGCCTATTCCGAAGGCATCAACTTCCAAGACTGGCCTGAAGGTTGTGGATGGCGAAGAACGGGTGTGGAGCAGAAAGCAGATTTGAGGTGGTCAAAGGCTTCCAAAGCTTCCGGAGGACACAGAAAACAGTTAGCTCCTTTCTTAGTGAGGGCCGAGATGGGAGCCAGGATTTTGGAAAGGTTTTTAATGAACTTCTGATAGTAGTTACAGAAGCCGATGAAACGTTGGATCTCCTTCAAGGTGGAGGGTCTGGACCATTGTAAAATGGCATCAAGCTTCTTGGAATCCATTTGGAAACCCGTAGAAGAGATTATGTATCCTAAGAAAGGTATTTCCATCTTTTTGAAGGAGCACTTGGATAATTTGGCGTGCAACCTGTGCATTCTGGGACATAGGAGAATCGTGCGTACGTGACTACGATAGAGTTATAGATTCTTGGAGTGGATTAGTATATCATCTAAATAGAAGTTATAGCTGCAAAGTGTGGACCAACTCAATATTGAAACCTACGGACTAAGACTGGGATGCCATTAAAGTTCATGCGCGTGTAAAGGCAGGTGTCCCAATACTTTTGGTAATATAGTGTATATCTCTTGGTGTGAAAAGAAAACCTAAAGATGATAATAATAATCAAGGCCTGGTAATACTAAATGTAAAGAACATACATGGCCCGCCAGATATCAAGGGGTAATGTGCGGGTCTGCATTTGATAGTAAGAGAGTGCAATCTCTTCACATACGGAGCCTGCCTGTACGCAATCAATATAATATATATATAGCACCCAATGTGGATAACAAATATTTAAGAATAGTCTGATCCGAGGGAGAACAGTATCCAAATGTTACAAGAAAAGTAAGTTATTATCTATCGCCATCTAGTGTATAAAAAACATAATACCTCTATTGCACATACAGTAATAACACATAATATAAAATTACAATGTGAATGTGAAAGGTAAAAAATGATGATATTGTGAATAAAAACCCCTTACAGGAACACAGGACAGATATCAGAAATGTATTGGAAATCATAAATGTAAACTATATGTGGAAAAAATAAAGTAAACAAACTGCAAATTTAGTGAACCATCAGATACCTAGATGTCCCCTGTTGGTAGGAGAAGGAAAATGAGGGGGCTGCTTGAAAGAACCCCCTAAACTAGCATAATTGATGGGTGAATGCAATAGATGTGGTATATGAGAGGCCCCTGCGCTATCAAAAAACAGTAAAGAAATAGCCAAAAAACAGGAGAGAAGCTGCAGCTCCTAGTTCAGCCTAACCAGGAAACTGAATAAATAGCAAAGAAACAGTAAGATAATGAAGCTGCGCTTATCCAGTAAGTGTATAACAATCAGTGAGTATAGTGAAAAATAAAGGTGCGCTAAATGGGAATCAACAAATTACAAAACATACATCGCAAAACATATACAATAATTGTTGTGTAAAATAATAATGAACCAGTGATGTCCAAAGTGATAAAGTCCACAATAATGCAAATTATGCCAAGTGCATAAGTGTATGCAATTATGAAAAATCAAGTCCCAAAGTGACAATCATTTAGTCCAGTGTTCTCCACCAGGTGCTAAAAAACAATTGGAACTCAAAGTGATAAATTCAGTGCTCCGTGAATAAAGATCCCACCACCAGATGGCGTGCCTCCTTACCAAAAGTAATAGGATAGTAAGCAGAAGATATATTAACTGAATATTTGCTGAAATGGCATAAAGTGGATATCTTTAATCTAGTCACCCCGTGGTAAGATGTAGATGGCCTCTTACCAGATGTTGGGAATAACAGGCACAAACTGAATCCGGTAGTAGGTGTTCATGCAGTGAATAGATTTCCAAATACTGAGATCCCGCTCCTATTTTCGGTTCGACCGCTCCCCGCCGCTCTTCACTCTACACGCAAAGGAACACTAAGGGTTCCACTTTATAAAACTCTGGTCAGACCGCATCTGGAGTATTCTGTCCAGTTCTGGTCGCCAGTCCTCAGGAGGGATGTGTTGGAGCTGGAGAGAGTCCAGAGAAGGGCAACTAAACTGATTAGGGGATTGGAGGACCTTGATTATAAAGAGCGTCTGCAATCACTTGATTTATTCTCCCTGGAGAAGAGACGACTGAGGGGGGACATGATAGCAATTTATAAATATCTCAATGGGGATCTCAGCTTAGAAAAAAAGCTGTTCAGTCGAAGGGATTGCATGAGTACTTGAGGGCATACAATGCGACTAGAGGAGAAGCGATTTAACCTCAGGCAACGTGGGGGGTTCTTTACTGTTAGGGCTACAAGATTGTGGAATTCTCTACCACAAGAGGTGGTTTCTGCGGGAAGTATGGTGGCTTTCAAAAGACTCTTAGACGTACATCTCAAGGATCAGAACATTCAGGGCTATGTGAGATGATTACGTCCACACACACCTACACAGGTTGAACTGGATGGACTATTGTCTTTATTCAACCTCACCTACTATGTAACTATGTAACTATGATAAATACAGAAAGTAGCCATGTTGCTGAAGACCGGCGCGCTGCATTATAGCTATATAGTATATATATTTATATATATATATATATATATATATATACTCCGCCCCCTACCCACCTCCGAGCACCGTTCCTTAGTTCTACCTCTTACCCACCTCCTAGTACCACCCCTTTTAGAGAATTATTGATAACAAGAAAGGCGATATAATAGATCTAGCAACAATGGACACACCCCAGCACCCCTTGCCATTACATACATTTAGTTCTGGAGGTGCCGGAGCTGCGTTCCCCCGCGTTCCCGCTGAAAAAAAGCCCTGTATATATAGTATATAGCTATATAGTAAAAACTTACTGTGGTTAAGTAATATCCAAAACCACCAAAAATAATATTTCCAAAAAAAAAAAAAAAGGTAAATGGGCAATCACGGAAGTGAGGCTCCACAGAGGACAGTATATTAGCAGCAAACAAATGGCAACTATTGCAATAAAGGTAAAAAGTAAAAAAAAAAAAAGGAATAGAAATAAAAATGAATAAAATACACATGGAGTAAAGTAGGATAAAGGTGCATCCATAAAATGATAAGTGAGTGACAGGGAGAGAAAGATGCAGGTATGAACAATGGACAGGGACAGGGGCTAATAGGGGGAGGACCTTAGACTAAAAATCACTGAGAAAACAATTGAGGTCAAATTCTATATTAAGCCCATGGGGGGGGGGGGCAAAAGTATTCATAGAAAAAATCCACTTTGATTCTAGTTGGCTGAGGGTCCTAACCTTATGGCTCCCTCGCCAATGTTTCTGGTAAGGTGTGATCCACCAACATTTTAGAAGGAAAGGAAAGCGCCTCTTGAGTGTGGTAAAAGGATTTATTACAATAAATATAGTAGTAACTCACATAGAGGTTTGTGGATTCGCATATGCAAACGCCATGCTCCGGGGGCAGATGTAGATGTGTGCAGTTCCTGGTGGTGTCTGTCTGACAAAAAAAAAAAAAGGGGGGGGGAAGATAGAGAGGAAATGGGGAAATGGGGAGGGGGCAGAGGTAGGGGAGGGAGAGGAGGGGGCAGAGGGGGGGGGGTTGAGGAGGGTAGTGGGGGGGCAAACGGGGGGGGAGGCTTCTCCCAGTAAGTATCCCCCCCCCGTTTGCCCCCCACTACCCTCCTCAACCCCCCCTCTGCACCCTCCTTTCCCTCCCCTACCTCTGCCCCCTCCCGGTTTCCCCATTTCCTCTCTGTCTTCCCCCCTTCTTCCCCCCCTCCCCCCCCCACTCCCTCACCCCCCCTTTCCCCCCCTCCTCCCTCCTCACCTCCATATACCTCCATATACCCTGAGTGTACCCTGATACATACTACATATCTCAGTTTACAACCAGCATCCCTACCCATATATATCAGACACACTATCTACCCTTCTATCCTGGAATTAAACTGAACCAATTCTATTTAACCTATCTTGGATGTCTGGCACACCCTGCCCGATTCACCACTAGGAACCTGCCCATTCTGGAAACCTTGACCTTGTTCATGACCTTATCATTACTCCAAAAACTCCCCCCCCCCTTTTTTTGTTTACTTTTTATTAATTAACTACCCTCACTTATAATATCATGTAAAGTTGCAGCCATTATTATCATTACAACAGTTATTGCCTGTAACATCACTACTCCTACCACTGTATATATAACAATTTATTTGCCATCTTGCACCGGCATTGTTTACCTTGTATGGATTCAATTATGTCTACATGAATGTCACTGCCAACATACACATGTATTACCTTTTGCCCTTCTGTAATTTCCTTTTTTTTCCTTTATCCTGTCCATAGTGGTTCTTAAACTGTGTAATCTCTGTTGCAAACTACATAGTGTATTGCCACCTTAAATGTTCCACCTGCATTGCCACTTTAACTTGAGCACGCATACTCCCCCTTGTGGGCTATAAAGACTTTCCTCTTCTCTTGGTCTGGACACTTGACAAAGGAGTGCGCATGCCTGGACGGACATTGACGCATGCTCCGAAATGCGTTGTGAGCCCAAACCTGCCCACACGGCCCTTACTAACCTCCGTGACGTCAGACGCTGCCGCTGGCCGTTGCACAAGCTTCCTCGCTGCTGACCAGCCGGAAGACAAAGGAGCGGGCCTCTCGAGTCCTCCAGAGCTGTCGGACACCACCAGGAACTGCACACATCTACATCTGCCCCCGGAGCATGGCGTTTGCATATGCGAATCCACAAACCTCTATGTGAGTTACTACTATATTTATTGTAATAAATCCTTTTACCACACTCAAGAGGCGCTTTCCTTTCCTCCTTATTGTCTATACAGAGTTGGCTTCACTCCACCAGTCAGCTGGTGCTCATCCATCCATCCCTGGATCTCCCCTGGACCCCTTCATTCCCCATTGGATCCCAGGATAATTCTCCATAATCCTTCTTCCAGGGACTAGCACATGGACTTTTAATCCCCCCCCCCCTTGTGCCTACTATTTATGAGTCATTGTGCAATGCCCACTTGTATCCTGTTTACAGACCCGGGATACACCACTTACCTCACTTGCAGCAGTTACCCCACAGTACTACCTCTGAGCGCCAACACACCATACAATTTTCACCAACATTTTACATGTTTCAGATCTTGTGCTATAGCGAAGTGTCTAGAAATGCTGTGTTTGTTATATCCATTAATGATGTTTTTCACATGTTCCTTAATTCTGATCCTAAATGGTCTTTTGGTTCGACCAACATAATGTAATCCACAGTCGCATTCTAGTGCATGGACTGCACCCTCTGTATTACAGCAGATGAATTCTTTGATATCATATTGTACTCCAGTACTAGTGGCGATAAACTGGGATTTTCTTTCACAAGGTCGTTTGGTGTGGGTACAAGCGAAGCATCTTTTACAAGGGAACCAGTCTTTCCCAGTGAAGAAAGTAAAGGCTTTTTTAGGGGGATCTATTGTTGCAGAGTGTGATCACTGGGTGCAGCGGAGTCCATTCAGATCAGACATTGTGGAGTAAACAGGAACTGGCTTCTTTATTGGAACATAACACCGAAATCAAAGATGTCACCACATTGTAATAAGAACAACAGAACAGGAAGAGATAACCAACAAGTTCAGTACAGTGTACAGGAAATTACAACACATCATAGAAATGCCTAGCATATCACTGAGCATTAGCGACATCTAGTGTCCTATTTGTGAGCTGCAGTTAATCTGCTAAACTGAAAGCTGTTGTATCTCCAACATCTATCACGTTTTTCACAATTTTGGCCCTAATAGTAGAAGCTTTTTTATATACAAATCTTGGGTTTGTGGGTAAGACATCTTGTAGAATTGTATCAGATTTCAATATGTGCCAGTGACATCTGATGATTTTTTCAATTTTTTTTATATTGGACATTGAAGTCTAGAAGAATCGCGGTACCATCATTGTTAGTTTCTCTCTTCTTTTCTTTAGTGATGATCAGTTATTTTCTATTTATTTGGGAAACTTCATTCATTTTTTCTTTTATGAAGTCTGGATCATATCCTTTCTCAATAAATCTTTGTCCGAGCCTTTCTGCTTGTAAGAAGTAGTCGTTCAAGTAGGTGTAGTTCCTTCTAATCCTAACCATCTGGCTTTTTGGGATATTAAAGATGTCAACGGGTCTATGGTAGTGAGCCCTTATAGATCCCCAGCTCAGGATTCCCCAGGGCGCGGAGTCTAAGCCCCAGCCTGCTTCTTCACCAGGGCCCCTGATGGTGGGGATGGACTTGCAGCAGACTGGAACCAGAGCGCGGCCCCCAGGTAGGCCCAGCTGAGAATGTGGAGACCGCTGGCGTGTGCAGGGTAAACATGAGACTATAAGGAGATCCAAGAGACAAGCCGAGGTCAGGACAGGCAGCAGACAAACGTAGACAGAGAAACAAAGCCGGGTCGGTACACAGGAGATCAGATACAATAGCCAAGGGATACACGGATGGGAGCTCAGAGAACAGCGATGTTGCTCAAGCAAGGAACAGTGCACTGAGCATGTGTATATATAGGGAAGCAAACAGGGAGGTGACCCAGGAAGTAATTGACAGGAACAGGATATAACCCACAGTGGAGCAGGCGATGCCCATAGGAAACAGAGAAGCCCAAACACCACATGTAAAGGGAGGCAAAACAGAAGCACTGCAGCAAGGAGGTAAGAATATACAGACAAAACTAGAGGCTAACTTGTGACAAAAGAGCCAATTTTTATGGTGACAGCTTTCAATGGGGAGATAACTGTATCTGTCTACGTTCTTGAAATGAGTTTTAGTGGAGAAGCCACTACCTTCTTGAATGATCTTGAGATCTAAAAAGGATATTTCCTTTTGGCTGATCTCCCATGTATGTTTGATACTCCTATCCTTTATATTTAGCTGTTCTAGGAAACTTTGTAGATTTTCCTTGTTTCCTTTCCATAAAATCAGAATATCATCAATGTATCTTCCTCTACAATATTAAATCTTGTGGTGTATTGAGGAAGATCGCGCTCTCCTCCCATAGTGCCATAAAAAGGCCAGCAGTGCTAGGAGCAAATTTTGCTCCCATTGCTACTCCATTTGTCTGTTGATAATACTCATTATTGTACCAAAAATGATTATGTTACAAAAATCCAGGCATTTCACTAAGAATTTTCTTTGTGTGCATGGTAATTTTGTAAGATTTCTAAGGCCCAATTTCATAGCTTCACAAGCTTGATGATTGTGTATAGTGAAGCAACAACGGCTGTCACCATAATATAATTTTCCTCTTTGAATTTGAATTCTTCTAGCAGTTGTAATAGGTGTTTTGTATCTTTCAAGTAGGCTCTTGTTTTTTCAAAAGCAGGTTGGAGAAAGAAGTCAATGTATTGACCAAGTCTTGCTGTGATGGAATCGATCCCATTTATAATCGGTCTAGGTGGAGGGTTGACACTATCTTTATGTATTTTCGGAAGAGAGTATATGACCGGCATCCTACAAGCCTCTTGAATGAGAAATTCAGCTTCCTTCTTATTCAAGATATTTTTCTTCATTCCTAAGTGAACAAACAATCTTTTCCAATTCTTTTCTATACTGGATCACAGGATTTTTGAGCAGCTTTATATATGTATTTTTGTCACTGAGCATCTCAGACATTGTATTGTGATCTTGTTCTTTGGTGAGTATAACAATTCCTCCTCCTTTGTCAGCGGGTCTTATGACTAGGTCTTTTCACTGTGTCAGATTTTTAATGCCTTTAGCGATATAGTGTGGTTCCGATTCTTTTTTAACATTTAAATTTTTAAAATCTTTTAGTACTAGGATTTTAAATACTTCTACATGTTTGTTATCGCCAGTAGTTGGATTGAAGATGGATTTATTCTGTAGATCACTGTGTACAATATTATCTTCATTAATATGAGTGGACTTTGATGTTTTAAAAATGAAGGTGACCAGCGCTATGGAATACAAGGAATGAATAAATAATTGTAAAAAATACAGGTGTAAGCTGCCACCAACCAACCCCTGGGGTACAGGGGTCAAGTGTAAGATAAAAATAAGGAAAGGTTGGTAAAGGCGCTACCTATTAAAAATGATATGTTGAGAGAGTCTTATAGATGCATATTCATACATTCAAACCATATAAATAAATAAATAAGAATTTGTTCGATAGTGATATTAAAGTGCAAAGTGCAAATTGGGAATGGTAATTGGGCTGAATGTCCAAGCCCCCAAAAGTGCTCAGTGCACAAAAAATTATATATGGTGAACAGACAATAAATAAAACAAAAGTGCACAAATTGTAATAAAATGTATTTGTATAGTGCTGGTAGTGAATAGTTCAGCGCAGGAATAAATAAATAAATCCGTGTGTGGGTAATCAATTAATGATTACTCCTTAACCACTTACCGCAAACTGACGTATATATACGTCGGGTAACTTTGCGGGGTTATACCGGGATGATGCCTCTAGGGGGGGGGGGGGTGTCCCTCTGAATGGCAGCTTGGAAATGTGGTCACCCTAAGTAGATCCCCAGCACAATGTAGATCAGCCAGCAAAAAACATAACTAAGCTGCTCCAAAACCAGAGGTCTTTTTGAAGAGGATTGGGAGCATAATTCGTTTCGGAAACATGCTTGTAATCCAAAGCACTCTTATATCAAAGCGAATTTCCCCATAAGAAATAATGGAAACTCGGATGATTCATTCCACAACCATTTATTAACCACTTCTGGACCGGAAGGATTTGCCCCCTTAATGACCAGGCCATTTTTTCCGATTCGGCACTCCGTTATTTTAACGACCCTGTACCCAAATAAAATTGACGTCCTTTTTTTCCACAAATAGAGCTTTCTTTTGGTGGTATTTGATCACCTGTGTGATTTTTATTTTTGTGCTATAAACAAAAAAAGAGCGACAATTCTGAATAAAAAACAAAAATTTTCACTTTCTGCTATATAACATTCCCAAAAAAAAAAGAAAATGTTTTCATCATTTTAGGCCAATTTGTATTCTGCTACCGTACATATTTTTGGTAAAAAATAAATCGCAATAAGCGTATTTAGATTGGTTTGCGCAAAAGTTATTTTTTCTACAAACTAGGGGAAAGATTTATGTCATTTTTATTGGTTTCTTTTTTTTTTATACTAGTAATGGCGGCGATCTGCGATTTTTAGCGGGACTGCGACATTGCGGCGGACAGATCGGACCACTATCTGACATTTTTGACACTTTTGGGGGGACCAGTGACATTACTACAGTAATAGGTGCTAAAAAATATGCACTGTCACTGCAATAATGACACTGGCAGGGAAGGGGTTAATCCTGTGGGTGATCAAGGGTTTAAATGTAAGCCTAGGGGTGTGTTTCTAACTGTATGGGGGAGGGGCTTTTGAGATGACCATAGAGACCTATGATCCTATATAGAAGGATCACAGGAGCTCTGTGATCATTCCAGAGAGAACGGTCAGCTGTGTTTACAATATCCGACCGTCCTTCTCTCTCAGTGGGGAGCGATCGCAGGTGGCCGCCGGCAATCGGAGCCACCTAACCCGTGCATTGGAGTCCCCGCTGCCGAGTGGGGGTGGGAGAGCACCGGCGGCAGCACGCCCTTACCCCCTAGCTGCAGGCGCGCGACCAACGTAGGTCTACGTTGGTTCGCGCAGGAGGGGCTGCCTGCCGCAGTAAAACTGCAGCAGGTGGTCAAGAAGTAGTTAATAACTCCTTCAGTTTATAGTCCATATAAAAAGATTCTAGCAATGTGATTGGTTGTGTAACCATAAAATGTCCATCCATGAATGGCGCCTCCACAAAGGGATTAGAAGCAAAATCCAGCAGGAGCTACAGAGTATAAAAGAGAAGAGAGGGCGCCTCTAAGTGTAGCAATATGGTTACATTTATTGAAGGTTCAACATTTAGCAATCCACATGGTTGATGATTAAAAGAGGCACATCTAAGTACACCTACTCTTACTGTTGTTTTATTACAAATGTTACAGCTAATAAGACTCTGACTGTTTTACTACCTATTGTCACAGGATGAGTCTGTGTCACCGTGAGAAGACAGAAAAATGTGACACAGGATTCCCATTTAAAGTGATATTTAACCACTTTAAGACCGGAAGTATTTGCCCCCTTAAAGACCAGGCCCTATTTTGTGATTCAGCACTGCGTTATTTTAACGGACAATTGCGCAGTCATACGACGCTGTACCCAAATAAAATTGATGTCATTTTTCCCCACAAACAGAGCTTTCTTTTGGTGGTATTTGATCACCTCTGCAATTTTTATTTTTTGCGCTATAAACAAAAAAAGAGCGACAATTAAAAAAAATTTAAAAAAAAACAATATTTTTCACATTCTGCTATATAACATTCCCAATAAAAAAAAAAAATGTAAAAATCTAATTTTTTCATCATTTTAGGCCAATTTGTATTCTGCTACATATTTTTGATAAAAAAAAATCCCAATAAGCGTATATTGATTGGTTTGCGCAAAAGTTATCGCTTCTACAAACTAGGGGAAAGATTTATGTCATATATTTATTTTTTTACTAGTACTGGCGACGATCTGCGATTTTTAGCGGGGCTGCGACATTGTGGCGGACAGATCGGACCCCTACATGACATTTTTTATTTGTGTCCTTTTTTTCCCACAAATAGAGTTTTTTGGTGGTATTTGCTCACCTGTCCGATTTTTTATTTTTTGCACTATAAACAAAAAAAGAGCGACAATTTAAAAAAAAAAAAAACAATATTTTTCACATTCTGCTATTTATAACATTCCCCAAAAAAAAAATTAAAATTCAAAATTTTTTAACATTTTAGGCCAATCTGTATTCTGCTACATATTTTTGGTTAAAAAAAATCGCAATAAGCGTATTTTGATTGGTTTGCGCAAAAGTTATCGCATCTACAAACTACGGGAAAGATTTATGTAATTTTTATTGTTTTTTTTTTTTTTTTACTAGTAATGGTGGCGATCTGTGATTTTTAGTGGGACTACGACATTGCGGCGGACGAATCGGACCTCTGACTGACATTTTTGACACTTTTGGGGGGACCAGTGACATTACTACAGTAATCAGTGCTAAAAAATATGCACTGTTACTGTAAAAATGACACTGGCAGGGAAGGGGTTAACATTGTGGGTGTTCAAGGGGTTAAATGTGACCCTAGGGGAGTGATGCTAACTGTATGGGGGCGGGGCTTCTGAAATTACCATAGAGACATGTGATCTTATATAGAAGGATCACATGGGCTCTATGATCATTCCAGGGAGAAGAACGGTCAGATGTGTTTACAACAGCTGACCGTTCTTCCCTCTCAGCAGGGAGCGATCGCGGGTGTCAGACGGCAATCGGAGCTGCCTGCCCACTGCATCGGAGTCCCCGATGACAAGTGGGGGCGGGAGCGCGCGCTGGCTGCGGCGCACGCTCGCCCACTAGACTCCCCACAGCGAGCGACATACAGCTACGGCGATTCGCCTGGGAGCGACTGCGGGCGGTCGGCAACAGGTTAAGGCATATTTTTTTATTTATTTTTTAAATAATAAACATGTTATACTTACCTGCTCTGTGTAATGGTTTTGCACAGAGCAGCCCCGATCCTCCTCTTGTCGGGTCCCTCCTCTTACTCCTGTCGAGTGCCCCCCAGAGCAAGCAGTTTACAACGGCGGCAACCAAGCAGGCGCACTCTGGAGCCACTGCTCTGTGTGTCCATTCAGACAAGGAGCCGTGGCTCTGTAACGTCAGAGTGGAGGAGGAACCTAGGCTTGGCTCCATTGGCTCTTAGGGTAGGTATGCAGCATTGACTAGCAGCTGGAACCTTGTTCTGCCTGCAGCTGCCTGCCACAAACAATAATGGAGCAGTTCATTGCGGCGCCGATCCCTGGAGGATACATAGGGAAGCGCAGGGCAGGTGCTCAGAGTAGCGAGCTCTGCCTGGACCCCTCAAGTCACCGGGGCCCCCCACATCTGTATGGGCTGCCCCCCCTGATGGCGGCCCTGTGTACTGGGAAAATCCACTGCTTTCGGTTAGGAGCCGAAAAAGTTTTAAATATATAAAAAGATCAGAAATAGTTTTATTGTATTACTGGAAATCCAAGAAATAAGACTATGCAGGCAGAAAATGTAGCGTTAGCACCCTCTGCTGGCTACTGTGTGCCTATTGAATGTTGTGACGGTACTCACTGTCACTGAGAGTGAAAGACAGATACTTAATGGACACTGGGAATATGGTTTGGATAATTTCAAATGGGACAGTAATATTTATCAACAATATCTCAAGAAATATGAAGATTTGATACCACTTTACACTGTAAAACCTATAGCCTGTTGCCATAAATAATAATTAAAGCAATGCTTATATGTGTATTCCATGTACTTCAATGTAGGAGACGGACAGACTGTCACTGGCAGGCTCTCCCTATTGTCTGCCTATTGAGGTGTGATGTGGATTGTTTTAAGTCTGTCTGTTCCATTGTTAAATGTTAATGACCTCACATTGTTTCTGATAGCTAGATAATTAGTTCAGGTTATATCTATTTCTGTATACAATTTCATCTGCATATGACAATGTAATCAAGCCACCCCTGACCTGTGTGTAGTAATCTGATCAGGAGGGGGAGGTCCATGCTGTATATAAATTCTGTGTGACTGTTCAATAAACTGAGATTCCAGTACTAGCTAAGTTGTCGGCTAGTTTTGTATGTAGCGCAGCTGGAAAATCTGGTATATATGTTCAAGACTGTAGGAAGTCGTATACTGACGGAAGTCCACAAGTACAGTGTGGGTTGAGGTTCCATTACAAATGTAATGCAACAAACCTCCAGCAGGAGGGAGCTATGCAGCAGACAGTGATTTGCTATCGACTTCAGCAATCAATCCAAAGTCAGCTCAGGGTCCATGTACACGGGACGCTGGAAATGGCCGTTTAGGAGCAGTTGGGCATTTTTTTTAGAAGCCCCTGAACCCATCTACATTTTATCTTATCTGTCCATGTACACCAGGTCGTTTGCGGTCCTTTGCGGGCAGTTGCGTTCAGGGACTTTTTTTTAGAACGCAATTATTTGCGTTCGAACGTGTGTTTCCCGGCATTTCAAACCCAAAAACGCGACCGAACGCGATGACCCGCGTTTGGCGTTCACGGTTTTCCATTTTAAAGGGGAATCATTTTTTTGACCTCTAGGAACGGTTCTTAACGCAAATGACCGCAAACGCCCGCTAAACGCCCGCTAAACGTGGGTACAAACGCGACTGAACGGACGTTTCAAACGTCCTAAAAATTCCAGCATTCAAAGGGACTTTTAACAACGTCCCGTGTACATGGACCCTTAGAGTTAAATACTGTAATAAAATGTTTGGTACGATCAGACACAATAGAGTTCATAAGATTTTATTTGAAAGGTGGATGAAATTAATTTTTATTAAATGAACTGAGCAAAGCACAATGTATGGTTATATGAGCAGCAAGGATGTAGATTGGAGGGAGTTATAGAACAGGATACAAGAATTTTTTCTTTCTTCGTCCACTATGGCCACTTCACAGAGCCTGGATATGGACACGTGGGACAGGCAGCTCCTCTATTTTATGATTCTTCCATCTAGTGTGATGGAGTTGACCTCGATGCCTCCCACGGCCAAGTATGAGATCTGGTGTACGGGAAAGCGGACTGGAAATGACAAACATCCTCCATTACAAGGGAAATTTATGGTGATATTGCATTGATTAAACTGGAAGCAAACCTGTAAGAAAAGAGGTGGCACTGTATCAGCTTGCTGGACTATAAAAAAAGTCAATGACGTTGGCTGTAGTGACAAAGACTTCCACCAAACCAGTCATTTCAAACTAAATTCTTTCCATAAAATGATATGTGAATGTAGCTTATTTTATGTATTTCTTTTGTGTAGCAGAAAATTATTATTGGAACGTGAAAGTAGAAGGATGTGCTTCTGTGCTGCAATGTATTAGTGATGGGTCTCTTTAACTACTTGCCGACTGCTCACAGCAATATTACTGCGGCAGTGCAGCTCCCTTGGGTCCAGTGACGTAGACCTACGTCGCTGGACTCCTAGCGGTCTCGGCTTGCTCCCACTGTGTTTACACACAGCGGGAGTCGGGCCAGAGGAGGAAAGGCGGCGATCGCCGCCTCCCTTCCCCGATCGCCGGGGAAAGTGTGAGAAGACCCACCTGCTTATGTAAACAAAGCGGGCGGATCTTCTCTGTGACAGACAGGGAGAGATCACAGGATTCAGCATAGCTCAACCTGCGATCTCTGTCTCTGTCACAGATCCCCCTCCCCCCCCCCCCCACACACACACACACACGTCAGTAAGCATGAGGCATACATTTAACCCTTTGATCACCCATAGGGTTAACCCCTTCCCTGCCAGTGTCATTATTACAGTAACAGTGCATATTTTTAGCACTGATTACTGTAGTAATGTCACTGGTCCCCCCAAAAGTGTCAAAAATGTCAGTTAGGTGTCCAATCTGTCCGCCGCAATGTCGAAGTCCCGCAAAAAAAAATTGCAGATCGCCGCCATTACTAGTAAAAATAAAACTAAAAATGACATAATTTCAAAGGGTGGAAATAGGGGAAAAAGGGGGAGGATAGGGGAAAAGGACAATAGGGGAAGAAAAGGAAATTGGGACTTTAAATGAGACCTGTACTATGGAGTCTCCATCCCTAATGTATACAATTAAAATAGGAACACATGGTGTTCAAGGCTAAAAACGTGGGACTTTTAGGGGGTGTGGCCAGTGCAAACATGATGATGTTTTGGTAATACATACACAGCTGCTGGTAAGCAAAACGGAGCATATGATAAGTCATCACGTGTTTATTGAGATATTCCATAGCACTTAAACATTTGTACATTGAGTATTGATAGAATAAAACGGGGAATATAAACAATATACATAAAGATAATATGATACAATCATAGGCAATGGTACATAAATTGATACAATATACCAGCCGTCACTAAATGGCGGCCCGCGGTCCATTGGCGGCCCGCACGATGCTTTCACCCGGACCGCGAGGCCGCCTCCTGTATTGATTCAATGGTTTGCTGGGACCGCGGGTGTCCCAGCAACCACTGACGTACTGTGTGTGCGCTGCGGCTCCCGGCCGGTGTCCTGTCGGGCCGCGAGTAGGGGCGTGACGTCACACGCGCGCCCCGCCCCCCGCTCCTGACTGCGGCTCCCATTCAGCCAGGCAGCGAGTTGGGGCGTGACATTATGTGCGCGCCCCGCCCCCCTGCTCGCGGCTTCTGGCTCGGCTCCTGGCTCCAGGTATGTGGAGCACAAGGGGAGAATGTAATGTGGCCATAGCTGCACTTAAAGCGGATGGGAGGTTTTAAAAGTCTGCAGATTGATGGGCATATTTTGTAGTGCTCATTAGAGTGCCCCATAAAAAAAAAATGTGCCCATCAGAGTGCCGTCCCTAAACATAAAATGTGCCCATCAGCATTCCCCTTATTTTATGTTAAGGGGCACTCTAATGGGCATATTTAATGTTATGGGGCACTCTAATGGGCATATTTTATGTTAAGGGGCACTCTAATGGGCATATTTAATGTTAAGGGGCACTCTAATGGGCATATTTTATGTTAAGCGCAACGCTGATTTACACGTATTGTTTTGCCCATCAGAGTGCCCCCTAACATAAAATGTGCCCATCAGAGTGCCCCCTAACATAAAATATGCCCATCAGCGTGCCCCTTATTTTATGTTAAGGGTCACGCTGATGGGCCTATTTTATGCTAAGGGGCACTCTGATGGGCATATTTTATGTTAGGGGGCACGCTGATGGGCACATTTTATGTTAGGGGGCACGCTGATGGGCACATTTTATGTTAGGGGGCACGCTGATGGGCACATTTTATGTTAGGGGGCACTCTGATGGGCATATTTTATGCTAAGGGGCACTCTGATGGACACATTTTATGCTAAGGGGCACTCTGATGGGCATATTTAATGCTAAGGGGCACGCTGAGGAGCATATTTTATGTTAAGGGGCACTCTAATGGCCATATTTTATGTTAAGAGCAACGCTGATTTACACGTTTTGTTTTGCCCATCAGAGTGCAACCTAACATAAAATGTGCCCATCAGAGTGCCCCCTAACATAAAATGTGCCCATCAGAGTGCCCCCTAACATAAAATGTGCCCATCAGAGTGCCCCCTAACATAAAATGTGTCCATCTGAGTGCCCCCTAACATAAAATGTGTCCATCTGAGTGCCCCCTAACATAAAATATGCCCATCAGAGTGCCCACTAACATAAAATGTGCCCATCAGAGTGCCCCCTAACATAAAATGTGTCCATCTGAGTGCCCCCTAACATAAAATATGCCCATCAGCGTGTCCCTTATTTTATGTTAAGGGTCACGCTGATGAGCAAATTTTATGCTAAGGGCATATTTTATGTTAGGGGGCACTCTGATGGGCACATTTTATGTTAGGGGGCACTCTGATGGGCATATTTTATGTTAGGGGGCACTCGGATGGGCATATTTTATGTTAAGAGCAACGCTGATGGACACGTTTTGTTTTGCCATTCTTTCTGAGTCATAGCAAAGACTTCAGATTCGGACCTCGGCCCAAAGAAAATTTTAGCAACCGGACCTCCTTGAATTTTAATTCATTACCCCTGCAATATACTAAGAAATAGGCAGTATAGAAATGATTGGATGCTTTGCCTAAGAGGCTTTTTCAACCGATAGCTATTGTACAAGCAAGCATCCAATCATTTCTATACTGCCTATTTCTTAGTATATTGTATCAATTTATGTACCATTGCCTATGATTGTATCATATTATCTTTATGTATATTGTTTATATTCCCCGTTTTATTCTATCAATACTCAATGTACAAATGTTTAAGTGCTATGGAATATCTCAATAAACACGTGATGACTTATCATATGCTCCGTTTTGCTTACCAGCAGCTGTGTATGTATTACCAAAACATCATCATGTTTGCACTGGCCACACCCCCTAAAAGTCCCACGTTTTTAGCCTTGAACACCATGTGTTCCTATTTTAATTAAAAATGACATAAATCTTTCCTGTAGTTAGTAAACGCGATAACTTTTGCGCAAACCAATCAAAATACGCTTATTGCGATTTTTTTTTTTTACCAAAAATATGTAGCAGAAAACAAATTTGCCTAAAATGTTAAAGAATTTTGATTTTTACATTTTTTTTTTGGAAATGTTTTATATCAGAATGTGAAAAATATTGTTTTTTTTTTCAAAATTGTCGCATAAGTGATCAAATACCACCAGAAAAAGCTCTATTTGTGGGGGGGGGGGGGGGGGGAAAGACGTCAATTTTATTTAGGTACAGCGTCGTATGACCGCACAATTGTTCATTAAAGTCACGCAGTGCCGAATCGCAAAATAGGTCCTGGTCAGAAAGGGGGGTCACATCTTCCAGTCTTAAAGTGGTTAAGGATGATGTATCTGTCACCTAGAACAACGACTGGAGCCCTCAGGAGATCAATAGCTGTTGACCAGTTTGGAGTTCCTGTATGCCAGCCATTCCCACCCAAGGTTCCTTCAGAGGTTTCCTTTAGCTGTACTGATTAACCTCCTATTTGATGATGCCCCCTTATTTCAGGGCCCAACACCACCTGGTGGGGCCAGATTCAAGACACCAATTGTCTTTTTTGCTGCCTGTAAGAGTGGCATTTTGACCACCAGCCACCAATGTAAGAGGCATTTTTTTTTCACTGACAACAAATGAATTGGTTTACCTGAAGATTTCTATGGTCCCTCTGAGGCAAAAAGTTGGAGAAAGGCTGCTGTATGCCATACCAGCGACATAATATCGGCACTACATGCTGAAAGTGAGAACCGTGCAGAAGTGCCGTGACTCGATTGTGCACTGATGCCCTGGCATTGAATAGTGAATCCTAGGGGGCTGGGCTTAACATTTGATGTGTGTATAAGGGCTCGTGCACACTTTAGCTAAAAATAAAAAAAAAAAACTGCTTTTACAGGCATTTGAGCTTTTTTTTCTGTACCTAAAATCTTAAAGAAGCTTTGGCTTTTTTGTTTTTATTGAGCTTATTTGAGCTGTTCTGTGCGTAAGCGTTTCTTTAACAAACCCTCCCCTCCGCTTCACTTTTTCGTGCTCTTTTGAGCCTTTTTTGAGTGTTTTTGGGCACTTAGGCTTCTTCTCTGCTCTGCGAGAGTTTGGTGGGTTTTTTCCTGCCAGTAAAAGCATATGCATGGACACATTGGCAAACATGGAGGGGAGTTTCCAGGCAGAAACAGAAGAAAATGAGCGTTCAAAAAAGCTCAAAAGCCTGTAGCAGTGTTGCCAACCGCCAGTATTTTTAATGGCAGCCAGTAAAAGACAGATTTTTTCTCTTGCTAGTAAATTCCAGTGACAGGAAAAGTTTGCTAGTAAAAAATATGGCTGTGACGCTCAGCTCGGAACTTGCATGCCCAGTTTCAGTCCAGAGCCAGCAGAGACCATCCAAGTACCTGCAGTGCCTGAGCATGTTGTTATGATGTCATGGTATAAGAGAGCCAGGGTGGGAGCGGGACTGTCAGTGATGTTTGGACTGGAGTGGACTGAAGGGAACTCCTGGCACAGGGAGAGACTGTCACTGTAACTCAGGAGGGGACGTGACGTGTTGGGGAGGTGCCATCATCATCTGTGCTGCTGGACACTGTTGCCAGTGTCACTGTGAGAGACAATTTCATGTGTGTGTGCTGCAGTGGCGGCTGGTGCTCCATGGGCCGGGGGGGTGGCAGACGGACCACACCATACCCCCCCCCCGGACCACACCAGCCTGCACACCGGTCGCCGGCTCACTGGACATGTGGATGGGGGAGGGCAGTCGGCAGTCAGTAGCAGCGGCGGTGGCAGCGGCTTCCCCCTCGCTTGGTCTCCTGCATCTCAGCAGGCAGTAAGCAGCGGCAGCTTCCCCCTCACTCGTTCTCCTGCATCTCCTCCCTCCTCCTCCTCGGCCAATGGTATGGGTTCTCCTTTCGGCAAATCAGGAAACGGGTTTCAGGACCCACTTCCTGATTGGCCAGGAGGAGAATCCGTGTGACAATAGTGAATATTGATTCGCTATTTTCACACAACTGAGTGGACTTGGGGAGCAGTGCTCTGTGCCCCGAGCCCACCCTTTTTTGAAGCCTATTAGAGCCTCTGGCTCTAATCACGTGCTTCAAAAAAAAAAAAAAAAAATCCATTGGAATCCATGCGTCCGGTGCCCTGCATGTAGATTAGGGGGCCGGATGCATGGATGGGGGGGCGGCGCCCCTGCGCCCCCAATGGACCCTGGTGTGCCGCCCATTCTAATTTCTTGCCCTCCTGAGTCCTGTCCCTGAGCCACCTACTTACTATATCAAAAATAAAATAGGAGATATTTTTTTTTGCCTTAATATCTACCTTAAATCACGTTGCTAATTGCATATTGTACTTATTTGCAGCCTAAATACTGAAATTTGCACTTAAAACTGTAATTTTGGAACTTTTGGAAATGCCAGTAAAAACCTGGCTGTGCCAGTAAATTTTAAGTGTCGTGTCAGTAAATTTCAATCTGGTAGGTTGGCAACTCTGGTAGGTTGGCTTCTTTGAGCTTTCAGATGCAGTGAGCATGAGCCCTAACAATGGGAATTGGATGCTTCTCTCGGTTGCTATTTTCGATAATATTGTTTGTCTGTTATCTTTAGATCTCCATGAACAAACCATGTCTACAAAGTATCTAATCCATGCACCTTTTTCTATACTGATAAGCAATCTCCCTGTTCCAGGGGCCCCAATACATGTCTGTCCTGATAAGGGACCCATTTACCACTGTCCCAACCATGGCTCCAATTCATGTGTCCCTGACAGGGGTCCCATCTACTATGACTGACTTGGGGTAAATGAAAATATAATTATTCTGGGTTAGGTATTTCTTATTTTACCCCATTTTATAATTAGTTCTTGTCACTTTTAGTGTCTGAGGAATTCCGACCCCAGAGACGACTTTCCATGAACCGAGTATTCATCAGCAGTCATATCCATTCACTGTATCCCCCACCCCAACACACATTGGTATCCCCTTCTATTCCTCTCCAATCACACACATTGGTATCTCCTCGGTGTTGCTCCCTCCAGCACACTCCTTGGTCTCTCATCCTTCATTAAATAAGCTGAAGGGGGCGACCATCGTAGCAAAGCCTATATACCCTTCACCTAACCATCACTTGCTGCCTACTGCATCTTTCACAGATGGTTATTGTGTGTCCAATATGAACAGTGATGCCACTTTGCCCCATCCAACATTTGCCCTGCCCCTCCCAGCATAGACGTACCGTGGTGTCTGCCCCCTCCTGGAAGGGGAAGAAGCTTTCCTTTATCTCCTGTTGCCAGACATTGTCCCTCAATGAGTTTAAGATTGTCTTCCGGAAGTCTCCAAAAATGTTAAATCGAGGGTTAAAGTGTAGAACAAAATTTCTATCATCTGTTCCCAAGTTTATGGCAAACCTAGAAAGACAGAAATAGCAATTATTCCGCTAAGCTGACCTTGTCGGATATAGTACTTGAGTCAGTCACCAGTCTCCCTCCCATGGGTTTCAGAAGTACTTCTGCCACTTTTAATGATAATTCATAATAACAAATTATATATAAATGATATCAGGTAATATTTTTGGAAACTTAAAACTATAAAACTATGATGGCTTGCTTTAAAAACATTTTTAAAGTAATGGTGTCCTGGTGATACGTACACTTCCATCATACCAAAAAATACCCAAGCCGGGATATGGACGTGCTAAGAATGCTTTAAGACAATTCCTCACTGAATTTTGTAGTTGTAGCCACTGTGGAACAATTCACCCTGAAAATTCACAAAAGAGACAGTAAAGTCATTCAAGTTTTGGTCTCAGCTCTCTGCTCTCCCATCCTACTAGTGAGAGGGAGAAGGGTGGTCTGAGTTTCTGAGTCACTGAGAGAGAGCAGAGTGACCTGAACAACTTCTGTGAGAAAGAGCAGGGTGAGCTGATCCTCAGGCTCATTGCTGGTAAAAGGAGCAGTGGGAGCTGAGCTTTACAGGAGATGTACAGACAAAGCTCGCTTGGCTGTACATCTCCTAATGATCACAGGAGTGCAGTTAGTTCTGCACTCCTGTGACCCGTTTTCAGCAGAGCTGAAGAGCTGAAGGTGAGCTGAGCTGCTGAGTCACTGCTGGGAGATAGAGGATCAACTGAGCTGAGTAGTTACTACTACTTTTTGCCCTTTCACTCCCTGTTGCCATTGCAGGGGTGTTGGACCTCTAATTAGGTATGTGATAGTGATGAAGTGCTTTCTACTCTAAATGTTGAGGGTGAATTTCTCCACAGTGCCTGCAGCTTTCCAGGTTAGTGGGATCCAGGAGGAGAGAAAGAAGAAAGAATGTATGTCTAAGCCAGCCTTTTTCAACCATTTCAACACAGAGGAACCCTTGAAATAAATTTCTGGTCTCGGGGAACCCCTACTAAAAATTAAAAATCTACAACTCATGACACATGAGTGTGACAGTCAGTGGGAAGAATCCTCCTTACTCTTGTCATCATTGGGAAGAATTTCCCCCTTTACAGATAGCTAAAAGGAACAATGATGTCAATGGGAACTTATCTGAGAGGCAGAAATTGTCCATTACTCAAGGAACCCCTAGCAACCTCAGGAGGAACCCCTAGCAACCTCAGGAGGAACCCTAGGGTTCCACAGAATGCTGGTTGAGAAACCCTGGTCTAAGCTGGGCTTTAAAGGAGATGTACAGCCAAAGCTCGTTTGGCTGTACATCTCCTAATGATCACAGGAGTGCAGTTAGTTCTGCACTCCTGTGACCCGTTTTCAGCTGAGAAGTCTGATCTCTGCTGACATCACAGAAGTCGGTCCAGGCTCCACGTCATCACAACCACAGAGTCGGGATCCACCAAATCCCTGGACCGACACCCAGCTCAGCCTCTCAGCGAGCCGCTGAGAGTGTGAGTCGGCTGCTCTGCCCCCTCCACAGCCCAGCACTCCAGTGAGCGAGGAGGGGGCAAACAGTGTTGTCAATCGCCTGTTCCGAACCCTGCCGGGCTCAGGAAAGCTTGTACATGCTCAGCCGGGCAGTGCATGTGCAGGGACATAATGAGAACCCATACTCTTCCCTGCTCTACCTGTGCATCTTGCAAGGAGAGTCCCCACAGGACAGAAGTAGCAGCTGCCTGTGACCCGCTAGTGATGTCACAGTAGATGGGGGCGAATATGGTGAGCTGTGCTTGGCTCTCAGGAGATCAAAGATCCCTCCTCACACTGGGGGCATTCAGTGAATTGTGGTGACACATGTCTGCTGGGGGATGTGGTTAAATGCCTGGTGCCAAATTCATGAAAACCTGCCACATGGTCATTGCTCAGACTATTGTATATCATAAAGTAAAAATATGTCAAACTTTTAGGTTGCATCACACCGGAACATGCCAGGCCTGTGAATAATGCACTGCGCATGTCGTGTTGGGTATTGGTACCCCAAGTGCAGCTAGCAGATACGTCTTTTGCCACCTGACACTCCATGCTAGAAAAGGGTCTGGAGCTTATTTAGTGCACATAGGGCAGACCATTCACTTGTGTGTTGCGCTAAAATGCACCAAAAAAAACACACAGGGATGCAGGTACCTGTTACACTAGTTGTGAATGGGGCCTTAGGGGGTACAGGTGTATTGGGTCCTATAACATAAAATACAGTTGCATTTTGGCATCCGGGAGCCACAGGTGTTGCATGCAACAGATATACGCAGCTCTGAGTGTAACGCCTCGGTGCCCAAGCTGTGAGCCGGGGACTGCATGCAGACACTAATCTGTGTTTCACTATTGCCCTGTTATAGTAGTGATTTCTATTAGTCTCATGTATAATGTCTCCAATCTATGACCGTCTCCTGAAGCATGTCCCAGTCTCCAACAACTTCTATAGCATGTTCTCAGTCTCTTGTACCATGTCTGCAGTCTCTGACCATCTAACGTACCATGTCTGCAGTCTCTGACCATCTAACGTACCATGTCTGCAATTCCTGACCATCTCACGTTCCATGTCTGCAGTCTCTGACCATCTCACGTACCATGTCAGCAATCTCTGACCATCTCACATTCCATGCCTGCAGTCTCTGACCATCTCACGTACTATGTCTGCAGTTTCTGACCATCTGACATACCAAATCTGCAGTCTCTGACCATCTCACGTACCATGTCTGCAATCTCTGACCATCTCATGTACCATGTCTGCAATCTCTGGCCATCTCATGTATCATGTCTGCAGCCTCTGACCATGTCACATACCCTGTCTGCAATCTCTGATGATCTCACATACCCTGTCTGTAGTCTCTGACCATTTCATGTACTATGTCTGCAGTCTCTGACCATCTCAGGTACCATGTGTGCAGTCTCTGACCATCTCACATATTATGCCAATGACTTGTTGCCATAGAAACATTTGTGAAGAGGAGGAGTTAGTGAGATGACCATGCCTATGTGGGGGCACCAGAAATATTTCTGCACCCAGGCGTCCGTGAATCTAGGATCGGCCCTGCTGCTGAGTCACTGCTGATGGAGGGAGAAGGGGGAACTTGCCCAAGAAGCCACTACTAGGAGGGGGAGCTGAAATAACAAATTAAAGCTGGGAAGGTGAGCTGAGCTGCTGAGTCACTGCTGGGAGATGGAGGATCAGCTGAGCTGAGGAGTTACTACTACTTTTTGCACTTTCACTCCCTGTTGCCATTGCAGGGGTGTTGGACATCTAATTAGGTATGTGATAGTGATGAAGTGCTTTCTACCGTAAATTTTGAGGGTGAATTTCTCCACAGTGCCTGCAGCTTTCCAGGTTAGTGGGATCCAGGAGGAGAGAAAGAAGAAAGAATGTATGTCTAAACCAGCCTTTTCAACCATCTCAACACAGAGGAACCCTTGAAATAAATTTCTTGTCTCGGGGAACCCCTGCTAAAGATTAAAAATCTACAACTCATGATACATTAGTGTGACAGTCAGTGGGAAGAATGCTCCTTACTCTTGTCATCATTGGGAAGAATTACCCCCCTTACAGATAGCTAAAAGGAACAATGGTGTCATTGGGAACTTATCTGAGAGGCAGAAATTGCCCATTGCTCAAGGAACCCCTAGCAACCATAGGAGGAACCCCTAGCAACCTCAGGATGAACCCTAGGGTTCCACGGAATGCTGGTTCAGAAACCCTGGTCTAAGCCATTGTTCCTATTAGTGATCGACCAATATTGTTTCTTCATTGCTGATACGGATAACAATATTTTGGTCATCGCGTATCGGTATCAGCCGATATCTGCCAATATTTTTGTACATTTTAAAAAAATGTGTTTTTTTTTTTAAATTTCACTTGACAGGTACTGTTGTGGAGGGATCTGGGGGTCTAAAAGACCCCAAACCTCTCCTCTGCACTTAAAAGCATTCAAAACGCCAAGTTTGGCTGTTTTGAATGCTGCCATTTTTTTTAATCTGGCGCCAGGAAGTGATGTCACTCATGACATCACTTCCGGGTTTTTGCATGGAGACCCGATCAGAGCTGAATGCAGCTTTGATCGGGTCTTCGGCAGCCCTGCAGGATGGTTTCCCGGGTCTCTCGGGTAAGGCGGCGGGAAGGGTGGGGGGACGTCCCCTCCCGCTCCTTGTAATGACAGCTGAGCGGCTTCTAGGCTGCATCAGTTGTCATTACAAGACAGCCGACCGTCGGCTATGGACGCCGGTATCGGGGTGATGCCTCTAGCTGCAGACATCACTCCGGTACAAGCACTTTCCCGAAATTTTGGCAATATTGGTCACCTCCGGGGCCGATTCCGATATATCGTGGAAAGTGCATATCGGCCCTTGATATGTTGGCTTTGTTGATAATCGGTTGATCCCTAGTTCCTATACATTTTACTTGCACAGTAACCGCCAGAAAATATTCTGGATGGTGCATCTGGTGGAAATAAACCATAAAACTGGTTATATACTGTAGATGTATTCACTGACAAAGGGGTCTTCTTTCATGACTGTTGGTGCTTGATAAAGGATAACAGAACATGGGATACATATTATATGGATTGTGTGGAAGGATATTACCCAACAGTCGTCTAGTGAGGATTCCAGCCAAAACACTTGGCTATTCAATGGTGAGCACTTCTGCCTTGCAACAATGTGGTTCTTGCAGGGGCGTAACTACAGGGGTTGCAGGGGGTGCAATTGCAACCGGGCCCCATGCTCCAGGGGGCCTGCGCAGCTCCCCTGTACACCTGGATAGGAGGGGCGGCGGGGGCAGTATGTAGAGAAATCACTGTCCTTTTTCCTCCTGTAGCTGCAGGAGGAAAATGGAGGAGATTGGTTCCTCTGTATGCTGCCCCTGCCACTCCTCCTATCCAGTTCACTTGTGTTCTGCTGTCTTTGCTGCGGGACCATAATAAAGGGCCCCGCAACGAAAGTAAAGGGTCCAAAGATCAGTGGGAAGAGCCCCAGGCTTAAAGGGAAGGGCCCCAGCCAGGGGTCTGGGGGGCCCTTCATTGTTTTTTGCACCGGGGCCCTGAAGGTTCTAGTTACGCCTCTGGGTTCTTGATTCAAGTCCTGATCAGGGCATCATCCACATGGAGTTTGGATGGTTTCCTACCACACTCCAAAGTTCTGCTAGTAGGATATTCTACTGGGATCACCCAAGATATTTTCCCCAACAGTAGACAAAGTTCTTTGATATACTTGGGGATCAAAGTGCTATAAAAATTAACCACTTTACCACTAGAGCATTTTGCTGTCTTACGTCTGGGCCACTTTTTGCTATTCGGCGCTGTGCGAATTTAACTGACAATTGCGCGGTCATGCGACACCGTACCCAAACGAAATTTACGTCCTTCTTTTCCCACAAACAGAGCTTTCCTTTGGTGGTATTTGATCACCTGTGCGATTTTTACTTTTTGCGCTATAAACAAAAAAAGAGCGTTTATTTTGAAAAAAATAACAATATTTTTAACATTTTTTTATATGAAATTCCCCCCAAAAAAGATGTAAAAACCAATTTTTTTTAAAATTTTTGGCCAATTTGTTTTCTGCTACCCATGTTTGGTAAAAAAAATCGCAATAAGCGTATTTTGATTGGTTTGCGCAAAAGTTATTGCGTTTACTAACAAAGGGAAAGATTTATGTCATTTTTGGTGTTTTTTTTTTTAACGAGTAATGGCGGCGATCTGCGATTTTTTTTGCGGGACTGCGACATTGCGGCGGACAGATCGGACCCTTGACTGACATTTTTTACACTTTTGGGGGTACCAGTGACATTACTGCAGTAATCAGTGCTATAAATATGCACTGTTACTGTAAAAATGACACTGGCAGGGAAGGGGTTAATTTTATTGGAGAGGGAGGGGTTAATGTATGCCTGGTGCTTACTAACGTGTGGAGGGGGAGGTGACTGAGTGAGACAGGGACAGATCGGATGTCCTTGAAACTAAATGTGAGAGATGGCGCTCAGTATGCATGTAGTAATAAACCCCAGTGTAGACTTAGGTGAATAGTCTCATGAACACTTTATTATATTGATCCAATGGTAAAGCATAGTATGGATGAAACAAGATCAGTCCTACCGCCCCTTGTAGCCTCTGGACATTCACACCGATGGTAATGGAATCCTATAGGAGACCGGTGGCCTCGGGAGTCGCACTTTGATGACGTCACTGCTATGCTGAACACTCCGATCTGTCACTCCCTGTCACTGAGGAGATCCGCCCGCTCTGTTTACACAGGCGGGCGGATCTCCAAACTGGATTCCCCGACGAGCGGGGCAGAGCAGCGGCGATCGCCGCCGCTCCTCCCCTGGCCCGACTCCCGCTGTGAATGAAAACAGCGCGAGCGCCGCCTACAGGGGGAGGAGTCTGGTGACGTAGGTCTACGTCGTCAGACGGGATCGTGCCACTTTGCCGCAGTAGTACTCCGGTACATAGCGGTAAAGTGGTTAAAAGCTGAGTGATTCTGTTTGTACAAATGATTCTTCTGATTTTGGAGCTGGACATTTTGTTCCCATTACTCCTATAGGGTGTCACCATCCTGAGTGAGAGGAAGTCCTGGAAATTCAGTCAACCTCCATGGGGTGTATGTACCATGGCAGGGAAGAGGTCTGATGATCAGACTGAAGGAGGGATGTAGGACTGGTAGATGGACAGCGTAGATCGGAGTCATAGGATTGTCAGTTGTTTATATTTCAGATGATGGCTGTTTAGTCATCAGACAAGTTTTATCCAGGATGACATTGAGTCACAATGTAGAAGCACAAATGTTTGAGAGAATATTGCTCTGAGTAAAAAAATCAAATGTCCGGTATTATTTGAGGGTCCACACACACCAAATTCCCAGTGAGGAGGGGTCAGTAGGATGTATTGTACACAGAGAACGCTTTTCTACTTTTGTAAGTTGTACTTTTTGTAAATTGCATTATACAGAGAGCAGGCATATATTATATCACAGGTAGCCAAGGCTAGAACTAGGACTTACTGTTGACAGCAGTGTGGAATGGAGCCTCTCACCTCCAAACATTGACCAGGATTGAAGCAGAGGTTATATATAACAGTCTGTATGGGAGAAAGGAGAGAATTATTACACCCTGTATAATAGAGAGGGGGGGGGGTAAATATTACACCCTGTATAATAGAGAGGGGGGATGATTATTACACCCTGTATAATAAAGAGGGGGGGTTATTATTATACCCTGTATAATGGAGGGGGGGTAATTAATATACCTTTTATTTGTAGCACCCTCCCAGGTAGGTGCTAGGCAAACTATAAAGGGGGGGCTTGTCTGCTTATCAGGGGGCCTGATTGTTCAGCTAGGCTGTCATGTGTTCCTAGGGGTGCCTGTTGAGCTTGGGGAGTCTCTGTCAGAGAAGTCTGGTCCATAAGGTAGTTGGAACTTCCCGCCATTAGATGGCGCCAAGCTGGCTATTTAAACTGACTCTCTGCATGGATTCATTGCTTTTTGGTCTGCAACTTCCTGTGTACTGTTCCTGACTCCGTGTGACCTCTGATCTTGATCCGGCTTGTTGTCTCTAACCTGTGCTTGTCTGCTTCCTACCCTGACCCTGGCTTGTCTTCTGGATTTTGCTCCTGCCTGTTGATCCTGCCTTGCTGCCCTCCTGGTACCGACCCGGCTTGTGACCCAATTACTCTGCTGCCTATCGTCTATATCCTTCCAGCCCGACCATTACCTACCCAGCTTGTTTGACCCTGCACCCTGCTCATCCGGCCTGCTACAACTCCAGCCCAGCAAGCTTGCTCCCAGCAGCCTCATACCACCCCGCTCACTGCAGCAACGCTACTACTGGACTGATTACAAGCACTCCTACGTCACTGTGCTCCTGTGGCCGCTGTCTCACTATCAGAGGCCCACGAGCCGGAGTTGTACGAGAGGCCCTCCTCTACACGTCAGGCTCACCTACCAGGTACGTGACAGTACCAAACAGCCATGACTGAGCCTGCAAGAGGACCATCTCCAGTGGATGAAATTTGTCAGCACCTCGCTGCGCTTTCTGAAGCAGTTAAGACGCTACAGGAAGGATATGTTCATCTGGAGGAACGTGTTCTGTCCTGGACTACACCAACAACTATCCCTGTCTCAGTTTCCACCTCTGCCGCATCTGCTATTCAAGCAGGGACTGTGATGTTATCCCCTGAACCTCAAGTACCAACCCCTGAGAGGTTCTCCGGTGACCGGAGTAAGTTTAGAGCGTTCCGTAACGCATTTCAACTTTACTTTACTCTGCAGCCACAGACTTTTTCCCTGGAATCCACTAAGGTAGGATTCATCATCTCTCTGCTTCAAGATGAACCACAGTCCTGGGCACACCAGTTGTTAGAAGAGAATAACGCATAACTCCAATACTCAATACCATGCAATTATTCTTTGACGCCATGTCACGGCTATATGACGACCCACAGTGGACCATCATCGCTGTGGCAGTTCTACATGCTCTCCAGCAAGGCCGCAGAGCGGTTGAAGACTACGTCACTGACTTTCGACGCTGGAGCACAGATACTGATTGGAATGATGCAGCCCTGCGTCACCAGTTTCGTTTGGGTCTTAAGGATGAGCTTGCCCTGGTTGGAGTGCCAAGTTCCCTGGAAAGGTTAATCACTTTTTCAATTCAGATTGTTTGCCGCTTACGTGAACGCATATCTGAAAGATCCACACAACAGTTCCGCCCGGAATGGATGTTACATAGGAATTCTGTCCCTTCCAACCCGATCTTCGGAAATTCTGCTCCACCTGATCCAGAATCACCTGAACCCACGCAATTAGGCCTGATCCGCACTTCATTGACTCCAGAAGAACGTCAACGCCGACATGTAAATAACCTTTGCTTGTACTGCGGAGAAGCCGGTCACTATGTGCACACTTGCCCAGCTAAGCGGCGTAAGTGTCTCTCCGTTTCTTCAGTTAACCAGTCACCGTTACCTGCCAACTCAGCTATTATTGATTCAGGAGCTTGTAGCTGTTTCATCGACCTGTCCTTCGCAGTTCAGCAACATATTCCACTGCAAACCAGAGGACAAGGCCTCACTGTATTCCTGGCTGATGGGTCTTGCATTAAATCAGGACTTGTAACCAAAGAGACCCCACCAATCCTGACCATCACTTCCAATAACCATCAAGAACTACTGCGTCTTGACGCAATTTCTTCACCACTATTTCCTGTCATCTTGGGCCTACCCTGGCTACAGGCGCACAACCCTCAGATTGATTGGAACTCTGTAAATGTCCAGTTTTTGTCACCATATTGCCAAGAACATTGCATAACAGCATCAGTTCCATCATCAACTACCTTGTTGTGCGTTGACTCAGACGCAGAATTGTGCCAAGTGGTTCCTAAGCCCTACCATAAATACTTAGATGTTTTCAGCAAACGGGGAGCAGATGCTCTTCCTCCACACAGACCCTATGATTGCCCCATCAAGCTGCTTCCTGGAGCCGAAATCCCTTTTGGACGCATCTTTCCCTTGTCCGAACGGGAACTAGGGGCCTTGAAGGACTACATAGATGAAAACCTGCAGAAGGGGTTTATTCGGCCTTCTACCTCACCGGCCGGTGCAGGTATATTCTTTGTAGAGAAAAAAGATCATTCCTTGAGACCATGAATAGATTACAGTGACTTAAACAAGATTACAGTGAAAAACCGCTATCCTCTTCCCTTGGTTCCTGAACTGTTTCAAAGGCTGAAATCTGCCATGGTCTTTACAAAATTGGACTTGAGAGGGGCCTACAACTTGGTCCGTATCCGGAAAGGGGATGAATGGAAGACTGCATTCCGAACTCGATCGGGCACTTTGAATACTTAGTTATGCCCTTCGGTTTATGCAACGCACCAGATACTTTCCAGCACTTCATCAATGACATTTTTAGGTACTTCCTTGATATCTTTGTCGTTGTCTACCTGGAAGACATCCTGATATTTTCTGTTTCCCTAGAGGTGCACCGTAGGCATGTTAAAGATGTGCTATGTCGGCTGCGCCAGCATGGACTCTATGCCAAAGCCGAAAAATGCGACTTTGAGCAACGAAGCATCCAGTTTCTGGGCTTAATTCTTTCCACTGACGGAATCAAGATGGACCCACAGAAAGTTTCAGTGATCCTTGACTGGCCAGCTCCCGCAGGCAAGAAAGGGATCCAACGATTTGTAGGATTTGCCAATTTCTACCACAAATTCATCAGGAGCTTTTCAGCCATCATCTCTCCTATTACACGTCTCACCAAGCAGGGTATTCGTTTTTGCTGGACTACTGAGGCACAGACCACCTTTGAGACATTAAAGAAACGTTTCACCACTGCTCCTGTCCTAAGTCATCCAGATTCAGCCTTACCCTTTATCGTGGAGGTGGATGCATCAGAAAGCCCAGTGGGAGCAGTTCTATCACAGCATCAAGGCCTCAAGGATGTGGTCCATCCGGTTGCATTCTTTTAACACAAACTCACCCCAGCAGAAAGGAATTATGATGTGGGAGATCGAGAGCTCCTTGCAATTAAAGCCGTTTTGGAGGAATGGAGGTATTTGCTGGAAGGAGCCACCCACCCGATACTGATCTACACAGACCATAAGAACTTAGAATATCTGCAATCAGAAAAACGCCTCAAGCCACGCCAAGCCCGTTGGGCACTTTTTTTTTTCAAGATTTATATTCCACATCACTTACAGACCAGGGTCAAAGAACCCCAAGACCGACGCCTTGTCCCGCATGTTTGAGGACCCTAGAGACTTACCAGTTCCAGACACTATTTTACCAGCTGGGAACTTTCTATTGTTGCAATCTGACCTTCTGTCACAACTACAGCAGGCTTCTGCAGGAACACACAGCCCTCCAGGGGTCACTTTACAGGCAAGGAATGGACTGTAAAGTGGGGTACACACTAGTAGAAAATCTGCTGAAAATTCCCGCCCTAGGTGAAATTAGATTTTCGGCTAGTGTGTACACAACTTTCAGCAGCCGATCCCGACATTTTCAACAAAAAAAAAACGGAGGGACAAACACCAAATTTTTTATCGTCCGTCTCCAGACAACAAATTTTCATTTAATGTGTATGCAGTACGTCCGTGAAAAATCGGATACGCAAAGGCCGCGCATGATCTGAAGTTGCTGAGGACCCGGAAGTCTAGGAACAAATGTCCCCAAAAAAAATAAATAAATCTAACGAGAAATTCCGTGAACATTTATGCACTGTCAAGTAAAAACGGTTGTGAACGCAAGCATGAGAGAGAAAAATCGGAGGATATTTTGTCCGATTTTCGTCAAGTGTGTACGGCCCTATGTATGGATCATATTGGGATTTAGGAAAGAATCTACATTCACTTTTAATTCCTTTTTGCGCAAAAAGAATTGTATATATGTACAGGAAAAAGATATATGGGAAGGGTTACATAGGGAGTGTTTTAGCGAAACCTAAGAATGCATTCTCCATATAAAGCCATTTCATTTTTTACAGGATGTGCCCCACCCTTAATTATTATATGTTAAAGTTGTTTTATCTAGTAACAGATTATGGTGCAAGTATGTTGCAGGTATTGGCCTTGTGGTTAGCTACTTCCTTTTTTCTATACAAGCCTTTTCTTTTAAACACAAATTAAAAAATAATATTCAATCATAAAGAAGTTCTCCAGACTAGTTTTACAAAGCATTGTAAAATTTTCAAGGGGTATTTACAAGATAGATTCTTTCAGGGCACCTGGGCAATAGGAGATCATGGGGACCCCTGTGTATCTGTCCACACTGAAGCCAAACCCACACAAAGCCTCGCCTCCATATTACATAGTAGTTAAGGTTGAATAAAGACAATAGTCCATCCAGTTCAACATGTGTGTCAGTGACGATAATCATTTACCATATCCCTGTATATTGTGTTCTTTGAAATGCACATCCAAGAGTTACATAGTTTGTTAGGTTGAAAACAGACATCAGTCCATCCAGTTCAACCTATGTGTGTGTGTTTGCTGTTATCTGTACCTTGTATACCCCTGTATGTTGTGGTCTTTAAGGTGCCCATCTAATAGTTTTTTTGAAACTATCGATGCTCCCTGCTGATACGACTGCTTGTGGAAGAGAATTCCACATCCTTACTGCTCTGACAGTGAAGAACCCCCTACGCATTTTAAGGTTAAACCGTTTTTCCTCTAGTTTTATTGAGTAACCACGTGTCTTATTGTATTCCCTTTCTCTGAATAGTTTGTTCCTTATGCTAGGGTTGCCAGTACAGTATTTGTACATGGATATCATATCCCCCCTCAATCGTCTCTTCTCCAGAGAGAATAGGTTCAGTGCTTGTAGTCTTTCCTCATAGCTGATGTCCTCCATTCCCCTAATTTTTTTGTTGCCCTTCTCTGGACTTTCTCCAGTTCCAGCACATCCTTCCTGAGGACCGGTGCCCAGAACTGGACAGCATACTCCAGATGTGGCTGGACCAGAGTCTTGTAGAGTGGGAGAATAATCTCTTTATTTCTGGAGTGAATCCCCTTTTTTATACATGCCAGTATTTTGTTGGCTTTGCTTGCAGCGGCTTGGCATTGCATGCCACTGACAAGCCTGTTGTCTACCAGTGCCCCCAGGTCCTTTTCCATCCTAGACTCACCCAGAGGTTCCCCCCCTAGTGAGTAGCTTGCTTTCGTGTTTCTGACACCCAGGTGCATTACTTTACATTTTTCAACATTAAACCTCATCTGCCATGTAGTTGCCCACCCCGTTATTTTGTTCAGGTCCGCTTGTAAGGTTTCCACATCCTGCATAGAAGATATTGGCAAGCTTAGTTTAGTATCATCCGCAAATACTGAGATTGTACTAGATATCCCCTCCTCTAGATCATTTATGAATAAATTAAACAGGATTGGTCCCAGGACAGAACCTTGGGGGACCCCACTTTCCACACCCGCCCAATCCGAGTACTCCCCATTAATCACCACCCTCTGTACTCTCCCCTGGAGCCAGTTCTCTATCCAGGTACTCATCCTATGGTCCATACCTACTGTAGCTGGCCAGCTAGAACCTGTCCTAGGTTGCTAATATGACCTACATGCATATACAGCTAGACCTGTTAATAACCTCAATACAGTGCATATGTTTATATGTGAGAGACAAAAACAGAGTTATTTACTGTGATTTCATGTTTGGATGTCACATAACAATTGTATATTGTGTTCACAGAAGCAAAAAGGAAATATGCCTTCATTTATATGCCTGTAAGGTAAGCTCAGACACAGCACAGGGTTAAACTTTATTACCCATAAGGAGTTTGTGGCCAATCACAGCCAATCTCACACTCAACAACAGTCTTGGCCAATCACAGCCAGCCTTACACCCATTTTTTCTCTGAAGCCTGATGCTTTCAGCCAGCCTTTTCATTTTCCACTACAGAATAGAGCTGAATAGACACACAGATCCACAGAGCAGTTTTATGGAAGCAAGTGGCCAAAAATAGGTAATTAACAGTTATACATGTTCCTATTGTTAGTAATGTGATTAGAGCTGTATACTGAACTGGTTATATGTTCACTTGTAGTTCCACCAAACAATCTATCAAACAAACAAAGTCAACGAACAAACAACCCAAACTATCAAACTTCAAAAGTTATATCAAACCCAAGCAAACAAACTCAAACAGCAATACAAAGAGAGAGAGAGAGAAATATATCCACCATTTGTTATACTGTATTCAGCACATGTTGTACATGGACTGTCTGCTGCAAAGTGTCAGTGCTATGAAGTTAATAAAGAAGATATTTTAAGCGTTTGGTGTGCTCTTTAAACCTACTGCTTTCCATAGAACGGTATTAGAGGAATTTATAGAGTAAAGGCCCGTACACACGTACCGATCGTCGGCATACAAACGTCGGCGGACGAAAGATCTGCCGATTGTACGCTTGTTAGTATGGTGCCTCCGACAGCCGTCAGCGCACATTCTGCAGACAAGAGTCTGTCTTGCAAGCATTAAAATTTTGGTATGCCGACACCAGAACGGCCGATTGTTCGCCAATCAGTACAGAAATCAGCCGACAGACCGCAGATTTGCAAGACTGGGCATGCTCAGAAAAGAAAAAACACAGGGAAAGTTAACCATTACATGACATCACTTCTGCAGTCGGCTGTAGTCGGCGGACAAAATTCTTGTGCAGTCTTTGCACTTTTCAACAGACACCGACAGCCCGGGGACAAAAGACGGACATTTGTATGCCGACGATCGGTACGTGTGTACGGGCCTTAACAGACAGTCTGGTTAGACTGAAAAGAGAGATCAAGTTCTTCTAATGCCACAGCGCATAAGGCACTTTGTAGTGCTGCGCCTGCCACAGTGGAACTATTTTGCTCTTGAGGGCAAAGTGATAGTGCTCCTCAACTTGCAGAGTAAAAAGCGCATTTGAGCAGCGGAGCTACATAGAGGCCATAGAACGTGTCGTTTTAGTCAAACTGCAGCCGACTCTTAAAGTGGCAGAACGGCAAAGGCAAGATAGACACAGAAAGAGCGCCAACCCTCCTGCGATTCCTAGAGAGAGAAAGAGACGCATGGTGGGAGGCCAAAGTCCAGAGCTAGAGTGCCTGCACCGCTACCCACGGAGAGACCACGTACTGCAGCCAGCTAGTTTCCCGCCACTAGGCCCAAAGCCTGCAGCACAAAGCATCGCAAGTCAGCGCAGAGCATCGCAAGTCAGAGCAGAGCATCGCAAGTCAGCGCAGATCATCGCAAGTCAGCGTAGAGCATCGCAAGTCAGCGCAAAGCATCGCAAGTCTACATAGAGCATCAGATCAAGAAAAGACAAGTCTCCTTTAAGACTGATATTTGTTCCAGCAACTTACAGATCGCAGTATCCTGCTCTTCAGAATAAGGTCAGAACTTTCCTTTATTACTTATCATTGCAATAGGCTTGACAAGAAAGAGACATTTTCGTGTTCAGGAATAAAAGGACTGTAAGTAAAAAACAAGGGGCAGTTGTAGTACACAGACTCTAAAGTATTTAATGTGAATGTCATTTTTTACTGCCTGCACCCTATTGCATTTAAAGTGAAAGACATTTTTATTGCCTGTACCTATTGCATTTAAAGTGAAAGTCTTCTTAATATTCTTATTGAGTGTTATAGCATTTAGAGTAAAAATGTCTAAGTCTAGTATTGCTATGCCACTGTTAGAGGATACAAGGATAGATAAGTTAGAAAGTGAAGAGCAAGGGAACCTGTCTGAGATAAAAGAGTCAGATGCAGCATTAGTCTTGCCCCAAACTGATATATCCCAAACAGATGAACTAAGACGCTCAGAACGTATCAGAAAACCGACCGCAAAGGTGCTGGAAAATTTGGAGCAAGAAGCAGCATTAAAAGGAAAAAAGTTCACCAGAATGTATGATAAGTGGAAATCATACATTAAAGATGTTCGTAGAAGGCTAAAGCAAGAAAGTATAAAAGGAAACTTGATTGATATTGTAGAGACGATAGAAGAATCTGAATCAGAGCTCATGGACACATGTACTGCAGTCACCAAAGATTTAGTAAAGCTCATGAGAGAACTATCATCTGAAGCTAACTATGATGAAGTTAAGGCACGAAAGAGAATGAACGAGCTCTTTATGAGAGACTATGCTAGGTCCTTAGGGGGAACCACAATCTCAAGCGGGACTTCCTTCACTAGCAGAAGTGCCAGTAACATATCGGAGTCCTCAAGTACCTTAATAGCCAAAAGAAAGCAACTGGTCGAGCAACTTGCTGTCAAGAAAGCAGAAATTGAGATGGAATCTGCCATTGAGAAGCAGCGCCTACGAGAAGCTGAAATGGAAGCTAAAATGGAGGCACAGCGCCATCAAATGTAAGCTGAAATGGAGGCACAGCGCCATCAAATGGAAAGTCTGGAAAGGCTGAAAGAAGTCAAGAATATAGAAGCCAGACTGAGAGTACACGAAGAGGACATGAATAGTAATCATAAGTCCAAATCTGTACTAAGTGAAGATGCAGACACCTACTTCCTTTCATACGCCCAGGAGAATGAAAGGAAATCACCAGTACGTAGTGAAGAAAAAAGTCAGTGCCCTTCTATCCCTGCTCAGAAAGACAAAGAGAGAGACTTACCTAAATCAGAACTAGGTGAAAAAATAAAACTAGATGATCCTATTCCTAGATGTCACTGCAATGATCAGGAAAATGTTGTGACTATTGTCCCAGTAAGACGACAGAGAACAGTCCCAGCAAGACTGCCTGTTCCAGAACCTGCTGTATTTTCAGGAGACATACTGAAGTTCATAGAGTGGAAGGCGAGTTTTGAAATCATCATTGAGCACTATTGCTCCAGGCCAGTTGACAAGTTATTCTACCTTCAGAAATATGTTGGTGGAGAAGCAAAGAAAGCTCTTGAAGGTAACTTCTATAGAACAGACGAAGAAGCCTACAAGCAAGCTTGGGAAAAGTTAAATGCAAGATATGGTCATCCTTTCTTAGTACAAAGAGCCTTTAGGGAGAAATTGAATAACTGGCCTAAGATAGGTCCTAAAGAACATTTCAAACTCCAAGAGTATGGTGACTTCCTGCAAGCATGCAGCAATGCCATCCCACATGTACGAGGACTAGAAGTACTGTACAACTATCTGGAAAACCACAGGATGCTAGCTAAACTACCTGAAGGAGTGGCTTCTAGGTGGAATCGCTATGTGACTGAACAGTTAGATCTAAATAAGGACTTCCCAAGTTTTGAAAAGTTCTCTGAGTTCGTCAATAAGGAAGCACGTATAGCATGTAACCCAGTAACAGCATCTTTCGCCCTAAAATCCTCAGAAGAAAGGCCTGCGAGAGATATAAGACGTGCAAGAGCAACTAGCTTTGCAACCAACACAGCAGCTAAAGGTCTAGATACCTACGAGAGCAAGTTCAAAGTCACTACTGGGATCAGTAGAGAAACAGAACTAACAAATCCTCAGACTACCTTTAAGTGTATGTTCTGTGGAGAGAACCACTCCATACACAAGTGCCAACAATTGAAAGAGAAGTCCTCAAATGAAAAGAAAAAATTTGTACTTGATAATCAACTGTGTTTTGGATGCCTAAGAAAAGGACATATTACTAAGGAGTGTAAGAAAAGGGCCACATGTAGTGTTGGCAAAGGACGACATCCTACACCACTACATGAAGAACGTCCAAAGAAGGATGAATCCTCAATACCTAAAGATGCTGAGGAAGAAAAGAAAGTATCAGTATTCTCTTGCAGAGTAAGGAAAGGAGAAAGCAACGGCACATCAATGGTTGTACCAGTGTGCATTTCAAATTCTAAAAGGAGGAATAAGAAGGTATATGCCTATGCACTATTGGATGCCCAAAGCGATGTTACCTTCATTGATTAAGAAATCTGCAAGAAATTACAAGTGGCTACAGAACCAGTGAAGCTCAAACTCACCACAATGACAGGGAGAGATACATTAGTGAACAGTCAAAGAGTCAAAGGATTGAGAGTTAGAGGACTTCATTAAAACCTCACATTAAATCTACCTCCAGCCTATACGAAAGACGATATACCTCTAGATCGAGATCGCATACCTACCTGTGAAACAGCCAATAAATGGGAACACCTATCTGTCATATCACATGAAATGTCCCCGCTGAAGGAGTTTGGTGTTGGACTGTTGATAGGCTACGATTGTCCCGAAGCTTAGGTACCACGAGAGGTAATCACAGGAGGAGAGGGTGAACCCTACGCTGTTCGAACTGATCTAGGATGGGGTGTTGTTGGAGGAAAACAGTAGATTGCAAACTCAAGACAGGTGACAGGATTGTGTCATCGAATATCCGTCCAAGAGTTACCAACTGTAAGTTCAGCAAAAGTAATCAAGATCCTTGAGTCTGACTTTGCAGACATAAGTTCTGAAGAAAAGAGTGTATCTCAAGAAGACATAATGTTCGTACACACTCTAGAAGAAAGTATTCAGCAGAATCAACAAGGTTATCTTGAAATGCCCTTACCCTTTAGAGAACGACCTTGTCTGCCAAATAACAGAAATCTTGCCCTAGCAAGATTGAAATGCCTGAAGAAAAAGATGGGAAGAGATCCCAAATTCAAGCAAGATTATTTTAAATTCATGGAAGGCATCCTTGAAGAAGGACATGCAGAGAAGATGAATAACCAACCTAAAGAAGGAGAAGTGTGGTACATCCCACATCAAGGTGTTTACCACCCAAAGAAACCAGATAGGATTAGAGTAGTATTTGATTGCTCAGCAAAGTATGATGGTGTTGCATTGAACGATCATCTACTAAAAGGACCAGACCTTACAAACACTCTGCCTGGAGTACTCTGTAGATTCAGAAAGTATCCTGTAGTGGTCATGTGTGACGTTGAAAAGATGTTCCACCAGTTTCATGTGAAGAATGAAGATAGAGACTTCCTGAGGTTTCTATGGTGGGAGGACGGAGATACAGGTACAGAGCCAGCAGAATACAGAATGAAAGTACACTTGTTTGGAGCAGCATCGTCTTCAGGTTGCGCCAATTATGGTATGAAGTACCTGGCCAACAAAAATGAATAGGATTGCCCATCAGCAGCAAATTTTCTTCAGAAAAACTTCTATGTAGATGATGGTCTTATAAGTCTAGAGTCCACAGAATCTGCAATCAGACTAGTAAGAAGAGCGTTGTTACAAATAGGAGACTCAAAACTTGACAAAAAGGGAAAACGTCTCACTACTCCACTCAGGTTGGAACGTCCTATACAGCAGTTAGTTGTTCTACTTGAGAGTGATAAAAGACACTTGGAAGTTGAGAACCTGATAGAAAATTCTCCAAATTCATGTTCAAATCCTACTATAGAGAACATAGAATTATAGGTAATTTTGGTGGGAGTGTAGCTGGCCAGCTAGAACCTGTCCTAGGTTGCTAATATGACCTACATGCATATACAGCTAGACCTGTTAATAACCTCAATACAGTGCATATGTTTATATGTGAGAGACAAAAGCAGAGTTATTTACTGTGATTTCATGTTTGGATGTCACATAACAGTTGTATATTGTGTTCACAGAAGCAAAAAGGAAATTTGCCTTCATTTATATGCCTGTAAGGTAAGCTCAGACACAGCACAGAGTTAAACTTTATTACCCATAAGGAGTTTGTGGCCAATCACAGCAAATCTCACACTCAGCAACAGTCTTGGCCAATCACAGCCAGCCTTACACCCATTTTTTCTCTGAAGCCTCATGCTTTCAGCCAGCCTTTTCATTTTCCACTACAGAATAGAGCTGAATAGACACACAGATCCACAGAGCAGTTTTATGGAAGCAAGTGGCCAAAAATAGGTAATTAACAGTTATACATGTTCCTATTGTTAGTAATGTGATTAGAGCTGTATACTGAACTGGTTATATGTTCACTTGTAGTTCCACCAAACAATCTATCAAACAAACAAAGTCAACGAACAAACAACCCAAACTATCAAACTTCAAAAGTTATATCAAACCCAAGCAAACAAACTCAAACAGCAAACAGCAATACAGAGAGAGAGAGAGAAATATATCCACCATTTGTTATACTGTATTCAGCACATGTTGTACATGGACTGTCTGCTGCAAAGTGTCAGTGCTATCTCTGAAGAAAAGTTGAAGTTAATAAAGAAGATATCTTAAGCGTTTGGTGTGCTCTTTAAACCTACTGCTTTCCATAGAACGGTATTAGAGGAATTTATAGAGTAACAGACAGTCTGGTTAGACTGAAGAGAGAGATCAAGTTCTTCTAATGCCACAGCGCATAAGGCACTTTGTAGTGCTGCGCCTGCCATACCTACCTTCCTTAGTTTGTACAGTAAGCGTTTGTGGGGAACGGTGTCAAAGGCCTTTGCAAAGTCCAGATACACCACATCCACAGGCTTTCCTTTATCTAGGTGGCAGCTCACTTCATCGTAGAAGGTTAATAGATTGGTTTGGCGAGAACGATTTTTCATGAATCCATGCTGATTACTACTAATAATACCATTTTCATTACTAAAGTCTTGTATGTGGTCCCTTAACATCCCCTCAAAAATCTTGCAGACTACAGATGTTAGGCTGACCGGCCTATAGTTACCCGGGACATATCTCGGCCCTTTTTTATAGGTATCAATACTCCCCTCTGATACCACCAATTGTGGAAGAGAGTTCCACATTCTTACTGCCCTGACAATGAAAAACCCCCTACACAGTTTAAGGTTAATCCGCTTCTCCTCCAATCTCATTGTGTGGCCACGTGTCCTCTTACACTCCCTGAGACTGAATAGTTTTTTCCTATACTGGGATACCCATTGAGGTATTTGTAAATTGCTATCATGTCCCGCCCCAGGCATCTCTTCTCCAGCGAGAATAAATTTAGCACTTGTAGTCGCTCCTGGTAATCATGGTCCTCCAATCCCCTAATTAGTTTTGTTGCCCTTCTTTGGACTCTTTTCAGCTTCAGCACAACCCTTCTGAGGATGGGTGACCAGAACTGGACAGAATACTCCAGATGTGGTCGGACCAGAGTTTTGTAAAGTGGCAGGATTATAGCTTTATCTCTGGATTATATCCCCTTTTTTATGCATGCCATTGCCAATATTCTGCTGGCTTTGGCAGCTGCAGCTTGACATTGGATGCTATTGCTCTGTCTGTCTTTTACTAGGACCCCCAGATCTTTCTCCATCATTGATTACCCCAGGGGATTTCCCCCCTAGTGAGTAGTTTGCGTTCATGTTTTTAGCCCCCAAGTGCATTACCCTACATTTCTCCCCATGAAACCCCAATTGCCATGTAGTTGCCCACTTCATTATTTTGTTTAGGTCATTCTGTAAGATTTCCATATCCTGATGTGAAGTTATTGCCCTGCCTTTTTTTGTGTCATCCGCAAAAACTGAGATTGAGCTATTTATCCAATCCTCTATATCAATTATGAAAAAAAAACAGAATTGGTCCCAGGACAGAACCCTGGGGTACCTGTGTCAGCCTATGTCACCTCAGGCGCAGCCTCCATCCTTTATTTTATCTCAGAGAAACCCCCATCCCTTATATCAGCTCAGAGGAGCCTCCGTCTCTCTTAGCAGTTCAGAGGAGCCCCCATCCCTTAGAGCAGCTCAGAGGAGCCTCCATCCCTCAAATCAGCTCAGAGGAGCCCCCATCTCTCAAATCAGCTCAGAGGAGCCTCCATCCCTCATATCGGCTCAGAGGAGCCCCCATCCCTCATATCAGCTCAGAGGAGCCCCCATCCCTTAAATCAGCTCAGAGGAGCCCCCATCTCTCAAATCAGCTCAGAGGAGCCCCCATCCCTCAAATCAGCTCAGAGGAGCCTCCATCCCTCAAATCAGCTCAGAGGAGCCTCCATCCCTCATATCAGCTCAGAGGAGCCCCCATCCCTTATATCAGCTCAGAGGAGCCTCCATCCCTTAGAGCAGCTCAGAGGAGCCCCCCATCCCTCAAATCAGCTCAGAGGATCCCCCATCCCTCAAATCAGCTCAGAGGAGCCTCCATCCCTCAAATCAGCTCAGAGGAGCCTCCATCCCTCATATCAGCTCAGAGGAGTCCCCATCCCTCGTATAAGCTAAGAGGAGCCTCCATCCCTCAAATCAGCTCAGAGGATCCTCCATCCCTCAAATCAGCTCAGAGGAGCCCCCATTCCTCATATCAGCTCAGAGGAGCCCCCATTCCTCATATCAGCTCAGAGGAACCCCCATCCCTCAAATCAGCTCAGAGGAGCCCCCATCCCTCATATCAGCTCAGAGGAGCCCCCATCCCTCATATCAGCTCAGAGGAGCCCCCATCCCTTAGAGCAGCTCAGAGGAGCCCCCATCCCTCATATCAGCTCAGAGGATCCCCCATCCCTCAAATCAGCTCAGAGGATCCCCCATCCCTCAAATCCGCTCAGAGGAGCCTCCATCCCTCAAATCAGCTCAGAGGAGCCTCCATCCCTCATATCAGCTCAGAGGAGCCCCCATCCCTTAAATCAGCTCAGAGGAGCCCCTATCTCTCAAATCAGCTCAGTGGAGCCTCCATCCCTAAAATCAGCTCAGAGGAGCCTCCATCCCTCAAATCAGCTCAGAGGAGCCTCCATCCCTCATATCAGCTCAGAGGAGCCCCCATCCCTCATATCAGCTCAGAGGAGCCTCCATCCATTAGAGCAGCTCAGATGAGCCCCCCATCCCTCAAATCAGCTCAGAGGATCCCCTATCCCTCAAATCAGCTCAGAGGAGCCTCCATCCCTCAAATCAGCTCTCATCCGATTCCCCTATAGAGAGCAGCGGGGCTCTGACACCTCCCTCTCCGCACACAGAGCGGAGAGGGAGCTGTCACCTGCCTGCTCAGCGGGGATCGGCTGATTTTTTTTTACTAGAAAATTACTTAGAACCCCCAAACATTATATATATATTTTTATTTTTTAGCAGAGACCCTGGAGAATAAAATGGTGGATGTTGCAATTTTTTATGTCACACGGTATTTGCACAGCGTTTTTTCAAACGCAATTTAATGGGGAAAAAAACACTTTTATGAATTAAAAAAAAAAAACAGTAAAGTTATACAGTATATATAGAGAGGGATATACAGTATACAGAGAAAGGGAAATACAGTATATAGAGAATATAGAGAGAGGGAGATGCAATATATATATATATAGAGAGAGAAGGAGATACAGTATATATAGAGAGAGGAGGGATACAGTATATAGAGAGAGGGGGATACAGTATATAGAGAGAGGGATACATTATATAGAGAGAGAGGGATACAGTATATATAGAGATGGAGACACAGTATATAGAGAGAGGGAAATACAGTATATAGAGAGAGGGGGATACATTATATATAGAGAGAGGGATACAGTATATATAGAGATGGAGACAGTATATAGAGAGAGGGAAATACAGTATATAAAGAGAGGGAGATAAAGTATATATATATAGAGAGAGAGGGAGATACAGTATATATATATATATATATATATATATATATATATAGAGAGAGAGGGAGATACAGTATATAGAGAGAGGGAGATACATTATAGAGAGAGAGGGAGATACAGTAAAACCTTGGATTGCAAGCATAATTAGCTCCAGAAACATATACAAAGCACTCTTATATCAAAGCGAATTTCCCCATAAGAACTAATGGAAACTCAGATGATTCGTTCCACAACCATTTATTCATAACTCCTTCAGTTTATAGTCTATATACAAAGATTATAGCAATGTGATAGGTTGTGTAACCAGACTTGTATAAAGTACTCGAAATTTCTACTTGAGTAAAAGTACAAGTGCTCGATCAAAAAGTGACTTAAGTAGAAGTGGAAGTGCTCACAGAAAAAGTTACTTGAGTAGAAGTACTAAAGTATTCAACATTTTTTTTACTTAAGTATTGCAAGTAGTTTTTTCAAAAAATTTGCTACTTAAGTACTAAAAGTAAAAAGTACCAGTAGTTTTGAAAAAAAATTCTACTCAAGTACTGAAAGTAGAAGTACAAGTACTGTGTTATGTAGTTATTAAAGAAAGAAGTCAAAAGTTTGAACATCATATTGTTTTTTATTATTTCAAATGATTTATTCAAATGATTAACCTGTGTTTGTTAGTAGTTTCTTGATGCACTTTAAGCGCTGTAGCACCATTTATTTGTTTGTTTCATATTTTCTTTTTATTGGAAAGATCTGGTATAGCAGCTTATATTATACACAGCCTTTATTTTCGTATGCGCTGATTTACAAATGACATTATACACATTTTTTTGAGCTTTATGCAACCTGCCATCTACTGTTCTGGCAGTGGTAATTTTTTTAAAAGTAACGAGTAACTATGCAGCACAAAAAAAAAATATCGGAGTAGAAGTATTGAAATCATCGAAAAAATGTAGTGAAGTAAAAGTAGAAGTAGGAGAAAAAAATTCTACTCTAGGAAAGTACAGATACCGCCTTTCGGTACTTAAGTACAGTACTTAAGTAGTTCTACTTCGTTACTATACATCTCTGTGTGTAACCATAAAATGTCCATCCACAATATGCATCCTTCCCAAGGGGATTAGAAGCAAAATCCAGCAGGATTATACCGAGTATAAAAGAGAAGAGAACCGTCTCAAAGTGTAGCAGTATGGTTACATTTAATGAAGGTTCAATATTTAGCAACTCACATGGTTGATGAATAAAACAGGCACAGCTAAGTATGCAGGCATCCGGGGTAAAGCTGTCCACAAAGACCATCTTCTGAACCACCAGCTCTCACCGCTGTCAGTCTGCAGTAGAGTGATCTTAAAGTGAGGCTTTGAATCGCTCGTGGAGTGCAGCAGAGAAGGGATGATGAAGATGCAGGGGCGTAACTACAGGGGTTGCAGGGGTTGCAATTGCAACTGGGCCCCATGCTCCAGGGGGCCCGTGCGGCTCCCTTGTACACCTGAGTAGGAGGAGGCGGCGGGGGCAGCATGTAGAGAGATCACTGTCCTCCTTTTTCCTCCTGTAGCTGCAGGAAGAAAATGGAGGAGATTGGTTCCTCTGTGTGCTGCCCCCGCCACTCCTCTTATCCAGTTCACTTGTGTTCTGCTGTCTCTGGGCCCCTGTGTGCTCCTCTGCCCCCCACCCCCCACTGTGCTCCCTCCCCTCTCCTGCTGGCTGCTGCAGGGGATGTGTCACAATAGAGAACCAGGAGGGGGTCGGTAAATATGTAATTTATCAGCTCCTTCCTTTTTCTGAATGGACAGAGTCATAGTCAGCGACATTGTAAAAAAATTAAATAAAATGATAAAAAATAATACAATTAAAATACCAAAAAGTAAAAACTACTGACACCAGTGGGTGAACTTCCAGGAAAGGTCACACTTGCGACCCTGGCATTCCACCACCGCGGGGAGTCCCTAAAATGGCAGGAAGGGGACCCACTGCAGAACTTGTGAAAGGGTCCCGCTGCTGGACCATAATAAAGGGCCCCAGCAATGAGAGTAAAGGGCCACAGGATCAGCGGGAAGAGCCCCAGGCTTGAAGGGAAGGGCCCTGGCCAGGGATCCAGGGGGCCCTTCATGGTTTCTTGCACCAGGACCTGAAGGTTCTAGTTACGCCTCTGTGAAGATGGCTGTGTGGAGGATGGTCTATGCGGACAGCTTTAACCCCGATGCCGGCATACTTAGGTGTGTCTCTTTTAATCATCAACCATGTGAGTTGCTAAATATTGAACCTTCATTAAATGTAATAATATTGCTACACTTAGAGGCGCCTCTCTTCTCTTTTTTTTACGTTGTGACATGACGCTACTTGTATATCAAGTCAAAATTTATTTTAAAAATCTGCTTGTCTTGCAAAGCGCTCTCAAACCAAGGTTTTACTGTACAGTAAAAACTAGTGGACATTTATCCCACTACTCATAGCCATAACATCCACAGAAAGTATAAATCCCCTTTAACCACTTTAACCAGAGTGGCTCATTATCGTCTGACGACGTAGTACGTTCAGTCACAGCGGGAGTCGGGCCAGGGGAGGAGCAGCGGCGATTTGTCCCTGTGTCACTCAGTCACCTCCCCCCACACACGTCAGTAAGCACCAGGCATACATTAACCCCTCCCTCTCCAATAAAATTAACCCCTTCCCTGCCAGTGTCATTTTTACAGTAACAGTGCATATATATAGCACTGATTACTGCAGTAATGTCACTGGTACCACCAAAAGTGTCAAAAATGTCAGTCAAGGGTCCGATCTGTCCGCCGCAATGTCGCAGTCCCGCAAAAAAAAATCGCAGATCGCCGCCATTACTCGTTAAAAAAAACCCACCAAAAATGACAGAAATCTTTCCCTTAGTTAGTAAACGCAATAACTTTTGGGCAAACCAATCAAAATACGCTTATTGTGATTTTTATTACCAAACATGGGTAGCAGAAAACAAATTGGCCAAAAATTTAAAAAAAATTAGTTTTTAAATTTTTTGGGGGGGAATTTCATATAAAAAAATGTTAAAAATATTGTTATTTTTTCAAAATAAACGCTCTTTTTTTGTTTATAGCGCAAAAAGTAAAAATCGCACAGGTGATCAAATACCACCAAAATAAAGCTCTGTTTGTGGGAAAATAAGGACGTAAATTTCGTTTGGGTACGGCGTTGCACAACCGCGCAATTGTCAGTTAAAGTCGCACAGCGCCGAATCGCAAAAAGTGGCCCAGACGTAAGGCAGCAAAATGCTCCGGTGGTAAAGTGGTTAAAAACCATAAACACTTTTATTTTTTTTTGTGGGTGTTATGGCTATGAGTGGTGGGATATATGTCTAGTAGTTTGGCTTGGAAGGTTGGTTAAAGGGAAAGAGGATTTATACTTAGTTTATACCCCCCCCCCCCTTTAATTGCTATCTGTTTATTCTTGTAGTCAGGATACACATTATTGGACCAAGTGCAGTCCGATACCCCTTAACTCTGACTCCGGTATTTACTGGCTGTCAACGGCTCACTATCAGGCCGTAAGGCCCCGTTCACATAGGGGCGACGCTACTTGTCTATGAAGTCTATGGCGGTCGCCTCCTGGTCGCCCCAAAGAAGCTCCGGACCCTATATTATATATATATATATTAATATATTAGTGTAAATGATTTCATTAGCGCAAGCATATATTTCTGCTACTATCACACCTATATATGTCTAGGTGTGTATATAAATATATGTATGTGTGTATATACACCACTATACACAAGTTCAGATGTTTTGCCTACCTCAAAAGAACCCAAAAAAATGCCAAAAAAAACGCTAGCGTCAAAAAAAAAATGCCCAGGTGTGTTTTTGCTGGCATTTTTTGGGGGTTTTTGGAGGCAGGCAAAACATCAGAACTTGTGCACAGTACCACTATACACAAGTTCAGATGTTTTTCCTGACTGCAAAGAACCCAAAAAAATGCCTTCTATTAAACCGGCAAGGTGTTACAGCAGCGAAGCCATACTCCTGTGCTGAAAGTTTTCTAATACAAACAATCTTTTTTTTATGGTTCTGGATATGCTACAGAGTTGAAACTTCACATGTACACTTTTTAGACCCCCCAGATACAAAATCCAAAGTAAAAATCAAACAATCTCTTTTTTTTTTTTTTCAATAATTGGCTTTTTTATCAAAAATGACAATTTTTAAGAACTTTTTTTTGTGTGATTTTGTGTCTGGGGGGTCTAAAATGTGTATCTGTGAAGTTTCAGCTCTGTAGCATGTCCAGAACCATAAAAAAAAAGGATTGTTTGTATTAGAAAACTTTCAGCACAGGAGTATGGCTTCTCTGCTGTAACACCTTGTCGGTTTAATAGAAGGCATTTTTTTGGGTTCTTTGCAGTCAGGAAAAACATCTGAACTTGTGTATAGTGGTACTGTGCACAAGTTCAGATGTTTTGCCTGCCTCCAAAAACCCCCAAAAAATGCCAGCAAAAACACACCTGGGCATTTTTTTTTTTGACGCTAGCGGTTTTTTTGGCATTTTTTTGGATTCTTTTGAGGCAGGCAAAACATCTGAACTTGTGTATAGTGGTATATATACACACATACTTATATGTTTATACACACCTAGACATATATAGGTGTGATAGTAGCAGAAATATATTAGTGTAAATGATTTCATTAGCGCAAGCATATATTTCTGCTACTATCACACCTATATATGTCTAGGGGTATATATACAGACATATATGTGTATATATACCCCCTATACACATGTTCAGATGTCATGTCTGACATCAAACATGTCCTCAAAAAAGCACTGGCAGTGGCAGCCCCTGCAGCATTAAAAATGCTTGGCTGGTGAGAAGCCATATTCCTGTCCCGAAGCAACTCAGAGAAATTATCATTTCTCTATAGCGGTCACCCTGCTATGGAAGGGTTTTGTCACCCTTCCATAGCAGTCACTGTCAGTTAACCCTACACTACACTACGGTCCCCTGACACTTAACACTTTCCCTACAGAAACTAAATTTTTGAAGCTAACTAAAGTGTAAAGGAGCACTCTAACTACACTAGATATCCCTTTCCTCACACTAAAAATAGCTAAATGACACTTTGTAACACATTAGAACAGAACAGCATTCCACTCTCTTTCATGTCCCGTACAAGAATGCTAGGAATTTGGCGGGGGCGATCTTATATACTGGGGGGCATATTCACTAATGATTGGTCTAGGGACCCCCTAGTCACTCCAATCACATTCCTAGCATTCTCTTGCCCCCTCAATTGGCTTTTGCTAATGGTTCTGGTCCAATCATGGGCTTTTAAAGCCCATTTCCTGTCCCATTGCATTTTGGTCGGTTCTGGTTGCCGAATTCCGAACTTTTGGAAGTTGCCGAAGCTCGAACACCCAATGTTCGGGCCGAACCGATGGTCGACCCGAACCGTTCGATCATCCCTAATTGCTATATGCCGAAGCTAAGGGCAATGCAATACTGCCATCACTGGTCACTGAATGCTACTACGGTAATTGAAGTCTTGGGTTAAAAAGTAAAATCCAATATATATTTTAAATAAGATATATTAAATATTAGAATGGTGTTACCAAGATTAATTCTTTATTCAGATGCTGGGTGGATATGAAATGGACATGTCATAGATGAGAGCATGGATACTTTTTATGTTGTTTTATAATAGTCTTAAATGGAGAAATCTTATTTAATTTTAATATACTGGTTGACCAAGAGGTGTCACCCTATGACATGACCAGTTAATGAATAAGATGTTCCAACCAATGATGATCATGTTACTCCCTCTGGGTTTAACTTATGGTAATTTTAATAGTTCTTTGTTCTATACCATATAAAAGCCCAGATGAGAGAGACACATGACACATCACATTTTGCCCAATATACATCACACTTACAACATACACGCTATTACAGCTATGCACAGACTCATCTACACAGACTTCATTTCAATACATCATGTATCTGAACCTTTGAGGGACGCCAAGCAAAACTCCTCCCTAATTGGCCACCATCTTGGAAATGCAGCCATCTTAAGGAACCTGGTAACTACCATTCTAAGCTAGCGGCCATCTTAAATATGGTAAATATGCCTTGCTAATTATTTGATTATTATTCAATATTGTTTATGTACTTCCTTAAATGTTTTACATTTCATATTCAAGGGTAACGAGAGTACAATCCCAGCCGTATAAACCATATGTAGATTTTTCTCTAAAGAGATGATTTTTGCTTTTTATACATTTTATTAATATCAGATTTAGCGCATATTGGCGTATTAGTTTCACGTTTTGCATAGCCTATTCTCGCTTCATCTGCAGTGAAGTGACGATCAAGTTGTGCATTGCGCAGACAATTATGGTCTGATTGTATAGTATACTTAAATATGGTTTCTACTACATCTGGGGAAATGGTAACCTTGCTTTCGTTTCACTTTAACTTTGTTTCAGTTTCACTTTCATTATTGAGCTACACATCACATTGCATGTATTGTTTGAAGTTTGTATTTTTGTGAAGTTATATCTTTTTGTGTCATCTCAAGTTTGATCATTTATTGTGATTACATGTCTCGTGAATAAAACTTTTATATATTCCATACTGTAGACTGTTTTCACTAAGATTGGTATATGCTTTTAAAAAGAAATTAATCAATAAAAAGAATTCGCTACATATTGATTTATGGAATAAGTTAAGATTCTCCTTTCGCACAGATCTTTGCTTATTATTAACCATAAATAGTCACTGTTATAGTCAGAGCAGTATAAACATTCTGATATAATGGAGACACAGCGAGATATAATTAATTATTATTAATTAATTCTGACATAATGGAGGCACTGCTGAGATATTAATAATTTCTTACATATGCCAATCATAATTATGATCATGATGACATAATTCATAACTTGTGATGTTGATATAAATGCCTTAAAAATGTCTACAGAAGGTAAGGTTCACGCTGCCAACTCTGGCAAGATGTCAATCCCACAGCCCCAGTAGATTCGGCACAGATCTAGAATATGTAGAGACACCTCTCTGAGTCCGAAATGGTGAATATGTAAAGGCTGGTTGGAGTCATACCAAAATCCTCAGAAAAAGTCGGGCCAAATATGGGCATCTGACATGGGTAGAGGACAACCTGATGTATGAACTCACCAATAGCTTATCTAACACCAAAGACGTCAGGAAGCGTGATCACATACTTTTAGAATCATGGCCAATCTTACTGTATCTCTGTGAGGAACTGCACCAGAAGGCTCAGCAAACGGAATTTAGTAAAGTTCTAATCTCCACTCCAAATAAAGGGAAGTGAGATAAGGAACCTCCTTGAGCAGGTGAAAGTAACCTCTATTGGGACACATCAGTTCAGAGAATGTAGCGTGAAACTGCAGAGTAAAGTAGAACTGTGGCAGAAGTCTTATCAAGAAAGCTGTAATGAAAGTAAACATTTGTAAGAGCAATGTAAATCATTAATGCAATGAGTAGGAAGTTTTGAGCAAGGAAAAATGTTGAGTAACCAGCAGTGGAAAATTTAAAAATATAAAATAAAAAAATGTAACAGTTTAATTAAGGACAGGAACTCATCAATAAACAAATAGTAGAGTTCCAAAAGGTCATGGTGTCTATACAAAAGGGTAATGCTTATCAGTCCTGCATTAAAAAAAATTAAATAATTAATTAGACCCAGATATGACTCCCAGTCTGATGGTTATGACCCAGACAAGGAGGGGGGAGACAGGCAGAGAGTCCACGTCCTACCCCAGCCATTTTCTAAATATAGGAGGGCAGAAATTGGGCAGCCATACATAAATAGGTGTGAGTCATATCAAGGTCACTGCAAAAAGACTAGCACCCCAAAAAAGATACCATACACCTCCAGAATTTATAAGTTTTAAAAAGAGTACTGTCACGATTTTTGTTAAAAAAAAAAAGGGTCCTTAGACATCATTAATCATCTTGAGGCCTATGAAAACAGCCTATCTGTGTTGTGCCTCCAGGATGTAATTTAAAAGTCGGCCCACACATAAAAAAAAAAAAGAACCTTAACGCTGCTAGAGCTGCTATATATAATTTAAAATGTACACAGCACCAAAGCCCATTGAATTTTTAGCTGTACTCAAAAGTGCCTAACACCCTTCAATGAAGGAGCCTGAGTACAACCAATCAGAATTTAAATCCCTGTGCTTTGAGGCATTGCCTACGTACATAATAAGTTTGGCAAGGGACTACAAGTTGGGGTGTTCACTGGAATAGTTGGCAAAAGAGAGTGACAATTTGTACTCCATCCAAAAGACCAGTGAATGAAAAGAAAGGCGTGAGCCTGTCACCAAAATTGTGGCAGAAACACACCTTTCTCCTCAAACCCTCACACTAAAATAATAAAAAGGGAGCAAGATTTTTTTTATACTGGATACCTCAAGAAGGACACCGGACACCCCACCAATTAGGAGGGGGGAACAGAGGCCATTTTAGGATTTCCTTCCAAGGGGACAGGGCCCAAGGTTTAGAAGAATCTCCAGGGAGCATCCCAAAGAGCCCAATTTACCCTTGAGGATGGAAACCCTAGCTATGCCCAATATCCTTAACAAAGGGGGGGACCCACAAATAAATAGGGATTTGCCCCATCTTAGGGCTCCCCAAAATCCTCGGGTAGATCGAGAGACATTAAGGTCCAGATTCCACGCCAGAACCGAGCAAGTGGTTCTGATGGGGATCTGTCCAATCTGTCTGAACCCGAGAGACATAGGCACCGCAGGAGGCGGAGCCAATAATCCAATTCTGAAAAGGTTTTCAGCTAAGTAGATGCCAAAGTAGATCGGATGATCACTTGGTTCACTCAGGGCGCTGCAGCCCAGAATTAAAATAAATTCCTCTTTAGGAACAAAACCTGTGGCCAGCCACAAAATCTTTAAATGCCCAAGTGGACAGGAATCAGAGGGATACACTAAATAAAGGCATAGGAGACAGAGGTTCTAACACCATTTTATCCCCAGGTCACAGTATTGAGGATCCTGAAAACTCTGCCTGGGATCTTGGTTGTTAGATACTAACTACCCTCCTATTTTTCAGTGGTCACTTCATCCCTCTGACTCAAACAGATCGCTCAAAGCGGGCACATTTCAAAACATTGCCAATGGCGGTGATACCTTGGAGGATCAAACCCTAATGACGCAATGAAGTCAAGAGGTTAAAGGTTGTATACGGTAACCAAGAAGGAATCCTCAATGCCAGGTAGTTTTGTTACCTTACCTACAATGATTCGCATTGATGCCCCAAAGGGGGAGATATAATATATTTTTATCCTAAGTAGTAGGTAAACTTTAACAAAATATTGTATTATTGTAAATTGTTCAATGTGTGGTATCCATGGTGATAAATACTACCCCATGTTAATGAGCCCCAGAAGTTAGTCTCACATTCCATGGTGGTCAGAAAAAAGACTGATCCCACAATGGAATAAATGAGAACTCCGAGAAAGCTTAGATTACCAACCTCACATTGAAATGTCAATTGATGAGAATATATATTCATACTGTATATTTCATCCAATAGAGGGAGAATAACCTTCCATGCCAGGTCGTTGGTTGGTCCAGACGATTATGTTTACCATAAATGCGGCAATCGGATGTGTCATCTTACTCCTTGAAACCCCGGCTCAGGACGGAACCCCTCGTTGAATCAAGTACCTCTTCAGGAATCATGCTGCGAAATGCCCAAGATTCTTGTTGACGGAGAGGAAGATTTGTTTTAAAAGATATTTGTGCATTTGATCCGAGGAAATCCATTAAGATGAATCGCACTACCTCCTGTTTTCAGTTGAAGGAGATGTGAGAATGGTGCATTGCACATGTGAGCAAAACTCAGTCTGGGTGTATGACACTCTAGACCAGGCTGAGGCCATTCATTGTTCAATCCACGTTCAAGGAGATTTCTCGGATTCCTGTTTGCCAACGTTGTTTTACTGCGTTTTGAATGGTAATTGCTAATACCATCGCAGTAGTTCATTTCTATATCTACCAAAACTTTGCAAGCTGAAGTTGGAGATTTCAAGGAAATTTGAGTTTCTTTACTAAGAGATCGAAATTCAAAAGACTAACAAGGTACAGTTGTGACATAGCTAACAATAGCAAAGTCGCTACGAACTGACACTTGGAACTGCTTTTTCATTTCATCGCTTTGCTTGAAAGTTATAATAAACAATCCCCAATATGAACTACTCTCTTAGAGAAAGAGGACAGGACATTGTTTAAATTTATTTAAAAATAGGATTTACAGATACATTATATCTTATATGTAAAGGAATATTAACACTGAAATATATATATGAACTAGCATACATAGATATGTAGAAGACCGTTATATATTATAATTGTTTCATATTTTGCATGTATTGTTTGAAGTTTGTATTTTTGTGAAGTTATATCTTTTTGTGTCATCTCAAGTTTGATCATTTATTGTGATTACATGTCTCGTGAATAAAACTTTTATATATTCCATACTGTAGACTGTTTTCACTAAGATTGGTATATGCTTTTAAAAAGAAATTAATCAATAAAAAGAATTCGCTACATATTGATTTATGGAATAAGTTAAGATTCTCCTTTCGCACAGATCTTTGCTTATTATTAACCATAAATAGACACTGTTATAGTCAGAGCAGTATAAACATTCTGACATAATGGAGGCACAGCGATATATTATTAATTATTATTAATTAATTCTGACAGCCCACACCCAAAAACACGATACCAACCACTGCCAACAGCACTATACCAACCACTGCCCACACCCAACAACACTATACCAACCACTGCCCACACCCAACAACACTAAACCAACCACTGCCAACACCCAACAACAATATACCAACCACTGCCAACACCCAACAGCACTATACCAACCACTGCTAACACCCAACAACACTATACCAACCACTGCCAACACCCAACAGCACTATACCAACCATTGTCAACACCCAAAGCACTATACCAACCAATGCCAACACCCAATAACACTATACCAACCACTGCCCACACCCAACAACACTATACCAACCACTGACAACAACCACCAACTTTATACCAACCACTGTCAACACCCAAAAGAACTATACCAACCAATGCCAACACCCAACAACACTATACCAACCACTGCCAACACCCAACAGCACTATACCAACCACTGCCAACACCCAACAGCACTATATCAACCACTGCCAACACCCAACAGCACTATACCAACCACTGTCAACACCCAAAAGCACTATACCAACCAATGCCAACACCCAACAACACTATACCAACCACTGCCCACACCCAACAACACTATACCAACCACTGCCCACACCCAACAACACTATACCAACCATTGCCAACACCCAACAACACTATACCAACCATTGCCCACACCCAACACCACTATACCAACTATTGCTAACACCCAACAACACTATACCAATCACTGCCCACACCCAAAAACACGACACCAACCACTGCCAAAATCCAACAGCACTATACCAACCACTGCCCACACCCAAAAACACTATACCAACCACTGCCCATACCCAACAACATTATACCAACCACTGCCAACACCGAACAGCACTATACCAACCACTGCCAACACCCAACAACACTATACCAACCACTGCCAACACCCAACAGCACTATACCAACCACTGTCAACACCCAAAAGCACTATACCAACCAATGCCAACACCCAACAACACTATACCAACCACTGCCCACACCCAACAACACTATACCAACCACTGCCAACACCCAACAGCACTATACCAACCACTGTCAACACTCAGCAACACTATACCAACCACTGCCAACACCCAACAGCACTATACCAACCACTGTTAACACCCAAAAGCACTATAACAACCAATGCCAACACCCAACAACACTATACCAACCACTGCCCACACCCAACAACACTATACCAACCACTGGCAACACCCAACAGCACTATACCAACCACTGCCAACACTCAACAACACTATACCAACCACAGCCAACACCCAACAGCACTATACCAACCACTGTCAACACCCAAAAGCAATATACCAACCAATGCAAACACCCAACAACACTATACCAACCACTGCCCACACCCAACAACACTATACCAACCACTGCCAACACCCACCAACTTTATACCAACCACTGTCAAAACCCAAAAGCACTATATCAACCACTGCCAACATCCAACAGCACTATACCAACCACTGCCAACACCCAACAGCACTATACCAACCACTGCCAACACCCAACAGCACTATACTAACCAATGCCAACACCCAACAACACTATACCAACCACTGCCCACACCCAACAGCACTATACCAACCACTGCCCACACCCAACAGCACTATGCCAACCACTGCTCACACCCAACAACCCTATACCAACCACTGCCCACACCCACCACCACTATACCAACTATTGCCAACACCCAACAACACTATACCAATCACTGCCCACACCCAAAAACACTATACCAACCACTGCCAACACCCAACAGCACTATACCAACCACTACCCACACCCAACCGCACTATACTAACCATTGCCAACACCCAACAACACTATACCAACCACTGCCAACATCCAACAGCACTATACCAACCACTGCCCACACCCAACAACACTATACCAACCACTGCCCACACACAACAAAACTATACTAACCACTGCCCACACCCAACAGCACTATACCAATCACTTCCAACACCCAAAAGCACTATACCAACCAATGCCAACACCCAACAACACTATACCAACCACTGCCCACACCCAACAACACTATACCAACCACTGCCCATACACAACAACACTATACCAACCACTGCTAACACCCAACAACACTATACCAACCACTGCCAACACCCAACAGCACTATACCAACCACTGCCCACACCCAACAACACTATACCAGCCACTGCCCACACCCAACAACACTATACCAACCACTGCCCACACACAACAACACTAAACCAACCACTGCTAACACCCAACAACACTATACCAACCACTGCCCACACACAACAACACTATACCAACCACTGCTAACACCCAACAACACTATACCAACCACTGCCCACACCCAACATCACTATACCAACCACTGCTCACACCCAACAGCACTATACCAACCACTGCCAACATCCAACAGCACTATACCAACCACTGCCAACACCCAACAGCACTATACCAACCACTGCTTAAAGCCCACAGCCAGGGCTGCTGTTAGAAATGATGGGGCCCCGTACAGCCTACCTGATGGGGCCCCCTTTTACCCCATCCCGCCTCAAAACAAAATGCAGGTTTGTCACCGTTTACGTATATATGTGCGGGACCAACTTGCATGTTTGCAATTACGCATGAGCAAGGGGGAATGGGGGCTTTAAAAAGGTTTTACATTTTATTTTATTTATTTTACTTTGTGCAAAGTTTCTGGGGCTATCATGCTGCAGGGATGACCAAGATATCACCCTTCCAGTCCAGGGACGTGCCGGTGTTCTGTCAGAATAGCGCTACCTATCAGATTCTGCTACCAGAAGTGACATACGGTCTAGAACAACTTACTGCGCATGCGCCATGCATTCCAACATGGCCGCTGTGCATTCCAATAGCTTTCGTAATGTGACAGAACACGAAGCAGCGGCGGACATCTTCTTACACCCACGCAAGTCTTCAATTTTACATTTTTTTTAGCAGTAAACTGACCTTATGGAATAAATCACAGTATTATCTTTGTATTATTATTGTATTCTAGTAAATATAGCGAGAAACCTGTGGGCGGTGGTGGTGACGGCCATCTTGGTACACCCCACACTGCTCAGCGACAAACTGATTATATAGTGATATAGACTGTTCCACTCGGCTGCGGTGAAATAGTCTATTTCAGTATATAAGGTGAGTTTACTGCTGAAATAAATGTAAAATTCAAGACTTGCATGAATGTAAGATGTCCGCTGCTGCTTCCTGTTCTGTCACATTAGGAAACCTATTGGAACGCATAGTCGCCATGTCGGAACGCATGGCGCATGCGCAGTAATTTGTTCTAGTCAGTATGTCACTTCTGCTAGCAGAATCTGATAGGTAGCGCTATTCTGACAGAACACCGATACATCAATGGGCGGGAAGAGGTTAAAGGGGAGTGGTTTGACTGCACATATTTACTGTCCCCCAAGCACAAGTTTAACGTATCATCTCACTGTGTCCTATGATCAGCAGCATGAAAATCACACAGGCTGCAGGTGCCTGGTCACAGTGTCACATGGATGCTGGGGATGCTGACTTTGTTATGCAGTAACACAGTAATGTTTTTTCCAGTGCAAAAAATAAGACAACATTTTAAGGAAGTGTAGTGCAAATATCTTTATGCTTCTGTTTTTTTTGCTCTCCTTCCCCTGTCTTTGCTCTCCTTCCCCTTTTATTTGCTCTCCTTCTGCTGTCCATCAATTTTCTTTGCTCTCCTTCCCCTTATCTTTGCTCTCCTATCCCTTTTCTCTGCTCCTCTTCCCCATTTTTTGCTCTCCTTCTCTTTTCTTTGCTCTCCTTCCCCTTTTCTCTTTGCTCTCCTTCCCCTTTTCTTTGCTCCTTCTGCTGTCCTTCCATTTTCCTTGCTCTCTTATCCCTTTTCTCTGCTCCTCTTCCCCTTTTTTAAATTTCCTTCCCTTTTTTCTGCTCTCCTTCCCTTTGCTCTCCTCCCTCTGCTCCTCTTCCCCATTTTTCTGCTCTCCGTCCCATTTTGTTGTCTCTTCTCTTCTTCCCATTTTAATTGCTCTCCTGAGTCCTGATGGGAATGGATGCTCTCCTTCCTCTTATCTGCTGCTTGCTTTGCCTAATATATCCCTTTTCTTTGCTGAACCTTCCTTTCCTCTGCTCTTCTCCCCTTTTCTCTCTTCAGTTCTGCTGCTTACCTTTTTTTTTTCTCTTGTGCTCAGCCTCTGCTAGAGTCTGCTCGCTTTCTTGCAGCAGCAGGTACCGCGGGCACCAGGTGGGGAAGGGAGGGGTTACGTCGTGACGTCATCGACATGGGCCGTCATTGCGGAATTCAATTGGTATTGGTCAGAAGAAGGCAGAGAGGGGAGGGGAGTCAGGGACGCACAGCGGCAGCCACAGTCAGTCACATCACAGACAGTCACAGACAGTGTAGTACTACTACGAAAGTGAGTCACACCGCACGAACGTCACCAAGTACCGCGGAATACGGAACAAAGTGCGTTTCGTATCAGTTTGATACGGAACAGCACTTGTCTTTGTAAAATACAGGACGATTCCATATTTTACGGAACGGTTGGCAACCCTATATATGGCAGCAAATCAATGTGGAACTACATCCCATGTATACATGCGCCCCCTAAAATGAAAAAAAAGTCCCGCCACCGCACTCACCTCCTGGGCCCTTCTGTTGACATTATAGGGCCCAGGAAAATGTAATTACACCCCCAAGAAAATACAAATTAGGAAAAAGTTTAGAAAAAAACTTTTTTTTTAACATGCAGTAATTTACTGTGATGCTGCCCGGGCCCCCCTGTAGTGCTGATAGAGCCCGGGCCCGGTACAACAGGGCTGGTTGTACTGCCCTATCAGCAGCCCTGCACACAGCACCCAGTTCTCAGATTTTGCAGCTTCCAGTAGTACTCATATTCACGTTACTTACCATCCTTCTTCCTTATCAGAGGAACTTGTGAACTAGTGATGTCCGGTTCTTTTGAATCGATTCTTTTCAGTGAACTGGATGACTCGGTTCTTCTTCCTACTCGGTAATAGGTATGACGACTAATGAAACACATCAGTATTTACCTACTGAAGGAGAGCTGGTCTCGTGGTCTGGGCTGATGGTAATATGATCCTAGAGTGAGGAGCTCAGCTCCTCCCTCTAACCAATCAGCGTCTTACAGGCTGTTCCGTGAAAAAAACCATACCCGTGAGAAAACCATACCCTCGTCACTTCCGGTGCACCTACGGAGGGTATGGATTTCTCATGGTAGTTACATTTGCGGCGGTTACATTAAAACAGCTCCTCTGCAACATACATCATCTCCGCTCCTTCCCCTGTCACTTCCCTGATCTCAGGTAATAAATATAAAAGCGGATCACGGAGCCACCATCGCCATCATTTACATCTCATACACCCGCCGCCGCTTTTATATTTATTAGGGGAGATCAGGGAAGTGATAGCGATAGGAGAGGAGATGATTGATGTTGCAGCCGAACTGTTTTAATGTACCCACCGCAAGTATAACATTACACACAGTGCCGTGATTATTTCATGCCCACCGAGCATGCGCACTTGTCAAATTCTTGATTAGGGTATGACCGATGCCCACTCCTGTTCTTACCATAAAACCACCCACCTTCTAATCCTCTAAACAAATGATACTGACAACGACTTTGGATAAAATTGTGGCCTGTTAGGCCATTTTATTAACAACCAATTTAAACATAGTAAACAGTAAACCAATAAATACTCCAGTACACATAAGAGAATCAGGGGTTGTTGGTCTTGGGAGGCACCAAAAATCCAATTCAAAAATGGTATCAGTATCCAAGAAAACCCAACGGTCCCCAGCCGCGAAACACCAGCTCAGGAACAACCCACTTTTCCACTGATACCCTTTGTTAACACATCCCGGTTAAACCCCTATTAACCGGGATACACTATAGGGCTCCATACCGTAGATGGGTCACCCTATGCACTGACCAAAAAACCTGTTACCGCCTCCAAAGACCCCCAACCGCCAACCATAAAACAGCATCCCAAAACTCCAAATCCGAATCGACATCCTCCACGTGTACATTCCGAAATCCCAAAATCCCAAATTCAGGGCGGGAGGGCGGGGATTCCTCCTTCTTCTTGGCTGCTCACACGATTCTGCTTGACCCCAAAGCAGCCCCACCCAGAGTCACCACCCCTAAGCCCCCACCCAACCTGGCCTAGCCCAATCCTTTTCAGGCACCACCAGCCACAGCCCACCTGTTAACCCTATCCTGCCTCCTTCTCCTGTGTCCCCTATCAACCCTATCATGAGGCCCTGCGCCTATTTTTTTTTTTTTTTTGCTCCGGGCCTGACTTGATTAGGGTATGACCGATGCCCACTCCTGTTCTTACCATAAAACCACCCACCTTCTAATCCTCTAAACAAATGATACTGACAACGACTTTGGATAAAATTGTGGCCTGTTAGGCCATTTTATTAACAACCAATTTAAACATAGTAAACAGTAAACCAATAAATACTCCAGTACACATAAGAGAATCAGGGGTTGTTGGTCTTGGGAGGCACCAAAAATCCAATTCAAAAATGGTATCAGTATCCAAGAAAACCCAACGGTCCCCAGCCGCGAAACACCAGCTCAGGAACAACCCACTTTTCCACTGATACCCTTTGTTAACACATCCCGGTTAAACCCCTATTAACCGGGATACACTATAGGGCTCCATACCATAGATGGGTCACCCTATGCACTGACCAAAAAACCTGTTACCGCCTCCAAAGACCCCCAACCGCCACAGCACACAGGTGTGACACCTTACACCTGTGAGCCCCGCCACACTCGCAGAGCCCGTTGAACTCCATCCTGAATCCCAAGAGTCCACAAGTCGGTACCCACCGCATTCAGATGCACACCGTCACCCCGCAAATAACGCCACGTATCCACCTCCAGCTCCCCATGCCTAACTACCACACCCCCATTACGGCAAACAAAACGGCCAACCGCCTTGTTAACCTTAATCCGGGCCTTGTTCAGACTCACAGCGGACCTGGCAAAACGCCAAGAGGTCCGACCCACAATGTCCGACCAAACTATAACCATGTCGGGAAAAGATGTGCGCAGTCTGAGAAAATCAAACTTGATGTCTCGTATGAGCAGGCGCATGGAACGGACCCCCAGATCGTTGCCCCCTGCATGCAGCACCAGGACGCCCGGGGCCCGGTCCAACCGAGCAAAACGATGCACTTCCGGGAGGACCTTGCACCAGATCAAACCCGGCACTCCAATCCAGCGGACAACAGCCTCCTCCCGAGAAAAACCCAATTGGCGCCCGTTGGGCCGCACTTCAGCCCTCTTGGCCCCCCAGAACACATATGAATGCCCCACGATCCATATCAGGCACGCTGCTCCCTCTGTAATGAAACAGCAAGAAAACATGACAAAACAGGACACACCACAGAGCCCCCCCGACGTACCACAAATCACAACAAATGAGGACGAACGTACAACTTGAAACGGTTAGACTCCCATCTACCAATACGCCTCAACACTGAGTCATCCACACCCCACCTGGCAGCCTCCGTAGCCGCCCCGATGCGGAAAGAGTGCGAAGAATAATCCCCGGTCTTGTAGCCCAACACCGCTAAACACCTGCCCAACACTGCCCTGAACTGAAACCTGGACACGGACGAGCCGTCCAGGTGTACCAAGAAAGACCCCCCAACCGGGGGGCGCGCACCCAGAAACTCCCTTACCACCGCCACCGGGCAGAGGGGGGAACCCCCCACCCTATACAAACGAACATACGTACCTCTACCGGCCTGGTCGGTCTTGGACCTCCGAAGAAAGATCACAACCGCCGAAGCGGAGAGACTCACCTCTCCCACCAAAAGGCCCCCAGGAACCTTCCTATTAGCACTCACCAATTCTCCAATGCGGAACGCCCCAAAAAAGGCCAAAACAAAGGCCGTCCTGAACAACAACGCCTCATACGGAGAGGAGCAAGAGCTGCCCACCTGCCGTGCCAACTCCCCCAACATTTCGAACGATATCGGGCGGCGGCCATCCGGCCGACGCGAACCCCGCCTATAACCCTTCAAGGCCTGGCGGACCACAAAGTCCTTTGTAAAGTCCGGAAGGCCGCAAACCTTAAACAGGAAGGCCAAGGCCGCCAGCTTGCGGCCGACTGCCGACGCCGACACCCCCCGCTCAAAATTCACGCACAGAAAATACAGCACCAGGGACGGAGAAAGCATACTCACCGCATCCGATCCAGCCCAATCCAGAAGGACCGACCACTCCCTCCACACCTTGGAATACGCAGCCCACGTGACATCACTCAGTGACCTCCGGAGCAAACCAGCGGCGATCCCGACACAATGTGCCACAGCTCCGTCGGGCAAGGCTCCCCATGGCGATCCGCCTCCGGCGCCAGCTCCCGAAAACGGACCTGCTGAAACCGAGACAAAGCGTCAGCCACCGAATTCTCCACCCCGGGCAAGTGAACAGCATATAAGAAAACATTCAACTGCAGACAACGCAAGACCAAGTGGCGCAACAACCTGACAACCGGCGCAGACGAACCGGAAAGCCGATTGATAACCTGCACCACACCCATGTTATCACAATGCAGACGGACCTTCTTATCCCTGAACTCAGCCCCCCACAGCTCCACTGCCACCACCACCGGAAAAAGTTCCAACAGAACCAAATTCCGCAACAACCCAGTCTCGCTCCATGCTGCCGGCCACCGCTCCGCACACCACCGGCCACCGAGGAAGGCGCCAAAGCCCGTAGAGCCAGCCGCATCCGTATACAACTCCAGATTGCAGCTGCTGACCGGGCCTCGTTGCCAAAGCGACCGCCCGTTGAATGACGTCAAGAAGACATGCCAAACCCGCAGATCATCCACATGTTCCGCAGACAACGTAACGAAGTGGTGCGGCGACCGCACCCCAGGCGTGGCAGCCGACAGACGCCGGCTGAAAACCCGGCCCATCGGCATAATCCGACACGCAAAGGCCAGCTTCCCAAGGAGCGACTGCAGTCGCCTAAGCTGCACCTTCCGTTTCCCCACCAGCAAGCAAATTTCAGACTTAAGATCCAGCAGCTTGTCGCCGGGCAAGCAACATTCCATGGCCTCGGAATCAATTATGATCCCCAAAAAACTAATCACCGTCTTAGGGCCCTCCGTCTTATCGGCCGCCAAGGGAATGCCAAAGCGCTCCGCCACGTGTTGTACCGTGGCCAGCAGAACCCCACACAAATTGGACGAAGGAGGGCCCACACACAAGAAGTCATCCAGATAGTGGATGACCGAATTGACTCCCGCCACATCACGCACAACCCATTCCACGAACGAGCTGAACTGCTCAAAGAAAGCGCACGAGATCGAACAGCCCATGGGCAAGCACAAGTCCACGTAGAATGAACCCAGCCACTGGCAGCCCAACAGATGGAAACTTTGGGGATGGACGGGAAGCAGCCGAAAAGCGGCCTCGATGTCCGTCTTCGCCAGCAGCGCACCCCGCCCATACTGACGCACCCAAAATATGGCCGCATCGAAAGAAGTGTAAGACACCGCACAGGCCTCAGGATCAATGCCGTCATTAACCGACCCCACTTTGGGAAAGGACAAGTGATGAATCAAGCGGAACTTGCCAGATTCCTTCTTGGGCACCAATCCCAAAGGGGAGACCACCAAGTCGGCCAACGGGGGCCGAAGAAAAGGACCCGCCATGCGGCCCAACGCAACCTCCTTCGCCAGCTTGTCCGACACCACCCCGGGGTTAAGCCGGGTCGACCGCAAATTGTCCGCCAACGGGGGAACGGCGGACATGGCGCAAGGAATAACGAAACCCCCCGAGAACCCGGCCTCCAGCAAACGAGCAGCCGCCCGATCCGGATACCTACTTAGAAAAGGACGCATCCTTTCCACCATCCCCGGCGTCCTCCCTCTTCTGCTGAGCATCTCCGGCCCGCGACTTGCCCTGCTTAAAGCAACGGGAGAGGGGGTGTGCACCCCCACAGCCAGAGCACTCGTGCTTAAAGCGGCACGAGGACCCGAACTTGCAAGTCCCCTCGTTAAATTGCCAACAAAACCCCCGACGTTTTGCGGCCGGCTGTCCCGGGGCACCCGGACTTCCGGCCGTCCCTGGAAAAAAGGAAGACGACGCCCGCGCCGACGTCATGAGGCGCATCCACAGACTAATGTCCTTATGATCCCAACGCAGCGCAGGGCGGACCGCCTTGCGCTGGCGGAACTGCTCGTCATACCGAAGCCAAGCAACCCCGCCATAAACCCGGTACGCCTCGCCAATGGCGTCCAAATAACAGAATAAGGCGGAGCAATGCTCCGGCCGCTTCTCACCCACCACGCTCGCAAAGATGGCGAACGCCTGCAGCCAGTTGCTAAACGTGCGCGGAATCAACCTGTAGCGCCGCCGCTCCTCATCCTCCTTCTTGGATTCCTCCGGCTTCACCCGATCCAAGTTGAACTTCTCCAACGGAAGCAGCGTGAAGATCTCCACGTATTCGTCCTTCCAAATCTTCTCCCTGACCTCGGGCTTGAGGTGCGCCCCCAAGGGCCCCTCAATGCAAACATATACCTCACACTTTGCCGCATCCGCGAGCCGAACCGCATCCGCATCCTTACCTGTGGACTTGGGATCCGCAGCCTTGTCCCCCACCGCCTGCGCGGGCGGCGTCACGACCGGCGCAGAGACCGGCACCTCCGTGGCGGAAGCCGCCGCCCCCAATCCACCTGAGGCCGCTCCCGCCCGCGCAGAGCGAGCGACCGCCCCCTGTCCCCAAGCCGCGGTCGGGGAAACGCCACCCGAACCCCCTTCAAAGCGCTGCACCAAAGATCGCAGCCCCGCCAGCAGGCCCTCCAGTCCGGCCCCGGCGCCCGTTACCGCGGGCCCCGCGGACCCCCGCGGGGCGGAGGAGACCCCCGACCCCAACGGCACACCCTCGGACCCCCCGGACCCCCCCCGGCCAGGCCCAGCCCCCGACCCCCCGGACAACGCCTGCAACACAGACAACAAAGAAGAGTGTACATTGAAAGACTCACCAGGCCGGGCAGGGCTAGGCCCCACCGCCGCAGATCCGGCATCCCCCGCAGGCACAGGAACAGGCACCTCACCGACATCCGAGCCCGACAGCTCCCCCTCCGATCGCTCCTCCAGACCGACCCGATCCTCCACCGGAACAGGAACATCAAGCACCGAGGGGGCTGACCGACTGCCATCCCCCCCCTGCCGCAGCCAAGCCGACCTTCCAGCCTCGGCGCGCCTGGGCCGCTTCTCACTAGGCCCCGATCCACAGCCATCCACCTCCGACTCTTCAGGCTCCACCCCCGACCGGGATGCCCGCAGCTTCAAGCCACCAGCCGCTCCACCCGACTGGCTGGTGGCCGCAAACGGCCGTCTCCCACGCCGAGCCGCCCCGACCGATCGGTCCTCACCAGCCGGGGCGGCCGCAGAGCCTGATGCGATCCGACGAGCGGGCGGGGCCGGAGAGGAAGAACGGGCAGGGCCCCGCCCGGACGTGCTCCGCCGAAGAGGGGGATTCCTCCCAGCCGCACCGCCGGCCCTGGCAGGAGAGCGCCGGGCCGGCGAGCCTGGAGGGTCCACAGGGGGGCTCCCGGAACGGCGCTCAGCACGAGGGGACACTGGCGGGCTGTAACGCTCCGGAGGCCGTGACCTCCGAGCGCGGGAACGCCCGTCCCCCGCTGCCGCAGGCTCCCCGCCAAGCATAGCGGAGACCTGCGCCTGCAGCCAGGAGGAGCCGCGCGAAGCGGCAGCCTCCCGAAGCCTCCCCAGCAACAGTTCAGAGTCAGCCATGTTCAGTAAGGGGCAGCACAGAGGATTCCTCCTTCTTCTTGGCTGCTCACACGATTCTGCTTGACCCCAAAGCAGCCCCACCCAGAGTCACCACCCCTAAGCCCCCACCCAACCTGGCCTAGCCCAATCCTTTTCAGGCACCACCAGCCACAGCCCACCTGTTAACCCTATCCTGCCTCCTTCTCCTGTGTCCCCTATCAACCCTATCATGAGGCCCTGCGCCTATTTTTTTTTTTTTTTTTTTTGCTCCGGGCCTGACTTTCATGTTCAATTAGGTATCCGGGGCTCTGAGCATGCGCACTGCTGCGCTGCTCAGCTGTTTCACACAGGAAGTGACGAGGGTATGGTTTCTTCACGGGGTATGGTTTTTTAACGTTACACCAGAACACTAAAGAACTGTGGCCAGAAACCAGCTTGTATTGAACCGTTCAGGCCAGGGTGAGTCGAATCATTTCACTGAGTAGTTCAGTACACGAGTTACTGAGTCAAAAGAATCGAAACACACGAGTCGGTCTCTGTAGAACACAGTACACTAAAAGAACCGTTCATCACCAGTAGAACAATACACCAAATCCCTAATCAGGTAGCAGAAGTGATAAAGCACAGAGCACAGACAGCCTAAAGACAGTGGGGACACAGAGTCTGTATGAGAGGAGATCCTCATTCAGATTAATTATTTAACCCTTCAGTATTTAGTTGGCTTCTCCTAAAGGACATATGCATTTTAACCACCCCCCATCTGCGCTACAGCCTATATACGGCTGCAGCGCGGACTCACATTTTCGGGAGGCCGTCTTTATACGGCCTCCAGTAACCCGCTCCCGCGAGCGCGCATCGGGGAAAATCTGTGTCGGCTGTGTCCCTTGGACACGGCCGATCACAGATCGTGGTGAATGGCCAATCACAGCGGCCATTCACCACGTGATCGGACCGTCCAATGAGAGATGATCTCATATGTAAACATATGGGATCATCTCTCATCGCCGGCGCTCCTTCCTCACACAGAGCCTGCAGTGTGAGGAAGGAGGGGGAGCCTCACAGCACCGGGGACACACAGGAATGTAATCAGGGCACTGATCACCAGTGCCCTGATTACTAAAGGTAAAAAAAATACACAAATTGCCCCCCCCATCATTGCCCACAGTGCCCGCCATCAGTGCGCCCCATCAATGCCCACAATCAGTTCCCATAGTGCTGCCAGTCAGTGCCCATCAGTGCCTGCTCATCTAGGCACTGATGAGCACTGACTGGCAGCACTATGGGCACTGAGTGTGGGCACTGATGGTGCTGCCCATCAGTGCCGCCCATCAGTGCTCATCAGTGCCACCCGTCAGTGTCCATCAGTGCCATCCGCCAGTGCCCATCAGTGCTGCCTATCAGTGCCGCCCGTCAGTGCCGCCTCTCAGTGCCCAGCAGTGCCACCTCTCAGTGCCCAGCAGTGCCACCTCTCAGTGCCCAGCAGTGCCGCCTGTCAGTGCTCATCAGTGCCGCCTATCAGTGATGCCTATCAGTGCTCATCAGTGCGGCATATTAGTACATCCTCATCAGTGCCCATAAGTGCCACCTCATCAGTGCCCATCAGTGCAGCCTATCAGTGCCCATCAGTGCCGCCTCATCAGCACACATCAGTGAAGGAGAAAAATTTATTTTCAAAATTTACTCGCAGAAAATAAGAAAAACTTTTTTTTTTTTCAAAATTTTCTGTCTTTATTCTTTTTTTTTGTAAATAATAAAAAACCCAGAGGTGATTACATACCACCAAAAGAAAGCTCTATTTGTGTGAAAAAAATGATAAAAATTTCATATGGGTACAGTGTAGCATGACTGCACAATTGTCATTCAAAGTGTGACAGCGCTGAAAGCTGTAAAATTGGCCTGGATGGGAAGGGGGTTTAAGTGCACAGAAGGCAAGTGGTTAAAGGGACAGGCATCCCTTCTTAGACATTGGTCTTATTTAGTAGCTGTATAACTGAACAAGAGAGCTGTTTAATTTTTATAACACAAAAATGCATTTTATCCTGCTTTTTAATTTTTATGCCCCTTGGATCCTTTGATTTGTTTTTTTTTTTTTTTTTTTTTAGTTCCTACAACCATGACCTCTACTACAGTGGTGTAGGTGTAGATAATGACACATTGGTTTTCGTTTTTGTTTTATTTTTATGACTTTTATTTTTTCACTTAACCACTTTACCCCCAGCCACTGTGCTGCTAATGCGGCACAGTGGCTCGTTCCCGTCCAGCGACGTAGACCTACGTCGATGGACTCCTCCCCCTGTAGGCGGCGCTTGCACGCCGCCGGAGGCGCGCTCCCGCTGTTTTCATTCACAGCAGGAGTCGGGCCAGGGGAGGAGCGGCGGCGATCGCCGCTGCTCTGCCCCGATCGTTGGGGAATCGAGTGAGGAGATCCGCCCGCCTGTGTGAACAGAGCGGGCGGATCTCCTAAGTGACAAGGACTGACAGATCGGAGTGTTCAGCATAGCTGAACATCCGATCTGTCCTTCTGTCACTCAGTCACCTCCCCCCCCACACGTCAGTAAGCACCAGGCATACATTAACCCCTCCCTCTCCAATAAAATTAACCCCTTCACTGCCAGTGTCATTTTTACAGTAACAGTGCATATATATAGCACTGATTAATGCAGTAATGTCACTGGTAACCCCAAAAGTGTCAGTCAAGGGTCCGATCTGTCTGCCGCAATGTCACAGTCCCGCAAAAAAAATCGCAGATCGCCGACATTACTCGTTAAAAAAAAAAAACACCAAAAATGACAGAAATCTTTCCCTTAGTTAGTAAACGCAATAACTTTTGCACAAACCAATCAAAATACACTTATCATGATTTTTGTTACCAAACATATGTAGCAGAAAACAAATTGGCCAAAAATTTAAAAAAAAAATGGTTTTTACATCTTTTTTGGGGGGAATTTCATATAAAAAAATGTTAAAAATATTGTTATTTTTTCAAAATAAATGCTCTTTTTTTGTTTATAGCGCAAAAAGTAAAAATCGCACAGGTGATCAAATACCACCAAAAGAAAGCTCTGTTTGTGGGAAAAAAAGGACGTAAATTTTGTTTAGATACGGCGTCGCACGACCGCGCAATTGTCAGTTAAAGTCGCACAGCGCCGAATCGCAAAAAGTGGCCTGGACGTAAGACAGCAAAATCCTCCGGTGGTAAAGTGGTTAACAAGCCCCTATGTGATAGTTTGTGGAGGTGACAGGTTCTCTTTATTACATATGGGGTCTGTTATATGATCATATGAGTATAGGATTGTGCTTGGTAACCTGTGTAATACTGTAGCAGTTGCTCTATCAGATCAAGCAATCTATAGGATCAGCCAATATTACCACTTATGGTGACGCACATACAGCTGTATAAATAAAAAGCAGGTTTCTGTGCATGTGAACTGCATTCTGATGGGACAACTTCACAGTTAACATTGCCAGGTATCAGATTTGTCCAGTTTTTACAGCGCATGCACAGCAATAAAAGTCTAATTTTATTACTGTGGGCGAAGTACCCACACACAGTAGTAAAATCTGATCGTTATTCCTGTGCATGCGCTGTAAAAACTGGACAAATCTGATAGCTGGCAATGTTAACTGTGAAGTTGTCCCATCAGAATGCAGTTCACATGCACAGAAACCTGCTTTAAATGTATACAGCTGTCACCTAACCGGTTGCCGACCGCCGCACGACTATATACTGCGGCGGTCAGCCCCGGCCAGGCAGAGTGACGTATGGATACGTCACTCGCCTGTCACTGACTTGCGAGCCAATTGCGGGCAGGCGCGTGCCCGCCGAGGCTCGTTCACAGACAAGTCAGTGCGTGTGACCGGCGGACCCGATGTCCGCCGGTCACACTACGATCGCTCCGGTGAAGGGAGAAAGGCGGAGCGGCTTATGTAAACAAGCCGCCCGTCATTCTCCCTGGTGTAAAAATGAAGATCAGACGGTTCTACTATGTAGGACCGTTGATCTTTGTTTTTACACCAATAGCAATGTCCCTGCACAGTTAGAATCACGCCCCTAGGACACACTTAACCCCTCCCTGTCCAATAAAGTTAACCCCTTACCTGCCAGTGTCATTTTTGCAGTAACAGTGCATATGTATAGCACTGATTACTACAGTAATGTCACTGGTACCCCCAAAAGTGTCAAAAATGTCAGTCAAGGGTCCAATCTGTCCGCCGCAATGTCGCAGTACCGAAAAAAAAATTGCAGATCGCCGCCATTACGCGTTAAAAAAAAAAAACACCAAAAATGACAAAAATCTTTCCCTTTGTTAGTAAACGCGATAACTTTTGCGCAAACCAATCAAAATACGCTTTTTGCGATTTTTTTTACCAAACATATGTAGCATAAAACAAATTGGCTGAAAATGTAAAAAAATTTTGATTTTTACATTTATTGGGGGGGGAATTTCATATAAAAAAATGTGAAAGATATTGTTATTTTTGCAAAATTTACGCTTTTCTTTTGTTTATAGCGCATGATCAAAAAATCGCACAGGTGATCAAATACCACCAAAAGAAAGCTCTGTTTGTGGGAAAAAAAAGGCCATCAAAATCGTTTAGGTACAGCGTCGCACGACCGCGCAATTGTCCGTTAAAGTCACGCAGTAAAAAATCGCAAAAAAAACCCTGGTCTTTTAGCAGCCAAATCCTCCGGGGCTTAAGTGGCTAAAGTCCTGAACGTGATAATGCTGGCTACTCTCATCTGATAAAGTGTATTGTGTCTGACACACCGTAGGCTTGAGAGAGCTCTGAGGAGCCAAGAAGGAGTTAAAATCAAAGAAAACATCCCCAGAGAGCTGCCAAACGTCACTCTTCTCATTCAGCTCATTTGAATAGTTGAGTCGGAGCTTCAGTTCACTGCTTGTCAGTAGACTCAGCAAAGTGAACCGAAGATTCGATTCAATGAATCGGTTCATTTCAGTGAGTAACTCGAAATTAACCGATTCACTTCAAAGAGTCGAACTTCCCATCACTACTTGTGAACAGCTTCACTTCTATTTCTTCATATATAAGGCATCTGCTGAGGGTGGACCCAGTCAGGAGGGAGGGGTCACCCAGTCAGGAGGGAGGAGTCACCCAGTCAGGAGGGAGGAGTCACCCCGCCCAGTGCTCCCTGGACTGAGAATTGTTCCAGAAGCGCTGATTACAGAGAACGAATGAAATTGATTCTTTACAAAAGTAAAGTAAAACATTCGGCAGCAGAAATGTTCAAGCATCACAGAAAGAGAGAGATATATGACAGATATATGAGAGATATATGACCGATGTTACAGAGTGTAGGGTTTCCTTCTCTTTCTAAACAGCTTTTAACCACTTGAGGACTGCCCCATGCGGATATACTGCGGCAGGGCGGCCCTCCTGCGTAAACCGGCGTACCTGTACATCCGCTCATGCTCTGGGTCTAAGGCGCGCACGCGTGCCGCCGGCGAACCGCTCCAGCTGTGAAAGGACACCGAGGGAGCCAATCAGCGGGTCCGATGGACGCCAGGACCTGCCGATCGTTCAGAGGAGAGGCAGAACGGTGGTAAACAAGTCAGACTGCCGTTCTGTCACAGAGGAAAATGGAGATCTTGTGTTTCTGCTAAGCAGAAAGACAGAACACTGTTTTCTTCTAGTGCACAGGTGTCAAACACAAGGCCCGCGGGCCGAATGCGGCCCCCCCCCCCAGGCCATTTCATGTGGCCCTCGCACCTCTCCTGCAGATGTGGCACCCCCCTTGTCTCTGCCCCCACCTCGTCTTAGTAGTCTGCAGCATGGAGGAAGGCAGAACTCCTCCTACAGATCCTGCACCTCTCTGTGCAGCCACAACACCACCTTGTCTCTTCTGGCTCCCCTGGTCTCAGCATTCAGCAGACTCTGTATACTAACTCCAGCCCTCCTCTGGACCTCCTCCAGACCTTGCACTTTCTTCATCCCAGATCCACCCGCATCTTCTTCCTAGTAGTAGCACAAGGTAAGGGGGTGCATTGTGATGTAAGGAAGGGTGGGTGACTCTGTCTTGACTTATGATAGTGGGGGGGCTCTTGACATCTCATGTCAGGGTGTAAGGGGGCGTAGGGTGCTCTGGACATCTAATCTTACAGATATAACCGGCCCTTTGAGGGCAACCATAATGCTGATGCGGCCCACAACGAAATTGAGTTTGACACCCCTGCTCTAGTGCATCCATTCCCCACACAGTTAGAAAGCACTCCCTAGGGCACATGTGTCAAACACAAGGCCCCCAGGGCCGAATCCAGCCCTCCAGGCCATTTCATGTGGCCCTCACACCTCTCCTGCAGTTTGGACACCCCCCTGGTGTCTGCACCCACCACGTCTCAGCAGTCAACAGCAGAAGGGAGGACAGAACTTCCTCTTTCATTCAGGCTTATGAATGGTTTGCACCTTGTGGTGACCCCTCTGTATTTGCTCTCATGAAGTCTTCTCTTGATTGTAGACTTTGACATTGACACGGCCACCTCCTGGAGAGTGTCCTTCACTTGTCTGAATGTTGTGAATGAGTTTTTCTTTACCATAGAGAGTGAAATAATCTATCTTATAAATACCCCTTGAATTATTTATAATGCTTTGTGAAGCTAGTATGGAGAACTTCTTTATGATTAAATATTATATTATAGTTTGTGCTTTTGAAACAAGGCTTACATAGAAATAGGAAGTAGCTCACCACAAGGCCAATGCCTGCAACATACAGTATCTTACAAAAGTGAGTACACCCCTCACATTTTTGTAATATTTTATGTTATCTTTTCATGTGACAACACTGAAGAAATTACACTTTGCTACAATGTAAAGTAGTGAGTGTACAGCTTGTATAACAGTGTAAATTTACTGTCCCCTCAAAATAACTCAACACACAGCCATTAATGTCTAAACCGCTGGCAACAAAAGTGAGTACACCCCTGAGTGACAATGTCCAAATTGGACCCAATAGCCACTTTCCCTCCCCGGTGTCATGTGACTATATATACATAATTATTATAATATATATATATATATATATAATTATTATAACATATATATATTTTTATATATATATATATATAGTTTTTTTTTTTTTTTAAGGATTTCCCACCCCCCCCCCCTCCCCTCCTCTGTCATAGATTACCCCCTCGGGTGATGGAAAGATAGCTCACATGTGGCCTGGCATGATGAATGAAGAGAGGGATGGAGTGCAGTGTCCCTGGGGCCTCTGAAGATACGCAGTACCGCCCATCAGTGGATGCGGAGGCATCACGTTGTCTCTCAATGCTGACGTCAGTTCCTTTAAATATCGACGGCAGTTTGCATTCCAGGCTGGCTCCGATGCAGCCGATGGCTTCCCCTACCGCCACTCAGAATTGCGAAAATTTGGGTTTTGAGATCGCATAGGGGGTGAATCAAGATTGCGATTCTCAAACGATTAATCGTGCAGCTCTAATGGCAGATAATGTACATAAGCGCTTTCAAAACCAGAGATTTTTCTGTGAAAAATGTAACTATTTCATTCCACCAAGAGACTATAAATCATTATATTACTTATTAACCACTTCCCGCGAATCGATGTACCTGTCCCCGTGCGTCAGCTCGGAGAAGTGGTTGTAGCGGGATGATCTGCAGCTGCAGGCATAACCCCGGTACCGTTCTTTAGAGCCGGTTGGTCGGCTTTCAGAAGATAACAGTCGCTCGGCCGTTATCTCAGCGAGCGGGACGGGACGCCGCCCCCCCCCCCCTCTCCCGCAGCTCTCTGGCTGGGTCTCCCGTCCCACCGGGAGACCCGAGCAATCAGCCGACATGTCCACTGGCTGGTTGGAGTCCCGAACAAAACCGAATTCGGATTTGATCGGGTCTCCGATGATGTAATACGGAAGCAGCGTCATGACGTCAATTCCGGTTTACTCAGCGGCTAACGGCGCCGAATTTAAAAAAACTGTCCTTATTCAAAAATGCAGATTTCAGTGTTTTGAACAGTGGCGGCTGGTGCTCAAAATTTTTGGGGGGTCGCAAACAGAAAAATGTAATAGGCATTGCTTTGCGGCGAAAAACGAGGCAAAAAATTGCATGACTTTAAGGTCACAAAAGTGTGAAAGGGGCCTTCAGTAATCAAAGTATAGTGTGCCCCCTTCAATGCAGAGTGACCACAGCGTGCCCCCTTCAATGCAGAGTGACCACAGCAATATTAATTCGCTATTGTCACATAATGGGTGGGCTCAGGGCGCACTGCTCTGCTCCCCGGGTCCACCCTTTTCTGAAGCCTATTAGAGCCTCTGGCTCTAATCACGTGCTTCAGAAGAAAAAAAAAACCCCATTGAACTCCATGCGTCCGGCGCCCCGCATGTAGATTAGGGGGCCGGACGCATGGATAGGGGGGGAGGCGCCCCTGCGCCCCCAACGCTCCGGCCACCACTGGTTTTGAATACTTCTAAGTGCAGTGGAGGGGTTTGGGGTCTTTTAGACCCCCGATCCCTCTATAAAGAGTACCTGTCACTGCCTATTACTGTCACATGGGATGTTTACATCTCACAGCAATAAAAGAGATCAGATTTTTTTTATATTTTTTAAAAACAAAAAACAGTGCTAAAAATACAAAATGTAATAAAAAAATAGAAAAAACATTTTTTCAAGCGCCCCTGTCGCCGTGAGCTCACGTACAACTGAAAACGCACACGTAAAATGAAAACGGTGTTTAAACCACACATGTGAGGTATCACCGCGATTGCCAAAGCGAGAGCAATAATTCTTAAAAAAAGACCTATGCTGCAACTCTAAACTGGTAACAGTTAAAATTTTTTAAAGCGTCGCCTATGGAGATTTTTAAGTACCGAAGTTTGTCGCCATTCCACGAGTGTGCGCAATTTTAAACCCATTATATTTTAGGTATCTATTTACTTAGCGTGACATCATCTTTCACATTATACAAAAAAATTGGGCTAACTTTACTGTTTAGTTTCAACCTCCTGCATTGAAGTTGTTGCAAACCTGTGTCCTGCCCAGGAACATGATGGCATGCCAAGCCTGTCTCTGGAAGCTCTCTGATCGATTCTGCTGGTACCCGGGGTGACGTCGCAGGTGATGGTGGAATTGAATTCAGAGGCACACAAGTTGGTGGGATGGGAAAAAAAGCACAGTTGGCGCAGGCTGGAGGGTGCGAGTCCGGCAAAGTGGCTGCAGAACAAATCTGTGTCCAATTGGCTCTAGTCTGCCTGAACGTTGAACTGGGCAAAGGTGGCGGCCGCCTTGGCCGAAAAAGAACGATGGTAAACGTAGAATGGATAAATAAATATTGCTGCACAAGGCAGCAGTAATACTAAATATCTGTAGCGCAAGGATGGTGGTACCCTCTACCTACATCCAGTGAGACACAGACCCAGGAAAATATGCAAGTGTGTATGTGACTGAAAGACAGCCAATATCACAGCACACTCGGCTCGCCCTAGTACTATGCACACACAATGAAACATAAAAATAAACTAAATGAACATCCGTTAAAAGTCCATAAAAGTCCCTATGGTATAAAGTTGATCACACAACTTTTACGCTTATCAGCTGGATAGTAAAAATGATTTGTGATCTTTAGAGGGGCTCACCATCAAACTCCACCACCACTGAGTCGGGATAGAAAGAATGGTCACTCACCAACTCTCCATGCCTACCTACTTACATGGACTAGGCTCACGCAGCTTAACATCAGTAGGTCAGTCAATGGTAATCCTCAAAAGTAAATATCCTTCATGCAGCCTCCACTGATGGTATTCCCCAACTCTCAATGCCTACCCACTTACATGGACTAGGCTCACCCAGCTTAACATCGGTAGGTCAGTCAATGGTGATCCTCAAAAGTAAATATCCTTCATGCAGCCTCCATTGATGGTATTCCCCAACTCTCCATGCCTATTCACTTATATGGACTAGGCTCACCCAGCTTAACATCAGTAGGTCAGTCAATGGTAATCCTAAAAAGTAAATATCCTTCATGCAGCCTCCACTGATGGTATTCCCCAACTCTCCATGCCTACCCACTTACATGGACTAGGCTCACCCAGCTTAACATCGGTAGGTCAGTCAATGGTAATCCTCAAAAGTAAATATCCTTCATGCAGCCTCCACTGATGGTATTCCCCAACTCTCCATGCCTACCCACTTATATGGACTAGGCTCACCCAGCTTAACATCAGTAGGTATGTCAATGGTAATCCTCAAAAGTAAATATCCTTCATGCAGCCTCCACTGATGGTATTCCCCAACTCTCCATGCCTACCCACTTATATGGACTAGGCTCACCCAGCTTAACATCGGTAGGTCAGTCAATGGTAATCCTCAAAAGTAAATATCCTTCATGCAGCCTCCACTGATGGTATTCCCCAACTCTCCATGCCTACCCACTTACATGGACTAGGTTCACCCAGCTTAACATCAGTAGGTCAGTCAATGGTAATCCTCAAAAGTAAATATCTTTCATGCAGCCTCCACTGATGGTATTCCCCAACTCTCCATGCCTACCCACTTATATGGACTAGGCTCACCCAGCTTAACATCGGTAGGTCAGTCAATGGTAATCCTCAAAAGTAAATATCCTTCATGCAGCCTCCACTGATGGTATTCCCCAGCTCCAGCAGGAACCCAGGGGTGCAGGCCAGAATTCAGACGAAAGTGTGACGGTGGGGCAAATGAAAGGCCTCTACGTGGCCGTGCCACCCCTGTTGAAGTATGAATGAAAAACGTGACCGGAATTTAAAAAAAGAATGTGGTACCTGTGGGGAAACGTCAAATTAAAGGGACACATCAATACAAACAAATTAACCATATAAAACATATGTATGGCAATAAACGGTTCCTCTCCCCCCCCCCCCCCGACCTGCCACCAGTGATAAGGTGCTAAACTGCCAAGCAATGTCTTGGCAAAAGAAACCTCTCTGTCTAGGGAGCACAATTACTGAAGCTGGTGGTGTACAAACAAAGAAGTAAAGAGATTAAGGTTATTTGGAGAGAAAAGAACTACAGGAAGTAGAAAAACCAGTCTGTGTAAAAAAAATAATTATCCATGTGTACAGCTAAAAAGAAAAAACAACTATGCCAGCCTGACCAATGCAAGATGAGTGGAGTGGCACGGCCTGGGTGAACTGTACTGGTGATGGCTGAGGTCAGCTAAGAGATTGGAAAACATTGTGATGTGGATACCACTGTGAGACAGAATTTAGACAAGCAGGAAGTCTGGACAGGGCTGAAGACTGCAGGGATGCCATTGAGAAGCAATAGTAACCACTTGCCGTCTGCTCACTAGAGCTGTACTGCGGCAAAGTGGCTCTTGTAGGTCTGACGACGTAGACCTACGTCGGCAGACACTCCCCCTCCTCGGCGGCGCACGCGCGCCGCCGGAGGCTCGCTCCCGCCGTATTCAGTCACAGCGGGAGTCGGGCCAGGGGAGGAGAGGCGGTGATCACCGCCTGCTCTTCACCGATCGTCGGGGAATCGAGTCTAGAGATCCGCCCGCTTGTGTAAACAAAGTGGGCGGATCTCCTAAGTGACAGGCAGGGTCAGATTGCAGGGTTCAGCATAGCTGAACCTGCGATCTGTCCTTGTGTCACTCAGTCACCTCCCCCCACACACGTTAGTAAGCACCAGGCATACATTAACCCCTCCCTCTCCAATAAAATTAACCCCTTCCCTGCCAGTGTCATTTTTACAGTAACAGTGCATATTTATAGCACTGATTACTGTAGTAATGTCACTGGTAACCCCAAAAGTGTCAAAAATGTCAGTCAAGGGTCCGATCTGTCCGCCGCAATGTCGCAGTCCCGCAAAAAAAAAACGCAGATCGCCGCCATTACTCGTTAAAAAAAAACCACCAAAAACGACAGAAATCTTTCCCTTAGTTAGTAAACGCAATAACTTTTGCGCAAACCAATCAAAATACGCTTATTGCAATTTTTTTTTACCAAACATAGGTAGCAGAAAACAAATTGGCCTAAAATGATAAAAAATTTTGATTTTTAAATTTTTTTGGGGGGGGAATTTCATATAAAAAAATGTGAAAAATATTGTTATTTTTTCAAAATTGTCGCTCTTTTTTTGTTTATAGCGCAAAAAGTAAAAATCGCACAGGTGATCAAATACTGCCAAAAGAAAGCTCTGTTTGTGGGGAAAAAAGGACGTAAATTTCGTTTGGGTACGGCGTTGCAGGACCGCGCAATTGTCAGTTAAATTCGCACAGTGCCGAATCGCAAAAAGTGGCCCAGACGTAAGACAGCAAAATCCTCCGGTGGTAAAGTGGGTATAAACGTACTCCAAACTCCAGCGGCCGTCCTCCAAACCCGGGACATCTATACATATGGTCTCTATAATCTGCAGAGTACATTGGGTATACAGCTTTTCCTGAATTTACCAAGCCCTGTTATGGTCGAACTATTGTTGGTGTTCTGATTTGTGGGGCTCAGTGCTCCCCTGGAGGTCTGCCCCAGGTCTTGGGCCTGGGGTTTCCCTGTAGGCTGTTGCTGTCGGGCATCTTTACTGTACTTGGGTAGCGCCTCCTTTCCAGCCCTTGGAGTTTTATCCACCATCTATATACTGTGTGTGTCTGCCATTGCCATTGAGCTAAGGTCCTCTGACGAAGCACTGTGGAAAATCATTATCCAGCGAAACGCGCTAGCCCCATGCCATATACTGTATCATCATCAAACTATTCACATCTGTTGGATGGATTTATTCTTCATGGCGGATTTGTAACAAAATTTTCATATTGTTGTGCTGTTGTTTGTATTTTTTATATGTGTATACAATAAATCTGTTTTTAATTAGACTCAGCTGATGCTTTATTATGCTAACCTTTGCATATTCCACACCCCTTAAAGTCCCCTTTCCTTTATCCAGCAGGGTTGGTTTTGTTGGTGGTTCATTGGAACACCAGACAATCCTCCCCTTCCTTTAATTGTATAAACGTACTCCACTCACAAACCCCAATTAACATTCCTGACAATTCACTTACAGCTGCAAGAAAAATTATGTGAACCCTTTGGAATGATATGGATTTCGGCACAAATTGGTCATAAAATGTGATCTGATCATCATCCAAGTCCCAACAGTAGACAATCACAGTCGGCCTAAACTAATAACACACAAAGAATGAAATGTTGCCATGTTTTTATTGAACACACCATGTAAACATTCACAGTGCAGGTGGAAAAAGTATGTGAACCCCTTGACTAATGACATCTCCAAGAGCTAATTGGAGTGAGATGTCAGCCAACTGGAGTCCAATCAATGAGATGAGATTGGAGGTGTTGGTTACAGCTGCCCTGCCCTATAAAAAACACACACCAGTTCTGGGTTTTCTTTTCACAAGAAGCATTGCCTGATGTGAATGATGCCTCGCACAGAAGAGCTCTCAGAAGACCTACGATTAAGAATTGTTGACTTGCATAAAGCTGGAAAAGGTTATAAAAGTATCTCCAAAAGCCTTGCTGTTCATCAGTCCACGGTAAGACAAATTGTCTATAAATGAAGAAAGTTCAGCACTGCTGCTACTCTCCCTAGGAGTGGCCGTCCTGTAAAGATGACTGCAAGAGCCCAGCGCAGACGGCTCAATGAGGTGAAGAAGAATCCTAGAGTGTCAGCTAAAGATTTACAAAGCTCACTGCCAAATGCTAACATCTCTGTTAGAGAATCTATAATACGTAAAACACTAAAGAGGAATGGATTTCATGGGAGGACACCACAGAGGAAGCCACCGCTGTGCAAACAAAACATTGCTGCACGTTTTCAGTTTGCACAAGAGCACCTGGATGTTCCACTTCACGGCACCCTGTTTTACCTGCAGTCCTAACACTTCCTAATTTAGTGTCTCCACACTGGAAGCACATGGCTGCTAATGGATGGATGGGGGAACAGGTAGGAGGGAGACAGCCCAAACCTCCCCCAACCCACCCCCCATGCATGACTGGTCTGTTGTCTCAAAACTCAAATAACTAAGTTGTAACGATGGTACAAACTGGAAAGGACCAGCTGAGAAGCATTACACCTCCATCCCCTTGGTGAATGCAGTATAAAGACAGATAGGGATTTTATTTATGGGGCATGGCCTGTAAAGCACAATGCCTTTCAATCCCTAATTTCCTATTTGGGACTTTGTATGAGACAAGCAGGTCATGCTATTGGTCTCCATCCCTGTATACGGAAAAAATAAGGTCAAATCAGACTGCATCCACCAAAAACGCATGAAAATTGCACGGTGGGACTTTATATGAGGCACCAGCAGGTAGTGCGAGGCGTCTCCATCCCTGTATCAAGAAAAAAATGAGGTTGAAGGATTATAAGAGGTGCATGAAAGTCAGCCAGCCCCCAGAACAAGCAGTTGGTTGGAGTATGCTATTGTCTAAATATATGAGTTGTATGGTGGTAAGGTACTAAGCATTTGTGCCCTCCTGAGTGTGTGCTTTTTTGATTTTTTTACCTGGTGCAAGCCTCATCTCCTGCTGGTTTGGCTGCCGAGCGGTGACGTGCTGGGAGCTGAGGCTCGGAGCCCAGGGATGACGTCATCCACCCCAGGCACCACCTACCCCATGAGGGGGGGGGGGTGGCAAGCCCCAGCCTCCCCCCCTGAGTACTTACTGTAGCTGGGTGCTTGCTGGCTGACTCAGAAGGGTCCTCCTGGAGCTCTGCAACTCGAGCGGAGTACTGAAAGAAACTGATGGTGGGCGTGACACGAAACCAGCCCAACGAGTCCTGTGGCAGCCCAGAAGAGGCGGGGGGCCCAACCTTAAATAGGCGGCTTCTCCCCTCCCACAACTCCAGGCTCCGCCTTCCCATATATCAACTATATTTTACAGTGGATTCCCCATTATTGATATTTATCTTGCATGCATGCATGCACTAAGTGAATATGACTATAAGGAAAATGGTATTACTAGCGTAGCAATATTTCCAGGCCTGTGGCCTGAGGTGGGTCTGCCATCGCTACTGGTTACCTCTCCAGCCCATGTGAGCTGGGGCCCTGGGTGTGAGAACTGAGACATGGACAACTCCGGCATCTTTGTTTGGTTGTTATATTGTAGTTTTAGGGGATGGGAGAAGGGAATGAGTGGGATACTCCTTTGGCTCGACTATGTACAATTCTGGGACTTTTATAGCAAAAATGCCCGTTAGCGCTGTCTTGACACCAGCCGACGCCAGCCAACGCTTACTGGCGCTTTGAACACACTGTATCTCTGAAAGCTGTGCTGGAACTCCGACTTAAGTCCAGAAGATCCAGGACTGGGGAACAGTAAACATCTGACACTGCTTGCACTGCAAAGTCACTGAATACACTCTCCAGCTTTGCCCTGGCTTGAGGTAGCTTGCTGTGTATTCTTGTATGCTGCAACTCTCAACTGATGCACTCTCATCAGGGCCCAAACTGCAGACGCCCCCTTTACCACTTCAGGGTCCTCAAGCTAGGTACCCCCTCTATAGCTAGCTGACTCTTCGATCCTAGAACCTTCTCCAGAGTGGTCCCTACTCACACTGCCCCCCAAGGGCAGTCCTCAGTACTCATGACCTGTGTAGGCTTTCCTGGGACTGGGCCCCTCTCGCTCTCCGTTGGTTGTCGGCACACCGGATCCCCCTCAGCTCAACTCAGCACTCTCTGGATTCTCCGGCAGCACCGAGACATCTGCTTCCTCTGCTTCCCACCAAAGACCATGAGTCATGCCCTCCCTCAAACTTATACCCACTCCCAGAATCCTTTGCATCAGATTCTGCCTTCTGGGGAAGTTACAAGCCTGAATGTATCTCCTGATTGGGTTTCCTCCACTGCCCTATGAGAAGCCTCTCACAGAGCTAGTGGGGAGACTTCCCCCTCAGCAGACACACCTGGAAGCCATGACACCCTACCAAAAAGAAATCATAGCCCTGCTGTTAGGCAGACAAGGCCCACTATACAGTTACCTAGCACCTACCTGTAGGGTGCTACACCAGCTATTTGTTGTTTACCTTCTGCTGCACACCTTTACTCTTGTGGTACACATCTACACTATCTGGAAACTTTAGGAAACGAATTGAGTTTTTTACCAATGTGTTATTTTACTATAGTTAGTTTTATTAAATGGGGATTTGTATGTGTAAGGAATGCACGGTGACATCCTGGAGGCATACGAGAACGCGCATGCGCTAATTCACTCATTCCTGTTGAATGGCAAATTTGCATTTGCCGATGTGCATGCGCGTACGCGAACGCACGCACGCAATAACGTCACAATTTGGCGCCCTACGTGGCCTATATAAAGGTGACTGATACACTTGTTCCTTGCTGTCTTGTCTGCAGCTTTACCTGTAGTCCTGATCCTGAACCTGCTGTATCCTGTTGACTTCCTGATTGGCCCCCCGGCTTCTCCATTACTTCGTCTGCTTGCTCCCCGCCCTGACCTTGGCTTGTTCCTGTGACCACTCTCCTGCCTTATCTTTGTCGGCTTATCTGCTTCCGGTTCTCGACTTGTTCACCTCCTGGTGGGGCGACCCTGAGGATGGTGATATGGTGTTCAGCACGCAGCAAAATCTATCCTCACCATCAGAGGCTCTGGTGAAGACCTGCTGTCACTTAGACTCTGCACCTCGGGCTAGCCCGTGTCTACCACCAGTGTGATACGTCCGTGTTCCTGTTTTACCGGATCCCTCTAGGCTACCTCTGCACATCAGGCTCAGCATGCAGCATCATTACAGTATTTAGGATATGTAGCACCGGCCTAGATAGGTGCTAGGAATAAAAGCATTTGTCTGCTCTTCTGCTTATCAGGGGAGCCTGATCTTTTAGTTAGGCCTGCTCTCTGTGCTCAGTGTGTATTAATTTGATCTGAGGGAGTGTCCCCACTGCATCCAATAGGGAGGCACCACTGCAGTGTATTCTGGGATTGACCTTAAAAGCCGAGAGCACATGAGGCAGGGTGTCTTTGGCGGGAAGCAGAGTCCCAGGAGGACGGTGATGGCTGTCTCTCCTGCTGTATGAGGAAAGTGGTCACAGGCAGTCGGCCTAGTGAGCCAGGTGTGGAGCTGAGCCTTAGAGGTCCTGGAGAAGCTGAGGGTGGAGCTGCAGGCAGAGCTACCTGGGAAAAACAGTGTCCGTGAGTACCAGGGGGCTTGCCAAGGGGTCTGCCCAGGAAAGGGGACCAACCCAGTGAGGTCAGTGGACAGAAGGTTTGCGCACACAGTCAGTGAGTAAAAGGGGTGCCAAGAAGAACCCTGAAGAGTAATCTACCAAGTAGTTTGCCTTTCAAACTCTTCACTTCAGTGGCAGGGTGAAGCAGTGGCCTTGCCGCATTTAACATAGATAGAAGTCCTCAAGTTTGTGCATAGTTTACTAAAGTTGGAGTATCCCACTCATCCCTTCTCCTATCCTATCATAAAATAAAAACAACAAAAACCAAATCCCCTGGACTGTTTACTGACTGAGCCAAGAATCTAAAGTACTAAAGATTTACAAGTCGATGCTATGGGTAACCCAGGGGAACCCGCTTTAAGCAGCTCCCAAGGGAGTAGTGCTACAGATACATGTAGAATAAATATCCAAGCTTCTAATTCACTTCCCTGGTTAGCTCTCACCTCGACTACTGCAACTCTCTCCTCATTGGATTATCTTTATTAGACTATCCCCCTTTCAATCCATAACAAATGCTGCTGCAAGACTCATCCACCTTCACAACTGTTCAGTGTCCTCCAACCCAATCTCTCCACTGACCTCCACTCAGTGTCCTCCACCCCTCTCTGCCAATCCCTCCACTGACCTCCACTCAGTGTCCTTCACCCCTCTCTGCCAATCCATCCACTGACCTCCACTCAGTGTCCTCTACCCCTCTCTGCCAATCCATCCACTGGCCTCCACTCAGTGTCCTCCACTCCTCTTTGCCAATCCCTCCACCGGCCTCCACTCAGTGTCCTTCACCCCTCTCTGCCAATCCCTCCATTGGCCTCCACTCAGTGTCCTTCACCCCTCTCTGCCAATCCCTCCACTGATCTCCACTCAGTGTCCTCCACCCCTCTCTGCCAATCCCTCCACTGACCTCCACTCAGTGTCCTCCACTCCTCTCTGCCAATCCATCCACTGACCTCCACTCAGTGTCCTCCACCCCTCTCTGCCAATCCCTCCACTGACCTCCACTCAGTGTCCTTCACCCCTCTCTGCCAATCCCTCCACCGGCCTCCACTCAGTGTCCTCCACCCCTCTCTGCCAATCCCTCCACTGACCTCCACTCAGTGTCCTCCACCCCTCTCTGCCAATCCCTCCACTGACCTCCACCCAGTGTCATCCACCCCTCTCTGCCAATCCCTCCACTGACCTCCACTCAGTGTTCTTCACCGCTCTCTGTCCAATCCCTCCACCGGCCTCCACTCAGTGTCCTTCACCCCTCTCTGCCAATCCCTCCAGTGGCCTCCACTCAGTGTCCTCCACTCCTCTCTGCCAATCCCTCCACTGACCTCCACTCAGTGTCCTCCACCCCTCTCTGCCAATCCCTCCACTGACCTCCACTCAGTGTCCTCCACCCCTCTCTGCCAATCCCTCCACTGACCTCCACTCAGTGTCCTTCACCCCTCTCTGCCAATCCCTCCACCGGCCTCCACTCAGTGTCCTTCACCCCTCTCTGCCAATCCCTCCAGTGGCCTCCACTCAGTGTCCTCCACTCCTCTCTGCCAATCCCTCCACTGACCTGCACTCAGTGTCCTCCACCCCTCTCTGCCAATCCCTCCACTGACCTCCACTCAGTGTCCTCCACCCCTCTCTGCCAATCCCTCCACTGACCTCCACCTAGTGTCATCCACCCCTCTCTGCCAATCCCTCCACCGGCCTCCACTCAGTGTCTTTCACCCCTCTCTGCCAATCCCTCCACTGATCTCCACTCAGTGTCCTCCACTCCTCTTTGCCAATCCCTCCATCTGCCTCCACTCAGTGTCCTCCACTCCTCTCTGCCAATCCATCCACTGACCTCCACCCAGTGTCCTCCACTCCTCTCTGCCAATCCCTCCACTGACCTCCACTCAGTGTCCTCCACCCCTCTCTGCCAATCCCTCCACTGACCTCTACTCAGTGTCCTCCACCCCTCTTCCAATCCCTTCACTGGCTTTCACTCACCCAACAAATAGAATTCAAAGTACTAACAAAAGTTTACAACTCTGCCCCCAGCTACATCACTAACCTGATCTCAAAATATCAACTAAGCCGCTCACTTCTGTGCTCCCAAGACCTCCTGCTCTCTAGCTCCCTTGTCTCCTCCTCCCATGCTCGCCTCCAGGATTTCTCCAGAGCTTCTCCCATCCTTTGGAACTCTCTACCCCAATCTGTCCGACTGTTCCCATAATCTATCCATCGTTAGACAATCCCTGAAAACCCTTATCTTTAAGGAAGCCTACCCAGCTACTAACTAATACACTGTTTCACTTTCTCCATCAGCTCATCCCCCACAGCTATTACCTTTTTGTTTCACTTGACCCTCCGTCCTAGATTGTAAGCTCTAATCGAGCAAGGCCCTCTGATTCCCTTTGTACCAAATTATATTGTAACTGTAATTGTGACGGTACTCACCGTCACTAGGAGTGACAGATACTTAATGGTTTGGATTGCTTCAAGTGGGACAGTAATATTTGTCAGCAATATCTCTCAAGAAATATGAAGATTTAATCCCACTTTACACTGTGAGACCTGTAGCCTGTTGCCATGAATTCTGACTCCTAAATAATCATAGCAATACGTAGATGTGCATTCCATGTACTTCAATGTAGGAGACAGACAGACTGTCATTGGCAGTCTTGTCCTATTGTCTCTCTATTGAGGTGGGATGTGTATTGTGTTAAGTCTGCCTGCCCCATTGTTAAATGTTAATGAGCCCACATTATTCCGTCCAGATGGCTAGATAATTAGTTCAGGTTAATTCTGTTTCTGTATACAATTTCCTCTGCATATGATAATGTAATCAGGCAACCTCTGACCTGTGTGTGGTAATTTGATCAGGAGGGGGAGGTGTCCATGCTGTATATAAATTCTGTGTAACTGTTCAATAAAGAGTGATTCCAGTACAAGCAAAGTAGTCGGCTAGCTTTGTATGTAGGGCGGCTGGGAAAATCTGGTATATATGTTCACGACTGGGACGAAGCCGTATACTGACGGAAGATCACAAGTACAGTGTGGGTCGGCGGTTCCGTTACAATGAGCAATCCCAGGATGCACTGCAAGGGTGCCCTTCCACTGGGACAGCCACAAAAGCCTGTGTGTCACTGGCCGGGTTTCCTCCACTGTCCAACAGACTCCCCTATTGGATACAGTGGGGAAACTCCCTCAGACCAAGTGAATCACACATGGACACATGCAACAGGCAAAACTAACAGATCAGGCTCCCCTGATAAGCAGATGGAGCAATCAATGCTTTTAACCTAGCACATATCTAGGAGGGTGCTACATTTAAGTTAGTTTACCTAATGTTACTAAACCCAGGAACCTGCATTCACTATATCTGGTCTCTCCAGGAGCCTGCATTCACTATATCTGGTCTCTCCAGGAGCCTGCATTCACTATATCTGGTCTCCCCAGGAGCCTGCATTCACTATATCAGGTCTCCTCAGGAGCCTACATTCACTATATCTGGTTTCCCAAGGGGCCTGCATTCACTATATCTGGTCTCCTCAGGAGCCTGCATTCACTATATCTGATCTCCCCAGGAGTCTGCATTCACTATATCTGGTCTCCCCAGGACTATGCATTCACTATATCTGGTCTCCCTAGGACTCTGCATTCACTATATCTGGTCTCCCAGGACTCTGCATTCACTATATCTGGTCTCCCCTGGAGCCTTCATTCATTATATCTGATCCCCCCAGGACTCTGCATTCACTATATCTGATCTCCCCAGGAGTCTGCATTCACTATATCTGGTCTCCCCAGGACTCTGCATTCACTATATCTGGTCTCCCCAGGACCCTGCGCTCACTATATCTGGTCTCCCCAGGAGCTTGCATTCACTATACCTGGTCTCCCCAGGAGCCTGCATTCACTATATCTGATCTCCCCAGGACTCTGCATTCACTATATCTGGTCTCCCCAGGACTCTGCATTCACTATATCTGGTATCCCAGGACCCTGCATTCACTATATCTGGTCTCCCCAGGAGCTTGCATTTAATATATCTGGTCTCCCCAGGAGCCTGCATTCACTATATCTGCTCTCCCCAGGACCCTGCATTCACTATATCTGATCCCCCCAGGAGCCTGCATTCACTATATCTGATCTCCCCAGGACTCTGCATTCACTATATCTGATATCCCCAGGACCCTGCATTCACTATACCTGGTCTCCCCAGGATCCTTCATTCACTATATCTGGTCTCCCCAGGAGCCTGCATTCACTATATCTGATCTCTCCAGGACTCTGCATTCACTATATCTGATCTCCCCAGGACACTGCATTCATTATATTAGATCTGCCCAGGATTCTGCATTCACTATATCTGGTCTCTTTAGTACTCTGAATTCACTATATCTGGTCTCCCCAGGACTCTGCATTCACTATATCTGGTCTCCACAGGAGCCTGCATTCACTATATCTGGTCTCCCCAGGACTCAGCATTCACTATTTCTGGTCTGCAGAACTCTACATTCACTATATCAGATCTCCCCAGGACTCTGCATTCACTATATCTGGTCTCCCCAGGACTCTGCATTCACTATATCTTGTCTCCCCAGGACTCTGCATTCACTATATCTTGTCTCCCCAGGACTCTGCATTCACTATATCTGATCTCCCCAGGACCCTACATTCACTATATCTGGTCTCCCTATGAGCCTGCATTCACTATATCTGGTCTCCCCAGGACTCTGCATTCACTATATCTGGTCTATTTAGTACTCTGAATTCACTATACAGTATCTGGTCTCCCCAGGCCTCTGCATTCACAATATTTGGTTTCCACAGGAGCCTGCATTCACTATATCTGGTCTCCCCAGGACTCAGCATTCACTATTTCTGGTCTGCAGAACTCTACATTCACTATATCAGATCTCCCCAGGACTCTGCATTCACTATATCTGATCTCACCAGGACTCTGCATTCACTATATCTGATCTCCCCAGGACTCTGCATTCACTATATCTGATCTCCCCAGGACCCTGCATTCACTATATCTGGTCTCCCCAGGACCCTGCATTCACTATATCTGATCTCCACAGGACTCTGCATTCACTATATCTGGTCTCCCCAGGACTCTGCATTCACTATATCTGATCTCCCCTGGACCCTGCATTCACTATATTGGGTCTCCCATAGTAAACAGAACATGGAAATACAATTATTTTAGTAAATATAAACTGCTGAATATCTTTTCTCATCAGCAGTATATAGTAGTCTTATGACTTCTATCAGTTTGGTTAAAGCTTGTAGGAGAAGTTTTCATTGTACTCTGAGTGTCCTATGAGACTGCAGGATCCCTGGCCCTCTGTCTGGACAGTGCTGATTGGCCCTGTGCTGATCACATGCACCCTCCCAGGAAAAAAAAAAAAACTCTCTGACAATACACGCCAAACTGAGCATGTGCAGCTTGTCTATCAGCAGATTGATTGGAGACAGTGGAAGAAGGGGAGGATCAGAGAAAACAGGATCAAACAGACTTTTTCACACAATCTGGAGGATTAACCCCTTAGGTTTCACAGTGAGTATAACAAGAATGCATTACTGCATATTTACACTGATTTTACTGCTGTGGGTTTAGTAAAACTTAAATTTCTTCATTTTCCAAAAAAAAAATATAAACTTCAAAAAACTCGCCATGCCTCTTACCAAATACCTCAGACTGTCTACATTCCAAAAAGGGTTAATTTGGGGGGTATTTGTACTGTCCTTGTATTTTAGGGCCTCAAGAAATGAGATGAGTACATCAGGACTGATCATTTTTCAAATATATATCCCATAGTTTGTAGGAGTTATAACTTTCACACAAACCAATCAATCTACACTTATTGGTATTTCTTCTTTACCAAAGACATATAGCAGGATACATTTTGGCATAAATTTATGTAGAAATGTGATTTTATTGAATACGTTTTAAAACAAAAATTAGAAAATATTTTTGTTTTTTCACCATTTTTGGCCTTTTTTCATTTATGTAATAAAAAAAAAAAAGCCCAGTGGTGATCAAATACCACCAAAAGAAAGCTTTATTTGTGTGAAAGAAATAACATAAATTTAATTTGGGTACAGTGTTGCATGTCGATGCAATTGCCAGTTAAAGTAGCGCAGTGCTGAATATTAAAAAATGGCAGTTAATAAAGATAAAGCAGTTAATAAAGGACTTTTGGACTCTTCAGATGATCATTTGGTGGCCCTTTTGGCTCACTTATGAGTGTAATCTTCAGGTCTGAGCTTTTGGTCTGAGGTTTCCGGCCGCAGCTAAACGAGGAGGCAGCGGAGGCTTCTTCCTCGGGAGTTCCCCCTTTACTATGGTGTCTTCTTCTGCCTTGGCTTGGCCCAGCTCTGCATCTTCCAATTTACTCTTTACTTCCTCTTTCCATTTGGTTGTGATTTTTTCCACATCCTCCAGGGCATTGGGTGATACCGGGTTATAGGTTTTCCAGTCTTCTGTGCTAAGTAGAGCTACTAGAAACTCCTTCTGCTTCTGCTTTGCTTGTTCACGTAGGATGTCCTCAGTAACCTGAAGCAAAGTGTTCTCATTCCTCTTTGATTTGCATTCTGATACACATTTGCACTCGCATGATAAGAGAATGGAGTAAGCAATGACTATCAGCAGAATCACTGCAAGGCCAATAATCTGCAAAGAGAGAAAAGTTTTCAAGTTTAAATATTTTACCCTCTACTACCTTTTAAAAGCTCACCAAACTATTTCTAGTTTTGCTTTGTCTGTTTAATGTTACTTTGCAGTGAAGCATGTAAGCAGAACTCTATGTAGTACATTATGTGCTTTTATTAGGCAAGAACACTATACATACAAACTGCTTACAATTGTAGGGCAACAATTAGTGATGGGCCAAACATCCCCCCAGGTTCGGCTTGCACCAGAACACCGCGAACGGGGGAAAAGCTAGTTAGAACATTCAAGCTCCATTGAAGTCTGTGGGAATTGAACATGAAAAATCAAAAATCCTTATTTTAAAGACCTAATTGCAAGTTATTACCGCCCAAAAAAGTGTATAGGGGTCCGGGTACTGCCCTGGGTGGACATGTACAAATGCAAACAATTTTTTTTAAAACAATCCTTTTTAACCACCTCCCACCCGGCCATTGTACATATACGGCCGGGTGGGAGTCTCGTCCTTCTGATCGGACGTTCAGGAACGTCCTTCAGAAGGAGCGAGATCGTGCCGCCGCGGGCACGCGCAGCGGCACGATCTCGATGTGCCTGTGTCGCTCGGACACAGAGCAACAAGATGCGGCAGGAGGGCCCTGTGATTGGCCCTCCTGATCACATGACAGCTGTGTCCAATCACAGCTGTCATGTAATGTAAACACAGCCGTTGTAACGGCTTCGATCTCTTCTCCTCCTGACAGATCCTGTCAGTGAGGAAAAGGAGAGGATCGGTGCTGCAGACAGGGGGATCAGTGAGTATTTCTGATTACTCACTGATCACAGGGGGGGGGTCTGTGCTGGTAATCAGAACATTGATTACCAGTGCAGCCCTGGGGGGGGGGGGTGCCACTAGAGCCACCAGGGATGCCCACCCATGACCACCAGGGATGGCAAACAGGGCTCAGAGAGCCTGCCAGTGGTGCCCCCCTATCAGTGCTGCCCACCAATGCCATCTATCAGTGCTGCCCACCAGTGCCCGTTATTGCCATCTATCAGTGCAGCCCGCCTTTGCCCATTATTTCCCACCAGTGCTGCCTATCAGTGCCCCCCATCAGTGCCGATCAGTGCCGCCCATCACTGCCACCTATCAGTGCCCATCAATGCCCATCAGTGCCGCCTATCAGTGCCCATCAGTGCTGCCGATCAGTCCCCATCAGTGCTGCCTATCAGTGCCCATCAGTGCTGCCTATCAGTGCCCACCAATGCTGCATATCAGTGCTATCTATCAGTGCCACATATCAGTGCCCATCAGTGCTGCATATCAGTGCTACCTATCATTGCCCATCAGTGCTGCATATCAGTGCCACCCCATCAGTGCCACCCCATCAGTGTCTCCTCATCAGTGCCTGTCAGTGCGGCATCATCAGTGCTCATCAGTGCAGGAAAAAACGTATCTATTTACAAAATTTTATAACCTAAACAAAAAAACTTTTTTTTTTTTTCAAACTTTCGGTCTTTTTTTATTTGTGCACCAAAAAAGAAAAAACCTGACGGTGATCAAATACCACCAAAAGAAAGCTCTATTTGTGGGGAAAAAATGACACAAATTTGGTTTAGATACAGTGTTGCATGACCGTGCAATTGTCATTCAAAATGCAACAGCTCTAAAAGCTGAAAATTGGTCTGGGAAGGAAGGGGGTTTAAGTGCCCAGTATTGAGGTAGTTAAAGAAGCAGTAATGATGCTTAAAGTGAAACAATAAAAATGAAAAATTCCTTTAAATATCGTGCCTGGGGGTCCCCTTAATGTGCCTGTAAAGTGGTGCATCTGTATGATGTATGGAGCCTGCTGCAGCTATACTGACATTTCTAAAGGAAAGAATTTAATTTAAACTTGCTTGCGGCTGTAATGTAAGACAGATAAAAAAAACATGCAAAAAACGGCATAGGGTCCCTCCCAGTCCCTTCGGGTCTGGTATGGATTTGGACCCGGTATGCCAATTTTATAAAAAAAAAAAAACACGCAGGCACAAGGCACAGGATACAAAATTAAAATCGCATGTACTTGTCATACAAGTGCAGAAAAATTAGGCCTTGGCCATTGGTGGTGCCTGAACACCGCAACCCCTTGCAGTTACTCTTGCTGGGCACAGGAACGGCCCTGCTATTAAAAATTTGATAGAAAATTGAAATCACATGTACTTGTCATACCGGTGAAGAAAAATTAGGCCTTGGGTGTTGGTGGTGCCTAAACCCCTCACAGTTACTCTTGCTGGGCGCAAGAACGGGCCCTGCTGTTAAAAATTACATACAAAGTTCAAATCGAATGTACTTGTCATACAGGTGCAGAAAAATTGGGCCTTGGGTGATGGTGGTGCCCTAAACCAAAAACATTGTTGGAGCTATCATTATCAATTTTGAGGAATATGATAGGCAGAATATGCAGTCTTCAAGGGATGCCAGACCCCTAGCAAATTCATTCTGTTACATCAGCATCAGGGGCTTGATAGCTGCTGTTGATCCAGGACTGATTCATTTTGATAAATGTCAGCTGGTCAACAGAGTCTGTGGACGGGTGCACTCTAGGGATGAGCTTCGAGTTCGAGTCGAGGCTACGTTCGACTCGAACATCAGACGTTCGATCGTTCGTCGAATGACGAACAAATGTGCTTCTTCGTGGGAAATTCGAGTTTCCCATAATAGAGATCCCTTCAGACATTAGCCACAGTAACCATTGCTCAGTTGTGGATCTTTCTATAGGGATCACAAACCTCTAGAAATAGAGATCACTTCAGATATTAGCCACAGTAACCATTGCTCAGTTATGGAACTTTCTATAGGGATCATAGACCTCTAGGAATAGAGATCACTTCAGATATCAGCCACAGTAACCATTGCTCAGTTGTGGAACTTTCTATAGGGATCACAGACCTCTAGGAATAGAGATCACTTCAGATATCAGCCACAGTAACCATTGCTCAGTTGTGGAACTTTCTATAGGGATCACAAACCTCTAGAAATAGAGATCACTTCAGATATTAGCCACAGTAACCATTGCTCAGTTATGGAACTTTCTATAGGGATCATAGACCTCTAGGAATAGAGATCACTTCAGATATCAGCCACAGTAACCATTGCTCAGTTGTGGAACTTTCTATAGGGATCACAGACCTCTAGGAATAGAGATCCCTTCAGACATTAGCCACAGTAACCATTGCTCAGTTGTGGATCTTTCTATAGGGATCACAAACCTCTAGAAATAGAGATCACTTCAGATATTAGCCACAGTAACCATTGCTCAGTTATGGAACTTTATATAGGGATCATAGACCTCTAGGAATAGAGATCACTTCAGATATCAGCCACAGTAACCATTGCTCAGTTGTGGAACTTTCTATAGGGATCACAGACCTCTAGGAATAGAGATCACTTCAGATATCAGCCACAGTAACCATTGCTCAGTTGTGGAACTTTCTATAGGGATCACAGGCCTCTAGGAATAGAGATCACTTCAGATATCAGCCACAGTAACCTTTGCTCAGTTGTGGAACTTTCTATAGGGATCACATACCTCTAGGAATAGAGATCACTTCAGATATCAGCCACAGTAACCATTGCTCAGTTGTGGAAATTTCTATAGGGATCACAGACCTCTAGGAATAGAGATCACTTCAGATATCAGCCACAGTAACCATTGCTCAGTTATGGAACTTTCTATAGGGATCACAGACCTCTAGGAATAGAGATCACTTCAGATATCAGCCACAGTAACCTTTGCTCAGTTGTGGAACTTTCTATAGGGATCACATACCTGTAGGAATAGAGATCACTTCAGATATCAGCCACAGTAACTATTGCTCAGTTGTGGAACTTTCTATAGGGATCAGAGACCTCTAGGAATAGAGACCCCTTCAGATATCAGCCACAGAAACCTTTGCTCAGTTATGGAACTTTCTATAGGGATCACAGACCTCTAGGAATAGAGATCACTTCAGATATCAGCCACAGTAACCATTGCTCAGTTGTGGAACTTTCTATAGGGATCACAGAACTCTTATAGATTACATCAGATATCAGTGAGAGTATTGATAATCGGTCACTTATGTACATCTATAACCACCACAGCTCATCTATAGGGCTATCAATTACATCATATCAGGTCATTGAGTATCTATTGGTCAGTTGCGTATACCCTATATTGATATGTATCAACATAATGTCCGAAAGGCCGACAAGGAGAGGCCGACGCTCACATGTCACGAAAAGGGTGCAAGCAGCCTCTGTGTCCATTGTGAAAAGTGGTGGTCACAGTCGACATAGTGCATCCTCTGCAGGCGGGGCACGCCCGTCCTTTATTTCCGGTACTGCCCATACTATTCATCCACAACATATGGAAGAGATGATGGAGGGGATCAATAAGCCATCCTCATCCTCCGCTTCCTCTGACAAAGGCATTTCTTTTCGTGTAAGGCCATTCCAGCTCTCTACCGTCATGTGGAAGGTAGTGTTTTGGCCTCATTGGACAAAGCGGTCAACAGGAAGGTGCACATTACTCCTGACTCTTGGTCCAGCAGGCATGTTCGGTGTTGCAGCTTGTTTTGCCACCACGCCTCAAAAAAGCTGGTGCTGGTTCTGCCACATCTGGCTACTCCACCACCTCCTCCTCCTCCATGTCCTCTTCTGCTCAATTCTCCTCTGCAGCATCGGTGCTCCCTAAGCGTTTAAGGGTCTACGCAAGCAGTCAGGCTAAAAGATGCCATGCTGTGCCTCAGTTGGTCTGTCTAGAGCAGGGGTGGGGAACCTACGTCCCGGGGTCCGTATGTGGCCCTCAAAGTCATTTGGTCTGGCCCCCCATGCAGCGGAGTCTGTGTCTCTCAGCTGATCTGTCAGAACAGAGCCAATTCTTCCTGTATAGTTCCGGCTCCGTTCTGACAGTCTGAGTGAGTCTGAGTGATATTAAATGCACTCCGCCTGTGACCAATACAGGAAACATCGCCTCTTCCTCCAGCGCGGCGCTGCTGCTAGCCAGCATTTCCCACCAGCAGCACACACAGCAGTACCAGCCAGAGCCAGAAGTACCAGCCAGAGCCAGCAGTACTCACAGCAGTACCAGCCAGAGCCAGCAGTACTCACAGCAGAACCAGCCAAAACCAGCAGTACTCACAGCAGTATAAGGCAGAGCCAGCAGTACCCACAGCAGAACCAGCAGTACCCACAGCAGTACCAGCCAGAGTCAGCAGTACCCACAACAGTACCAGCCAGCAGTACCTACAGCACAGTACCAGCCAGCAGTACCCACAGCAATACCAGCCAGCAGTACCAGCCTGAGCCAGCAGTACCAGCCAGCAGTACTAGCCAGCAGTACCAGCCAGCAGTACCCACAGCACAGTACCAGCCAGCAGTACCAGCCTGAGCCAGCAGTACCCCAGGCAGTACCTACAGCACAGTACCAGCCTGAATCAGCAATACCCACAGCAGTACCAGCCTGAACCAGCAGTACCAGCCAGCAGTACCCACAGCACAGTACAAGCCAGCAGTACCAGCCTGAGCCAGCAGTACCCATAGCAGTACCAGCCAGCTGTACCCACCAGCAGTACCAGCCAGCTATACCCACCAGCATTACCCGCCAGCAGTTCTTTTCAAAACTTACCACCACAAAGTCGACTGCGCTCCAGACTGACCGACGCAAACCTGGAAAACCAGTTGCAAGTAGCAACATCATCAATACCAGCTAACATCACACACCTCACCAAAGAGAAGCAGTTGCAGCCATCACATTAGGGGTGAGTTAATTAAATTTTTGACCAAATATCACAGGCACATTTTTAAGTTGATAACTTTGTACGGCCCCCGAATGATTTTATAAATACCCAAATGGCCCTTGGCAGAAAAAAGGTTCCCCACCCCTGGTCTAGAGGATAGGAGTCACATTGGTGCAGTCAGCTCTGCAGGGGCAGGCTCAGAGATGGTTGACGCCACGACAGCTTGAGCCAGGAATGGTTGTATGCAACAATGGCACCAACCTTCTCTCCGCCCTCCGACAGGGGCACTTGGCACATGTTCTGAATCTGGTAAGGCAGTGTTTCTTGACCTGATACCCGGGCTTCCAAGATCTCCTGAGGCAGGCCAGAAAAGTCTGTTGCCATTTCTGCCATTCGTTCAATGCCAGTGCTCACTTATGTGTCATTAAAGAAGAATTCAACCTGCCCACCAACCGCCTCATTTGTGACATGCCCACCAGGTGGAACTCAATGTTTGCAATGCTGCAGTGGCTGCACATGCAGCAGAGGGCCATCAATGAGTACCTGTGTGAGTATGGCACAAGGACAGGGTCAGGGGAACTTGGCTTTTTTTCGCCACGCTAGTGGCTTTTGATTAAGGATGCATGCACTGTCCTGTCACCATTTGAGGAGGCCACAAGGATGGTGAGCTGGGGCAATGCATGTATCAGTGACACTATCCCACTAGTCTACCTGCTGGAGCACATGCTGCATGGAATCATGGACAGGGCACTTGAGGCAGAACAGCGGGAGGAAGAGGAGGACTTCCTTTCCTCACATGGCCCCCTTTATGCAGATATCATTCCTGCAGGGCCACAAAACATACAGGAGGAAGAGGAGGAGGGGGAGGAGGATTTCGGCAGCATGGATGTAGAGGAAGAGGATAGCATACAGCAGTCTTCAAGGGATGGTTTTGATTGCCCAGAAACCCCAGGAATTGTATGGGGTTGGGGAGAGGTTGCTCCTGCTGACAATGTCATCCTTAGTGACCAAGGGGGCTCAGAAGCTCATGCCTCCTCCCAAGGCCGGCCTTAGGTGTTCTGGCGCCCTGTGCGAGCTAATCCTGTGGCGCCCCCCCGCGCACATTTTCTTGCACCTTTTTTGCACTTTGGCTTTCATTTTTATGATCACTAATAACTTAGCCCCCCTTACATCAGAGACCCTCACAGAGGCCCCCCTTTACATCAGAGACCCTCACAGAGCCCCGCCTACATTAGAGACCCCCACAAAGCCCCCCTTAAATCAGAGACCCCCACAGAGCCCCCCTTAAATCAGAGCCCCCCCTTACATCAGAGACCCCCCCACACAGAGCTCCCCTTACATCAGAGACCCCCCACAGAGCTCCCCTTACATCAGAGATCCCGCTACACAGAGCCCCCCTTACATCAGAGACCCCGCTTCACAGAGTCCCCCCCACAGAGACCCCTTACATCAGAGTCCCCCCCACACAGAGCCCCCTTACATCAGAGACCCCCCACACAAAGCCCCCCTCACATCAGAGACCCCCCACACAAAGCCCCCCTCACATCAGAGACCCCCCCCCACACAGAGCCTCCCTCACATCAGAGACCCCCTACACAGAGCCCCCTCACATCAGAGACCCCCCACACAAAGCCCCCCTCACATCAGAGACCCCCACACAAAGCCCCCCTCTCTTCACAGAGCCCCCCCCCCACACACAGAGCTCCCCTTACATCACAGCTCCCCTTACATCAGAGCCCCCGACATCAGAGACCCCCACAGAGTCCCCCCACACAGAGCCCCCCTCACATCAGAGACCCCCCACATAAAGCCCCCCTCACATCAGAGACCCCCCCACACAGAGCCTCCCTCACATCAGAGACCCCTACACAGAGCCCCCTCACATCAGAGACCCCCCACACAAAGCCTCCCTCACATCAGAGACCCCCACACAATGCCCCCTCACATCAAAGACCCCCACACAGAGCCCCCTCACATCAGAGACCCCCCACACAAAGCCCCCTTACATCAGCGACCCCCACACAGAGTCCCCCTTACATCAGAGACCCCCCACACAAAGCCCCCCTTACATCAGAGACCCCCCACACAGAGCCCCCTCACATCAGAGACCCCCCACACAAAGCCTCCCTCACATCAGAGACCCCCACACAAAGCCCCCCTTACATGAAAGACCCCCCCACACAGAGCCCTCCTCAAATCAGAGGCCCCCCACACAGAGCCCCCCTTACATCAGAGACCCCCCACACAAAGCCCCCCTTACATCAGAGACCCCCCACACAGAGCCCCCCTTACATCAGAGACCCCCCAGACAAAGCCCCCCTTACATCAGAGACCCCCTTACATTATTGCAGGAGAGAGACCTCACTTACCTCACGCTGTCTGCAGCTTCTTTCCCGCCCACACATCCCCTGGGAATGTGGGCGGGGCGGGGCAGTGCGGGAGGGGGAGGAGAAGGGGCGGGAGGAGGAGCTGACGATCTCTCTCCTCTGGCGTCCCTGCAGAGGAGGAGGAGGGATCAGTCAGCGGCTGCATCTCTGTGGCTGAGCTGTGTGTGATACACAGCTCAGACTGCAGCAGTAGTAGACCGGGGCACTGCCGCATAGCGGGAGGTAAGCGGTGGCCGCGGCCTGTGTTAACCCTGTCCAGGCTGCGGTCGCCGCTTACCTCCCGCTGTGCGGCCTGATCTTCTGCGAGCTGTGATGGCCGCACGGCGCCCCTGTGGCCCATGGCGCCCTGTGCGGCCGCACAGCTCGCACACCCCAAAGGCCGGCCCTGCCCAATGTACGTTGCATGGGCTCCCTGATTCTGCAAAGCCTGCGAAAGGACCCAAGGATTTGTGCTATCAAGGAGAGGGATTATTACTGGTTGGCAACCCTTCTTGATCCACGTTACAAGGGTAAAGTTGCAGAGCTCATCCTGCATTCGCAGAGGGAGCAGAGGATGAAACATCTTGAGGAGGCCTTGAAAAAAAATGTGTGTACCGCCTTTCCAGACACTGGGAGGTCAACATTCTCCGGACGTGTTTCTGAGAAACCCCAGGAAACCCCAGGAATTGTATGGGGTTGGGGAGAGGTTGCTCCTGCTGACAATGTCATCCTTAGTGACCAAGGGGGCTCAGAAGCTCATGCCTCCTCCCAAGGCCGGCCTTAGGTGTTCTGGCGCCCTGTGCGAGCTAATCCTGTGGCGCCCCCCCGCGCACATTTTCTTGCACCTTTTTTGCACTTTGGCTTTCATTTTTATGATCACTAATAACTTAGCCCCCCTTACATCAGAGACCCTCACAGAGGCCCCCCTTTACATCAGAGACCCTCACAGAGCCCCGCCTACATTAGAGACCCCCACAGAGCCCCCCTTAAATCAGAGACCCCCACAGAGCCCCCCTTAAATCAGAGCCCCCCCTTACATCAGAGACCCCCCCCACACAGAGCTCCCCTTACATCAGAGACCCCCCACAGAGCTCCCCTTACATCAGAGATCCCGCTACACAGAGCCCCCCTTACATCAGAGACCCCGCTTCACAGAGCCCCCCCCACAGAGACCCCTTACATCAGAGTCCCCCCCACACAGAGCCCCCTTACATCAGAGACCCCCCACACAAAGCCCCCCTCACATCAGAGACCCCCCACACAAAGCCCCCCTCACATCAGAGACCCCCCCCCACACAGAGCCTCCCTCACATCAGAGACCCCCTACACAGAGCCCCCTCACATCAGAGACCCCCCACACAAAGCCCCCCTCACATCAGAGACCCCCACACAAAGCCCCCCTCTCTTCACAGAGCCCCCCCCCACACACAGAGCTCCCCTTACATCACAGCTCCCCTTACATCAGAGCCCCCGACATCAGAGACCCCCACAGAGTCCCCCCACACAGAGCCCCCCTCACATCAGAGACCCCCCACATAAAGCCCCCCTCACATCAGAGACCCCCCCACACAGAGCCTCCCTCACATCAGAGACCCCTACACAGAGCCCCCTCACATCAGAGACCCCCCACACAAAGCCTCCCTCACATCAGAGACCCCCACACAATGCCCCCTCACATCAAAGACCCCCACACAGAGCCCCCTCACATCAGAGACCCCCCACACAAAGCCCCCTTACATCAGCGACCCCCACACAGAGTCCCCCTTACATCAGAGACCCCCCACACAAAGCCCCCCTTACATCAGAGACCCCCCACACAGAGCCCCCTCACATCAGAGACCCCCCACACAAAGCCTCCCTCACATCAGAGACCCCCACACAAAGCCCCCCTTACATGAAAGACCCCCCCACACAGAGCCCCCCTCAAATCAGAGGCCCCCCACACAGAGCCCCCCTTACATCAGAGACCCCCCACACAAAGCCCCCCTTACATCAGAGACCCCCCACACAGAGCCCCCCTTACATCAGAGACCCCCCACACAAAGCCCCCCTTACATCAGAGACCCCCTTACATTATTGCAGGAGAGAGACCTCACTTACCTCACGCTGTCTGCAGCTTCTTTCCCGCCCACACATCCCCTGGGAATGTGGGCGGGGCGGGGCAGTGCGGGAGGGGGAGGAGAAGGGGCGGGAGGAGGAGCTGACGATCTCTCTCCTCTGGCGTCCCTGCAGAGGAGGAGGAGGGATCAGTCAGCGGCTGCATCTCTGTGGCTGAGCTGTGTGTGATACACAGCTCAGACTGCAGCAGTAGTAGACCGGGGCACTGCCGCATAGCGGGAGGTAAGCGGTGGCCGCGGCCTGTGTTAACCCTGTCCAGGCTGCGGCCTGATCTTCTGCGAGCTGTGATGGCCGCACGCGCCCCTGTGGCCCATGGCGCCCTGTGCGGCCGCACAGCTCGCACACCCCAAAGGCCGGCCCTGCCCAATGTACGTTGCATGGGCTCCCTGATTCTGCAAAGCCTGCGAAAGGACCCAAGGATTTGTGCTATCAAGGAGAGGGATTATTACTGGTTGGCAACCCTTCTTGATCCACGTTACAAGGGTAAAGTTGCAGAGCTCATCCTGCATTCGCAGAGGGAGCAGAGGATGAAACATCTTGAGGAGGCCTTGAAAAAAAATGTGTGTACCGCCTTTCCAGACACTGGGAGGTCAACATTCTCCGGACGTGTTTCTGAGGCATCGTTCAGCCAAAGGAGGAGCGGTGGAGAAGGCGGCCGGCTGACCAATGCCTTTAAACACTTCTTTTGTCCTCAGCAGCACCCAGGGCTGTTAGGTTTAAGCAACCATCGCCAGCGTCTCCATCATATGGTGCATGATTATCTAGGGGCAAGAGCAGACTTGGAGACCTTTCCAGCTGCACATCCACTGGGTTACTGGGTCTTGAGGATGGACCACTGGCCAGAACTTGCTCAATATGCAATGGAGCTACTGGCCTGTCCTGCTTTCAGTGTGCTTTCCGAACGGACATTCAGTGCTGCTGGAGGTTTTGTGATGGACAAAAGAGTGCGTCTGTGCACAGACTCTGTTGACCAGCTGACTTTTATGAAAATGAATCAGTCCTGGATCAACAACAGCTATCAGGCCCCTGATGCCGATGTAACAGATTGAATTTGCTAGGGGTCTGCCGTCCCTTGAAGACTGCATATGCTACCTATCCTTTTCCTCTACCTTGATTCTGCTAGCTTCCAACAATGTTTTGGTTTAGGTCACTACCAACCCCCAAGGCCTAATTTTTCTGCACTTGTATGACAGGTGCATACAATTTAAATGTCGTATGTCATTTTATTTTATTTTTTTGGCCAGGCAGTGTAATAATAATGTGTGACTGTGGGGGGAGGGGACATTAGAGTGTAAATTTTTGTTTATTAAAAATCTCAGAAGCATAAAAAAAACATATTTACATATATACCAAATAAATAAATAAACATATAAACAAAAATAGCTTACATCAGCATAGAAACAGAAAATTGTTACTATCATGACTAAACTCAACAAAGCCCTAACCTCCACCTAAACAACCCCCCAGGCTAAGAAACGATTACACATTTATCCCATGCATGCAGCCTTTTTCCAAAAATTCAATCCTATAAAAATCTAGAGGACGTGAAAGGACAGAAAGAAAAGCCGCACACCCAGAGACTGACAGACAGCAGCTACGGGGACCTGACATTCCTCCACGCCTTTGTCCAGGCTCCCGGCTGCCACCTGTCCTTCTCAAGACCCCGAATCTTCCCGACCTCACCCAGAATGTTGTGCACCACCACCTCGACAGGAAGGACTTTTTTCCGAGTGGAAACCTGACACTGTGCATTCCATGTGAAGTAACGGACTACTAAGCTAACTAGAAAAAGCGTCTCAAAACCAAAATCCTGATGTGTCTCAAAAGATCGGAACGACCACTCTGCATAACTTAAGCGGGAAAGGAAAGGGATACCCAGAGCCCCACCCACCCCCTTATAGACTTCTATATTGAAAGGGCACTGAAGCAAGAAATGGTTCATCGTCTCCTCCACACCGCCACACTCCACTCTTGGACAACCACAGTCCTCCGCAGAGCGATGCTTCAAGTTGCCCTTCACATAGAGTCTGCCATGGAACGAGAGCCAGGCCAAATCCCGAAATTGTGATTGTGGGGGGACATTAGAGTCTAAGCTCCTCTGGTACAGAGACTGATGTGACTTTGGGGGGACATTAGAGTCTAAGCTCCTCTGGTACAGAGACTGATGTGACTGTGGGGGGACATTAGAGTCTAAGCTCCTCTGGTACAGAGACTGATGTGATTGGCTCAGTGATCTCTGTACAGCGCTGCGGTATATGTCAAAGATATATACATGTATAATAATAATAGTGTGTGACTGTGGGGGAGCGGACATTAGAGTGTAAGCTCCTCTGGTACAGAGACTGATGTGACTGGCTCTGTGTTCTCTGTACAGCACTGCAGTATATGTCAAAGCTATATAAATGTATAATAATAATAGTAATAGTAATACAACAGTCCATCTTGTGGAAGATGGTGGAGCTTTTGGGAAGGAGGGGGTGGGAAGATGAGGGCAGAGGAGAGGTGTGTGTTTGTGTTGCAGAGGTTGTAGCAGCTGAGAAGAGGTGCAGTATTGAGATGTAGATGAATAAATGGACTCTCTTGAAACCTGTGCATAACATACTCCAGAACCCAGTACATAACACACTCCAGAACCCTGCCCTCTGTACGTAACTCGCTCCAGAACCCAGTACATAACACACTCCAGAACCTTGGCCTCTGTACATAACTCGCTCCAGAACCCAGTACATAACATACTCCAGAACCCTGCCCCCTGTACGTAACACACTCCAGAACCCAGTACATAACACACTCCAGAACCCTGTCCTCTGTACGTAACTCGCTCCAGAACCCAGTACATAACACACTCCAGAACCCTGTCCTCTGTACGTAATTCGCTTCAGAACCCAGTACATAACACACTCCAGAACCCTGCCCCCTGTACGTAACACACTCCAGAACCCAGTACATAACACACTCCAGAGCCCAGTACATAACACACTCCAGAGCCCAGCACATAACACACTCCAGAGCCCAGTACATAACGCACTCCGGAGCCCAATACATAACACACTCCAGAACCCTGCCCCCTGTACATAACACACTCCAGAACCCAGTACATAACGCACTCCGGAGCCCAGTACATAACGCACTCCAGAGCCCAGTACATAACGCACTCCAGAACCCACTACATAACACACTCCAGAGCCCAGTACTTAACACACTCCAGAGCCCAGTACATAACACACTCCGGAGCCCAGTACATAACGCACTCCAGAACCCAGTACATAACGCACTCCAGAGCCCAGCATATAACGCACTCCAGAACCCACCTTCTTGTACTTAACGCACTTTAGAACCCAGTACATATTGCACTCCAGAAACCACCTACCTGTACATAACGCACTCCAGAAACCACCTACCTGTACATAACAAACTCCTGAGCCCAGCACATAATGCACTCCAGAACCCAGTACATATTGCACTCCAGAAACCACCTACCTGTACATAACGCACTCCAGAAACCACTTTCCTATACATTATGCACTCCAGAACCATGCACTCTGTATCTAGCACTCTCCAGAACCCTTCACTCTGTATCTAGCACTCTCCACTCTGTACCTCACACTCGCCTGAACCCTGAACCCTGCACTCTGTATCTAGCACTCTCCTGAACCCTGCACCCTATGCATAATGCACTCCAGAACCCTGCACTCTGTATCTAGCACTCTCCTGAACCCTGAACCCTGTGCATAATGCACTCCAGAACCCTGCGCTCTGTACCTAGCTCTCTCCTGAACCCTGCACTCTGTATAATGCACTCCAGAACCCTGCACTCTGTATCTAGCACTCTCCTGAACCCTGAACTCTGCGCATAACGCACTCCAGAACCATGGTCCCTATTCAAAAGGCACTCCAGAAACCTGCAGTCTGTACCTAGTGCTCTCCTGAGCCCTGCACTATGTATGTAAAACACTCCAAAAACTTGTTACCTGTGCATATCGGACTCCAGAACTCTGCACTCTGTACATAGCACATTCCTGAACCCTATACTCTGTACGTAACGCATTCCTGAACCTTGTTCTCTGTACGTAACGCATTCCTGAACCCTGTACTCTGTGTGTAATGGACTCCTCAATCCTTCCACACTTTGTGTAACGCATTCCTGAACTCTACTCTTTATGTAATGCATTCCTAAACCCTGTACTCTGTATGTAACACATTCCTGAACCCTGTACTCTGTACGTAATGCATACCTGAACCTTGTACTCTGTATGTAATGCTTTCCTGAACCCTGCATTCTGTAAAAAATGTTTTCCTGAACCCTGTACTCTGTACGTAATGCTTTCCTGAACCCTGTTCTCTGTAGGTAATGCTTTCCTGAACCCTGTACTCTGTACTTAATGCTTTCCTGACCCTGTATTCTGTAAATAACATTTTCCTGAACCCTGTACTCTGTACGTAATGCTTTCCTGAACCCTGCAATCTGTACATAACACATTCCTGAACCCTGTACTCTGTACGTAATGCATACCTGAACCTTGTACTCTGTATGTAATGCTTTCCTGAACCCTGTATTCTGTAAAAAATGTTTTCCTGAACCCTGTACTCTGTACGTAATGCTTTCCTGAAGCCTGTTCTCTGTAGGTAATGCTTTCCTGAACCCTGTACTCTGTACGTAATGCTTTCCTGACCCTGTATTCTGTAAATAACATTTTCCTGAACCCTGTACTCTGTACGTAATGCTTTCCTGAACCCTGCAATCTGTACATAACACATTCCTGAACCCTGTACTCTGTACGTAATGCTTTCCTGAACCCTGTACTCTGTACGCAACACATTCCTGAACCCTGTACTCTGTACGCAACACATTCCTGAACCCTGTACTCTGTACGCAACACATTCCTGAACCCTGTACTCTGTAAGTAACACATTCCTGAACCCTGTACTCTGTACGCAACACATTCCTGAACCCGGTACTCTGTAAGTAACACATTCCTGAACCCTGTACTCTGTAAGTAACACATTCCTGAACCCTGTACTCTGTACGTAATGCTTTCCTGAACCCTGTACTCTGTACATAACACATTCCTGAACCCTGTACTCTGTACGCAACACATTCCTGAACCCTGTACTCTGTAAGTAACACATTCCTGAACCCTGTACTCTATACATAATGCTTTCCTGAACCCTGTACTCTGTACGTAATGCTTTCCTGAACCCTGTATTCTGTTAATAACACATTCCTGAACCCTGTACTCTATACGTAATGCTTTCCTGAACCCTGTACTCTGTACGTAATGCTTTCCTGAACCCTGTACTCTATACGTAATGCTTTCCTGAACCCTGTACTCTATACGTAATGCTTTCCTGAACCCTGTACTCTGTACGTAATGCTTTCCTGAACCCTGTACTCTATACGTAATGCTTTCCTGAACCCTGTACTCTGTACGTAATGCTTTCCTGAACCCTGTATTCTGTTAATAACACATTCCTGAACCCTGTACTCTATACGTAATGCTTTCCTGAACCCTGTACTCTGTACGTAATGCTTTCCTGAACCCTGTACTCTATACGTAATGCTTTCCTTAACCCTGTACTCTATACGTAATGCTTTCCTGAACCCTGTACTCTATACGTAATGCTTTCCTGAACCCTGTACTCTGTACGTAATGCTTTCCTGAACCCTGTACTCTGTACGTAATGCTTTCCTGAACCCTGTACTCTATACATAATGCTTTCCTGAACCCTGTACTCTGTACGTAATGCTTTCCTGAACCCTGTACTCTATACGTAATGCTTTCCTGAACCCTGTACTCTGTACGTTACGCTCTCCTGAATCCTTCGGCACTGTAATGCACACTCCCAAAGTTTATGCAAAACCAATATTCTTTTTTTTTTTTTAAATGATTGAACCTCAGTACAATCAAAAGCATATTTTATAGGTAGAAGAAAACCCGGGTTTTGTTTAACCATGCCCATTAAGCCCCTCCCATTTTGAATTTTTTTTGGCCACACCCACTTTTGCCCCAGTGCGTGTAGCATGCCGCAGGTTGCTTCCTCCCTCAAGTGTCCCTCATGCTGAACTTCAGAAGTCGGGAGGTATGATAATAGTGTGTGGCTGTGGGGGAGGGGACATTAGAGTGTAAGCTCCTCTGGTACAGAGACTGATGTGGCTGTGGGGGAGGGACATTAAAATGTAAGCTCCTCTGGTACAGAGACTGATGTGACTGTGGGGGAGGGGACATTAGAGTGTAAGCTCCTCTGGTACAGAGACTGATGTGACTGTGGGGGAGGGGACATTAGAGTGTAAGCTCCTCTGGTACAGAGACTGATGTGACTGGCTCAGTGATCTCTGTACAGCGCTGCGGTATATGTCAGAGCTATATAAATGTATAATAGTAATAGTGTGTGACTGTGGGGGAGGGGACTTTAGAGTGTAAGCTCCTCTGGTACAGAGACTGATGTGACTGTGGGGGGAGGGGGCATTAGAGTGTAAGCTCCTCTGGTACAGAGACTGATGTGACTGTGGGGGAGGGGACATTAGAGTGTAAGCTCCTCTGGTACAGAGACTGATGTGACTGTGGGGGGACATTAGAGTGTAAGCTCCTCTGGTACAGAGACTGATGTGATTGGCTCAGTGATCTCTGTACAGCACTGCGGTATATGTCAGAGCTATATAAATGTATAATAATAATAGTGTGTGACTGTGGGGGGACATTAGAGTGTAAGCTCCTCTGGTACAGAGACTGATGTGACTGTGGGGGGACATTAGAGTGTAAGCTCCTCTGGTACAGAGACTGATGTGACTGTGGGGGGACATTAGAGTGTAAGCTCCTCTGGTACAGAGACTGATGTGACTGTGGGGGGACATTAGAGTGTAAGCTCCTCTGGTACAGAGACTGATGTGACTGTGGGGGGACATTAGAGTGTAAGCTCCTCTGGTACAGAGACTGATGTGACTGTGGGGGGGGGGGACATTAGAGTGTAAGCTCCTCTGGTACAGAGACTGATGTGACTGTGGGGGGGGGGGACATTAGAGTGTAAGCTCCTCTGGTACAGAGACTGATGTGACTGTGGGGGGACATTAGAGTGTAAGCTCCTCTGGTACAGAGACTGATGTGACTGTGGGGGGACATTAGAGTGTAAGCTCCTCTGGTACAGAGACTGATGTGACTGTGGGGGGGGGGACATTAGAGTGTAAGCTCCTCTGGTACAGAGACTGATGTGACTGTGGGGGGTCATTAGAGTGTAAGCTCCTCTGGTACAGAGACTGATGTGACTGTGGGGGGACATTAGAGTGTAAGCTCCTCTGGTACAGAGACTGATGTGACTGGCTCAGTGATCTCTGTACAGCACTGCGGTATATGTCAGAGCTATATAAATGTATAATAGTAATAGTGTGTGACTGTGGGGGAGGGGACTTTAGAGTGTAAGCTCCTCTGGTACAGAGACTGATGTGACTGTGGGGGGAGGGGGCATTAGAGTGTAAGCTCCTCTGGTACAGAGACTGATGTGATTGGCTCAGTGTTCTCTGTACAGCACTGCGGTATATGTCAGAGATATATAAATGTATAATAATAATAGTGTGTGACTGTGGGGGGCCATTAGAGTGTAAGCTCCTCTGGTACAGAGACTGATGTGACTGTGGGGGGACATTAGAGTGTAAGCTCCTCTAGTACAGAGACTGATGTGACTGTGGGGGGGGACATTAGAGTGTAAGCTCCTCTGGTACAGAGACTGATGTGACTGTGGGGGGACATTAGAGTGTAAGCTCCTCTGGTACAGAGACTGATGTGACTGTGGGGGGACATTAGAGTGTAAGCTCCTCTGGTACAGAGACTGATGTGACTGTGGGGGGACATTAGAGTGTAAGCTCCTCTGGTACAGAGACTGATGTGACTGTGGGGGGGGACATTAGAGTGTAAGCTCCTCTGGTACAGAGACTGATGTGACTGTGGGGGGGACATTAGAGTGTAAGCTACTCTGGTACAGAGACTGATGTGACTGTGGGGGGACATTAGAGTGTAAGCTCCTCTGGTACAGAGACTGATGTGACTGTGGGGGGACATTAGAGTATAAGCTCCTCTGGTACAGAGACTGATGTGACTGGGGGGGGGGGACATTAGAGTGTAAGCTCCTCTGGTACAGAGACTGATGTGACTGTGGGGGGGACATTAGAGTGTAAGCTACTCTGGTACAGAGACTGATGTGACTGTGGGGGGACATTAGAGTGTAAGCTCCTCTGGTACAGAGACTGATGTGACTGTGGGGGGACATTAGAGTGTAAGCTCCTCTGGTACAGAGACTGATGTGACTGTGGGGGGACATTAGAGTGTAAGCTCCTCTGGTACAGAGACTGATGTGATTGGCTCAGTGATCTCTGTTCAGCACTGCGGTATATGTCAGAGCTATATAAATGTATAATAGTAATAGTGTGTGACTGTGGGGGAGGGGACTTTAGAGTGTAAGCTCCTCTGGTACAGAGACTGATGTGACTGTGGGGGGAGGGGGCATTAGAGTGTAAGCTCCTCTGGTACAGAGACTGATGTGACTCTGGGGGAGGGGACATTAGAGTGTAAGCTCCTCTGGTACAGAGACTGATGTGACTGTGGGGGGACATTAGAGTGTAAGCTCCTCTGGTACAGAGACTGATGTGACTGTGGGGGGGGGGGACATTAGAGTGTAAGCTCCTCTGGTACAGAGACTGATGTGACTGTGGGGGGGACATTAGAGTGTAAGCTCCTCTGGTACAGAGACTGATGTGACTGTGGGGGGACATTAGAGTATAAGCTCCTCTGGTACAGAGACTGATGTGACTGTGGGGGGGGGGGACATTAGTGTAAGCTCCTCTGGTACAGAGACTGATGTGACTGGGGGGGGGGACATTAGAGTGTAAGCTCCTCTGGTACAGAGACTGATGTGACTGTGGGGGGACATTAGAGTGTAAGCTCCTCTGGTACAGAGACTGATGTGACTGTGGGGGGACATTAGAGTGTAAGCTCCTCTGGTACAGAGACTGATGTGATTGGCTCAGTGATCTCTCTTCAGCACTGCGGTATATGTCAGAGCTATATAAATGTGTAATAGTAATAGTGTGTGACTGTGGGGGAGGGGACTTTAGAGTATAAGCTCCTCTGGTACAGAGACTGATGTGACTGTGGGGGGAGGGGGCATTAGAGTGTAAGCTCCTCTGGTACAGAGACTGATGTGACTGTGGGGGAGGGGACATTAGAGTGTAAGCTCCTCTGGTACAGAGACTGATGTGACTGTGGGGGGACATTAGAGTGTAAGCTCCTCTGGTACAGAGACTGATGTGACTGTGGGGGGGGGGGGACATTAGAGTGTAAGCTCCTCTGGTACAGAGACTGATGTGACTGTGGGGGGACATTAGAGTGTAAGCTCCTCTGGTACAGAGACTGATGTGACTGTGGGGGGGGGCATTAGAGTGTAAGCTCCTCTGGTACTCTGGTACAGAGACTGAGGTGACTGTGGGGGGACATTAGAGTGTAAGCTCCTCTGGTACAGAGACTGATGTGACTGTGGGGGGGGGGGGGACATTAGAGTGTAAGCTCCTCTGGTACAGAGACTGATGTGACTGTGGGGGGGACATTAGAGTGTAAGCTCCTCTGGTACAGAGACTGATGTGACTGTGGGGGGACATTAGAGTGTAAGCTCCTCTGGTACAGAGACTGATGTGACTGTGGGGGGGGGGGGGGCATTAGAGTGTAAGCTCCTCTGGTACAGAGACTGATGTGACTGTGGGGGGACATTAGAGTGTAAGCTCCTCTGGTACAGAGACTGATGTGACTGTGGGGGGGGGGGCATTAGAGTGTAAGCTCCTCTGGTACAGAGACTGAGGTGACTGTGGGGGGACATTAGAGTGTAAGCTCCTCTGGTACAGAGACTGATGTGACTGTGGGGGGGGGGGACATTAGAGTGTAAGCTCCTCTGGTACAGAGACTGATGTGACTGTGGGGGGGACATTAGAGTGTAAGCTCCTCTGGTACAGAGACTGATGTGACTGTGGGGGGGACATTAGAGTGTAAGCTCCTCTGGTACAGAGACTGATGTGACTGTGGGGGGGACATTAGAGTGTAAGCTCCTCTGGTACAGAGACTGATGTGACTGTGGGGGGACATTAGAGTGTAAGCTCCTCTGGTACAGAGACTGATGTGACTGTGGGGGGACATTAGAGTATAAGCTCCTCTGGTACAGAGACTGATGTGACTGTGGGGGGGACATTAGAGTGTAAGCTCCTCTGGTACAGAGACTGATGTGACTGTGGGGGGACATTAGAGTGTAAGCTCCTCTGGTACAGAAACTGATGTGACTGTGGGGAGAGGGGGCATTAGAGTGTAAGCTCCTCTGGTACAGAGACTGATGTGACTGTGGGGGAGGGGACATTAGAGTGTAAGCTCCTCTGGTACAGAGACTGATGTGACTGTGGGGGGACATTAGAGTGTAAGCTCCTCTGGTACAGAGACTGATGTGACTGTGGGGGGGGGACATTAGAGTGTAAGCTCCTCTGGTACAGAGACTGATGTGACTGTGGGGGGGGGGACATTAGAGTGTAAGCTCCTCTGGTACAGAGACTGATGTGACTGTGGGGGGACATTAGAGTGTAAGCTCCTCTGGTACAGAGACTGATGTGACTGTGGGGGGGGGGGGACATTAGAGTGTAAGCTCCTCTGGTACAGAGACTGATGTGACTGTGGGGGGACATTAGAGTGTAAGCTCCTCTGGTACAGAGACTGATGTGACTGTGGGGGGGGGGCATTAGAGTGTAAGCTCCTCTGGTACTCTGGTACAGAGACTGAGGTGACTGTGGGGGGACATTAGAGTGTAAGCTCCTCTGGTACAGAGACTGATGTGACTGTGGGGGGGGGGACATTAGAGTGTAAGCTCCTCTGGTACAGAGACTGATGTGACTGTGGGGGGGACATTAGAGTGTAAGCTCCTCTGGTACAGAGACTGATGTGACTGTGGGGGGACATTAGAGTGTAAGCTCCTCTGGTACAGAGACTGATGTGACTGTGGGGGGGGGGGGGGGGCATTAGAGTGTAAGCTCCTCTGGTACAGAGACTGATGTGACTGTGGGGGGACATTAGAGTGTAAGCTCCTCTGGTACAGAGACTGATGTGACTGTGGGGGGGGGGGGCATTAGAGTGTAAGCTCCTCTGGTACAGAGACTGAGGTGACTGTGGGGGGACATTAGAGTGTAAGCTCCTCTGGTACAGAGACTGATGTGACTGTGGGGGGGGGGGGACATTAGAGTGTAAGCTCCTCTGGTACAGAGACTGATGTGACTGTGGGGGGGACATTAGAGTGTAAGCTCCTCTGGTACAGAGACTGATGTGACTGTGGGGGGGACATTAGAGTGTAAGCTCCTCTGGTACAGAGACTGATGTGACTGTGGGGGGGACATTAGAGTGTAAGCTCCTCTGGTACAGAGACTGATGTGACTGTGGGGGGACATTAGAGTGTAAGCTCCTCTGGTACAGAGACTGATGTGACTGTGGGGGGACATTAGAGTATAAGCTCCTCTGGTACAGAGACTGATGTGACTGTGGGGGGGACATTAGAGTGTAAGCTCCTCTGGTACAGAGACTGATGTGACTGTGGGGGGACATTAGAGTGTAAGCTCCTCTGGTACAGAAACTGATGTGACTGTGGGGAGAGGGGGCATTAGAGTGTAAGCTCCTCTGGTACAGAGACTGATGTGACTGTGGGGGAGGGGACATTAGAGTGTAAGCTCCTCTGGTACAGAGACTGATGTGACTGTGGGGGGACATTAGAGTGTAAGCTCCTCTGGTACAGAGACTGATGTGACTGTGGGGGGGGGACATTAGAGTGTAAGCTCCTCTGGTACAGAGACTGATGTGACTGTGGGGGGGGGACATTAGAGTGTAAGCTCCTCTGGTACAGAGACTGATGTGACTGTGGGGGGACATTAGAGTGTAAGCTCCTCTGGTACTGAGACTGATGTGACTGTGGGGGGGGGGGCATTAGAGTGTAAGCTCCTCTGGTACAGAGACTGATGTGACTGTGGGGGGACATTAGAGTGTAAGCTCCTCTGGTACAGAGACTGATGTGACTGTGGGGGGACATTAGAGTATAAGCTCCTCTGGTACAGAGACTGATGTGACTGTGGGGGGGACATTAGAGTGTAAGCTCCTCTGGTACAGAGACTGATGTGACTGTGGGGGGACATTAGAGTGTAAGCTCCTCTGGTACAGAAACTGATGTGACTGTGGGGAGAGGGGGCATTAGAGTGTAAGCTCCTCTGGTACAGAGACTGATGTGACTGTGGGGGAGGGGACATTAGAGTGTAAGCTCCTCTGGTACAGAGACTGATGTGACTGTGGGGGGACATTAGAGTGTAAGCTCCTCTGGTACAGAGACTGATGTGACATTGGGGGGGGGGGGCATTAGAGTGTAAGCTCCTCTGGTACAGAGACTGATGTGACTGTGGGGGGACATTAGAGTGTAAGCTCCTCTGGTACAGAGACTGATGTGACTGTGGGGGGGGGGCATTAGAGTGTAAGCTCCTCTGGTACAGAGACTGAGGTGACTGTGGGGGGACATTAGAGTGTAAGCTCCTCTGGTACAGAGACTGATGTGACTGTGGGGGGGGGGGACATTAGAGTGTAAGCTCCTCTGGTACAGAGACTGATGTGACTGTGGGGGGGGACATTAGAGTGTAAGCTCCTCTGGTACAGAGACTGATGTGACTGTGGGGGGACATTAGAGTGTAAGCTCCTCTGGTACAGAGACTGATGTGACTGTGGGGGGACATTAGAGTGTAAGCTCCTCTGGTACAGAGACTGATGTGATTGGCTCAGTGATCTCTGTACAGCGCTGCGGTATATGTCAGAGCTATATAAATGTATAATAGTAACATAGGCGTGCGCACAGGGTGTGCCGGGTGTGCCTGGGCACACCCTAATCACCCTGTGTCTGTTAGTGTAGGGCCAGATCTCCATCTTTGGCACTGAGGGTAGTGAGATACTTGGTGGAGAGGCGGCTGTGCTGTTGGCTCCAGCAGACAGTGAGGCTTGTCAGAGCCGTCAGGTAATGTTACTGCTTGCAGGGGGAAAGACGAGCTGTCAAAACTCAGGGGTGATGTCGGGGGTGGGCGGGACCGAACAGCTATCAAACACCAGCCAATGGGATGGGGTCTGGGCGGCCGCTTCGTTTATGTGGCTCCGCCCCTTTCTTAAGCAGCCCAATCATTGGCTGGTGTTTGACAGCTGCTCATCCCGCCCACCCCCGACATCACCGCTCAGTTTTGACAGCTGGTCTTTCTCCCTGAAAGCAGCTACATGACAGTGTCACACACACAGTGGGGTACCAATGGGGGGGGGGGGGGCAAGCACTGGGGGGTGTCAGCCGGCATGCTCTGAGATCCCGCATCGCAGTGTGAAGGCAGCTGCAGTGGCAGCTCCTTCATTCCGTGCTGCTAGCGGGGGGCGGAGCCTCAGCGTGAAGAAGGGGGCGGAGCCTCAGCGTGAAGAAGGGGGCGGAGCCTCGGCGGGAAGAAGGGGGCGGAGCTTCAGCGGGAAGAAGGGACGGAGCCTCGGCGGGAAGAAGGTGAGTGCATGCCCATTGCCCAAGTGTGTGTGCTGGATAGGAGGGGGATGGGGAAGCTGCATATAGAGGAATTCATATTTCCCTATTCTTTTCGCAGGCAGACTGAGCGCTTCTTGCAAGTCTCACTGTCTGCTGAATGTGAAACTCCCCCTCTCCCCTGTTAGTGTCCATAAGTGGTGCCCAGTAGTGTCACCTATCAGTGCCCAGTAGTGCCACCTATCAGTGCCCAGTAGTGCCACCTATCAGTGCCCAGTAGTGACACCTATCAGTGCCCAGTAGTGACACCTATCAGTGCCCACCAGTGTCACCTAATAGTGCCTATCAGTGCCACCTCATCAGTGCCCACCAGTGCCGCCTCAGCCCAGTGCCCAGCAGTGCTGCCTCATCAGTGCCTATCAGTGCCACCTATCAGTGCCCATCAGTGTCACCTAATAGTGCCTATCAGTGCCACCTCATCAGTGCCCACCAGTGCCACCTATCAGTGCCCACCAGTGCCACCTCATCAGTGCCCATCAGTGTCACCTAATAGTGCCTATCAGTGCCTATCAGTGCCCAGCAGTGCTGCCTCATCAGTGCCTATCAGTGCCACCTATCAGTGCCCACCAGTGCTGCCTCATCAGTGCCCATCAGTGACATCTAACAGTGCCTACCAGTGCTTCCTATCAGTGCCACCAATCAGTGCCCACCAATGCCGCCTATCAGTAGCCATCAGTGATGCCTATTAGTGCCCAGAAGTGCTGCCTATCAGTGCCACCTATCAGTGCTGCCAAATCACTGCCCATCAGTGCAGCCTCATCAGTGCCAGTCAGTGCTGAGAACAAGTGCCTATTAGTGCTGCCTATCAGTCCATTTCAGTAACTCACATGTAATTTCACATGTAATACACATCAAAAGGAAAATAAGGCATACATCTTTTTCAAAACTTAGCAGGGATGGTGGAACCCCTCTACAGATATTTGCCATACAATTTAACTTAAGTGCAAAAACTTTTTAGTTGGAAGGTTTACACCAGTAGAGCACTTTATAATTTTTATTTTTTAGATTGTTACACTTAATTTTAAATGTTTTAGTTACTATTATAATGTAAATTATTGCACTGGAAGTTAATTTTCCACCCCCCCATGCTAAGTCCATGTCTTTATGGACCTTGATTTGTGCACTGTTGCGCAGTCACGTTGGAACAGGAAGGGGCCATCCCACAAATTTGGGAGCATGAAATTGTCCAAAATGTCTTGGTATGCTGACGCCCTAAGAGTCAAGCCCAACCCCTGAAAAACACCCCACACCATAATCCCCCCCTACACCAAATGATTTGGACCAGTGCACAAAGCAAGGACCATAAAGACACGGATGAGCGAGTTTGGGGTGGAGGAACTTGGCTGGCCTGAGTCCTGACCTCAACCCGATAGAAAACCTTTGGGATGAATTAGAGCAAAGACTGCGAGCCAGACCTTCTCGTCCAACATCTGTGCCTGACGTCACTAATTCGCTTCTGGAAAAATGGTCAAACGTTCCCATAAACACACTCCTAAACCTTGTGGACAGCATTCCCAGAAGAATTGATGCTGGCATAATTGCAAAAGGGTGGGTCAACTCAATATTGAACCCTACGGACTAAGACTGGGATGCCATTAAAGTTCATGTGTGTGTAAAGGCAGGTGTCCCAATACTTTTGACAAGTGTGTATGTATATATATATATATATATATATATAGTGTGTGTGTATGTGTACAAAGTGTATATATATATATATATATACACGCATGCGTGTTTGAGCTTTGGGGTGCACACCCTAATGCAATAGGCTGCGCACGCCTATGAATAGTAATAGTGTGTGACTGTGGGGGAGGGGACTTTAGAGTGTAAGCTCCTCTGGTACAGAGACTGATGTGACTGTGGGGGGAGGGGGCATTAGAGTGTAAGCTCCTCTGGTACAGAGACTGATGTGACTGTGGGGGAGGGGACATTAGAGTGTAAGCTCCTCTGGTACAGAGACTGATGTGACTGTGGGGGGACATTAGAGTGTAAGCTCCTCTGGTACAGAGACTGATGTGATTGGCTCAGTGTTCTCTGTACAGCACTGCGGTATATGTCAGAGATATATGAATGTATAATAATAATAGTGTGTGACTGTGGGGGGACATTAGAGTGTAAGCTCCTCTGGTACAGAGACTGATGTGACTGTGGGGGGACATTAGAGGGTAAGCTCCTCTGGTACAGAGACTGATGTGACTGTGGGGGGGACATTAGAGTGTAAGCTCCTCTGGTACAGAGACTGATGTGACTGTGGGGGGGGGGGGACATTAGAGTGTAAGCTCCTCTGGTACAGAGACTGATGTGACTGTGGGGGGACATTAGAGTGTAAGCTCCTCTGGTACAGAGACTGATGTGACTGTGGGGGGACATTAGAGTGTAAGCTCCTCTGGTACAGAGACTGATGTGACTGTGGAGGGGGGGCATTAGAGTGTAAGCTCCTCTGGTACAGAGACTGATGTGACTGTGGGGGGGGCATTAGAGTGTAAGCTCCTCTGGTACAGAGACTGATGTGACTGTGGGGGGACATTAGAGTGTAAGCTCCTCTGGTACAGAGACTGATGTGACTGTGGGGGGGACATTAGAGTGTAAGCTCCTCTGGTACAGAGACTGATGTGACTGGCTCAGTGTTCTCTGTACAGCACTGCGGTATATGTCAGAGATATATAAATGTATAATAATAATAGTGTGTGACTGTGGGGGGACATTGGAGTGTAAGCTCCTCTGGTACAGAGACTGATGTGACTGTGGGGGGACATTAGAGGGTAAGCTCCTCTGGTACAGAGACTGATGTGACTGTGGGGGGGACATTAGAGTGTAAGCTCCTCTGGTACAGAGACTGATGTGACTGTGGGGGGACATTAGAGTGTAAGCTCCTCTGGTACAGAGACTGATGTGACTGTGGGGGGACATTAGAGTGTAAGCTCCTCTGGTACAGAGACTGATGTGACTGTGGGGGGGACATTAGAGTGTAAGCTCCTCTGGTACAGAGACTGATGTGACTGTGGGGGGACATTAGAGTGTAAGCTCCTCTGGTACAGAGACTGATGTGACTGTGGGGGGGACATTAGAGTGTAAGCTCCTCTGGTACAGAGACTGATGTGACTGTGGGGGGACATTAGAGTGTAAGCTCCTCTGGTACAGAGACTGATGTGACTGTGGGGGGGGACATTAGAGTGTAAGCTCCTCTGGTACAGAGACTGATGTGACTGTGGGGGGGGGGGGACATTAGAGTGTAAGCTCCTCTGGTACAGAGACTGATGTGACTGTGGGGGGACATTAGAGTGTAAGCTCCTCTGGTACAGAGACTGATGTGACTGTGGGGGGACATTAGAGTGTAAGCTCCTCTGGTACAGAGACTGATGTGACTGTGGAGGGGGGGCATTAGAGTGTAAGCTCCTCTGGTACAGAGACTGATGTGACTGTGGGGGGGACATTAGAGTGTAAGCTCCTCTGGTACAGAGACTGATGTGACTGTGGGGGGACATTAGAGTGTAAGCTCCTCTGGTACAGAGACTGATGTGACTGTGGGGGGGACATTAGAGTGTAAGCTCCTCTGGTACAGAGACTGATGTGACTGGCTCAGTGTTCTCTGTACAGCACTGCGGTATATGTCAGAGATATATAAATGTATAATAATAATAGTGTGTGACTGTGGGGGGACATTGGAGTGTAAGCTCCTCTGGTACAGAGACTGATGTGACTGTGGGGTAGGGTGACCACGTGTCCCGGATCGCCCGGGACAGTCCCGCATTTGGAGAGTCTGTCCCGGGTCCCGGTCACCCTCATTCCGGGACAATGCAGTGTCCCGGAATGATCTGAGCCCGTGCTGCACTGCCGCACTGCCGCCGCTCCGCTCCCCCACCGAACCGGCAGAAAGGAAGAGGAACTGCGCGGCAGCGCGAGCTGCATTCATACTAGTGCATCATCATCATGTGCTGATCTGGAGTCTGGACTGTACCATGTCCGGCCGCTGGATGAGAGGATGTCTGGCTGGGCTATACCATGTTAGAGGGCGCTCAGGGCGGGCTTTACAATTCGAGCCAATACGAGAGCAGCGTGAGTGTCCAGTGTGTGTGGCTCGGAGCCACTGGCTCCTCCCCTGCCTTGCTGCACGCTGCGCAGTGCGCGGCCGATTGAGAGTCACGTCACGTGTCGACGGTGACGTCCAGTCCGGAACCGGGATCTGTCTGTGCGGCGCCGCCTCACCTCAGCCTGCTGTAACTGAGTCACTGACTGTGACTGTCTGTAATCCAACCACGGCCGGCCGATATCAGCATTTAAGAGGAGGACAAATGTAAGTTTAACTTAATGGATGTCAAAGACTGTAATTCCATGTACTTACTACACGTTTACATACAAGTCCAACTTTCTAAGTGCAATAAATATTTGCTGCCCTGGCTGAACACAAAGGAAAGAATTGGCAGAGGGCTTTTTTTTCCTTTGTGTTCAGCCAGGGCAGCAAATATTTATTGCACTTAGAAAGTTGGACTTGTATGTAAACGTGTACTAAGTACATGGAATTAGAGGCAGGAAAGAACCATTTAAGATAAAAAAAAAGATAAATGGAGAGAGGCTCAGGCGGCAACATATAAGTAATGTAGATGTTAGGGCAAGTCTGGATTGGAATATTGTTTTTGGCATTAGGAAAAAATAAATAAAGGTGCTTTTAACTGGACTTCTTCAGTGAAAATTTGTTTATCTAATGATTAAAATAAAATGTAGAAATTAATAACACTTTCACAAACTGCCCAGATTTTCTGATGATAAGAGGCATTTGGGGTTCAGTCAGTGCACCTCCAGGGCCAGATTTTAGGCTTGAATGAATCATAATAGAGTTCTCTACATAAAAATACCACAGATTGGACATTTGCCACACTGCCGCCCCAGTATTTGTCAGATAATAATTCATTGATAACTGTGATTTTCCACTCCCTGTAGCGTAGCATGTAAGCTCATTGAGCAAGGCCCTCTGTTTCTGTGCGTCCATTTGTCTGGTTACAATTACATGTCTGTTAGTCGACCCATTGTACAGCGCTACGGAATTTGCTTGCGCTATATAAATAATAAAATAATAATAATTTTGCTGGCAGGGTACATGGTACATGGAAAAGTATCTCTTCTGTTGTCTTTGTCTTCTGATCAGAACCAACTGCTACGTGAATCACGCAACTGGTGCTGCTAAACCATTCCAATATGGGTAGCAGCAGTGATGAACAGGAGGGGCCTTCGACTTCTTCAGAAGCAGCAAAATCAAAAAAGATAAAGTGAATGTGCCGATTCCGAGACTCATGGAAAACAACTTACACTTGCATAACCGCAGTGACTGGTAACAATCATAGAGCATATTGTACTCTGTGTAGGCGAGAGTTTGGAATCGGTCATGGTGGTGAAGGTGACATCAAAATTCACATGTCTAGTGAGAGTCACAAAAATGCTGATCGGGCTGCAAAACAAAGTGACATGCTTTTCAAATGTATGATTCCCTCTAAGGATATGGCACTGCAAGAGGAAATAATAGCGGCTGAAATATCAATGGTTTACCATTCCGTGCGCCACAGTCACTTGTATAGATCTTTGAAATGCACCATGAAACTTCTCCTTGTTCTCTTTAACCACTTTACCACCGGAGGATTTTGCTGTCTTCCGTCCAGGCCACTTTTTGCGATTCGGCGCTGTGCGACTTTAACTGATAATTGCGCGGTCGTGCGATGCCGTACCCAAACGAAATTTACGTCCTTTTTTTCCCACAAACAGAGCTTTCTTTTGGTGGTATTTGATCACCTGTGCGATTTTTACTTTTTGCGCTATAAACAAAAAAAGAGCGTTTATTTTGAAAAAATAACAATATTTTTCAAATTTTTTTATATGAAATTCCCCCCCCCCCCCCAAAAATGTAAAAATCAAATTTTTTTAAAATTTTTGGCCAATTTGTTTTCTGCTACCTATGTTTGGTAAAAAAAATCACGATAAGCGTATTTTGATTGGTTTGCGCAAAAGTTATTGCGTTTACTAACTACGGGAAAGATTTCTGTCATTTTTGGTGTTTTTTTTTTTTAACGTGTAATGGCGGCGATCTGCAATTTTTTTTGCGGCACTGCGACATTGCGGCGGACATATCGGACCCTTGACTGACATTTTTGACACTTTTGGGGGTACCAGTGACATTACTGCAGTAATCAGTGCTATATATATGCACTGTTACTGTAAAAATGACACTGGCAGTGAAGGGGTTAATTTTATTGGAGAGGGAGGGGTTAATGTATGCCTGGTGCTTACTGACGTGTGGGGGGGGAGGTGACTTTGTGAGACAGGGACAGATCGGATGTCCAGCTATGCTGAACACTCCGATCTGTCACTCCCTGTCACTATGGAGATTCGCCCGCTGTGTTTACACACAGCGGGCGGATCTCCAGACTCGATCCCCGACGATCGGGTAAGAGCAGCGGGGATCGCCGCTGCTCCTCCCCTGGCCTGACTCCCGCTGTGAATGAAAACAGCGGGAGCGCCGCCTACAGGGGGAGGAGTCCAGCGACGTAGGTCTACACTTGGGCAAGTAAGTGTCCCTGAATGGCAGTTAGGAAATGTGGTCACCCTACTGTGGGGGGACATTAGAGTGTAAGCTCCTCTGGTACAGAGACTGATGTGACTGTGGGGGGGACATTAGAGTGTAAGCTCCTCTGGTACAGAGACTGATGTGACTGTGGGGGGACATTAGAGTGTAAGCTCCTCTGGTACAGAGACTGATGTGACTGTGGGGGGACATTAGAGTGTAAGCTCCTCTGGTACAGAGACTGATGTGACTGTGGGGGTACATTAGAGTGTAAGCTCCTCTGGTACAGAGACTGATGTGACTGTGGGGGAGGGGACATTAGAGTGTAAGCTCCTCTTGTACAGAGACTGATGTGATTGGCTCAGTGTTCTCTGTACAGCACTGCGGTATATGTCAGAGCTATATAAATGTATAATAATAATAGTGTGTAACTGTGGGGGGGGGGGGGCATTAGAGTGTAAGCTCCTCTGGTACAGAGACTGATGTAACTGTGGGGGAGGGACATTAGAGTGTAAGCTCTTATGGTACAGAGACTGATGTGACTGGCTCAGTGATCTCTGTACAGCACTGCGGTATATGTCAGAGCTATATAAATGTATAATAATAATAGTGTGTGACTGTGGGGGGGGGGGGGCATTAGAGTGTAAGCTCTTCTGGTACAGAGACTGATCTGATTGGCTTGGTGTTCTTATAGGTGAGAAATTGTCTTTACCTGGAATATATGTATCAAGTAATCACTTTGTATTTCTGTCCAGCTCAGCGGAGATTTTCTTTGAGAGATACTTAAATTATTTATTTCTATTATGAAGAACGAATTTATGCAGCGCTAGCTCAAATAAAGTGTAAAGTGCTGTGATATAAATACAATATTCAATATTTTATAAAGTGCACACTGTATGATCAAATGTAAAAAAGTGCTATGTGCTAAAAAAATCTCTGAGCAATAACAAATAAATAAATATATAGATAAATATATTAGTGCACAATAAACAAAATAGGTGGTTAGAAATAGTCCAAATAAATATTCAGTGCTTGAAAAGAGTCCTTAAAGTGATCCAATTAAGGTGCCAAAGTGCCAAGTAATTAAGGTGCTTGCAGAGTGATATGGTGCCCCTCAAGGTTCCCCACTCACCAGATTGCAGATAATAATAGACCTTCAAAATTATTGCACATTGCCCGGGATCTTTACAGGACCAGAACTTCTCCTATGTAGCCTTGGAACTTTTTGGGTCAGCTTCCGCTTCCACCTGTTTAGATTTGAATTGAATATTGTCTATGCCTGCAGTAACATTCGGAGCCCATGGAGTATTGGTTTGAGCAGCTATGTAGATGGTCATAGGGAGGAAATAGGTCCAGGCTGTGCAGACATAGAGGTGTGGAGTATGGGGAGTGCTTTCTGTATGCCGGAACCTTTGTGTCTCGGAATGTTTCTTCCTGTGTGCACTTTATAAAATATTGAATATTGTATTTGTATCACAGCACTTTACACTTTATTTGAGCTAGCGCTGCATAAATTCGTTTTTCATCATATTTTCCTAAGACTTTCTTAGTGTCTGCAGCAGCTGCTCATTATTGCATTTATTCTTATTTAAATTTTCACGTTGTGTAGCGCGGGTTTAATTTTTGTTTTTCACATTCATTTGTTCCAATATGGAATCACCCCCAGCAGCTCACTTAGCAATATTTAATTTTATGAATAACAAGAAAGTAGATGCAGATGAATTTTTTTCATCTACTAACATTGGACAGACTATGCACCAGGATTTTAAATTACTGAAACGTTATATGGATAAACAGGTCAGAACCTGGTGGGACATTTTTACATTAAACAAATACATAAAAGATGGTATGACCCCCAGGAGATTAAGATGGGACCTGGCCCCCAATGATGGCCTTACTGATAAGGCCCTGGAGGAGGAGTGGTTTAGTTTCTTTAACCTTATGGAGAGGAAACTATTAGAACTACTCATCTCCAGGAAAGCAAAGAAACTAAAATTATTGGAGGCCAATATTAACGGTATTAAGGCAAAATTTGTGAACTTAGAGGAAACCACAGATTTCAAAGAAAAAATGAAAAACCTACAAGAATTTGTTGAAAAAATTGATAGGGACACACAAAGGAAAAAAATGAAAAAATATTTAAGAGATTCAAATGATTACAAATCTAATAAAATCTATAAATGGCAAGAAGAAGCTCCTCCTCAAGAAGGAGCCTCTAGAGACTCATCTCCAGAAAGAGGTCTTCCATATCCCCTTGCCATGACCCCCAGAGTGAATCTCAATGAGAATGAAGAATATGGAGAGGAAAGATTTGAGAATCCCAACTTCACTCCATACGGTAGATCGGAACCAAACACCCCAATGTATAATGTTCCAACGAATAACAGATTTATGCCATTAAGGAATGAAACTCCCCAACAACAATATCCTCAACAACAATATCCTCAACAACATTATCCCCAGCAGCAAGGATATAATAACAATTATAGAGGACAACGTGGACAACGTGGAGCAAGACGTCCACAAAATAATGGAGGATTCAGAGGAGGCAGAGGCAATTATGGATACAATAATTACAGAGGGGATTTTCAAAGGAGGGGATCAGACAGACCCCCATGGAGAGGGAGAGGAGCACCCAACTACAGAGGAGGAGGGGGGAACCCCTACCATCTGGACCGGAGAGACGATTGGAGACCCTGGCCCCAGATGGAACAAACACAATATGTGAGAGAGGAAAGAGAAGAAGAAAGAGAGGATGTAGAGGAGGGCAGAAAAAGAAAAAGAACAAATTAACAGAAGGAATTTTTAATCTAAGCACTGCCACTTTTACCGAGGATGAACTCAAAGTTTTAAGTTTGGGATTAAAATACGCGCCAGAAAAAAATCTAAATAAATTCGATACCTATATCGATCTCCAAAAATTTGTGAGAAAATTAAATATCAAAAAATATTATGCAGGAAAGAATACATCCAACACTGCACCCTTAGGAGAGTTCACTTATACCCAATTGAGAAACAAATCTGTTTTTAACCCCAAAATTTTAAATAATCAATTTATAGATGTTTTTAAAGCTATGGTAGAAAATGATTTGGATAGTCTGAAAATAAAAAATTCCAGGAAAAAAGAAGACATAGAAAGAGGTCTTAAACTATTGGAAAAAAGAAAAGACATAGTAATACGGGCCGCAGACAAAGGAGGCGGCCTTGTAATCCTAAATAAAAATGACTACCTGAATGAATTAAACCGACTGGTCAATGATCCTGAGACATATGAAAAATTAAAAGGGAACCCTACTAAGAAATACAAAGCTAAACTTACCAGACTTATTAAATGGGCACACCAAGAAAATATTATTAGCAAGAAGGAAAGTAGGTACCTGGTACCAGATGCACCCAGAGTACCGGTAATATACCAGCTGCCCAAAATACACAAAAACAAGGAACATCCACCTGGCAGGCCCATTGTGAGCGGGGTAGATTCCCTTTTATCACGTCTGGGAGAATATTTGGACTGTTTTCTTCAGCCACTAGCACAGGAAGGATTGGCTTACCTGCGAGATAGCAAACACCTTATGGAAATTATAAAAGATATTAAAACAGAGGAAAGTGACATTCTAGTGGGAGTAGATGTCAACTCCCTCTATACAAACATTAAGCAGGATCATGCATTACAAGCAGCAAAATGGGCCCTGGACCAGACGGAAATAAAAACGAAACAAAAGGAATTTATACTACAAGGACTTGACCTCGCAATGAGCAACAATTTTTTTTGGCATGAGAAAGATTATTATAGACAAAAGAAAGGAGTTGCCATGGGAGCAAAATATGCTCCATCCATAGCAAACATATTAATGCGGAAATGGGAGAGTGAACAAATTTTTAAAAATAGACCTAAGGAACTCATCACCTATAAGAGATACATAGATGACATTTTTATTATATGGAGGGGTACCCAGAATACATTAGATCAATTTTTATCATCTATGAACAACAACAAATATAACATCTCTTTTTCTCACACAAATAGTTTGGAAGGTATCAATTTTTTGGACCTTTGTATTTTTAAAGATTCTAACAAACTTTTTACAAAAACCTATTTTAAAGAAGTGGATGCCAATGGCTACATCCCCATAGGTAGCTGCCACCATCCCAGATGGCTCAATACAATTCCTAGTAGCCAACTAATGAGGATAAGAAGGAATTGCGACAAAGAAAGTGATTACGATGAACAAGCAGAAGTAATCATAAATAAATTCTCTGAAAAGGGATATAAGAAAAGAGATTTGGAGAAAATCAAGAAAAAAGTTAAAAATATTGAACGTAAGGATCTATTAAAGAAAAAAGAAAAGACAAATAGAGATTTTAGTATGGCATTCCTCACCAGCTTTTCAAGACAACACACCCAAATGGAGAAGATTTTAAAAAAGCACTGGCACCTTTTATTAAAAGATAATGTTCTTAAAACTTTACTTCCCTCGAAACCACAGTTCATTTATACTAAGCCTAAAACCCTCAGATTACAACTAGCACATAATGTGGTTAATCCACCTAAAAAAATAGGCACATTCTGGGATCAGAATGGGTTTTTTAGCTGCGGCAGGTGTATGATCTGCCGCACCTCTAGGTTTAGAAAAAGGAAAAATATGAATTTTAAATCATTTTTTAATGGTAAAATGTATAAAATCAATAAATTTATAACTTGTTCATCCACACATGTGACTTACCTTCTCTCTTGTCCATGTGGACTACAATATGTGGGTAGGACCACTAGAGAACTGAAGGTGAGACTGAGAGAACATGTCTCCAATATAAAGAAAGGGTTTAAAAACCACAGCCTTTCCCACCATTTCAAATTGTTCCATCATAGTGACCCCACCCTTTTGTCCTTCTGTGCCATAGACAAAATAGAACCCCACTGGAGGGGTGGCAACCTAAAAAAAGCAGTGTCACAAAATGAGACCCAGTGGATCCATCGTTTGGAGACACTCAAACCCAAAGGATTGAACGTAGACTTAGATGTTAACTGTTTCCTATCCAATTGGTAGCCCTCCCAAAATATCTTTTATTCCTTTAATGGTAAAAATGCATATAATATAATCTCCTCTCAACTGCTTTTAATTAACTCTTTATTTATTAGTTTTAGTATAGAAATTTACATTTGACTATGTATACTATTATATTATTACATTCCTCCAATGACCATTTTTCCTCTCCATACATATATATATGTTTTTATAACTCAAGATTATATATTAATTTTTATATAATGGTTCTAATGATTTGTGCATATCATATTATTAAAATATTAACTGTCCCAATATTCATAGGAATATATTATAGGCTTTTCTATTATTATAATTTTTTTATTATTAATATATTTTTTAATGTTTATCTTTTTAATTCAAGATTGATTTTAACGATTTTTTAATATTATTAAACTTAGTAATAAAATTGAATAATCAGATAATAAGAACACAATAAAATAATAATATTTCTGATGTTTTTAATATTGTAAAACAGCAGGATTAACAATGGGTTAAAAAAGCTTTGTGTACAGGAAGTGATGCCCGGACGTATCAATCGTTCATGAATATTATAGATTTATCAATTAAATAACAAAGGTTATAGATGAGTAATTCCACTATAACAATGCCATTAGATAAGTTATATGGTTTACGATCGATTGTTAAAGTTTAAACAATTAGATTCCGGAAATTAGCATTGAGAGGCTACGATATAAAGAGCCTCCGCTAACAGGAAGTGATGTCTTTGAAGACGCTGTATTGTCGGCGAAACGCGTTGACGCACTTCCGGTTGCGGACCAAAACAAACGTCACTTCCGGTCAGGAACTTCCTGTGTGTGGAACGCACGCCGAGAGCGGCGCCACACGAGTTCCCTGTATATGCCTGAGTTCTATTTATGCTTGTGAGTACCCATCTGAACATTTTTTTGGGAATAAAAATTGTTCATACTTAAAAAAAAAAAAAAAAAAAAAAAAAAAGGAAGAAACATTCCGAGACACAAAGGTTCCGGCATACAGAAAGCACTCCCCATACTCCACACCTCTATGTCTGCACAGCCTGGACCTATTTCCTCCCTATGACCATCTACATAGCTGCTCAAACCAATACTCCATGGGCTCCGAATGTTACTGCAGGCATAGACAATATTCAATTCAAATCTAAACAGGTGGAAGCGGAAGCTGACCCAAAAAGTTCCAAGGCTACATAGGAGAAGTTCTGGTCCTGTAAAGATCCCGGGCAATGTGCAATAATTTTGAAGGTCTATTATTATCTGCAATCTGGTGAGTGGGGAACCTTGAGGGGCACCATATCACTCTGCAAGCACCTTAATTACTTGGCACTTTGGCACCTTAATTGGATCACTTTAAGGACTCTTTTCAAGCACTGAATATTTATTTGGACTATTTCTAACCACCTATTTTGTTTATTGTGCACTAATATATTTATCTATATATTTATTTATTTGTTATTGCTCAGAGATTTTTTTAGCACATAGCACTTTTTTACATTTGATCATACAGTGTGCACTTTATAAAATATTGAATATTGTATTTATATCACAGCACTTTACACTTTATTTGAGCTAGCGCTGCATAAATTCGTTTTTCATCATATTTTCCTAAGACTTTCTTAGTGTCTGCAGCAGCTGCTCATTATTGCATTTATTCTTATTTAAATTTTCACGTTGTGTAGCGCGGGTTTAATTTTTGTTTTTCATATTTATTTCTATTAATTCAGCCACAGACTTCAGGAAGCAAGCCCCGTATCGTCCATCTGTCATTACAATCAGTATCCAAAACACGACAACCTTAATTTCGAAAAAACGACTCTGTATATTGGCACAGCAGCATCTGCACTTTGCATTCTTGGTTTCAGTCTTTTTTTCTGACATTTCCATACTTTGGAAAGTCTTATTTGATTCGATGCTGTTTACAATAAAGTTATATTTTGCTTTTTTACTTTAATATATGTTTTCTGTCATATCTGGTATACCACATAATACCCAAGCACCCTATTGTAAAGTCCCCTTTTGTGGCACCCAGCTATACTTCCTAGTATAACTTCTTACACTTAATTATTTGATTGGATGTTGATTTTACTGTTGCCCTCCTCAGTACCGGCTTTCATTTCTGTGCTGTTCCCTCTTTTCTCAGTTTTGCAGCACATCCCTCCTGTGCCTAAATAGAATGCCAAAAATGCAACAATTTCAGTTGGTATGATGAGGAACACCAAGCTGTAGATGATCGCCAGGGGTCTGTTAGCGGGACATCTAAATTCCAGGTCCATGAGTTTCTCTAATCCGAGAAGAACCATCGCAAGAATGGAGATCTCAACAATGTTGAAGTGGTCTTTGATGAAGGTGGCAACGTTCGGCATTTTACCTTTTCCTGATAGCATTGTGAGGGAGGAATTTGCCTATTTCAGGAGGAACTTTGGAGAATAGAGGCTGATGCAACCTCAGGTTTTGTTCTGACTGTTATCTTCCACTTTCACATTTATATATCTGTTGGTTCTGGTGGATAGAACAGTCAGACATACTAAGATGAATGTGAGAAGAATGAATAAGGGTGGAGCTGGCAAACAAAAATTAACAATGAAGGAGTTATTTAAAAAATGAAAGTGGTTTGTTAAGCAATGTAGGATTTGTGTACCTGTGCTAGGTAGAATACATGCTTTTCATGTGCAATTACAGTGCCTTGCGAAAGTATTCGGCCCCCTTGAACTTTGCAACCCTTTGCCACATTTCAGGCTTCAAACATAAAGATATAAAACTGTAATTTTTTGTGAAGAATCAACAACAAGTGGGACACAATCATGAAGTGGAACGAAATTTATTGGATATTTCAAACTTTTTTAACAAATAAAAAACTGAAAAATTGGGCGTGCAAAATTATTCAGCCCCCTTAAGTTAATACTTTGTAGCGCCACCTTTTGCTGCGATTACAGCTGTAAGTCGCTTGGGGTATGTCTCTTTCAGTTTTGCACTTCGAGAGACTGAAATTTTTGCCCATTCCTCCTTGCAAAACAGCTCGAACTCAGTGAGGTTGGATGGAGAGCGTTTATGAACAGCAGTTTTCAGTTCTTTCCACAGATTCTCAATTGGATTCAGGTCTGGACTTTGACTTGGCCATTCTAACACCTGGATATGTTTATTTGTGAACCATTCCATTGTAGATTTTGCTTTATGTTTTGGATCATTGTCTTGTTGGAAGACAAATCTCCATCCCAGTCTCAGGTCTTTTGCAGACTCCATCAGGTTTTCTTCCAGAATGGTCCCGTATTTGGCTCCATCCATCTTCCCATCAATTTTAACCATCTTCCCTGTCCCTGCTGAAGAAAATCAGGCCCAAACCATGATGCTGCCACCACCATGTTTGACAGTGGGGATGGTGTGTTCAGGGTGATGAGCTGTGTTGCTTTTACGCCAAACATAACGTTTTGCATTGTTGCCAAAAAGTTTGATTTTGGTTTCATCTGAGCAGAGCCCCTTCTTCCACATGTTTGGTGTCTCCCAGGTGGCTTGGATATCTTTAAGAAATGGCTTTCTTCTTGCCACTCTTCCATAAAGGCCAGATTTGTGCAGTATACGACTGATTGTTGTCCTATGGACAGAGTCTCCCACCTCAGCTGTAGATCTCTGCAGTTCATCCAGAGTGATTATGGGCCTCTTGGCTGCATCTCTGATCAGTCTTCTCCTTGTATGAGCTGAAAGTTTAGAGGGACGGCCAGGTCTTCGTAGATTTGCAGTGGTCTGATACTCCTTCCATTTCAATATTATCGCTTGCACAGTGCTCCTTGGGATGTTTAAAGCTTGCGAAATCTTTTTGTATCCAAATCCGGCTTTAAACTTCTCCACAACAGTATCTCGGACCTGCCTGGTGTGTTCCTTGTTCTTCATGATGCGCTCTGCACTTTAAACGGACCTCTGAGACTATCACAGTGCAGCTGCATTTATACGGAGACTTGATTACACACAGGTGGATTCTATTTATCATCATTAGTCATTTAGGTCAACATTGGATCATTCAGAGATCCTCACTGAACTTCTGGGGAGAGTATGCTGCACTGAAAGTAAAGGGGCTGAATAATTTTGCACGCCCACTTTTTCAGTTTTTTTATTTGTTAAAAAAGTTTGAAATATCCAAAACATTTCATTCCACTTCATGATTGTGTCCCACTTGTTGTTGATTCTTCACAAAAAATTACAGTTTTATATCTTTATGTTTGAAGCCTGAAATGTGGTAAAAGGTCGAAAAGTTCAAGGGGGCCGAATACTTTTGCAAGGCACTGTATTTCTTTTGTAAACAGCCAAAAGCAATTATTGAATAGTTTTCAAACATTTACCCCCCGCCATAGTGGTGCCTACACAGTATTAACCTATTGCAGGTATAGCACTGCCCCCTTGACGGCTGTTGAATTTCTCACCTTTTCGGGTCCCTCTGGGTTACCGGTAGCAACTGCATGCAGAATCTTAACACTTTACTCTCCCGCTCAGTCAATAAACAGTCTAGGCCACAGGTGTCAAACTGGCAGCCCTCCAGCTGTTGCAGAACTACAAGTCCCATAAGGCATTGCAAGGCTGACAGTTACAACTGTAGCCCTGCCCCCTGGGGAGTGACTAAGTGTAGGCAGGGCAGCCATCAGAAATGTTGGGGCCCCTTACACAGCTTTAGGCCTGGGCCCCCCCTGAGCTGACCATCAACATTCCCCAGGGCCCGCCCACTGACTGTCCACTGAGTCCTTCAGTGCACCCACATTAAGAGAGAGGAGGACATTGTGGGGAGGACACACTGCTTTATAAATGCTCTGTCGCCTCAGGAGCTTCCATCTTTTCACAGGCAGTCTCTGTCCCTCATATCTCCTCATAGCCTCTATCCCCTCAGCCTCCTCTCCCCTGACAGAACTTTTCCCTGCCATGTCTGAATAGGGTTGCCTCTCTCTCATTAGATATACTACAGGAGACAGTCAGAGAGAGCGGGCCAACTACAGGAGACAGTCAGAGAGAGCGGGCCAACTACAGGAGACGGTCAGAGAGAGCGGGCATACTACAGGAGAAAGTCAGACAGCGGGCATACTACAGGAGAAAGTCAGACAGCGGGCATACTACAGAAGACGGTCAGAGACTGCGGGCATACTACAGGAGATGGTCAGAGACTGCAGATATACTACAGAGGACGGTCAGAGACTGCGAGCATACTACAGGAGATGGTCAGAGACTGCAGACATACTACAGGAGATGGTCAGAGACTGCGGGCATACTACAGAAGACGGTCAGAGACTGCGCGCATACTACAGGAAAAGGTCAGAGACTGCAGACATACTACAGGAGATGGTTAGAGACTGCGGGCATACTACAGAAGATGTTGTTGAAAAAATAGGCCCTCTCTCCCCAATAAACCCAATATGATCTATAGGAAAGCCAGGAACCTTAAAGATCTCATTGCAAGCAATCCGGTCGAAAAACCTATAGTATCGAAATTTTTTCCAGACATGAAAGGTTTCTTCCCATGCAGAAATTGCCAAATTTGTAAAGAAGCGAAGACGGTTCGTACTAATAAGTTCTCATCCACCACTACTGGTAAAGAATACGCTATTAAGGAGTTTATCTCTTGCCATACCAAGGGAGTTATATATCTCCACCAGTGTGGTTGCGGTCAACAGTATATTGAGAGAACTATACGCACTGCAAGCATTCGGATAGGAGAGCATCTCTCCAACATAAGAAAGGGGTTTGTGGGACACAGTGTGTCCCTACATTTCTCTAAATGTCACCACAAAAATCAGAAAAATTTACAAATTATAGTTATCGAAAAATACACACCCCACTGGAGAGGGAGCAACCTAAAAAGGTCCATTTCCAGAAGGGAAACCTTCTGGATTTATGAGATGAAGTGCTTCAGACCTTGGGGACATAACATCGAATGGGATATCAACGCCCACATAAATAATAGTTGATTCATTTGCTTGTTTTAGTTTTTACTCCATTTTAGCCTTTTAAGAAATTCATACTTTTTAATCCTTTTAATGCGTCTTAACGTGTATTTTAATATTCATATTTATAATTTTATATTTGAATGTAATATTGTATTAAATATGCATCCACAGGACAATGTACAGTCCTAAATTTATGATCCCCCCTTTATTTCCTATGCCTTCAATATATATGAAGACAAGGGAAGTTGGAGGATTGCACACTTCCGGAGTCCCCATTTGCATAATTACAACTCGATCCCAAATTCATAGATTTGCTTATATTTTACTTATAATGTTTATATACATTATACCGAAGGGGATGAAGTTGTTTTATGAGCCAATAATTATCATTCTAGTGGATTGAAATATAGGGAAGTGATTTCCGGCCATACATTGCAGACACGTGAAGTGGTAAGGATCCTGGAGCTTGTTAAGGGTGGATGTGGCGGCGCGCACGTCCCTCCTATCTCAGCAGAAGCCTTGTCAGAGGAAACGCTTCAGTGAGGAGGCGTGTCGCGCCGCCACAGACGTCACGCATTGCCCGATCTGCAGCCGGGCATCAGCGGACTCACTGGTTACTTCTGTTCGTTTCCCCGCATACCAATGTAAGTGTACGACCTTGTTTAATAAAATTTTCTCAGGGGTATTACACTATCGTCTGCTTATTCCTTGTTCCGCATATGACATCTGGGGAGTAATAAGACCACGGACGCACATTGATAGCGGAGGAGACTAGTGATATCCAATCAACAGAAGGGACATCGACATAGGAGATTTGCCTGTGTTTTGATATATACGCCATCTGGTAAGAGGCCAATTTGCATCATATCCACAGGGTGAAATTGCAGTGGAAGTTTCCTCCTTTCCAACTGGTTTATTAAGAGTCTTTACTCTGCGCCTAACCTTATCTTATCTGGTAAGGAGGAAAGCCTGTCGGTGGTGGGAATCTTTGTTTCACAGCACTGGAAATATCACTTGAAGTTCCTTTATAATTTTTTCACTATATTCCACTTGGTGAAGATTCCATTATTTGGACTTTGTGGACTTACATTCAGTTTTTGCACCATTTGGACTTTATATATCTCTTCACTTAATCACATTCACTTGGTTTATTGTCATTTGTGTATGTAATTTGATTGCTCACATTGTGTATATGTGCCTAGAAGGCAATTTTTTCTATATTTGTTTAGCGCACCTATTTTTTCAACAACATTTTCACTAGGTATAGTTCAGGTAGCAGCTTCACCTCTATCAGCGCACCCACATTTACTTTTACATTATACAACTGAAGATGGTCAGAGACTGCGGGCATACTACAGAAGATGGTCAGAGCCTGCAGGCATACTACAGAAGACGGTTTAGAGACAGCGGGCATACTACAGGAGACGGTCAGAGACTGCAGATATTGTACAGGAGATGGTCAGAGATGGCGGACATGGTGCAAGAGATTATCAGAGACATAGTACATGAGATTTTCAGACTGGTTTAGCAGACTTGCCCTGTTTGCTCACTGTGTCCATCTTCTCAGTGTGGTATGTTCTCTGTGCCAGTGCTGAGCTGGCGCTGTGTCTTTCCGCTGTGCCACTGCCAGGCTGGTCACATCACAGAAGCAGGGAGGACCTGGGTGAGTTGTCACATCTACACATAGATCTGGGCCTGTACAGATCATAGGAGTGCAGTGTTTGCAGACCCTCCACATTGGGCTTATACAGATCTTCTTCCTGGCCGCAATACCGCCTGGATATGCTGCTCCATCCTCTGCCAGTCTGCCTGCGGCTGCTCTCTGTCCCGCTGTGACCTCCAGTGCAGTCTCCTCAGGATGTCATCCTGTCGGGCTGGTGGGAGGAGACTGCACCGGAGGTCACAACGGGACAGAGAGCAGCTGCAGGCAGACTGGCAGAGGATGGAGCAGCATATCCAGGCGGTATTGCGGCCAAGAAGATCTACAGCGGGACTGGAGTTCCGGTGACAAAGATCCTCTCATGCCGTGCTCGGCCACGCCCCCTTCAGTCCTCCTTAACTATTCGTAAATGGCGCTGAGCGGTACCATGACATCACTGGCTCCGTGCTTGGCCCGCACCTCCTCGGACACACAGTTGGCAATGGCAACCCTGTGCACGGGCCCCTCGCGACGGCCGGGCCCCCTACAGCTGTATCGGCTGTACCCCCCTGATGGCGGCCCTGAGTGTAGGTATCTCCTCCTCACTCCGGTTGCCCTGAACGTTGTACAATCCACTTGACACTATAGGTTCTATCATTGTAAATGACTGAAGACTACACAAATTGGCAATAAAGAATTACGTTTACTAATCTTTAGCTTGAGTTTAAAAAATAATGCACAAACAGTACCAATAGAACAATTAATACAAGAACATTAACGACAAGGTAGATCCTGAGTCCCCAGCCTATAACTGAATAAGGTTCAGCACTCAGGATCAAAGAACAATCCTAACATATATATATGGATCTATATATACTGAAGGTTTAAATGCTTTCTAATCCTTCCTATCAATACACTATTTCTCAAGTGTAATGCGAGCGTGACCACACATCAATATTTGACAGTGTATAAAGAATAACTCTACCCTTAATAACTTCTTAGCAGTCCTAATATGTCTGCACCAAGCTAATTATCAGAGTGCACTCTGTATACTATCGGGGGGCCCCCTTTACACTAGATTGCAAAAGTCTCCTGGATGAGTGAGGCCTCACTAGTCTTTGCCGGCAAGGCTGTCCTCAGCCAATCCAAAGAAAGTAGTTGTAATCCACAGTAAAGGTGATTGATTAACTGTAATCCCCACGGTAATAGGCAGTAATTGTAATCCAAACAGGAAAAGGAGAAAATAGATTCTGGTACTCCACAATTGGCAGTCCATCTAGCACTGGGAGGTAGAGGCAAGGCCTTCTGATCCGCCACGCACTATGAGGAACTACAGTGTCCTGTGGCGATCGTTAGAATTAATTTAACCTTCTGCTAAAACAGCTCTGCAGTCCCGCCCTGGCTCAGTCTAGAAGCACAGCAAATACTTTAAACTAGATTTCTCTCACCCAATGTGACGAACTCCGTTACACAGTCCACTCCAGCAGTGTCCCGCTCTCCTTAGCGACACTCACGCCCTCTCAGGGCGTCCTCCCACTCAGTCACGCTACCCAGATCCTTCCTCACACCGATCACTCAGACTCCGGTGTCCTCCGCAAGGCCTCCGGCCTACTCTTCTGCACTCCGCAGCAGCTCTATCCCTCCTCACAGCGCGCTGTCCTCGAAGCAATAGAGTGAGAGTTGGTCCCGCCTCCTTTATATAGACACTCCCATCAGGCTCCGCGAGTCACATTGCTCCCTGGGAGAAGAGTCCAATCACATAAGCAGTCTATGGTCCTTGCTCCTCCCAGAACTATATCACCCATAAGTCCATCCTTGGTAAAACTTTAATGACAGAACAACAGTCTGAACAACACTAGCCTTGCAACCAGGCTACACAAGCATGACTCAGGCAGAGGCATGATGCGACGTGTAGTTCCGAACAGCTGGGAGGCCACCAGTTTGACACCCCTGGTCTAGGGGTTGTAGTTTTGTTGTTTTTTTTGTTTTTTTTATATGGGGATGGGAGAAGGGATGAGTGGGATACTCCAAAACTTGAACTATTCACAATGCTGAGGACTTCTATTTGAGGATGCAGCTAGGCCACAGTTTCACGTTGCCACTAGATGGATCTGAAGTAAAGTTCCTGAATAGACAGCTCGCTTGGCACTTATCTTTAAGGTACTCGCCTAGCACCCCCTTTCTATCCACCAGCTGACAACCGTCCTCTGACTACTCTACTCCGGGGTGGCCCCCTTCCTGGTCAGGCCCTTAGACACGATCCCCTGTACTCACGATACAGTTTTTCCAGGTTCTCCAGTGTCTCAACCCCTCTAGTCAGCTCTCCTGGGCCTCTGGGTTCAGCTCCTTCCTTCTGGCTCACCAGGCCGACTGCCTGTGACCATACACCAAGTGCTGCAGAAGAGGAGGCAGCCGCCACCCTCCTTCCGGGACTCTGCTCACCAGCCAAACACCCCCAACACATGTGCTCCTGGCTTTTATACCACACCCCACAATGCACCGAGACTATCAGTCTGTGCCAATCACTGGGGCTGTATCAAAGCCTATGTGCCCATTGACCAGGTTTCCTCCACTGTCCAATGTGCCTCCCCATTGGACCAGTGGGGACACTCCCCAGACCAGATGAATCACACACTGAGCACAATGAGCAGAGCTAACTCAAAGATTCTGCTCCCTGTTAAGCAGAAAGCAATATAGAATTTACCTGCTGCTCCTCTGATAGGCAGACAGAAAATTTTAACTTTTTAGGTTTATTTATATATAATTGTATATATTAGGTATTACATTCGATCATATTAGCATATACTGTAATATATATATATATATATATATATATATATATATATATATATATATATATATATATATATATATATAATATATTAATAATAATAATTATTATTACTATTAACAACAACAACAACACTATAATAATACAATCATAATAGTAAAACATATTATTATTATTATTATTATTGTATTTTTTGTTTTAATTTAAAGTGCTACTTTAGATTTTGTAAACCGAAAAGGGTTGAGGACCCCTCTGTTAAATGATTGGACCACCCAAAATAAATACTGCATTTTTGAATGGATGCTGAATCCCTGTCCTTAAGTTCTTGGCTCCACCCACTTGCTATAGGCATGAGACAGTAGCCCCTCCCTCCATGTTGTGCTTTTTATGTATTTTACAGTACAGACAATGCAACAGGAGGAGTAAGACTCCTTGTCATATAAATCTGGCAACACATCTCCCACAGTAGTCTTTGAGAAATACAAGAAGTCATCCCGCCAATTTTCATCCATATCTATCAGCTGTGGGTAGAGCCAATCAGTCTGCCAAGGATAACATAATTCATGAGGTTCATTGGCCAGATTTCTAAATTGTAGGATTTTTTTGGAGATATTCAGGTGAATCAAATTCACTATTTAGTTCAGTTATTAATGACAAATATATTCATTCTTACTTTACTTTTTTTTTTTAATATCAGCTATGCATAGGAGCAGTGTGTACAACAAGCTTTTGCTAAGTATTTGTAGGGATATGGGAATAAATAGGACATGTGAGTACATTCCCTTCTAAGAAGGCTTTACTAAGTCTGCATTCATCAAATCCTGAGAAGGAATGAGCTGTGAGTGATGTGCTATAAACAGTATCTCACAAAAGTGAGTACACCCCTCACATTTTTGTAAATATTTTCAGGTGACATCACTGAAGAAATGAGACTTTGCTACAATGTAAAGTAGTGAGTGTACAGCTTGTATAACAGTGTAAATTTACTGTCCCCTCAAAATAACTCAACACACAGCCATTAATGTCTAAACCGCTGGCAACAAAAGTGAGTACACCCCTGAGTGAAAATGTCCAAATTGGGCCCAATTAGCCATTTACCCTCCCCGGTGTCATGTGACTCGTTAGTGTTACAAGGTCTCAGGTGTGAATGGGGAGCAGGTGTGTTAAATTTGGTGTTATCGCTCTCACTCTCTCATGCTGGTCACTGGAAGTTCAACATGGCACTGTCACGGAACCATGAACCAGACGTACAACAACAGATAAGTGAAAAAAAGACAGCTTTATTGAAAAACAAGCTAAAAGCTAAAGTCCAAACGGATGGCGAAACCGATGCAGAGTCTTTGCGAAGCCAGGGGTCTGGAACCAGCAGGGTAGTCAGACGAAGCCAGGATCAGGAACCAACAGGGTAGTCAGACGAAGCCAGGATCAGGAACCAACAGGGTAGTCAGACGAAGCCAGGATCAGGAACCAACAGGGTAGTCAGACGAAGCCAGGAACAGGAACCAGAAGTAGCAGCAGTCTTAGTAGCATGTGAACACAGGAGGACCAAGCAGGGAACTGAGCCACAGACCTCCTATATATATGAGCTAGGCATCCAGCTCCTCCCAGTGGGAAGGAGGAGCCGCAAGGTGGGAGGCTACAAGAAACCCAGAAACCAAGATGGCCGCCAGCACATGTCAAACGAAGGAGAACAGCAAGGAGGTAAGACCATGACAGTACCTCCCCCTCAAGGGCCCCTCCTCCGCGGAGTAAGGAACGGTTTTTGAGGGAAGCGTGCATGGAAGGCTCGGAGCAAGGCAGGAGCATGGACATCTGCGGAGGGAACCCAGGAACGCTCCTCAGGACCATAACCACGCCAATGAACCAAAAACTGCACCCGACCGTGGACCAGGCGAGAGTCCAGGATATTGCTCACCTCATACTCCTCACGATTGCCCACTTGGACCGGACGAGGCCGAGGAACCGAGGAAGTGAAACGATTACACACCAGTGGCTTCAACAGGGAGACATGAAACACGTTGGAGATCCGCATGCCAGGAGGAAGCGCAAGGGCATAGGCTACCAGATTTACCCTGCGAAGCACTCGGAAGGGACCAACAAAGCGAGGCGCCAGCTTGGGAGTGGGCACTCGAAGGTTGAGGTTGCGGGTGGACAACCATACACGGTCTCCGGCCTGGTAGGAAGGAGCAGGCGCTCGTCTGCGATCAGCCTGGAGTCTCTGGCGCTGCGCAGAGACCTCAAGGGACTTCTGGATCTGTACCCAAGAAGCACGTAAAACGGAAAGGTGATCCTCCACAGCCGGAATATCCTGGGGAGAGAATACCTCCGGTAACACGGCAGGTTGGAACCCATAGTTGGCCAAGAAGGGAGACGTCCCAGAGGAAGAGTTCACCGCCGTGTTCCTGGCAAACTCAGCCCAAGGCAGGAGGTCAACCCAATTGTCTTGGTGATCGGAGACATAGCAACGAAGGAATTGCTCCAAGGCTTGATTGGATCGTTCTGCGGCCCCATTGGACTGAGGGTGGTAGGCCGAGGAGAAGGAGAGATGAATCCCCAACTGGGAGCAAAAGGCGCGCCAGAACCTGGACACAAACTGACTCCCCCGATCCGACACAATCTCCTTGGGCAAACCGTGCAACCGGAAGACCTCCCTGGCAAAAATCGTGGCCAACTCCTGTGCAGAGGGTAACTTCTTGAGAGGAACACAGTGGCACATTTTGGAAAACCGATCCACAATCATGAGAATGACCGTATGGCCTCGGGATGCAGGGAGGTCCACAATGAAATCCATCCCCAGGTGTGACCATGGGCGCTCCCCGGTGGCTAAGGGTTGCAGAAGACCCACCGGAAGGTGCCGAGGGGACTTGCTCTGGGCACAAACGGAGCATGCCGCTACATACGCGGCGATGTCGGAACGTAGGGAAGGCCACCAGAACAGACGTGAAACAGCCCAGGACAGCTGATTCTTTCCAGGATGCCCCGCGGTCTTGGAGTTATGGTAGGTTCGCAACAACCGAGTGCGCAACACCTCAGGCACAAAACATCTGCCGTTGGGTCTCCCAGAGGGAGCACCGGCTTGAGCCGCCAAAATCTGCTCACCCAGGGGAGAGGTCAGGCTGGTGCGAATGGCGGCCAGGATCTGATTCGGAGGTATGACCGAAGTCGGAATCGACTCCTCCCTGGACAGGTCGGAGTACTGCCGTGATAAGGCATCCGCCCTGATGTTCTTGGAACCGGGTAGGTAGGAGACCACGTAATTAAAACGTGACAAGAACAGAGCCCATCTGGCCTGACGTGGTGTCAATCTCTTGGCCTCAGAAAGGTAGGTCAGATTCTTGTGGTCCGTCAGGATGAGGACCGGAACCACCGAACCCTCGAGCAAGTGCCTCCATTCTTTAAGAGCCTGCACGATGGCCAATAACTCCCTGTCACCAATCTGGTAGTTGCACTCAGCAGAAGACAGTTTCCGGGAGTAAAACCCACAAGGAAGCAGAGGACCCTCTGGTGTTCTACGCTGAGACAGAAGGGCGCCTACTCCCGTCTCGGACGCGTCCACCTCGAGGACAAAGGGCAACCCAGGGTTGGGATGCGACAGAATCGGAGCCGACACAAAGGCGGACTTTAGAGCCTCAAAAGCTCGGATGGCCTCGGGCGGCCAGACCTGGGAATTACTGCCCTTCCTGGTCAGATCCGTGAGAGGTTTGGCTAGCATGGAAAAGTCCCTGATGAACTTCCGATAATAATTGGCGAAGCCCAAAAAGCGCTGCAGGGAACGAAGACCACTGGGCTGGGGCCACTGTAAGACAGCCGAAACCTTCTCAGGATCCATGGAGAACCCTTCAGCGGAAATGATGTAACCTAAGAAGGTTACCTGGGATCGGTGAAATTCGCATTTCTCAAGCTTACCGAACAGCTTGTTCTCTCGTAACCGTTGCAACACTCGTCTGACATCCAGAATGTGGGTCTCCATGGACTCAGAATATACCAGGATGTCATCCAAATAGACCACCACACACTGCTGCAACAGGTCACGGAAAACATCGTTGATGAATTCCTGAAAGACTGCGGGCGCATTGCACAGCCCAAAGGGCATAACCAAGGATTCATAATGACCGGTCCTGGTGTTAAACGCGGTCTTCCACTCATCGCCCGCCTTGATCCTTACGAGGTTATATGCCGCCCTCAGGTCGAGTTTGGTAAAGACCGTAGCCCCTTTAAGACGGTCGAACAGCTCGGAAATCAAGGGTATCAGGTAAGCGTTCTTGATCGTGATGCGATTGAGACCCCTGTAATCGATGCAAGGCCTCAACTCACCGCCCTTCTTTTTCACAAAGAAAAATCCAGCCCCTGCCGGGGACGAGGATTTGCGAATGTGACCGCGTGAAAGCGCCTCCCTCACGTACTCCTCCATGGCCTCATTCTCTGCTACCGACAGTGGATAGACTTTGCCACGAGGAGGAACGGCACCAGATTGTAACTCGATGGCACAATCGTATGGGCGGTGCGGAGGTAGGGCAACCGCGCGCACCTTATCGAATACATCCCGGTACTCCTCGTATTCAGGGGGCAACAGAGAGTCCGAGGAAGTACACAGCAACTTGACAGGCCCATGGATGCAACTAGCCCCACACTGTGGTGACCACGAGAGGATCTCGGCCGATCTCCAATCGAAAATCGGATTATGCTTCTGGAGCCAGGGGTACCCCAAGACCACCGAGTAGTGTGGAGACGAAATAACCTGGAAGCAGACCGACTCTCTGTGAACGGCACCAATGGCTAACCCCACTGGAAGGGTCTCATGAGTCACGTGTGGCGGCAGAAGGGGTCTGCCGTCTATCGCCTCAAGAGCCAGAGGTGAACCCCGAGCCTGCAGAGGAATGGAATTGGTGGCAGCGAACACACTATCAATGAACAAACCACCAGCACCAGAGTCCACCAACGCCTGGGTCGTCACCGAGCCCCCGACCCAGGAGAGGACAACAGTGATCAGTGGTTTGTCAACACGGGAAACCGGGGACGAGGAGACTCCACCCAAGATCTGCCCCTGACAGGATCTCAGGTGCGAGCGTTTTCCCGGACGGTTCGGACATGCCAACCGAAAATGCCCACCGAGACCACAGTACATGCATCGGCCCTCGCGTCTCCGGAGTACCCTCTCCCCCTCGGACAGGCGAGCAAACCCCAGCTGCATGGGTTCACCCCCAGACAAGTCATCCCCAGGAGGCGTGGGAGGAGAGGGAGGCACGGGTGGGACAGCAAACGTAGGCGCCAATCTGTTAGGAGGCCTCCGCAGACTCTCCTTAAAGGAAGGTCTCTCCCTGAGTCTGGTGTCAATCAAAATCAGGAAAGAAATAAGGGACTCGAGCTCCACTGGTAGGTCCTTAGCTGCAACCTCATCCTTCAAGGCATCCGAGAGACCATGAGAGAAAGCAGCGACCAGAGCCTCATTATTCCAGCCCACCTCTGCTGCCAGGGTACGAAACTCAATGGCGTATTCAGCTACGGATCGTGAACCCTGTCTGATGGACATAAGGAGCTTCGCAGCAGAGGCAGCACGAGCCGGCACATCGAATACCTTCCGAAGAGAAGCAACAAAACCGGAAAACTCGGCAACCACCGGATTGTTGTTCTCCCATAAAGGGCTGGCCCAGGCCAAGGCCTTGTCCGAGAGCAGCGAGATCAGGAAGCCCACCTTTGATCTCTCAGTAGGAAAGGCATGTGGCAGCAACTCGAAATAAATGCCCACCTGGTTAAGGAAACCTCGGCACTGAGTTGGCTCTCCCCCAAAGCGCTGTGGAAGGGGGGCAGAACCGGACATACCCCGAAACACCGCAGGCGCAACAACAGGTGTCGGGGTAGACTCTGGCGCAACAACCGGAGCGGACCCAGGAGCGACAACCGAACCATCGGCAACGGGAGCGAAATGAGCCGTGCGTTCAAGCAGGGATTGCAACGCCACGGCGAACTGACCCAACAGGTGATCCTGCTGATCAAGTCTGGCAACCAACGTGGGTAGTGAGGATGGCCCTGTACCGTCAGAATTCATGGCCTGTGGTACCGTGCGTTCAAGCAGGGTTTGCAACGCCACGGCGACCCGACCCAACAGGTGATCCTGCTGATCAAGTCTGGCAACCAGCGTGGGTAGCGAGGATGGCCCTGTACCGTCAGAATTCATGGCTTGGTCCTAATGTCACGGAACCATGAACCAGACGTACAACAACAGATAAGTGAAAAAAAGACAGCTTTATTGAAAAACAAGCTAAAAGCTAAAGTCCAAACGGATGGCGAAACCGATGCAGAGTCTTTGCGAAGCCAGGGGTCTGGAACCAGCAGGGTAGTCAGACGAAGCCAGGATCAGGAACCAACAGGGTAGTCAGACGAAGCCAGGATCAGGAACCAACAGGGTAGTCAGACGAAGCCAGGATCAGGAACCAACAGGGTAGTCAGACGAAGCCAGGAACAGGAACCAGAAGTAGCAGCAGTCTTAGTAGCATGTGAACACAGGAGGACCAAGCAGGGAACTGAGCCACAGACCTCCTATATATATGAGCTAGGCATCCAGCTCCTCCCAGTGGGAAGGAGGAGCCGCAAGGTGGGAGGCTACAAGAAACCCAGAAACCAAGATGGCCGCCAGCACATGTCAAACGAAGGAGAACAGCAAGGAGGTAAGACCATGACAGGCACCTCATGGCAAAGAACTATCTGAGGATCTGAAAAAAAGAATTGTTGCCCTACATAAAGATGGCCTAGGGTATAGGAAGATTGCCAAGACCCTGAAACTGAGCTGCAGCAGGGGGACCAAGACCATACAGCTGTTTAACAGGACAGGTTCCACTCAGAACAGGCCTCGCCATGGTCGACCAAAGGAGTTGACTGCCCGTGCTCAGAGTCATATCCAGAGGTTGTCTTTGGGAAATAGACGTATGAGTGCTGCCAGTATTGCTGCAAAGGTTGAAGGGGTGGGGCGTCAGCCTGTCAGTGCTCAGACCATACGCCGCACACTGCATCAAATTGGTCTGCATGAGTCGTCCCAGAAGGAAGCCTCTTCTAAAGATGATACACAAGAAAGCCCGCAAACAGTTTGCTGAAGACAAGCAGACTAAGGACATGGATTACTGGAACCATCTCCTTTGCTCTGATGAGACCAAGATAAATGTATTTGGTTTAGATGGTGTCAAGTGTGTGTGGCAGGAACCAGGTGAGGAGAACAAAGAAAAGTGTGTCTTACCTACAGTCAAGCATGGTGGTGGGAGTGTCATGGTCTGGGGCTGCATGAGTGCTGCCGGCACTGGGGAGCTACAGTTCATTGAGGGAACCATGAATGCAAACATGTACTGAGACATACTGAAGCAGAGCATGATCCCCTAGCTTCAGAGACTGGGCTGCAGGGCAGTATTCCAACATAACGACCCCAAGCACACCTCCAAGACAACCACCGCCTTGCTAAAGTAGCTGAGGGTAAAAGTGATGGACTGACAAAGCATGTCTCCAGACCTAAACCCTATTGAGCATCTGTGGGGCATCCAGTGCCATCTTAAGAGCCTTATAGGCCCCTGGGCAATGCAGTGCACTGGGGCCCCCTGCCTACACAATCACGCACGAGAATACACATTACAGGGAACATTATATACTACAAGAGAGTACAACTACTACCTGGAGTATATACCTTACTATATACATATTACAGGGACCAATATATACTACAAGAGAGTACAACTACCTGGAGTATATACCTTACTATATAAATATTACAGGGAACACTATATACTACAAGAGTCTCTTGTAGTATATAGTGTTCCATGTAATATGTTTATAGTTAGTAAGGTATATACTCCAGGTCAGAGGCGTAACTAGAACCTTCAGGGCCCCGATGCAAGAAACCATGAAGGGCCCCCCAGTCCCCTGGCCGGGGCCCTTCCCTTCAAGCCTCTTTCCACTAATCCTGGGGCTCTTTACTCTCGTTGCATGGCCTTTTATTATGGTCCTGCAGCAGGATCCTTTCACAAGTTCTGCAGTGGGCCCCCTTCCTGCAATCTTGGGGCCTCCCCACAGTGGTGCAATGCCAGGGCCCAGTCGCAAGTGTGACCTTTGAGATCCTGGAAGTTTACCCACTGGTTTGCTACTGGGCCCCCTGGTGCATGGGGCCCGGTAGCAATTGCAACCCCTGCAACCCCTGTAGTTACGCCCCTGCTCCAGGTAGTTGTCTCTTGTCTTGTAGTATATATTGGTCCCTGTAATATGTATATAGTAAGGTATATACTCCAGGTAGTAGTTGTACTCTCTTGTAGTATATAGTGTTCCCTGTAATATGTATATAGACTATATACACATTACAGGGAACACTATATACTACAAGAGAGTACAACTACTACCTGGAGGATATATACCTTACTATATACATATTACAGGGACCAATATATAGTAAGGTATATCCTCCAGCCAGGACAGGTAGTTGTCTGTCTCTTGTGTCATCGATTCGATCCCATCATTGCCATCATGCCATGAGAGAGTTAAAAAAATATATAATTTAATCAATCAGCCTGGCAGGCTGTGGCAGCCTTACCTTTACAACGGCTGCTGCACATGGGAGAAGGTGGGTGGAGGCGGAGGCGGAGCCAGAGTCTTCTAGGGTCGAAGAGAGGAGGAGAGGAGTGAGGAGGAAGAGCCGACGAGGAGGAGGATCCTCCTCCGAGTCCTCCGCTGCGGCGCTGTGCATCCTGGGTCTGCTCTGCTCACGTCACTGGTTGCTAGATGCCAATCGGGCTGGCCTTAGCAACCAGTGTGCACTGCAGTGCAGACTCGAGCCACGGCCGCCGCCGGATCGGAGGAGGCAATAAGGGGGGGGGGGGGGCGGGCCGGCAGACAATGGAACGGGGGGGGCCCTAGACCACCAGGGACATGCCACCATCCATGTGGGGCCCCTTGGCAAGTGGGGCCCCCAGGCAACCGCCGGGTATGCACAGTGGAAAAGACGGCCCTGGGGGCATCCTCAAATGGAAGGTGGAGGAGCGCAAGGTCTCTAACATCCACCAGCTCTGTGATGTCATCATGGAGGAGTGGAAGAGGACTCCAGTGGTAACCTGTGAAGCTCTGGTGACCTCCATACCCAAGAGGGTTAAGGCAGTGCTGGAAAATAATGGTGGCCACACAAAATATTGGCACTTTGGGACCAATTAGGACATTGTCACTTAGGGGTGTACTCACTTTTGTTGCCAGCAGTTTAGACATTAATGGCTGTGTGTTGAGTTATTTTGAGGGGACAGCAAATTTACACTGTTATACAAGCTGTACACTCACTACTTTATATTGTAGCAAAGTGTCATTTCTTCAGTGTTGTCACATGAAAAGATAGAATAAAATATTTACAAAAATGTGAGGGATAAGGCTCCTTTCACACGAATGATCCGATCAGATCCGCCTGTCAGTTTTTTAGGCAGATCTGATTGGATCAAATAAAGTGAAAATAATCAGCGCAATCCTCAAAATAAAGTGAAAAACACAAAGCTGCAAGCAATCAGTGCCAAACACAAAACACCCTTAGTAATCAATAAAGTAATATTGCTGCGCTAAGTGAATAAAAATATCGCTTAAATATGTGACAAATAATGCTGTGATACTGGTAAATCAATAACACTTGAATAAGATAACAAATAATATTGTGATAATCATAAATCACTTGAATAAAGTGTCCCAATAAGTGAGCAGTGACTTTGAATAATATAACAAAAGTCCCAATAAACAGTGCAGTTTCAGTGATATAAAGATAAACAAATCTTCATCTGTGCAGAATGTGCTGCATGCTTCACTCTCAGTGCTCCAGTGACAGATAGTGAGATTAGCAGCTCACCTCAAATGGAGACTCAAATGAGTCAAGTCAGGCACATAAAGCAGTATTCACAATCGCCTGGTGATCACCTCTGCCTTCACCTCCAACCAATCTCTCAAACTCCAGGGATGTGGTGGATGAAAAACAAATAAAGGAGATCTAATGCTCTCTGTGTTGATTGGGGGGTTATTTATTATCAGCTGACGAAGTCGATGACGCAACGCGTACGGGGGAGGAGCCTGCACGTCATTACGCCGGTCCGGAGGTACCAGGAAGTGTTTGGAGGCAATTGCTAGCTGGCACGGCTGAAGTGCCCGTCTATGTAAGTGCAATATATATACTGATAATAAATAACCCCCCAATCAACACAGAGAGCATTAGATCTCCTTTATTTGTTTTTCATCCACCACATCCCTGGAGTTTGAGAGATTGGTTGGAGGTGAAGGCAGAGGTGATCACCAGGCGATTGTGAATACTGCTTTATGTGCCTGACTTGACTCATTTGAGTCTCCATTTGAGGTGAGCTGCTAATCTCACTATCTGTCACTGGAGCACTGAGAGTGAAGCATGCAGCACATTCTGCACAGATGAAGATTTGTTTATCTTTATATCACTGAAACTGCACTGTTTATTGGGACTTTTGTTATATTATTCAAAGTCACTGCTCACTTATTGGGACACTTTATTCAAGTGATTTATGATTATCACAATATTATTTGTTATCTTATTCAAGTGTTATTGATTTACCAGTATCACAGCATTATTTGTCACATATTTAAGCGATATTTTTATTCACTTAGCGCAGCAATATTACTTTATAGATCTGATTGGATGCTCCATGCATCCCTATGGGGCAGTGGATGTCAGCGGTGACATGTCCGCTGACACCCGCTGCCATCCACATCCGATCCTGTCTGTGAAATCCGGATGGATGGAAACCCTATTTTCCATCCATCCAGGGGATCTGATGGGATCGGATGAGAGCGGACAGGCGGTCTGCTCTCATCCGATTCCCCCATAGAGAGCAGCGGGGCTCGGACTCCTCCCTCTCCGCACACAGAGCGGAGAGGGAGCTGTCACCTGCCTGCTCAGTGGTGATCGGCGGATCGATCCCCGCTGAGCAGAGAACAGTCCGCACCGCACAGCAGCCCGTGTGAAAGGACCCTTACTCAATTTTGTGAGATGTTGTATATATGAGCTAGATTGTTACCAGCATTCCCTGTGTTGTGTATGGGAACTCCATGGCCAGAGCTGATTGGGATGTCAGCCTGTTATCGGGAGATAGTTTCCCACAGGTTCAGGCCAGGTCCCGAAACTTAGTTCATCCTTTACCCTGACATGTCCCAGTATACAGAAACAAAATCATTTTTCAGAAAAGCTCCACCTTTCATCATTAGAAGGTCAGCCCTGAGCTCCAGCCAGTGATTTTGCCTAGGCTGAGACGATGTCATCAGTCTGCTGCAGGCAGGAGAAATATTTCCTCAGTCTCCCCTGCCCCAGTAATCAGACTGTACATTGTAACTTTGTAGAAGGGGGGAGGAAGCATTTCTTCAGTCTCCCCTTCCACCAGTGATCAGGCTGTCCATTGTATTTTTGTAGAAGGAGGAGGAAGCATTTCCTCGGTCTCCCCTGCCCCCAGCGATCAGACTGAAATGCCTGAAATATTGTAACTTAGCAAAAGTTTTACTTTGCAATCGCTGTTACAGGAGATTTCACTTAATGGGGGGGGGGGGGGGGGGCTTTCATTTTTAGGGAAGGTCTAGTCAGAAAAAAACAGTTAGGAATTATGACCTGTGAAAAAACACACACAGCCTGTTATCACTGCAGTTCAAGGATATCAATGGATGTATACACTGCTCAGGTGAATCTTTACCAGCAATCCTCCGTGGGTGCCTGACGCCACCATGAACAATGCAAACTAGAAGAGGAAAAACCACCAAGGGCCCCCTGGACCTCTGGTACCAGGGCATTCCTTCAGAGCCCGGGCCCTTCCCACTGATTCTGGGGCAGTGGGACCCTTTCACATGTTCTGCAGCAACCCCCTTCATGCTGTCTTGGGTAAGGTTGCCACCCTTTCTTCAAACATTGTTGCCAAACATACATATATTTTGTCATTAACCACTGTAAGACTGCTCAAGTTGCTGCTACTGCAGCAAGGTGGCAGCCCTGTGTCCAGCGATGTAGACGTACGTTGCTGGATTCCTCTCTGTCTCTGTGGCGCGCGCGTGGCGCCGGAGGGTCGCTCCCGCTGTGTTTAGACACAGCGGGAGTTGGGCAGGAGGAGGAGAGGCGGCGAAAGTGTGAGAAGATCCGCCTGCTTGTGTAAACAAAGCAGCCGGATCTTCTCTGTGACAGACAGGGAGAGATCACAGGATTCAGCGTAGCTGAACCTGCAATCTCTGTCTGTGTCACACATCCCCCTCCCCCCACACACGTCAGTAAGCATGAGACACATATTTAACCCCTTGATCACCCACAAAGTTAACCCCTTCCCTGCCAATGTCATTTTTACAGTAACAGTGCATATGTATAGCACTGATTACTGTAGTAATGTCACTGGTCCCCCCAATAGTGTCAAAAATGTCAGTTAGGTGTACGATCTGTCCGCCGCAATGTCGCAGTCCCGCAAAAAATCGCAGATTGCTGCCATTACTAGTAAAAAAATAAAATAAAAATGACAAATCTTTCCCGCAGTTAGTAACTTTTGCGCAAACCAATCAAAATACGCATATTGCGATTTTTTTTACCAAAAATATGTAGCAGAAAACAAATTGGCCTAAAATGTTAAAAAAAATTTGATTTGTAAATTTTTTTGGGAATGTTATATATCAGAATGTGAAAAATATATATTTTGGCCTAAATATATGACAAAAATTGAATATATTGGATATTTTTTAACTGTCAAAGATGAAAATGTAAATTTTTCACAAAATTTTCGCTCTTTTTTTATTAATACTACAAAAAATAAAAAGTGCAGAGATGATCAAATACCACCAAAAGAAAGCTCTGTTTATGGGAAAAAAAGGGATGTCAATTTAATTTTGGTATAGCATTGCATGACCGCGCAATTGTCAGTTAAAATCACGCAGTGCCAAGTTGAAAAAAGTGGCCTGGTCATTAAGCAGGAAAATCCTCCGGCCTTAAAGTGGTTAAATAACATTTCTAATCCTATGGATTTAAGGACAAGAGTCCCCCCCCCCCCTTACATCAGAGTCTACAGAGTTCCCCTTTACATCTGAATCCACAGAGTTGAGTTCCCCTTTACATCTGAATATACAGATGTAGCACAATTCCCAGCATTGGTGCTGGCTGTGGGTCCCCCTGGGTCACCAGGTGCAACAAAAGTACCTTTGAACATGTTTCTCCAAGTGTGAGCACTGAGACAATGACCAGTCCAGTACCTTTGGGTTTTTAGGTTTATTTAGGAACTTGAATGGATGAGTGGGATACTCCTGCAATTGAACTATACACAACTTGAATTGGACTCTGAATAAATGCTGCTTGACGCTGATTAGCGCTGGCTTGATGCTGGTTAAGGCTGGCCGTATGCCGGTTAACGCTGACTTGATGCTGTAACTTTCCTTTTTACTACGGAAGTCCCTTTTAGCTCCCTGAGGTACTCTCATCTGAGGTAGCTACTTGTACACCTTTGCTGCACTGCTGAATGTTTCAGAGCCCACACTGGCGCCCCCTTTCACTTCCCTATCTTCAGGGCTTTGAACACTTGGCACCCCCTTTCACTGCCAATACTACTGGTTAGCTGGCTCCTGGATCCCCTTGACCTTGTGGAGTAGTCCCTTTCCTAGGCAGACCCCTGGGCAGATCTTGAGTACTCATGATACTGTTTTTCCTGAAGACTTCTGCCCAGCAGCTTAACTCAGTCAGCAACACTCTGGATCCCTCTCTGTAGCACAGCTCAACCTCTGGTCCCTGTAGACCTACTGCCTGGACCACCTTCACTCTCTGACAGGAGGAGAGACAGCTGTCACCTCCTCCTGGAACTGATGCTCCCACCAAAAGACGCTCTGTAGCATGCTCCCCACAGATTTATATCCAATTCCAGGGTGCATTGCAGTAAACCCCGCCCACTGAGACAGTCATAAATCCTGGTGTGCTAGGTTTCCTCCACTGGCCAACAAGATCCCTCATTGGATAAAGTGGGGAGACTCCCCAGACTCAATAGACACACCTGGGAACATGTGGCAACTAGCGAACAATTCAGGCCCCCTGATAAGCAGACAGGGCCATATATGCATTTTCCTAGCACCTACCTAGGAGGGTGCTACACAGAATTCCTCTTTACATCTGAACTCGTAGAGTTTCCCCTTTACATCTGAATCTGAAGTTTTTCCCCTTTACATCTGAACTCGCAGAGTTTCCCCTTTACATCTGAACTCGCAGAGTTTCCCCTTTACATCTGAACTCGCAGAATTCCCTTACACTGTAAGGGGGACTCTGCAGATTCTGATGTAAGAGAGAACTCTGGGGACTCTGATTTAAGGAAGAACACTGAGAACTCTGATTTAAGGGGGAATGCTGCAGACTCTGGTGTAAAGGGAAACTCTGATAACCAGCGCCCCAACATACATCATAGTTCTAGGGTTCTGCTTTGATCAGGGTTCCCAGAGTACCCCCTACATGAGAGTCCATAGAGTCCCCAATTATTAAGAGTCCGAGGAGCCCTCCTTATATCACAGTCCACAGAGCCCCCCCCCTTACATCAGAGTCTGCAGAGCCCTCCTTATATCATAGTCCGCTGAGCCCCCCTTACATCAGAGTCTGCAGAGTCCTCCTTACATCACAGTCCGCAGAGCCCCCCCCCCCTTTACATCAGAGTCCACAGACTTTCACTGTAATGGGGAGCTTTGTGGACTCTAATGTAAAGGGAAACTCTGATGGAAGGGGTGCTCTAGGAAACCTGATTTAAGGGGGTGGGATGTAAGGGGGAATGCTGTGGACTTTGGTGTAAAGTGGGAACTCTGATGTAAGGGGGTCTCTCCTCACCAAAGCCCCCTACAACAGAGTCTGCAGAGCACCCCTTAAATCTGAGGTCCCCTTTAGTGATGGACAAACATCGGCCGGGGCGGTTCGCGAACGTTGCAAATTTTCTCAAAAGTCTGCGAACCGTGGGCCCCATTGACTTTAATGGGAGGCGAACTTTAAAAACCTTTAGGTCATATTTGCAGCCACAAAAGATGTACTAGCTGTGCACAAATAGTCCCAGCACATGAACAATGTCATAAATCAGCCAGAACTGACAGCAGCCGGTAAATACATGTCAAATACATATAGGGTCCATTCACACATCTGTAAAATGGGTCCGCATCCATTCCACAATTTGGCGGAACGTTGACAGACCCATTGATTTTCAATTCCAGTCTTAAATATTAGGCATTCACAGGATACAGAAGTAAGTTTCGCCCATTCCAGGCCCCAAAAATTAGACCACATGGGTATACCTGACAGCAAAGAACGTAGTATTTGGTGGCTGGAGGTACATTAGGCATTTACAGGATACAGAAGTAAGTGTCGGCCATAAAATGCCCCAAAAATTAGCCCACATGGGTTTACCTGACAGCTAAGCATGTTATATTCTGTGGATGAAGGTACATTAGGCATTCACAGGATACAGAAGTAAGTGTCGGCCAGTATTGGCCCCAAAAATTAGCCCACATGGGTTTACCTGACAGCTAAGAATGTTGTATTCTGTGGCTGAAGGTGCATAAGGCATTCACAGGATACAGAAGTAAGTGTTGGTCAGTATTGGCCCTAAAAATTAGCCCACATGGGTTTACCTAAAAGCTAAGAACGTAGTATTTGGTGGTTGGAGGTACATTAGGCATTCACAGGATACAGAAGTAAGTGTCGGCCATGAAAGGCCCCAAAAATTAGCCCACATGGGTTTACCTGACAGCTAAGAATGTAGTATTTGGTGGCTGGAGGTACATTAGGCATTCACAGGATACAGAAGTAAATGTCGGCCATTATAGGCCCCAAAAATTAGACCACATGGGTTTACCTGACAGCTAAGAATGTAGTATTTGGTGGCTGGAGGTACATTAGGCATTCACAGAAAAAATAATTGTCGGCCACGAAAGGCCCCAAAAATTTGGCATTTCATGGACATGAAATGCCTTTTATGCCGCTGTATTTAGCGAAGACAAGGACCAGGAATTGTTGTGGGTGGATGGCGGTCTGGCGGATATTTGTGGCCTGCCATGAGGAATTTCCATGAAACCTGGTCTACTGGTCACATGTGTTAAATTCCTCAGGAATCCATGCCTCATTCATTTTTTTTAAATGTGAGGTAGTCTACACTGTCATGAGCTAGGCGAGTGCGCTTATCGGTCACGATCCCCCCCGCTGCACTGAACGTCCTTTCGGACAGGACACTGGACGGGGGGCAACCCAACAGTTCCATTGCAAATTGTGCAAGCTCTGGCCAGATGTCAAGCCTGCCCACCCAGTAGTCCAGGGGTTCATCACTCCTCAGAGCGTCCACATCAGCCGTTAACCCGATGTTGGGTCGGAAATCTGTCGGTCTAGGCGTTCCCTGATGCTGGATCCGGAGTACAGCTGTGGATGGTTCGGCTGAAAGAAGGAACTCATATCTGAAGTGACCAAGACATCTTCAAACCACCCTCTTCTTGCAGGTGCTGTTGGAACTGTTTCTCTGTGACTGGAAATTCCTCTGCCAGCATGCATATGGAAAAACTGGACTGTTCACCACTGCTGCATACACATCTACAGGTCACCTCCTTACAATCCCCTCGGTCCAAATGGTGTCATACAAAGAAAAAATGGCTCCAATAGTGAAGTACCGTAAAACTAAATAAACTTTATTAAGAAGATGAAATACACTCACATATTAAGCGTAAGAATAGGCTCTGAGTACAAAGTAAACGGCCCGGTAGGATACCTCCCTCGTACAGTCTGCCGGGCTAACTCCACGCCAGCCCAGTTACTTCCGGGTAGGTCCTCTGCCGTGTCACGTGATGTCGGATGCGTCGTCTGGTCACGCCCCGACGCGTTTCGTCATTTCCGACTTCAACTGGGGGCGTGACCAAGACAACAACATCCGGCATCTAAATACCCCTGCTGGAACGCACTGCGACCAATCGGCATCAAGGCAAGCCGACCGGAAGGAAACCAGCGCTTCCACCAGCGGAAGTCCAACATCAGTAACACCATTGAATGTACCCATATACTTAGGATCAACGCCGTGACACCATTGATGCTAAACCAACACCGGAAGTGCCACTCGAGATGATCGACGGATACTAAGAAAAATAAATTGATTTTGTATATGGAAAAAATGGAAAAAATGACACTATTAGATAAATAAATAGTATCCTTCCGCAGGTTTACCCCATGCCGCCATACAGTCTGCAGAGCATTACCATACATAAACATCAACAGTCAGCACATAATAAAAATTAGCAATCCCAATGCGGGGCCAAATCAAAATACAATCAATAAAAATATATATAAATATACAGTATATAATATATATAATGATCATAAAACTGTCTATAAAGTACATTAAAATACATTAAAATTACTGGGTAATAAACCCTTATTTCCGGTTTAAAACCATAATGTACCATATTCCACAACATAATTAAAACATAAAAGCTGGTATACAACAAAACTCTAAAAAAGCCATAAAAGTCTCAAAAAGAGGAGCATCAAGAATCGCTAATATAGCAATTCAGATCTATTTCAATATTCAACCCCGTCGGTGCGAGGGCCTGGGTGAGGAAAATCCACTTGGTTTCACACTTGGATAGTTCCCTCACCCAATTAGCCCCTCGCCACGACGGGGTGACCCGCTGAATCCCCCAGAAGTGGAGGCTTCTAGGATCCCTCTGGTGGAACTGGCGGAAATGTGCGGACACATTGTGTTCGCGTCTCCCTTTTAAAATGTTGGTGATGTGCTCGCCTACTCTTACTTTTAAGGTCCGCTTAGTGCGGCCTTTGTAGACTAAATTGCAAGGACACATCAACCCATAAACCACATGTGTGGTATCACAGGTAATTAAGCTTTTAATTTTAAAAGTTTTGTTGATTGCCCGAACTGTGAAGGATTCCCTTCTCCTGAAATTGGTCGGCGTAAAGGAACAGGCTCTACACCTTCCGCAGGTGAAGGATCCCTTCATGTCCGGGAAAAAAGAAACATTGGGGGGATCTAATACTTTTTTTACAATTTGGTCACCAAAGTTCGGAGCCCGTCTATATATAAATGACGGTTTGGTTGATAACACTGGGCCTAGTGTTCTATCCATTTGTAGTATAGGCCAGTGATGTCTAAAGATCTCTTCCACTTTTTTATAGTCGTTGGTGAAATCTGACAGGAAGCTCCACTGTTTGGGATCATCATCAGTACTGGTAGGTTTAACTGTAGGCCTCAACGGTCTAGGAGCATTCTTAATCTTAATGATTTCCTTATTCAGACAGGTTTCATCATAGCCCTTTGCGACAAACCTATCCTTCAAAACTCCTACTTGATCCATGTAGTCGTTTACAGATGTGCAATTACGCCTTACACGGATAAACTGGCCTCTTGGTATATTTCTGAGCCAGTTAGGATGGTGTCCGCTCTGGATCGCCAAGTAACTATTCCTGTCTGTCGTTTTAAAGAACACTTTCGTTGTTAGTCTACTGCCCTCTCTTTTGATGATGACATCCAAGAAGTTAATTTCATTTGGGCTATGGTGAAAGTCTAATTTAATATTATTCTGGTTGGCATTAAGATGTTCCATAAAACCAACCAGATCGTCCTCAGACCCTTGCCAGATAAAGATGATGTCATCTATAAAACGCCTGTATAGCCTTAACTCATGTCGTGCCTGGTTAAAAACAAACTTGTCCTCCCACTCCGACATGAACAAGTTTGCCAGGCTGGGGGCCAGCTTGGCGCCCATAGCGACACCCGTTTTTTGGCTGAAGAAATTGCTCTGATGCCAAAAATAGTTGTGGCTCAGACAAAAATCTAGAGCCCTACCATGAACACTTTCTGTTCCCGAGGTAGGTCGTCTCTTTGACTAAGTGCCCAATTCAACGATAAGAGAGCATCATCATGCTGGATGATGGTGTACAGGGACGACAAGTCGGCCGTAATAAGAAAGACCGGCGAGTCGTCCCCAAGTACAACATCATCCAGCATGAGAAGAAGATCTGTAGTATCTTTCAAAAAGGCTTTCGTCTTTACAACACTTTTTTGCAGAAACTGGTCCAAGTATTGGCCCAGCCGGGCACTCACCGACCCAATCCCGTTCACAATCGGGCGTGGAGGTGGGTTAGTTGCGTCCTTGTGGACTTTGGGCAGCGTATATAGAATCGGAATCTGGCACGCACTAGGTATTAAGTAGTTGCGTTCCTTCTTAGTTAGGACACCATCCCTAAAGCCGGATTCGACCAATCGTTTCAGATCCTCCACAAAATCACCAGTCGGGTCTCTAGATAGTCTGGCGTAAGTGGAGGTATCGTTTAACCACTTTGCCACTGAGTACCGTAGTACTACTGCGGCAAAGTGGCTCGTTATCGTCTGACGACATAGACCTACGTCGTCAGACACTCCCCCTTGTGGGCGGCGCTCGCGCGCCGCCGGAGGCTCGCTCCCGCTGTATTCAGTCACAGCGGGAGTCGGGCCAGGGGAGGAGCAGCGGCGATTGCCGCTGCTCTGCCCCGATCGTCGGGGATCTAGTGTGGAGATCCGCCCGCCTGTGTAAACACAAGCGGGCGGATCTCCCAAGTGACAGGGAGTGACAGATCGGAGTGTTCAGCATAGCTGAACACTCCGATCTGTCCCTGGCTCACACAGTCGCCTCCCCCCCCACACGTCAGTAAGCACCAGGCATACATTAACCCCTCCCTCTCCAATAAAATTAACCCCTTCCCTGCCAGTGTCATTTTTACTGTAACAGTGCATATATATAGCACTGATTACTGCAGTAATGTCACTGGTACCCCCAAAGGTGTCAAAAATGCCAGTCAAGGGTCCGATCTGTCCACCGCAATGTCGCAGTCCCGCAAAAAAAAATCGCAGATCGCCGCCATTACGCGTTAAAAAAAAACACCAAAAATGACAAAAATCTTTCCCTTTGTTAGTAAACGCAATAACTTTTGCGCAAACCAATCAAAATACGCTTATTGTGAATTTTTTTTACCAAACATAGGTAGCAGAAAACAAATTGGCCAAAAATTTAAAAAAATTTTGATTTTTACATTTTTTTGGGGGGAACATTTTTTTGGGGGGAATTTCATATAAAAAAATGTGAAAAATATTGTTATTTTTTCAAAATTTACTCTCTTTTTTTGTTTATAGCGCAAAAAGTAAAAATCGCACAGGTGATCAAATACCACCAAAAGAAAGCTCTGTTTGTGGGAAAAAAAGGACGTAAATTTCGTTTGGGTATGGCATCGCACGACCGCGCAATTGTCAGTTAAAGTCGCACAGCGCCGAATCGCAAAAAGTGGCCCAGACGTAAGACAGCAAAATGCTCTAGTGGTAAAGTGGTTAACATGGTTGTAATTTGGTCATGGTAAAATTGCTTGTCCATCACCACCACTCCATCACCCTTATCAGCAGGGCGGATGATAATCTCCTTGCGAGATTCCAGCGAATCTAAGCCCTCCTGTATGTGTTTATATCTCTTGTTAACCTCATAACCAGGTTCAAGGGACTGTAGGTCACGTAGGACTAGATTTTTGAATACTTCAACGCAGTGATTGTTGCTAGCAGGTGGATTAAAAGTGGATTTATTGCGCAATCCACTATTAATCATCCCTCCACTGCTCATATTACTTCTTGATGTAATGGGGTTATTCAGAAAATGTTTCTTCAAATTCACCTTTCTGATATACTTATGTATATCAATGTAGGTGTTGAATTTGTTAATGGGTTTTTTGGGGGCGCACTTAAGCCCTTGATCAAGAATGTGGAGTTCACTTTTGGTTAAACTCACACTACTAATGTTGAAGATCCCCTCGTTTACCAGTCTCTCCTTCTTTTTTTTGAGCTGTATCCTTCTTCCAGCCCGTACTCCTCTTCGGGGCGCGTACTTTCTCGATACAGTTGTCTGTCCGGTTGTGGATATTGTATATTGTACGGTCGACTCCGCCCCCTCCCCCTGCCCCGGCCCAAAAAAGGCTGTCTTGGTGGGTTTAGGGGGGTTTTTGGTCCAGTGTCCTCTGTCACTCCATTGGATCTATTGGCCAAAACCTGATATTGGTTATGGGTTGGAATCCCCGTTCCCTGAGAGCCACCTCTCAAGGTGCCCCTTTTGTTCTTATTACCCCTGTTAGCACCCTTAATTGGAGGTCCTGTCCACTCCAATGCGGGTCTAACTGGTATATGTGACACACCTACTTTTGGGCGTACAACTGGGGTCTGGATCGGTGGACCAGGTGTTTGACCACCCACCGCTCCATTACCCACAGTTTCTATAGGTTCTTCTACTGTTGGGGCCTCTATAGGAACAGGTCCTGGTAGCATTTTTCTCACAGGGTAGGTAATTCTCACGTTACACCGGCACCATCAAATCAGGTGACGAAAAGCAAGCAGATTGCCCAAAATCGACTATGTCAATTTTGTGGCCGGAACTCCGCTTTAAGCATTAACATGTTAAGAAATGAGTATCCCAGGAAGCATACAGTTATCCCTGTATACCGGAGGCTATTAGAGAAATATACCACCCCATCTATCCAGCATATCCAGTATACGCATATTGGAGGAGTGTGATCGATCGGAAATTTGATCTGGAAGGTCTGCAGGTTGACCATATACACCTGAAAACGCTCGTTTGAGTGTTAATGGAGGTGAGCGGCCATTACACACTTATGTGGATTTCCCTAGCTCACGAAAGTTTTCTGCACTGGGTTGTCACCTGAAGCACTCCTCTTCACTGCACCTAATGAACTTTTTATGAACATTTTTTACTATCACTCCCCTGTTTTTTGGGGTACAGAATAATTTTTTTGCACTATTCCATCACTTTGCTTGCCCAGTTAGCGATACCTTCTTCATTGGACAATATTTTTTGTATATTGTTTTTTGTTGATTATCAACAGATTGCTATTTCACTTGCACCTTTATTGCTATTCATTTGTCATTTTCACCGGCACATTTCAATCTCTTCCTACCCTATTGGTTGTAGGGGTTCACCCATCGGAGGGCGTTTATTTTACGTTCCTTTCACTTCATTTATCAGTCCTACGTACTGTTTGTGTTCCATTATCTCACACACCTATTGTGTAATCTGCGGTATAGGGGTTCATTCTTCAGAGGGCACCCACTTGAAATTTTCACATCACCTTTGATTTTCTATTTAATTTTTTCCTAAGTTCATTACTAATTGTTTACATAAGCACAAATTATTTAGTCACCTGTTTATTAAGCACTTGAATTTCTGCATTGCCCATTTATTTATGATCTAGAAGAAATCTTTTAATCAATTATTTTCTGATTAGGTTTACTCCTATATTGTGGTTCATCCAGTAGTGATATCTTGCGCTGATTCTTCTTTATTTCTTTATTTACTCTCTATGTGGTGACACTAAGGAATTGGCTGCAGGGTCCGGGTGCTCCATTTTTATTATCAGCTTCCTCCTTATTTCCCCCTTCTTTTTCTAGTGGTAGTGCATAGATCTATTTCTCCTTTTATTTATATACACATCTGGAGTATGCTGTCCAGTTCTGGGCACCGGTCCTCAGGAAGGATGTGCTGGAACTGGAGAGAGTCCAGAGAAGGGCAACAAAATTAATTAGGGGAATGGAGGACATCAGCTATGAGGAAAGACTACAAGCACTGAACCTATTCTCTCTGGAGAAGAGACGATTGAGGGGGGATATGATATCAATGTACAAATACTGTACTGGCGACCCTAGCATAAGGAACAAACTATTCAGAGAAAGGAGATACAATAAGACACGTGGCCACTCACTAAAACTAGAGGAAAAGCGGTTTAACCTTAAAGTGCGTAAGTAGTTCTTCACTGTAAGAGCAGTAAGGATGTGGAATTCTCTTCCACAAGCAGTTGTATCAGCAGGGAGCATCGATAGTTTCAAAAAACTATTAGATGGGTGCCTTAAAGACCACAACATACAGGGGTATACAATGTACAACATACAGGGGTATACAATGTACGGTTAAAAGCAAACACACACACACATCATAGGTTGAACTGGATGGACTGATGTCTTTTTTCAACCTCACTAACTATGTAACTATGTAAAGAAGGAGGAAGTGGAGGCTTCTTCCTCGGGAGTTCCCCCTTTACTATGGTGTCTTCTTCTGCCTTGGCTTAGCCCAGCTCTGCATCTTCCAATTTTCTCTTTACTTCCTCTTTCCATTTGGTTATGATTTTTTTCTCTTCCTTTAGGGCATTGAGTGATCCCGGGTTATAGGTTTTCCAGTCTTCTGTGCTAAGTAGAGCTACTAGATACTCCTTCTGCTTCTGCCTTGCTTGTTCACGTAGGATGTCCTCAGTAACCTGAAGCAAAATGTCCTCATTCTTCCTCCTATTCTTCTCTGATTTGCATTCTGATACACATTTGCACCCGCATGATAAGAGAATGGAGTAGATCTTCGATTTGAAGCAAAAAGCAATGACTATCAGCAGAATCACTACAAGGCCAATAATCTGCAAAGAGAGAAAAGTTTTCAAGTTTAAATATTTTACCCTCTACACAGAAAAGTTTGAAGACCTTTTAAAAGCTCACCAAGCTATTTCTAGTCTTGCTTTGTCTGTTTAATGTTACTTTGCAGTGAAGCATGGAATCAGAACTCTATGTAGTATATTATGTGCTTTTATTAGGCAAGAACACTATACATACAAATTACATACGATTGTAGGGCAACAATTAGTGATGGGCCGAACACCCCCCAGGTTCGGTTTGCACCAGAACACCGCGAATGGGGGAAAAGTTAGTTAGAACATGCAAAATCTATCTATGGGACTCGAACATGAAAAATCAAAAGTCTTCATTTTAAAGGCTTAATTGCAAATTATTGCCCAAAAAAGTGTATAGGGGTCCGGGTACTGCCCTGGGGGAATGCACCAATGCAAAACATTCATTTTTAAAGGAGCAGTGATTTTAATGAGGCTTAAAGCGAAACAATAAAAATGAAAAATTCCTTTTAATATCATGCCTGGGGGCCCCCTTAATGTGCCTGTAAGGTGGTACATCTGTATAATGTATGGAGCCTGCTGCAGCAATACTGACATTTCTAAAGCAAAAAATGTCATTTAAACTTGCTTGCGGCTGTAATGTAAGACAGATAAAAAAAAAAAAAAACATGCAAAAAACGGCATAGGGTCCCTCCTAGTACCTTCGGCCCTGGTATGTATTTGGACCCGGTACGCCTTTTCTATAAAAAAAAAAAAAAAAACAAGGCACAGGAACGGGCCTTGCTGTTAAAAAATTCGATACAAGATTGAAATCACATGTACTTACATAGTTACATAGTAACATAGTAGGTGTGGTTGAATAAAGACAATAGTCCATCCAGTTCAACCTGTGTAGGTGTGTGTGGCTGTTATCATCTCACATACCCCTGAATGTTCTGATCCTTGAGATGTAAGTCTAAGAGTCTTTTGAAAGCCACCATACTTCCCGCAGAAACCACCTCTTGTGGTAGAGAATTCCACAATCTTGTAGCCCTAACAGTAAAGAACCCCCCACGTTGCCTGAGGTTAAAACGCTTCTCCTCTAATCGCATTGTATGCTCTCGAGTCCTCATGCAATCCCTTCGACTGAACAGCTTTTTTTCTAAGCTGAGATCCCCATTGAGATATTTAAAAATTGCTATCATGTCCCCCCTCAGGCGTCTCTTCTCCAGGAAGAATAAATCAAGCGATTGCAGATGCTCTTCATAATTAAGGTCCTCCAATCCCCTAATTAGTTTTGTTGCCCTTCTCTGGACTCTCTCCAGCTCCAACACATCCCTCCTGGCGACCAGAACTGGCGGACTGGTGACCAGAACTGGACAGAATACTCCAGATGCGGTCGGACCAGAGTTTTATAAAGTGGAAGGATTATAGTCTTATCTCTGGAATACATCCCTTTCTTTATGCATGCTAATATTCTGCTGGCTTTGGCAGCTGCCGCTTGACATTGCATGCTGTTGCCTAGTCTATCATCAACCAAGACTCCCAGATCTTTCTCCATTTTTGATTCCCCCAAGGGCTCCCCTCCTAACGTGTATTGTGCTTTTATGTTTCTAGTCCCCAAGTGAAAAACCTTACACTTCTCCACGTTAAACTTCATTTGCCATGTCGTTGCCCACTCCGTTATTTTGTCCAGGTCATCCTGTAGGATATCTGCTTCATGCTGTGCAGTTATTGCCCTGGCCAATTTTGTGTCATCTGCAAAAACTGATATCGAACTACTGATCCCGTCCTCAATGCTGTTTATGAATAAATTGAACAAGGTTGGTCCCAGGACAGAGCCTTGGGGGACCCCGCTTACCACCTCAGACCAGTATGCGCTGTTTATTACCACCCTTTGGACACGCCCTTTTAGCCAGTTCCGTATCCAAGAGCAAACCCTGCTGTCGATACCTGCAGACCTTATTTTATAAATTAAGCGCTTATGGGGAACTGTATCAAACGCCTTAGCGAAATCTAAGTACACCACATCCACTGGTCTCCCCCTATCTAGCTCACGGCTCACCTCCTCGTAGAATGTTAAGAGATTGGTTTGACAAGAATGGCCATTTGTAAACCCGTGCTGATTACTGCTGATGATGTTGTTGTCTTTAGTAGGGATGATCGAACTTTTCAAAAGTTCGGTTCGGCCAGAACATCCGAACTTCCCGAAAGTTCGGCCCAGATTTCAGAACCCCATTGAAATCAATGGGACCCGAACTTCGGTAATCAAAAAACACAATTTCAAAGCCCTAAAACCCAATAAATGCCCCTAAAAAGTGCCTAGGGTTCTGGGACATGCCCCAGGGACTATTAATCACACCAAAAAAAGTTCTTAAAAATTGTCATTTTTGATAGAGAGACAATTATTGAAATAATTAAAAAGAAAAATATATATATATTTTTTTTTTTATTTTGACTTTGGATTTAGTGTCTGGGGGGTCTAAAAAGTGTACCTGTGAAGTTTCAGCTCTGTAGCATGTCCAGAACCATAAAAAAAAAAAAGATTGTTTGTATTATGTCACTTGCCGGTTTAGTTTCAAGCATTTTTTTGGGCATTTCTTGGGGGTTATTTGAGATAGGCAAAACATCAGAACTTCTGTGTAGGGGTATATATACACACATACTTATATGTATATATACCCATACACATATATAGATGTGAAAGTAGCAGAACACTATACTTTTGCTAATGAAATAATTAGCAACAATATGGCTCCGCTCCTAACACACCTATATATGTGTAAGTGTAAAATACATATAAGTGTGTGTATATATATATACCCCTATACAGAAGTTTTAGATGTTTTGCCTGCCTCCAAAGAACCTCAAAAAAGTGCCCAAAAAAACGCCTGCAAGAACAAACCTGGGCATTTTTGTTGGGCGCTGGCATTTTTTTGGCATTTTTTGGGGTTCTTTGGAGGCAGGCAAAACATCTGAACTTCTGTATAGGGGTATATATACACACACACTTATATGTATATATACCCATACACATATATAGGTGTGAAAGTAGCAGAACACTATACTTTTGCTAATGAAATAATTAGCACTAATATGGCTCCGCTCCTAACACACCTATATACTGTATGTGTAAGTGTAAAATACATATCAGTGTGTGTGTATATATATATACCCCTATACAGAAGTTCAGATGTTTTGCCTGCCTCCAAAGAACCCAAAAAAATGCCCAAAAAAATGCCAGCGCCAAAAAAAAATGCCCAGGTTTGTTCTTGCAGGCGTTTTTTTGGGCATTTTTTTGGGTTCTTTGGAGGCAGGCAAAACATCTGAACTTCTGTATAGGGGTATATATACACACACACTTATATGTATTTTACACTTACACATATACAGGTGTGTTAGGAGCGGAGCCATATTAGTGTTAATTATTTCATTAGCGAAAGTATAGTGTTCTGCTCCTTTCACACCTATATATGTGCAGGTGTATATATATACATACATGTGTGTGTATATATACCCCTATACACATGTTCAGATGTCATGCCTGACTCCAAACATGTCCTCAAAAAAGCACTATCAACGCCTGCAGCAAAAAGAATGCTGACAGGAGCGAAGCCATATTAGTGCACTGAAAGTGACACAAGAGAAACGATCTTTTCTCTATAGCGGTCACCCTGTTATGGAAGGGTTTTGTCACCCTGCCATAGCAGTCACAGTCAGTTAACCCTACACTACACTACACTACGGTCCCCTTATACTTAACACTTTCCCAACAGAAACTGAATAATTAAAGCTAACTATAGTGGAAAATAGTACCCTAACTACACTAGATATCCCTTTCCTCACACTAAAAATTGCTAAATGACACTTTGTAGCAAAAGTCACAGAACTGCTTCCACTCTCTTCCATGTCCCTGTATTATAATGCTAGGAATTTGGCGGGAGCTATCTTATATACTGGGGGGCGTATTCACTAATGATTGGTCTATGGACCCCCTAGTCACTCCAATCACATTCCTAGCATTCTCCTGCCCCCTCAATTGGCTTTTACTGATGGTTCTGGTCCAATCACGGGCTTTTAAAGCCCATTTCCTGAACCATTGCATTTTGGTCGGTTCTGGTTGCCGAATTCCGAACTTTTTCAGCAAAAAGTTTGGAATTCGGCCGAACCTCGAACAGCTAATGTTCGGGTCGAACCGATGGTCGACCCGAACCGTTCGATCATCCCTAGTCTTTAGCAAACTCTACGATATAGTCCCTTATCATCCCCTGCAGAAGTTTACATACTATTGATGTCAAACTGACAGGCCTATAATTTCCCAGCATATGCCTCTGACCCTTTTTGAATATCGGAATCACGTTTGCTTTCCTCCAATCCCCTGGTACATCTCCTGTCCTAATACTGTCAGCAAAGATCAGGAACAGTGGTCTAGATATAACCTTACTGAGTTCCTTGAGTATTCTCGGATGTACGCCATCCGGGCCTGGTGATTTGTTTGTGTTAAGTTTATCCAGCCTTTCCCTGATTTCACCCTCTGTAAGCCATAGTGGCAAGTCCTGTGTATTACTACTAACCATACAGTCATGGTCAGTGTACCCCTCCGTTTCCTGTGTAAATACTGACGAGAAAAAAGCATTCAGCACGGTTGCTTTTTCAGTGTCCTCTGTAACCATACAGGTGCACAAAATTTAGGCTTTGGATGTTTGTGGAGCCTGAGCACCGCAACCCCTTGCAGTTATTCTTGCTGTGCTCATAAACGAAGTTCAAGGTGCATGCTTTGGCCAATCACAAGCACTGCATTATGGCGGGTGAATTTTCCGCGAACGGTCACGTTTGTGCGTTGTTATGCGAACAAACGTACAGCCGATGTTAGAGTCGAACTTACGTTTGACTCGAACTCGAAGCTCATCACTAGCCTACAAGACATACAGAGTATTACAGATATTTCATACAACACATGCACATACTACCTAACCTTCCTAGTAAATAAACATTGACAATGGTTTTTATACTTATAGGGATACCCTAAAAAGTTACTTACCTTGGGTTATAGTTTGTAATTTTCCATACCAAACAGGACTCACAAAAGACTGGGCATTCTCATAGTGTAAATTTAGCTACATTAGCAGGTGAGGTTCCTTCTTTGGTCTTGTGAAGTCCCTTCTGGCTTTCTGTTGTTATTGAGCTCCCCTTTCAGCCTATGCTGCTAGGCTTTTATTTGGAAAATTTGGGTAGCCACTTCTGCATGGGCATATCCCTTTACCCCTTACTTTCTACATCAGCTTCTATGATAGAGCATTTACTAAATCAAACTCTAGATGGCATTGTAGCAAACATGCTATAGGTGAATAATGTTAAAAGGTCAAGTTGTTGTAAAGGCTCGAGGTTTTTTAACCTTATTCTATGCATGAAGGTAAAAACCTTCTGTGCAGCAGCCCCCCCCCCAACCCCCCAATACTTACCTGAACCTGATCTTCTTGCAACGCTGTGCACGAGAGCCTCAGCTCCCCAGGGACTCTCCCTCCTCATTTGCTCCCATTGCTCTCAATCACAGCCAGTGAGCCAATGAGGCGAGAGAGGGGCAGGGCCAAGACACGGCTTTCTGTGTTAATGGACACATAGAGCAGAGCCTTGGGGTCAGGCCGACTTTGGTGCACCCATATCAAGATGCTTGCTCTGGAGCACTCAGCAGGAGGAAGGAGCCAGGAGCACCAGTGGGCAGGGCCATCTTACCGAATGGGCACGCTAGGCAGTTGCCCGGGGTCCCACTTGCCCGGGGAGGCCCTACCTGCCCAGTGACCCAGCCCCAGCCAAGTATTATTCCCGATTTCTGTGTGCATCCCACCGCCAAACTCAGCAGGTGGCAAATGCCTGTCGGCCCTGTGCTGCTGTTAGGCCACTTGGGCCGTGGAGGGGGAGCCCACAACTCAAGAATGCCTGTCTGCCTCCACGGGAACAGGCGCACACAGGCAGTCGAGTCTGACTCCCATCCCTGTGTGTGTTCACTGGACCCAGCCGCCGAACTTGGAAGCTGTCATTAGCCTGGCACTGCTGTACCAATAAATATCGCATTATCGATAATTAGCATTATTATTCTCGTGGGTGATTGTGTAGGCGGGGCTCCAGTGCACAGCATTGCCCGGGGCCCTTTAATGCTCTTAAGATGGCACTGTCAGTGGTCGACCCGAGAAGAAGAAGATTGGGGCTGCTCTGTGCAAAACCATTACAGGTAAGTATGCCATATTTGTTATTTTTAATGTAAAAAAAAAAAAATCCAAAGCTTTAATCACACTTTAAGCTATTGTTAACTTTTTTTTTTTCATTCAATATATTTTTATTGAGTTTTACATAAGAAAATATAATCAGAACAAATATAACAGGAGTTTCAAATATTCAACATGTTCCAATGCATGTACACAGATACATAAAACTGAAAATTGGTTCAGTTGTAGACAATCAAAAGTGTTAAGAAGTAACCAAAGCATTACAGGTTATATTAAGGTATGGTAAGTGGTAAGGAAATAGCACAATGTAACATTGTATCTTTATTAATTTTGCTCGTGCTTGGATATGGTAGGAAAGTGAGAGTCTCGGCCATCCCGGACCCAGAACCCTAAGGAGCATAGCATTGTTAACTTTTTTTGACGTAGCTCGGCTGCAGTGTTTGACCAGGACTCCTCTAAAACAGCTAATAGTGTGTACATTGCTCATCAAATCATTTACATTTGCCAAAGTTAATAATATTCTGTTACGATGCAGTATTATCTTTCTTCCCATTGTATTAGAGAACAATACATGCAAACTTTGCTCCAATGGCATTTGTTTATAATGCCAATATAGCAATATTTACACAAGAAGGCTGATATTTGTAAAATATGCTTCTAAAATGAGAGATTTTTATATATAAGTCTCCAAATCTCCAAACTTATATTATATAATATATACTGTGTATTAAATATATATATTGTGACATGTCAGGGTTTCTTAGATCAATGGTAGTGCCAAAACAGTAAGTTTACTCCACGGCAGATATACCGTATTTATCGGCGTATAACACGCACCGGCGTATAACACGCACCTTAATTTTAAGAAGGAAGTTTCAGGAAAGAAACATTTTAATCAAATAAAAATAATAGTACACAGCCCCTTTACATTACACAGTTCCCCCATGCACAGTAGGACACAGAATCTGGAGGTGGTGTCAAGAATCATACTTTCCACTGTCTCCATCCTAGTACCTCTACACCCCAGTACTTCCCAGCTGAGCCCCTACATGTATTGTAGTTGTGGGACTTGGGAGGGATTTGAGGTGTGTTGGAGATGAATTGAGCAGTAACTTTTTTTCCATCCCCCTTTACACTGCACAGCACCCATGCATTACCAGGAGACCCCCAGTCTCCTGGGACAGTTCTGCAAGCGTACTCTAAAGTAAAAGGAAAAAAATCACTACAAGCCCCATTTGATAGATGCTTCCTACATTGTCAGTGTAATAGTAAACCGATGCCTCTACCTTGTTAGCGCCGTTCTTTCAAATCCGATCATGTGACCTGCTCTCCTCTGATGTTGAATGGCCGATCATGTGACCGCTCTCCTCTGATGTTGAATGGCCGATCACTCAGAGGTGGAGGAGCGGGAAGAAAAGAAGGAAACAAGCAAGGTATTTAGAGGCAGCGTTTTGACATGAGTGATATAATGAGTGATATAATGTAGGAAGGATTTAAAAGAAGAGGCTGGTGCTGATTTTTTCCTAACTGCAGAGTACGCTTGCAGGGCTGTCCCGGGGCCAGGAGAGGCGGGGCGGCCAGCCTGACACCACTCCTCCGGACCCAGGGTAAAAAAGTGCGTGTTATAAGCCGATAAATACGGTAGTTTTTAGGACTTTCCTGTCCACTTTTATTTAAAAGAAAGTCAAAAGTTTTTCCACCTAGGGGGTTCTCACCATCAGTGCAAATAATATAACATTCAGCCTCCTGGCTCTCTTGTAGCAGCTTTACTGCTCCAAGCACCTCTTCAGGGTCCTCCTGAACAATAGTTCTCTTTTGGTCCATGAAACACGTCCCAGTGTTTATGCACAGACACTGCACCTCAGCTATTCATTTTCCTCATAGCTTCAAAACTGCTTTGTCCCTCATTGACTCTCTCTCAGGCTCGGGCGTTGCTCTGTCCTGACCTGGACACCATGATGCACACCAGCTCCTCTCACAACTTCCTTTACACACTTACCACCTCAGGTGATGTGCTATTAGTGTGCTTGCTTCTTCCACAATCTGGCGTAAAACACCATTTTACCCAGTTGCAGAGGGTCATCCTGCCACAATATATATATATATTGTAACGCTCCTGCGTTTTATGTATAATGTGGATTTACAGCTGCAGAAATATTCCACTTCAGTAGTCATGTAGAGAAACGCTGAGACATCAATCCCAACTCCCAAGACTCATCATGTGTGGATGATCTCAATTCAGCAAGTAGATACACACACTCAATACGATGTTCCTAGAGTGACTTATGTATATAGTAATATAGTGATGATAGGCTGAAGAGACAGGTTGGGTAGAGATGGTAGATGACAGACACTTGAAAGGAATGTTCTTGAAAGTAAGATAGTAGCAGATGGGATGCAGATAGGTTAGCAATCATGTATGGTAGCAGATGATAGAGTAGCAGGTGAACATACAGGAGAGATCAACCCAGTGCAAGAGCAGATGGTAGTAGGCTCAAGAGCTAGCAATCTTAGGTAATGCAGATGTAGTAATAGTCTTAGTATGTAGCGCTAGATAGTGTAAGCTTTTAGTATGAAGGGTATAGAGGTTTCCCCTGTGGGGTACTTATCACTAGTAGCAATGTAGCAGAGGAGAGGTTCGGCAAGAGCGGATGATCCGGTAGCGGGATACAGGGATCAGCGCAGCGTGGTTCCGACAGTGAGGAATGCTTGCAAGCATGAGAGCTTCAAGACAGGTTAGCATCAAGGCACATTGAACGAACAATGTGAGTGAGACCGCCGGAGGTTGAAATAGCCGCTCCAGCGGCGCTCAGTGATGACAGCATCAGTCTTAAAGGTGTATGCGCACCTTACCAAAGGAGAATGGTGGGGCGCATACACTCAGGAAAAGAGGAAATAGGGTACCAAAGGTACCAGAACATTACATATATATATATATATATATATATATATATATATATATATATATATAAAGATATATATATATATATATATAAATAACTATATATCTATATCTATATTGTGGCAGAGCGTTGCCATGCCAGGGTCCAAAAAGTGGATGTGACCCAGAATTCTCAACCTGGCAGGTTGAGGGGCTCCAGGGATCTTGTAACATGAAGAGGAAACTGGCTTTTCAGTTTCCTCTGTGTTTTAGGCTATGTTCACATCTTGGCGTTGCTATTTACAGGCGTTTTTTAGGCGTTTTTTCAGGCGTTTTTATGGGCATTTTTCAACAAAAGGGCAATGATCTGGTTCCCACCAAAACACTCCTCCATCCCAAATTATACATACAAACAAGAAAAATTGGCCCGCGGGACTTTGTGTGAGGTGTGCTTGGAGGCTGGAGAGGAATTAAGTACACAATTAGTAAAAGCAATAATTTGTTTTATTGCAAAGTATGCACAGGTTGTAAAAATACAAATACAAAACATGTGCTCCGTGGCACATGACGTAGCTCAAAGGCTATAGTTACAATATTTTACAACACAGGCAAATTGAATAATATATTGAAAAACATCTTGATGTAACCACTTAATTACAGATAAGACATAAATAATGTGCTGAGTTGACATAACAGTAAAAATAGTATATATCATCGTGATCTGACGCGTTTCGGGAGTAACATCTCCCTTCCTCAGAGATCAATAATTCGAAGTATATCTATAAAAGAACACTGTTGTTAAAATATGCAATAGCATTGTAGTTTTAATTGCAAAATTCAATCAAGTAGTGAGAACTTGACGGAGTATGGAATACTCACAACTCAATGGGACTTGAGTGGAGAAAATGGACTCCTGTGTTGCAGCGGTGTGCGTGTCTGGCCCGGGAGCTGAAGGGTCCCAATGTAGTGACAGCCAATGTAAGGGGTCCATGGTGGGTGAGTAATTAATGTGCAAATAACAAAAGCACCTTTCCATCTGTCATGTGTAAAAGTATAAATAGTAGTGAGACGGTAGCAAATTGCAACCGATAAATTGCTAAACAAATGTGTATGAGATGGAGAGGGCCGGTGTAAAAAGGAATAGTGCTGCCAAGATGACCAAGAGTGAACAAGAAAAGAGAAGACATAATGGAAAAGAAAGAAAAGGTGGGTGACAGTGGGGGAGATTTACTAAAGCTGGAGAGTGCAAAATCTGGTGCAGTTCTACATAGAAACCAATCAGCTTCCAGGTTTTATTGTCAAAGCCTCATTGAACAAGCTGAAGTTAGAAGCTGATTGGTTAACATGCACAGCTGCACCAGATTCTGTGTGCATCAGTTTTATTAAATCTCCCCCAGTGTGTCAGGTAAGTGCCGAGGTGGGGTGAGGGAGAGATGAGATCGTGAGTGGAGGGTATAGAAAAGCCGCCCTGAGAAAAGTGGATGCAAGGAGAAAGTGGTGCGGACAAGATAGTGAGAACAAGGCAACTGACCTACCATTTGGACCCGAGACTAGGAGCACAGGTGGGACCCTAGCGTCATGCAGCGGGTGTGCAGAGATCAATCAGACTAGCAGCGTCTGTGATCTCGTGGAGGAGAGGAGCGCTGGGGGCGGACCTCTCCGACCCGTAGATGTGTAGGCACGCACACAGCGCGGTGACGTCAGTGACAACACTGACGCACCACGCTGGGGGTGCGGCATGACGCTGATGTACAGGTGGACCCGCTCCTCCCATGGAAGGGGAGGAGCGGGGACAGCAAGGGAGACAGAGCCTCCCAATTCGTACATCGCAGCTCCCGGGATTAGAACTAGCAACATCCAGCACACAGGGAATCAACATAAAGCAAAGACATTGGATGTAATAACCGTAACAGAGTAAATCTCAATAGATGGTTGCATATGGCATCTAAGGGAAATAGTTTAGATAAACCTATAAGAAAATGGAGGGGCACCAAGATGTGATTGTCCAGCCAGAGAGGGAGCCAGATCATTAAATGGGCACAGTGGGTGTCTTCCACCCTAATATAAATTCAACAAAAGGGCAATGATCTGGTTCCCACCAAAACACTCCTCCATCCCAAATTATACATACAAACAAGAAAAATTGGCCCGCGGGACTTTGTGTGAGGTGTGCTTGGAGGCTGGAGAGGAATTAAGTACACAATTAGTAAAAGCAATAATTTGTTTTATTGCAAAGTATGCACAGGTTGTAAAAATATAAATACAAAACATGTGCTCCGTGGCACATGACGTAGCTCAAAGGCTATAGTTACAATATTGTACAACACAGGCAAATTGAATAATATATTGAAAAACATCTTGATGTAACCACTTAATTACAGATAAGACATAAATAATGTGCTGAGTTGACATAACAGTAAAAATAGTATATATCATCGTGATCTGACGCGTTTCGGGAGTAACATCTCCCTTCCTCAGAGATCAATAATTCGAAGTATATCTATAAAAGAACACTGTTGTTAAAATATGCAATAGCATTGTAGTTTTAATTGCAAAATTCAATCAAGTAGTGAGAACTTGACGGAGTATGGAATACTCACAACTCAATGGGACTTGAGTGGAGAAAATGGACTCCTGTGTTGCAGCGGTGTGCGTGTCTGGCCCGGGAGCTGAAGGGTCCCAATGTAGTGACAGCCAATGTAAGGGGTCCATGGTGGGTGAGTAATTAATGTGCAAATAACAAAAGCACCTTTCCATCTGTCATGTGTAAAAGTATAAATAGTAGTGAGACGGTAGCAAATTGCAACCGATAAATTGCTAAACAAATGTGTATGAGATGGAGAGGGCCGGTGTAAAAAGGAATAGTGCTGCCAAGATGACCAAGAGTGAACAAGAAAAGAGAAGACATAATGGAAAAGAAAGAAAAGGTGGGTGACAGTGTGTCAGGTAAGTGCCGAGGTGGGGTGAGGGAGAGATGAGATCGTGAGTGGAGGGTATAGAAAAGCCGCCCTGAGAAAAGTGGATGCAAGGAGAAAGTGGTGCGGACAAGATAGTGAGAACAAGGCAACTGACCTACCATTTGGACCCGAGACTAGGAGCACAGGTGGGACCCTAGCGTCATGCAGCGGGTGTGCAGAGATCAATCAGACTAGCAGCGTCTGTGATCTCGTGGAGGAGAGGAGCGCTGGGGGCGGACCTCTCCGACCCGTAGATGTGTAGGCACGCACACAGCGCGGTGACGTCAGTGACAACACTGACGCACCACGCTGGGGGTGCGGCATGACGCCGATGTACAGGTGGACCCGCTCCTCCCATGGACTTCACTCACGATCTCATCTCTCCCTCACCCCACCTCGGCACTTACCTGACACACTGTCACCCACCTTTTCTTTCTTTTCCATTATGTCTTCTCTTTTCTTGTTCACTCTTGGTCATCTTGGCAGCACTATTCCTTTTTACACCGGCCCTCTCCATCTCATACACATTTGTTTAGCAATTTATCGGTTGCAATTTGCTACCGTCTCACTACTATTTATACTTTTACACATGACAGATGGAAAGGTGCTTTTGTTATTTGCACATTAATTACTCACCCACCATGGACCCCTTACATTGGCTGTCACTACATTGGGACCCTTCAGCTCCCGGGCCAGACACGCACACCGCTGCAACACAGGAGTCCATTTTCTCCACTCAAGTCCCATTGAGTTGTGAGTATTCCATACTCCGTCAAGTTCTCACTACTTGATTGAATTTTGCAATTAAAACTACAATGCTATTGCATATTTTAACAACAGTGTTCTTTTATAGATATACTTCGAATTATTGATCTCTGAGGAAGGGAGATGTTACTCCCGAAACGCGTCAGATCACGATGATATATACTATTTTTACTGTTATGTCAACTCAGCACATTATTTATGTCTTATCTGTAATTAAGTGGTTACATCAAGATGTTTTTCAATATATTATTCAATTTGCCTGTGTTGTACAATATTGTAACTATAGCCTTTGAGCTACGTCATGTGCCACGGAGCACATGTTTTGTATTTGTATTTTTACAACCTGTGCATACTTTGCAATAAAACAAATTATTGCTTTTACTAATTGTGTACTTAATTCCTCTCCAGCCTCCAAGCACACCTCACACAAAGTCCCGCGGGCCAATTTTTCTTGTTTTTATGGGCATTTTTGTGCAGGTGTTTTTAGGTTGATTAGTAACCAATGGAAAAAAAATAAAAACGCCTGTAATCTGCCCAAAAAGAATCTCATGTACGGTATCTGTACTTTCCTGGAGTAGAATTTTTTTTATCCTACTTCCACTTTTACTTCACTACATTTTTTCGATGATTTCAATACTTCTACTCCGATTTTTTTTTTGTGCTGCATAGTTACTCGTTACAATTCTAAAAATTACCATTGCCAGAACAGTAGATGGCAGGTTTCATAAAGTTCAAAAAAATGTGTATAATGTCATGTGTAAATCAGCGCACATGAAAATAAATGCTACTGTATGTATAAATAAAATGGTCTACACATCTGCTGTTAAGGGGAAAGAGAACCTCCCCCAACCAAGGAGAGTCACAAGCGTACCTTTTTTCTGGTAAGAGGCTGATTTTGCTTTTTTCACTGGAAGTTGAGAGCACAGGTTTTGCAGTTTTGTTTCACTGGAAGAGTGTATTTGGATATTATTTTGCACTTCCCTTCATCCGCCGGGTAAGGGGGGAAATCCACAAGGTGGTGGGAGTCTGCACCTATTATTTGGAATAGCACCTGTTTGATTCCTGCACCTTTGAAAATATATTGTCGGGATTATTGGGGATTAAATAATAGAAAAAAAATGGATTTAAAAAACCATGTATATTCCATCTTATGTATAGGGATTTTGAACAGTGTAGCTTCCATTTTGTTTGGAGGTGAATGAAAGTTCATATATGTTTTGTTGCAAGATGTCTCTTACAAAAGAGTCTAGAATTGCAATAGAAGATCTCTGTATCTATGTAGTCATAAATAAGAGGCCTTTAGACATCTCTTCAGATAAGACATAATGGTAGTGCCAGCCTGTCTGTAAGTATTGCAACAATAGACAATGGCTCAGTGTACTTCATCAGACATTTAAAATATAAATGTTAAAGATACCTTATATTGTGTGTAAACTGTATATCAACAATTAAGTCTTATTCTATTGTTGATATGGTGGAATGTATATATGATGTTTTATATATATATTTATATATATATATATATGTGTGTGTGTGTTAGAATACATTTCTTTTAAGTGTAAGGACATACATATCTGGTAACTAATTACCTCACTTTATGTAAGTTTGTGTGTAAGTTTTTAAAGTGATATAAATCCTAAAAACCAGACGCAATGTCTGACAGCATATGGCATGGTCAAATAATTAATGGATCTTCACTAGCCAGACAGGTCAAAGGTCATCAGATAAGAATATGTTCTAATTATTTTATATACCAAATGGAATGAACGGTACAATACTGCCCCCTTTGGACACACTAATAAATGCAGTCTTGGGATAATGAGATATTTCCAATATAAATATATATATATTGTATTAAAAATATAATTATTGAAATGGCATTACTTGCCAAGATGAATGATGGAGATATAGATGGACATTTATGTATGTACTGAGAGTATGGGCAAGTTTTTATGTTGTGTTTTATGGTTACTCTTAAATATAAAGAAATCATCCTTTAATTTTATTATACAAAATATTGGGTTATTAGGAGAGGTGTGACTATGACCTCACCAGTTAATGTATAGATTAGAATATCCCAACCAATGGGGATAATGTTTAATCCCTCTGGGTTTAACTTATGGTAATTTTAATAGTCCTTTGTTCAATACCATATAAAAAGGAGAACCCAGATGTGACACATTACATTACACAACAGCCATTACACTTGCAACATACACACTACTACAGCCATTTATATACTCATCTGAACATACTCCATTTTACTCCATCATTTATCTGAAACTTTGAGGGAAGCCAAACGAAACTCCTCCCCCACCATCTTAAGAAAGGCATCCATCTTAGGACTCTGGTAACGACCATTTGAAGCTAGCAGCCATCTTAAGTGTGGTAAATATGCCTTGCTGTGTTATTTGATTTTATTCAATATTGTTTATTCCTTCCTTATATGTTTTATACTGCATATTTATGGGTAATAAGATTACAATCCCAGCCGTATAAACCATAGTAGATTTTTCTCTAAATAGCTGATTTCTGTTTTTATACATTTTTATTAATATCAGATTTAGCGCATTATTGCGATTTTAGTCTTCCGTTTTGCATGGCTTATTCTCGCTCCATCTGCAGTGAAACTACTTTCGGCTATAAAATTCGCAGACAATTGTGGTCTGTTTATATAGAATACCTACCTATGGTTTATGCTATACCTGGAGAAAAGGGTAATCTTGCTTTCACTTTCACTTTCATTATTAAGCAACATCACATTGCATTGATTGTTTGAAGTTTGTATTTTATGTAGAGTTATCTTTTTGTGTCATCTTAAGTTTGATCATTTATTGTGAATACATGTCTTGTGAATAAATATTTTTATATATTCCATACTGTAGACTGTACTCACTAAGATTGGTATATGCTTTTAAAAAGAAATTAATCAATTAAAACAAATTCGCTACATATTGATTTGTGGAAATAAGTGGAGATTCTCCTTCCTCACAGATCTTTGCTTATTGACATAAATAGACACTGTTATATTCAGAGCAGTATAAACATTCTGACATAATAGAGGCGGCCCAGCAAGATATTATTAAATTCTGGCATAATGGAGGCGGCCCAGCGAAATATTATTAATTATTTTTTACAATATTCATCTTGTTTTGTCACATATATATGGCATTATATATATATGGACTTTTTATTGACTTTGATTTCATACCCTCTTCCTTTATTTCATTATTGGAATATATTGTTGTATATCACATTGGCTTATATATGATTTTGCGCACCAATAAGCTGTGGGAAAAAAAACATGCAGGGAAGAGAAGGAGGGATGCTTTAAAGGGGAAAGGGAGGGAATCTGTTTTTGTTTACAAAAAGTTACAGCCAAAGGAATTGTGATCGTCCTTTAGGTTAATCATTTGAAATAATAAAAAACAATATGATGTTCAAACTTTAACGTCACTAGCCTGGGAGGGTCTGGGGAGCGAGCGCGCGCCCCCGGAGGCACGCTCCCGCTCCCGCGCGGTCACGGACCCCCCCGTGCGTGTGACCAGCGGACCCGATGTCCGCCGGTCACTCGGCGATCGGCGGGGGAGAGGGAGAATGTCAGTCGGCTTGTGTAAACAAGCCAGCTGTCATTCTCCTCGGTGTAAAATCAGTGATCACATGGATCTACTATGTAGATCCATTGATCACTGTTCCTACACTAGTAGCCACAGCCAATTACAGTTAGAATCACGCCCCTAGGGACACACACAGCCCCTCCCTCCCAAATAAAGTTAACCCTTTCACTACCAGTGTATTTTTACAGTAACAGTGCATATATATAGCACTGATTACTGTAGAAATGTCACTGGTAACCCCAAAAGTGTCAAAAGTTTCAGTCAAGGGTCCGATCTGTCCGCCCCAATGTCGCAGTACCGCAAAAAAAATCGCAGATCGCCGCCATTACGCGTTAAAAAAAAAAACACCAAAAATTACAAAAATCTTTCCCTTTGTTAGTAAACGCGATAACTTTTGCGCAAACCAATCAAAATATGCTTTTTGCGATTTTTTTTACCAAACATAGGTAGCATAAAACAAATTGGCCGAAAAAGTTAAAAAATGTTGATTTTTACATTTTTTTTTTGGGGAATTTCATATAAAAAAATGTGAAAAATATTGTTGTTTTTGCAAAATGTACGCTCTTTTTTTGTTTATAGCGCAAAAAGTAAAAATCGCACGGGTGATCAAATACCACCAAAAGAAAGCTCTGTTTGTGGGAAAAAAAGGACGTCAAATTCGTTTAGGTACAGCATCGCACGACCGCGCAATTCTCCGTTAAAGTCACGCAGTGCCGAATCGCAAAATACCCCCTGGTCGTTTAGCAGGAAAATCCTCCGGGGCTTAAGTGGTTAATAACTACATAACACAGTACTTGTACTTTTACTTTCAGTACTTGAGTAGAAAATTTTTATTGAAAACTACTGGTACTTTTACTTTCAGTACTTGAGTAGCAAAATTAAAAAAAAAAACTACTTGCAATACTTAAGTACAAAAAATGTTGAGTACTTTAGTACTTCTACTCAAGTCACTTTTTGATCGAGCACTTGTACTTTTTCTCAAGTATAGGTTTTGAGTACTTCATACAAGTCTGCCTAGGAGTCAGTGCAGCACGAGGCTGCTATCTGTGTGCACCCTGTTGGGTGAGTAAAGTCTGTGGGAGACAGACAAGGGCCTGGAGTTTGAGGCCAAAGCAGCAGTGCTGCAAGTTCAAGCCAGGAGGGCTGAATGATCATTTATTTTGCTGAGCACTGAAATGCTGAAACCCCTGCGAGGGAAACGCTTGTTTTGTGTACCGAGCTTTCTTTTAATAAACATGGGCAAAGAAAGCCCTTAAAGAAGAAACAGCGAGTGACTGTGTCCTTAAAGCTCTACGCTTGGTGTGAAGTCTCACTATATATATATATATATATATATATATATATATATATATATATTACACACACACACGTGCATCTCAAAAAATCTGCTTATCGTCAAAAAGTTATTTTACAATTTTCAATTCAAAACTTGAAACTTGTATATTATTTAGATTCATATTTTAAGCATTTCTTTCTTTTAATTTTGATGATTATGGCTTACAGCTTTACATTACATAAGATCATCAAAAAAAATGATTTTTAATACAGAAATGTTGGCTTAGTGAAAAGTCTGTCCATGTACAGTATAGGATGCACTCAATACTTGGTCGGGGCTCCATTTGCATGAATTACTACATCAATGCGGCGTAGCATGGAGGCGATCAGCCTGTGGCACTGCTGAGGTGATTTGGAAGCCCAGGTTGCTTTGATAGAGGCCTTCAGCTCATCTCCATTGTTTGGTCTGGTATCTGTCATCTTCCTCTTGACAATACCCCACAGATTCTCTATGGGGTTTAGGTCAGGCAAGTTTGCTGGTCAATTAAGCACAGTGATACCATGATCATGTGACCAGGTGATGGTACTTTTGTCAGTGTGGGCCATGAAATCAGCATCTCCATAAAGCTTGTCAGCAGAGGGAAGCATGACGTGCTCCAGAATTTCCTGCTAGAGGACTGCGCTGACCTTGGACTTGATAAAACACAGTGGACCAACACCAGCAGATGACATGGCTCCCCAAATCATCACTGACTGTGGAAGCTTCACACTGGACCTCATGCAACTTGGATTCTGTGCCTCTCCACTCCTCCTCCAGACTCTGGGACCTCAATTTCCAAATGAAATGGAAAATGTACTTTTATCCAAAAAGAGGACTTTGGACCACTGAGCAACAGTCCAGTCCTTTTTCTCTTTAGCCCAGGTAAGACTCTTCTGACATTGTCTCTGGTTCAGAAGTGGCTTGACAAAAGGAATGTGACAGTTGTAGCTCATGTCCTGGGTTTGTCTGTGTATGGTGGCTCTTGAAGCAATGACACCAGCCGTAGTCCACTCCTTGTGAATCTTCCCCATATTCTTGAATGGCCTTTGCTTTAGAATCCTCTCAAGGTTGCGGTCTCCTGTTGCTTGTGCACCTTTTTCTACCATACTTTTTTTCTTCCACTCAACTTTCCATAAATAATATGCTTAGATACAGAAATATGTGAACAGTCAGCTTCTTCAGCAATGACCTGGGAGGGTGTCAATGACTGTGTTAATGACTGTTAGTGAGTGCTGTCCCCTCAAAATAACTCAACACACAGCCATTAATGTCTAAACCGCTGGCAAAAAAAAGTGAGTACACCCCTAAGTGACAATCTCCAAATTGGGCCCAAAGTGTCAATATTTTGTGTGGCCACCATTATTTTCCAGCACTGCCTTAACCCTCTTGGGCATGGAGTTCACCAGAGCTTCACAGGTTGTCACTGGAGTCCTCTTCCACTCCTCCATGACGACATCACAGAGCTGGTGGATGTTAGAGACCTTGCACTCCTCCACCTTCCATTTGAGGATGCCCCACAGATGCTCAATAGGGTTTAGGTCTGGAGACATGCTTGGCCAGTCCATCACCTTTACCCTCAGCTTCTTTAGCAAGGCAGTGGTCATCTTGGAGGTGTTTGGGGTCGTTATCATGTTGGAATACTGCCCTGCGGCCCAGTCTCTGAAGGGAGGGGATCATGCTCTGCTTCCGTATGTCACAGTACATGTTGGCATTCATGGTTCCCTCAATGAACTGTAGCTCCCCAGTGCCGGCAGCACTTATGCAGCCCCAGACCATGACACTCCCACCACCATGCTTGACTGTAGGCAAGACACACTTGTCTTTGTACTCCTCACCTAGTTGCCGCCACACATGCTTGACACCATCTGAACCAAATACGCATAGGCGTGCGCAGCCTATTGCATTAGGGTGTGCACCCCAAAGCTCAAACACGCATGTGTGTGTGTATATATATATATATATATATATATATATTATATAATATATATATATATATACAGTGGGTACAGAAAGTATTCAGACCCCCTTAAATTTTTCACTCTTTGTTGTATTGCAGCCATTTGCTAAAATCATTTAAGTTCATTCTTCTTCCTCATGTATGTACACATAGCACCCCATACTGACAGAAAAACACAAAATTGTTGACATTGTTGCAGATTTATTAAAAAAGAAAAACTGAAATATCACATGGTCCTAAGTATTCAGACCCTTTGCTGTGACACTCATATATTTAACTCAGGTTACCCACTGTATATATATATGCTTTGTACACATACACACACACACACACACACACACTATATATATATATATATATATATATACATACACACTTGTTAAAAGTATTGGGACGCCTGCCTTTACACACACATGAAATTTAATGGCATCCCAGTCTTAGTCCGTAGAGTTCAATATTGAGTTGGCCCACCCTTTGCAGCTATGCCAGCATCAACTCTTCTGGGAAGGCCATCCACAAGGTTTAGGAGTGTGTCTATGGGAACGTTTGACCATTCTTCCAGAAGCGAATTAGTGCACTTTCATGCTCCCAAATATGTGGGATGGCCCCTTCCTGTTCCAACGTGACTGCGCACCAGTGCACAAAGCAAGGTCCATAAAGACATGGACTTAGCATGGGTGGTGGAAAATTAACTTCAAGTGCAATAATTTACATTATAATAGTAACTAAAACATATAAAATGAAGTGTAACAATCTAAAAAAGAAAAATTCCAAAGTGCTCTACTGGTGTGAACCTTCCAACTAAAAAATTTTTGCACTTAAGTTAAATTGTATGGCAAATATCTGTAGAGGGGTTCCACCATCACTGCTAAGTTTTGAAAACGATGTATGCCTTATTTTCCTTTTGATGTGTATTACAGGTGAAATTACATGTGAGGCACTGATATGGACTGATAGGCAGCACTAATAGGCACTTGTTCTCAGCACTGACTGGCACTGATTGGCAGCACCTAGAGGTGGCACTTATTGGCAGCACTGATGGGTACTGATAGGTGGCACTGATAGGCAGCACTGCTGGGCACTAATAGGCATCACTGATTGCTACTGATAGGCGGCATTGGTGGGCACTGATTGGTGGCACTGATAGGAAGCACTGATAGGCACTGTTAGATGTCACTGATGGGCACTGATGGGGCGGCACTGCTGGGCACTGATAGGCGCTATTAGGTGACACTGATGGGCACTGATGAGGCGGCACTGGTGGGCATTGATAGGTGGCACTACTGGGCACTGATAGGTGGCACTACTGGGCACCACTTATGGACACTAAGGGGAGAGGGGGAGTTTCACATTCAGCAGACAGTGAGACTTGCAAGAGCCGCTCAGTGTGTGTGCAATGGCGTACCTAAAGCATTTGGCACCCGGGGCAGATCCTATATCCGGCATCCCCACCCCCAACTTTAAAATGTAAAAACACCCACAAAAATTTGTAATGTTTTCAAGAATATTTATTGCACAAAATTCACAGCCCCCCATCACAGTGCCCCTTGCAGTCTGCTCTCCGTCTCTCTAATCAGTTCCCCCTTTTTGCACTCTCTGCCTCCCCTGCACAGTCCTACCTTCAGCATAAATAGATTGGAGACTTGCTAAAGGAGATATTCAGAGACTGCAGACAGGATACAGTAGATGGTCAGAGACTGCAGACGTGATACAGGAGATGGTCAGAGACTGCAGACATGATACAGTAGATGGTCAGAGACTGCAGACATGATACAGGAGATGGTCAGAGACTGCAGACATGATACAGTAGATGGTCAGAGACTGCAGACATGATAGAGGAGAAGGTCAGAGACTGCGACGTGATACAGGAGATGGTCAGAGACTGCAGACGTGATACAGGAGATGGTCAGAGACTGCAGACATGATACAGGAGATGCTCAGAGACTGCAGACATGATAGAAGATAGAAGAGCACTAGGGGGGCCAGAGAGCACAGAGGAAGCAGAGAGCACTGGAGGAGCTGAAGGGCACGGTTGGGGGGGGGGGGGCTGGAGAGAATTAAGAGGGGGTTTGGAAAGCATTGTAGGGGGGTTGGAAGGTGCAGGGGATGGAGAGCACTGGGGGGGCGAGCAGGGAAAACCAGGGGGGTGGAGAGCACTGGGGGGGGACAGGGAGCACTTGGGGGGCGGGCAAGGAAAACCAGGGGGGTGGAGAGCACTGGGGGGGACAGGGAGCATAGGTGGGAGGGAGATGAAAAGCACTGTGGGGAGCTGAAGAGCATGGGGGAGCTAAAGAACAGGGGGGGGGTCTAGTGCACTGGGGGGGGGGGCTAAGAGCACTGAGGGTGGGGGATTAGGAGCACTGGGGAGCCAGCAAAAGAAGTTGTATAGGAAGGGGATGGGGCAGCTGCATATAGATGAATTGATCTTTCCCTATTCTTCCTGCAGGAGGGAGAGGAGGAGAATCAGTTATTCAGCAGCTGCAGGAAGAATAGAGAAAGATGAATCCCTCTATATGCAGCTTCCCCATCCCCCTCCTATCCAGCACACACACTTGGGCAATGGGCACGCACTCACCTTCTTCATGCCGAGGCTCCGCCCCTTCTTCCCACTGTGGCTCCGCCCCCGCTAGCAGCATGGACTGAAGGAGCTGCCACTGCAGCTGCCTTCACACTGCATGCGGGATCTCAGAGCAGGCCGGCTGACACCCCCCAGTGCTTGGCCCCCCCTGCCCCCCCCCCATTGGTACCCCACTGTGTGTGTGACACTGTCATGTACAGTAGCTGCTTTCAGGGAGAAAGACCAGCTGTCAAAACTCAGCGGTGATGTCGGGGGTGGGCGGGATCGAGCAGCTGTCAAACACCAGCCAATGATTGGGCTGCTTTAGAAAGGGGCGGAGCCACACAACGAAGCGGCCGCCCAGACCCCATCCCATTGGCTGGTGTTTGATAGCTGTTCGGTCCCGCCCACCCCCGACATCACCCCTGAGTTTTGACAGCTGGTCTTTCCCCCTGCAAGCATTAACATTACCTGACAGTGTCACACACACTGAGCGGCTCTGGCAAGCCTCAATATCTGCTGGAGCCAACAGCACAGCCGCCTCTCCACCAAGTATCTCACTACCCTCAGTGCCAAAGATGGAGATCTCGGGAGACAGCCGGCACTACACTAACAGACACAGGGTGATTAGGGTGTGCCCCGGCACACCCGGCACACCCCGTGCGCACGCCTATGTAGATACTTTTATCTTGGTCTCCTCAGACCACAGGAGATGGTTCCAGTAATCCATGTCCTTAGTCTGCTTGTCTTCAGCAAACTGTTTGCAGGCTTTCTTATACATCATCTTTAGAAGAGGCTTCCTTCTGGGATGACCGCCATGCAGGCAATTTGATGCAGTGTGCGGCGTATGGTCTGTGCACTGACAGGCTGACCCCCCCCCCCCCCACCCCTTCAACCTCTGCAGCAATGCTGGCAGCACTCATACATCTATTCCCCAAAGACAACCACTGGATATGACGCTGAGCACGTGCACTCAACTTCTTTGGTTGACCATGGTGAGGCCTGTTCTGAGTGGAACCTGTCCTGTTAAACCACTGTTTGGTCTTGGCCACCGTGCTGCAGCTCAGTTTCAGGGTCTTGACAATCTTATAGCCTAGGCCATCTTTATGTAGAGCAAAAATTCTTTGTTTCAGATCCTCAGAGAGTTCTTTGCCATGAGGTGCCATGTTGAACTTCCAGTGACCAGTATGAGAGAGTGAGAGCGATAACACCCAACTTAACACACCTGCCCCCATTCACACCTGAGACCTTGTACCACTAATGAGTCACATGGCACCGGGTAGGGAAAATGGCTAATTGGGCCCAATTTGGACAAATTCACTTGGGGATGTTTTGTTGCCAGCGGTTTAGACATTAATGGCTGTGTGTTGTGTTATTTTGAGGGGACAGCAAATTTACACTGTTATACAAGCTGTACACTCACTACTTTACATTGTAGCAAAGTGTAATTTCTTCAGTGTTGTCACATGAAAAGATAGAATAAAATATTTACAAAAATGTGAGGGGTGTACTTACTTTTGTGAGATACTGTGTGTATAATCTGACAAAACACACTTCTTAAGGCTCCGTTCACATGTCAGCGTATGAATCTCGGGCAGAACCATCGCGGTTCCGCCCGCGATCCAGAGATTATTGCAAATCGCGGGACGCCTGTGCGTTGCCCGTTGATTTGCAATAGACCCCCAAACGCTGAGCGATGTTGCCGCGATTTCCGCCTGCCAAATCGCGGTAACATTGCGCAAACTATTCCTTCCACTGACACCAATAATGGGCACCCTTCCACCCACTGATACCAATGATGGGGCACTATTCCTTCCACTGTCACCAATGAGGGGGCACCATTCCTCCCACTGACACCAATGATGGGCACTCTTCCACCCACTGACATCAATGATGGGGCACTATTCCTCCCACTGACATCAATGATGGGGCACTATTCCTCCCACTGACACCAATGATGGAACACTATTCCTCCCACTGACACCATTAATAGGGCACTATTCCTCCCACTGACACCAATGATGGGACACTATTCCTCCCACTGACACCAATGATGGGACACTATTCCTCCCACTGACATCAATGATGGGGCACTATTCCTCCCACTGACATCAATGATGGGGCACTATTCCTCCCACTGACACCAATGATGGGACACTATTCCTCCCACTGATACCAATGATGGGACGTTATTCCTCCCACTGACACCAGTGGTGGGGCACTATTCCTTCCACCGACACCAATAATGGGCACCCTTTCACCCACTGACGCCAGTGATGGGGCACTATTCCTTTCGCTGACATCAATGATGGTCACTCTTCCACCCACGGACACGAATGATGAGGCACTATTCCTCCCACTGACATCAATGATGGGGCACTATTCCTCCCACTGACACCAATGATGGGGCACTATTCCTCCCACTGACACCAATGATGGAGCACTATTCCTCCCACTGACACCAATGATGGGGCACTATTCCTCCCACTGACACCAATGATGGGGCACTATTCCTCCCACTGACACCAATGATGGGGCACTATTCCTCCTACTGACACCAATGATGGGGCACTATTCCTCCCACTAAAGATGTGGCACCTTTTACTCCCACCGACACCGGGACATTTTCTACTTCCACTGGCCACAGTCCATCCCACCTAAAGTCTGAAGGACTAATTGGCACCACTAACCTAACCACACATGCAGACCGCATTTTAAAAGTGATTTAACCTTTCAATATACTTTTTGATACAGTGGGGAACATTAGAGTGTAAGCTCCTCTGGTACAGAGACTGATGTGACTGGCTCAGTGATCTCTGTACAGCACTGCGGTATATGTCAGAGCTATATAAATGTATAATAATAACAGTGTGTGACTGTGGGGGGATATTAGAGTGTAAGCTCCTCTGGTACAGAGACTGATGTGACTGGTTCAGTGATCTCTGTACAGCACTGCAGTATATGTCAGAGCTATATAAATGTATAATAATAATAGCATACCTCCCAACAGTCCCAGATTGGGTGGGACTTTTCCACATGTACACCTCTGTCCCGCTGTCCAGAGGCTTTGTCCTGCATTATTCTGTTGAATTTTTCCTAACTTCTAGCTCAGAGGGACCTGCAGGAGTGTGACCATCCAGCAGAGCCAGGGATTGGTCAGGAAGCCAACTGGGTGGGCACTGTGCAGCCTCAATGAGAGACTTCACCTGTCAAATCCAAGCTTTGATGTCGGGGATGGGCAGGACTGCTACCTAGACCCGCCCCCCTTTTTCAAGCAACATGTGCATAGAGAAAGAGAAATGTGTTCATTACTGGCCAGGGAAAACTCGCTCTAGAACCCATCTTCCTGTACATAATGCACTCCAGATCCCAGTACATAACGCACTCCAGAACCCTGCCCTCTGTACGTAATTCGCTCAAGAACCCACCTTCCTGAACATGAGACACTCTGGAGCCCAGTACATGAGACACTCTGGAGCCCAGTACATGAGACACTCTGGAGCCCAGTACATGAGACACTCTGGAGCCCAGTACATGAGACACTCCAGAGCCCAGTACATGACACACTCTGGAGCCCAGTACATAATGCACTCCAGAAACCACCTACCTGTAAATAAAGCACTCCAGAACCCACCTTCCTGTACATATCGCACTCCAGAACCCTGCCCTCTGTACGTAATTCGCTCCAGAACCCACCTTCCTGTATATAACGCACTCCAGAACCCACCTTCCTGTACATAACTCGCTCCAGAACCCATCTTCCTGTACATAATGCACTCCAGATCCCAGTACATAACGCACTCCAGAACCCTGCCCTCTGTACGCAATTCGCTCAAGAACCCACCTTCCTGTACATGAGACACTCCGGAGCCCAGTACATGACGCACTCCGGAGCCCAGTACATGACGCACTCTGGAACCCAGTAAATGACGCACTCTGGAGCCCAGTACATGACGCACTCTGGAGCCCAGTACATGACGCACTCTGGAGCCCAGTACATGATGCACTCTGGAGCCCAGTACATGACGCACTCCAGAAACCACCTACCTGTACATAACGCACTCCAGAACCCACCTTCCTGTACATAACGCACTCCAGAACCCTGCCCTCTGTACGTAATTCGCTCCAGAACCCATCTTCCTGTACATAATGCACTCCAGATCCCAGTACATAACGCACTCCAGAACCCTGCCCTCTGTACGTAATTCGCTCAAGAACCCACCTTCCTGTACATGAGACACTCTGGAGCTCAGTACATGACGCACTCTGGAGCCCAGTACATGACGCACTCTGGAGCCCAGTACATGACGCACTCTGGAGCCCAGTACATGACGCACTCTGGAGCCCAGTACATGACGCACTCCGGAGCCCAGTACATGACGCACTCCGGAGCCCAGTACATGACGCACTCCAGAAACCACCTGTAAGGGAACTGTGCATCTTGGAATGCCATCTTGGAATGTTCAGCTTAGCATAAGTCGTATCAGTGTATGTTAAAGGTTAGAGTTATCCCTCACATTTTTGATATAGCTTGAAACATGAGTTTTCTTCAAGAGAGACAATATCACACCTGCTATAGCTTTTGTGGTTAGAGATTAGAATCTAAGACAGGATGCTAGATGTGCTCTGCAAGCCTGTCTGCAAATTAAAGATATGCAAGCCTGCAAATCTTTAATTTGCAGACAGGCTTGCAGAGCACATCTAGCATCCTGTCTTAGGGGTAATTCGGGAGATATTTGTACTGTCTAGGGCCAGTGGGAGTAGAAAATGTCCTAGCATCCAGTGGGAAGGACTAGTGCCCCATTAGTAGTGTCAGTTGCAGGGATAATGCCCCATCATTGGTCTCAAGCCAGATTCTGAGCCTTCTTTGAACCAAAGAATGGTATCTGTGATTAGGTGGGATGATGAAGGATGGACAGCAGACTTCCTATTATGGGAAAGTGAAGGAAAGTAAGATGCTGATGTCAGTCTATGGCCGTACCCACTATGACACACTGGTTTGGCTTTACATCAGCCACTGATGTCACCTGCTCCCTCCCATATTCTCCACTGCTATGGTATATATGAATCCATCAGAAAACTTGTGTCACCATTCCAAGGCACAGCTCTTAGGACTTGTTTACACTTGCAGTCATAAAAGGCAGTAAAAGTAGGGGGTTAAGATGCGTTTTTACTGCACCCCCCCCCCCCGACCGCCCCTCTTAAGCTGCAATGGCAGCCAGACTGGGTTGTTCACCAGGCCTCACTCGGCCTACAGAAAAACAAAAAGAAAAAACAAGATATACCCCTTTCCCGGTGGTATTGCCTGCCGAACACAGCCTATTCAAGTACAATTCACACGGCTTTGGCACGGTACGGTGGGCTTTAAAGGGTTAAAACAGGCAGTTAAGGAGGCAACATCTCCCCCTCACCGCCTGTCAAATGTAGCAAGGTCTGCCACAAGTGCTGACTTAAGCCTCGTACACACGCATCGAAATTCGGCCGGGAATTTTCGTCCGACGACCGATCATGCCAATTTTCGGCTTGTTAGTATGATGATTCCGACAACCGACTCCGACTTTTCGGCCGAAAAAAATCTGGTGTGCAGGCTATAAAATTTTTGTCCGCCGTCAAAACATGTCCGATTTTCGTGCAGTCAGTACAGATATCGACAGGGAAAAATCTAAAGAGCAAGTCTGGCCATGCTCAGAGAAGAAAGAACACAAAGAAAGCAAACCAACACATGACATCACTTCTGAAGTAGAATTCTGTCGTGCGAGAAAATTCGTGTGCAGTCTAGGCACATTCCAACCAACAAAACACCACTCTGGACAAAAGACGGACGATCGGTCGGCCGATAATCGTTGCGTGTGTACTAGGCTTATTGAGGGCCCGTTCCCACCAACGACTGCACTAGATTGCAGCTGCTGGTATGCTGTAGGATGACAGCGGTGCCAATGTGCCAATCAGTGACGCGCCATGATTTTTAGCATTTAAAAAAAAAAAACTTTATTGAAAAGTCACAATGTGACATTTCATCAAGTTCTATTGGCAGCAGCACAGTGCGAGGCGGTGAATGTCATCAAACTGCACTGCAAAAAAAAAAGTACTGCATGCTGTACCACATAAGGGCTATGGCACAGGGGGCAGGATTTACATAACTGCATAATTGCCAGGCTAGCTTCTTAGTCCATGAAGTAAAGGCTGCCTCTGGATGATGCCTGAAGAAAGATTTCGGGAAGAAAGGAAGATGAAGTCATCGTCAGGGGAGTACTCTAAGCTCTGAGAGGTAATAAATACCTGGAAGTGTTACCCTGGCACATCACTTAGCACATTTCCCTTACACCACCTACCTGTACATAACGTACTCTAAAGAACACCTTCTTGTACTTAACGCACTCCAGAGCCCAGTACATATTGCACTCCAGAAACCACCTACCTGTACATAACGTACTCCAAAAACCACCTACCTGTACATAACGTACTCCAGAGCCCAGTACATAACGCACTCCAGAACCCACCTTCCTGGACATCACACTTCAGAAGGGCAAACTTTCCAAAATTATACTCCTTGATGGAAAGGGTAAACTGGGACCAAACCCTGGGATCACTGACCACAGAGGAAAAATGGGAATGCTTTAGGAACATATTAAGCAAATGCATCTCACAGTGCATTCCTATGGGAAATAAATTTAGAAGAGACAAAGCCAAACCTGGCTGGTTAAACCGTAGCGTTAAAAAACTTATCAGGGGAAAAAAATTGGCCTTCAAGAAATATAAATCAGAGGGCACAGTATCGGCTTTCGAGCAATACAAGGAGGCAAAAAAGAAAAGTAAACACGAAATCAAGATGGCTAAAATCAACTTTGAGAGACAAATAGCGGAGGATAGTAAAAAAAAAAAAACCAAAGAAATTTTTTAAATATATCAACAGCAAAAAATCTAGGGCAGAGCATATTGCACACATAATTAACGATGATGGGAGGATGGTTACAGAGGATACTGAAAAAGCAACCGTGCTGAATGCTTTTTTCTCCTCAGTCTTTACACAGGAAAAGGAAGGGTACACTGACCATGACTGTATGGGGTACACTGACCATGACTGTATGGGGTACACTGACCATGACTGTATGGTTAGTAGTAATACACAGGACTTGCCACTATGGCTTACAGAGGGTGAAATCAGGGAATGGCTGGATAAAATTAACACAAACAAATCACCAGGTCCGGATGGCGTACATCCAAGAGTACTCAAGGAACTCAGTAAGGTTATATCTAGACCACTGTTCCTGATCTTTGCTGACAGTATTAGGACAGGAGATGTACCAGGGGAGTGGAGGAAAGCAAACGTGATTCCGATATTCAAAAAGGGGCAGAGGCATATCCCGGGAAATTATAGGCCTGTCAGTCTGACATCGATAGTATGTAAGCTTCTGGAGGGGATGATAAGGGACTATATCGTAGAGTATGCTAAAGACAACAACATCATCAGCAATAATCAGTACGGGTTTACAAATGGGCGTTCTTGTCAAACCAATCTCCTAACATTCTACGAGGAGGTGAGCTGTGAGCTAGATAGGGACAGACCAGTGGATGTGGTGTACTTGGATTTCGCTAAGGCGTTTGATACAGTTACCCACAAGCGCTTAATTTATAAAATAAGGTCTGAAGGTATCGACAGCAGGGTTTGCTCTTGGATACGGAACTGGCTAAAAGGGCGTGTCCAAAGGGTAGTAATAAACAGCGCATACTCAGACTGGTCTGAGGTGGTAAGCGGGGTGCCCCAGGGCTCAGTCCTGGGACCAACCTTGTTCAATTTATTCATAAACAGCATTGAGGACGGGATCAGTAGTTCGATATCAGTTTTTGCAGATGACACAAAATTGGCCAGGGCAATAACTACACAGCATGAAGCAGATATCCTACAGAATGACCTGGACAAAATAACGGAGTGGGCAACGACATGGCAAATGAGGTTTAATGTGGAGAAGTGTAAGGTTTTGCACTTGGGGACTAAAAACATAAAAGCACAATACACGTTAGGAGGGGAACCCTTGGGGGAATCAAAAATGGAGAAGGATCTGGGAGTCTTGGTTGATGATAGATTAGGCAACAGCATGCAATGTCAAGCGGCAGCTGCCAAAGCCAGCAGAATATTAGCATGCATAAAGAAAGGGATGTATTCCAGAGATAAGACTATAATCCTTCCACTTTATAAAACTCTGGTCCGACCGCATCTGGAGTATTCTGTCCAGTTCTGGTCGCCAGTCCTCAGGAGGGATGTGTTGGAGCTGGAGAGAGTCAAGAGAAGGGCAACTAAACTAATTAGGGGATTGGAGGACCTTAACTATGAAGAGCGTCTGCAATCGCTTGATTTATTCTCCCTGGAGAAGAGACGTCTGCAATCGCTTGATTTATTCTCCCTGGAGAAGAGACGCCTGAGGGGGGACATGATAGCAATTTATACATTTCTCAATGGGGATCTCAGCTTAGAAAAAAAGCTGTTCAGTCGAAGGGATTCCATGAGGGCAAGAGGGCATACAATGCGATTAGAGGAGAAGCATTTTAACCTCAGGCAACGAGGGGGGTTCTTTACTGTTAGGGCTACAAGATTGTGGAATTCTCTACCACAAGAGGTGGTTTCTGGGGGAAGTATGGTGGCTTTCAAAAGACTCTTAGACTTACATCTCAAGGATCAGGACATTCAGGGCTATGTTAGATTATTACAACCACACACACCTACACAGGTTGAACTGGATGGACTATTGTCTTTATTCAACCTCACCTACTATGTAACTATGTATCTATGTAACATACTCCAGAACCCAGTACTTAACGCACTTCAGAACCCAGTGCATATTGCACTCCAGAAACCACCTACCTGTACATAATGCACTCCGAAACCACTTTCCTGTACATAATGCACTCCAGAACCCTGCACTCTGTATCTAGCACTCTCCTGAACCCTGCACTCTGTACATCACAGTCGCCTGAACTCTGAACCCTGCACTCTGTACCTCACTCTCCTGAACCCTGCACCCTGTGCATAATGCACTCCAAAACCCTGCACTCTGTATCTAGCACTCTCCTGAACCCTGTGCATAGTTCACTCCAGAACCCTGTGCTCTGTACCTAGTACTCTCCTGAACCCTGCACTCTGTACCTCACACTCTCCTGAACCCTGCACCATGTGCATAATGCACTCCAGAAAACTGCACTCTGTATCTAGCACTCTCCTGCACCCTGTGCATAGTGCACTCCAGAACCCTGTGCTCTGTACCTAGTACTCTCCTGAACCCTGCACTCTGTACCCTGTGGATAATGCACTCCAGAACCCTGCACTCTGTATCTAGCACTCTCCTGAACCCTCAATTCTGCACTCTGTACCTCACACATTCTTGAACCCTGCACCCTGTGCATAACGCACTACAGAACCATGCTCCCTGTTCAAAAGGCACTCCAGAAACATGCAGTCTGTACCTAGTGCTCTCCTGAGCCCTGCACTATGCATGTAAAACACTCCAAAAATGTGTTCCCTGTGCATATCGGACTCCTGAACTCTGCACTCTGTATGTAACACATTCCTGAACCCTATACTCTGTACCTAACACATTCCTGAACCCTATACTCTGTACGTAACACATTCCTGAACCCTGTACTCTGTAAGTAACACATTCCTGAACCCTGTACTCTGTAAGCAACACATTCCTGAACCCTGTACTCTGTAAGTAACACATTCCTGAACCCTGTACTCTGTACGTAACACATTCCTGATCCCTGTACTCTGTACGTAACACGTTCCTGATCCCTGTACTCTGTATGTAACACATTCCTGAACTCTGTACGTAACGCTCTCCTGAACCCTGTACTCTGTACGTAACACATTCCTGAACTCTGTACGTAACGCTCTCCTGAACCCTGTACTCTGTACGTAATGGACTCCTGAATGCTTCCACACTGTGTAATGCACACTCCCAAAGTTAATGCAAAACCAATATTCTTTTTTTTTTTTTTAATGATTGTACTGAGGTTTGTATGTATCCCTGTGACTCTTACTTGTGGCACAGCAATCAAAGCATATTTTATAGGTAGAAGAAAACTTAGGTTTTGTTTAACCACACCCATTAAGCCAGGGAGGTATGATAATAGTGTGGGACTGTGAGGAAGGGGACATTAGAGTGTAAGCTCCTCTGGTACAGAGACTGATGTGACTGGCTCAGTGATCTCTGTACAGCACTGCGGTATATGTCAGAGCTATATAAAAATAATAGTGTGTGACTGTGGGGGAGGGGAGACATTAGAGTGTAAGCTCCTCTGGTACAGAGACTGATGTGACTGTGGGGGAGGGGACATTAGAGTGTAAGCTCCTCTGGTACAGAGACTGATGTGACTGTGGGGGAGGGACATTAGAGTGTAAGCTCCTCTGGTACAGAGACTGATGTGACTGGCTCGGTATTCTCTGTACAGCACTGTGGTATATGTCAGAGCTATATAATTGTATCATGATAGTATTAATAAGAGTGTGGAAGTGTGGTGTGGGAGTTAGAGTGTAAGCTCCTGTGGTGCAGAGACTGATGTGATTGGCTTGGTGTTCTTATAGGTGAAAAATTGTCTTTACCTGGAACAAATGTATCAAGTAATCACTTCGTATTTCTGCACAGCTCAGTGGAAATTTTCTTTGAGAGATACTTGAATTATTTATTTCTCTTAATTCATCCACAGACTCCACGAAGCAAGCCCCGTATCGTCCATCTGTCACTACAATCAGTATCCAAATCACGACAACCTTAATTTCGAAAAAACGACTCTGTATATTGGCACAGCAGCATCTGCACTTGGCGTTCTTGGTTTCAGTCTTTGTTTCTGACATTTCCATTCTTTGGTAAGACTTATTTGATTCGATGAAGATTTTACTGTCGCCCTCCTCAGTACCGGCTTTCATTTCTGTTCTGTTCCCTCTTTTTCCGGTTTTGCAGCACATCCCTCCCGGGCCTAAATAGCACGCCAAAAATCCGACAATTGCAGTTGGTATGATGAAGAACACCAAGCTGTAGACGATCGCCAGGGGTCTGTTAGCGGGACATCTAAATTCCAGGTCCATGAGTTTCTCTAATAGAAGAAGAACCATCGCGACAATGGAGATCTCAACAATGTTGAAGTGTTTTTTGATGAAGGTGGCAGCGTTCGGTATTTTGCCTTTTCCTGATAGCATTGTGAGGGATGAATTTGCCTCATTCAGGAGGAACTTTGGAGAATAGCGGCTGATGCAGTGTCAGGTTTTGTTCTGACTGTTATCTTCCACTTTCACTTTTATGAGTCTGTTGGTTTTGGTGGCTAGAACAGTCAGTCATTCTAAGATGAATGTAAGAAGAATAAATAAGGGTGCAGCTGCAGACAAAAATTAAAGCGGAGTTCCACCTAAAACCAAAAAAAAATACATAAAAATACCCCCGGGACAGTCAGGGTTAGTACATTCCACAATGGATAGCCTCTGAACTGTCCCGGGTTGCACTTACCTTTTTAGAAGAAATACTTACCTTGAAAATGTATTGTCCACCGCTGCCATCTCAGGTGTGGGCAGCTTGAAGCCAGCGCGATCCTCTTCTGCGTCCTCTTCCGTCTTCTTCGGTCCCACGATGCACTGCGCCGGCCCCGCCGTCACTTCCGGGGCTGCAGCGTCCTCCCTGCACAGAAGCTGTTTAGCAAGGTATGACGCGCCTGCACCGGAACTCACGTCGGGGCCAGTGCAGGCGCATTTATTCCTGGGAGCGATGACGTTCAGCTCACAGGAATCATTGCAAGCCAGGAAGTGACGAATCGCCATGGCCGCCGAGGGAGGAAGAGGAAGTAAGGTAAGTATATTATCTTCTAAAACAAGGTAAGTAAAAAAAAAAATTGAGATTTATCCATTTGTTTTTCAGGTGACCCGGAGCAAGAAGATGGACGGAAGTTACATTTTAGGGTGGAACTCCACTTTAACAATGAAGGAGTTATTTAAAGAAATGAAAGTGGAGGGCGTGGCCGGGATGTAGACGGCGCCGGACGTGCTTCCACAGAGCTCCGTACCATCCTGTCTTTATCTGCCTCCATCCGCGGCCCCTGGACCCTGCAGTGCGGCGGTTTTGTCCCCATCCACCTCGGGCATCGGCTGGGGACCGATGCCAGGGAAAAAATCTGTGATCTCTGCACCCACCCTGCGGCCGCAGCTGCCGCCATCTTGCCTTCACAGGCTGCCTCCCCTCTTCTTCCATCTCCGGCTGCTCGGGCCCCCCTGAAGGCGGGAAAGGTGTCCATGTCGTCTGGGACCCCCCCCCCAGTGCAGATGGGGGAGCCAGGCACCTCGGGATCGCTGCTGGTCCGGCTGGAGGGACCCCTGGAGATGAGGACATTACAGCCCCTATCTTAGCTGCCATTGATGGGTGCAAGACTGCTTTGATGCTCAGAATTGATAACTTGGCCTCTGAATGCACTCTTATCCGACATGATCTGGACAAAATAAGGGGGCGCCTGACTGGAACAGAGGGTCGCATCTCTGAAGTGGAGGATGTTACAGATTCCCATTCGGCTCAAATTATTGCTATGCAGGCCCAGGTGAACGCTATGGCGGATAAGATGGAAGATGCTGAAAATAGACAGCGCCGCAATAATGTCAGAGTGGTGGGCCTGCCGGAGAAGGCTGAGGGATCTAATCTGAGCAATTTTTCTGTGATCTGCTTCACCTGCCTGCCCCTCCTCCTACCTATGTGGTGGAGAGGGCCCACAGGGTGCCCACCGGAGCTCCCGTCCGTTTCTGGTCCGGTTTCTGAATTTCCGTGATAAGGACCGTATTCTCTCTGAGGCCCGTAAGCGGGAGGAGCTACAGTTTGAAAATAGCAAGTCCATGTTGTTTCCTGACTTTTCGGTGGAGACGCAGAAGAAGCGCAGGTCCTATACTGAGGTGCGTAAAGGTTTGCGGGCCAAGGGACTGAAATATGGCATGATGTATCCGAGTCGGCTGCGGGTGGATTACAAGGGATCTGCACTTTTTTTCAATTCAGCAGGGGAGGCAGCGGACTGGCTGGAATCCTTCTAATTGCTCTCCTGTACCAGTTACTTTGATGCCTGCTGTTCCTGTCCAGTTGTGGGATGACCTGTTTTACCCCCCGGCTTCTACTCCTGTCTGCTGATGTCCTTTATGGATTTGGTTTCTGGGGGGGGGTTTCTCCTGTTTTATTTTCCTCATGTTCCTGCTGTTTCCCTGGATGGACCTTTGGCTCTACATTGTGCCCTTCTGGTATTATCGAGTGGGGTCGTGGACTGGACTGCTGCCCATGGGAGCTCTGTTCTATCTTTTTTGCACGTCAATGAACTTCTTTTACATTTTTGGGAGTTTTTTTTTATTTTCCTTTTCTCTGTGCTTTTGGACTGACGGCCTGCTTTTTGGGCAGTCTTTTGTGGACAAGGGTTTTGCCGGCTGTTGTTTTATGACACAGCCGTGCCTTTAATTACAGTTTTGGGTTCTGGGATTAGGCTGAATACCACTTTTTGTTTTTTTGTTCTCAGGTTTTGGGTATTGCAGCAAAGATGTTTTTTTTTTTTTTTTTTTTTTTTTTTTAGATTCTGGGCTCCATCTAGTGTTTACATTTTCTTTATTACACGACTCTATTATTTGCTCTTTATATTTATTTCTATATTGCATGCATGTCTCTTTTTTTTGCAGTAAATGTAAAAGTTAAACCCAGAGGCATAACTGGAACCTTTAGGGCCCCGGTGCAAACAACCATGAAGGGACCCCTTGACCTCTGGTCCCAGGGCATTCCCTCAGACCCTGGGCCTTTCCCACTGATTCTGGGGCAGTGGGACCCTTTCACATGTTCTGCAACGGCCCCCTTCATGCTTACTTGGGTAGGGTTGCCAACTTTTCTTCAAACATTGTTGCCAAACATAGATATATTTTGTTGTTAAATAACATTTCTAATCTTATGGATTTAATGACAAGAGTCCCCCCTTACATCAGAGTCTATAGAGTTCCCCTTTACATCTGAATCCACAGAATTAAGTTCCCCTTTACATCTGAACTCAGAGTTCCCCTTTACATCTGAATCTGCAGAGTTCCCCTTTACATCTGAATCTGCAGAGTTCCCCTTTATATCTGAACTCACAGAATTCCCTTACACTCTAAAGGGGGACTCTGCAGACTCTAATGTAAGAGAGAACTCTGGGGACTCTGATTTAAGGAAGAACACCGAGAAGTCTGATGTAAGGGGGAACTCTGATATAAGGGGGGTCTCTGATAACCAGAACCCCAACATACATCATAGTTACCAGGGTTCTGCTTTGATCAGGGTTCCCAGAGTACCCCCAACATGAGTCCAGAGAGTCCCCCATTATTAAGAGTGTGCCGAGCCCTCCTTATATTACAGTCCACAGAGCCCCCTTACATCAGAGTCTGCAGAGCCCTCCTTACATCACAGTCCTCAGAGCCCCCCCCCCCCCTTACATCACATTCTGCAGAGCTCCCCTTACATCACATTCTGCAGAGCCCCCCTTACATTAGAGTCTGCAGAGCCCTCCTTATATCACGGTCTGCTAACCCCCCTTACATCAGGGTCTGCAGAGCCCCCCTTACATCGCCTTCTGCAGAGCTCCCCTTACATCACATTCTGCTAACCCCCCTTACATCAGGGTCTGCATAGCCCTCCTTACATCACAATCCTCAGAGCCCCCCCCCCTTACATCACAGAGCTCCCCTTACATTAGAGTCTGCAGAGCCCTCCTTATATCACGGTCTGCTAACCTCCCTTACATCAGGATCTGCATAGCCCTCCTTACATCACAGTCCGCAGAGCCCCCCTCCCCCCTTTACATCAGAGTCCACAGACTTTCACTGTAATGGGGAGCTTTGTGGACTCTAAAGTGCAAAGGGGAACTCTGATGGAAGGGGTGCGCTAGGAAACCCAATTTAAGGGGGTGCTCTGATGTAAGGGGGAATGCTGTGGACTTTGGTGTAAAGTGGGAACTCTGATGTAAGGGGGTCTATGCTCACCAAAGCCCCCCACAACGAGTCTGCAGAGCACCCCTTAAATCTGAGGTCCCCTTACATTATTGAACATAAAAACAAAAAGGAACAAATGCATATACACAGGCTACTAAATTGGAAAAATAATCAATTTTTTGCACATTCATCTTCAAAAGCAAAATAGGCAGGATTTACACCCCGAAAAAAAAGTCGATCATATTTACATGTGGGTGTTTAACAACTTGCTGACTGCTGCATGACTATATACGGCGGTAGTCAGCCCCTCACAGGCAAAGTGACGTAGGGGTACGTCACTAGCCTGTGAGGCTCTAGGGGGCGAGCGCGCGCCACCGGAGGCGCGCTCCCGCCCCTGCTCGTTCGCGGACCCCCCGCGCGTGTGACCGGTGGACCCGATCGTCGGGTGGAGAGGGAGAAAGGCAGGCGGCTGATGTAAACACAGCCGTCTGTCATTCTCCCCTGTGTAAGAACAGAGATCATACAGTCCTGCTATGGAGGATCGTATTTCTCTGTTGTTACACAAACAGTCACATCCCTTCACAGTTACAATCACGCCCCTAGGGACACATTTAACCCCTCCTTCTCCAATAAAGTTAACCCCTTCCCTGCCAGTGTCATTTTTACAGTAACAGTACATATTTGTAGCACTGATTACTGCAGTAATGTCACTGGTACCCCCAAAAGTGTCAAAAATGTCAGTCAAGGGTCCGATCTGTCCGCCGCAATGTCGCAGTCCCGTAAAGAAAATCGCAGATCGCCGCCATTACTCGTTAAAAAAAAATAAAAATTACAAAAATCTTTCCCTTAGTTAGTAAACCAATCAAAATACGCTTATTGTGATTTTTTTTTTTTTTTTTACCAAACATAGGTAGCAGAAAACAAATTGGCCAAAAATGTTAAAAAATTTAGATTTTTACATTTTTTTGGGGGGGAATGTCATATAAAGAAATGTGAAAAATAGTTATTTTTTCAAAATTGTCGCTCTTTTTTTGTCTGTAGCACAAAAAGTAAAAATCGCACAGTTGATCAAATACCACCAAAAGAAAGCTCTGTTTGTGGGAAAAAAGGACGTAACTTTTATTTGGGTACAGCGTCGCACGACCGCGCAATTATCCATTAAATTCACGCAGTGCCGAATCCCAAAAATAGGGCCTGGTCAGGAAGGGGGTAAAATCTTCCGGGGCTTAAGTGGTTAAAAAGACCCTTTTACGTTATTGCAGGATAATAAATAGAAAGTAGGTTGCGCTAACTGTGGAATCAAGAAATGATGGCTAATGACAAAATAAAATATGAAGCTAATGATGAAAAAACAAAAATTAACCACTTTACCACCGGAGGATTTTGCTTTCTTCCGTCCAGGCCACTTTTTGCGATTCGGCGCTGTGCGACTTCAACTGACAATTGCGCGGTCCTGCGACGCCGTACCCAAACTAAATTTACGTCCTTTTTTTCCCACAAATAGAGCTTTCTTTTGGTGGTATTTGATCACCTGTGCGATTTTTACTTTTTGCGCTATAAACAAAAAAAGAGCGTTTATTTTGAGAAAATAACAATATTTCTAACATTTTTTTATATGAAATTCCCCCCAAAAAAGATGTAAAAACCAATTTTTTAAAAAAATTTTGGCCAATTTGTTTTCTGCTACCTATGTTTGGTAAAAAAAATCGCAATAAGCGTATTTTGATTGGTTTGCGCAAAAGTTATTGCGTTTACTAACAAAGGGAAAGATTTCTGTCATTTTTGGTGTTTTTTTTTTAACGCGTAATGGCGGCGATCTGGGATTTTTTTTGCGGGACTGCGACATTGCGGCGGACAGATCGGACCCTTGACTGACATTTTTGACACTTTTGGGGGTACCAGTGACATTACTGCAGTAATCAGTGCTATATATATGCACTGTTACTGTAAAAATGACACTGGCAGGGAAGGGGTTAATTTTATTGGAGAGGGAGGGGTTAATGTATGCCTGGTGCTTACTGACGTGTAGGGGGGGAGGTGACTGAGTGAGTCATGGACAGATCGGATGTCCAGCTATGCTGAACAGTCCGATCTGTCACTCACTGTCACTATGGAGATCCGCCCTCTGTGTTTACACACAGCGGGCGGATCTCCAGACTCGATCCCCGACGATCGCCGCTGCTCCTCCCCTGGCCCGACTCCCGCTGTGAATGAAAACAGCGGGAGCGAGCCTCCGGCGGCGCGCAAGCGCCGCCCAGAAGGGGGAGTGTCTGACGACGTAGTACTACGTCGTCAGACGATAACGAGCCACTCTGCCGCAGTAATATTACTGTGAGCAGAGGTAAAGTGGTTAAAATGAAATCAAACACCAAAATTCTAATAAAAAATCAACATCCTTGAAAGTCCAAAATGGTAATTGAGTATCCAACCATAAGATTATAAAAATTGGGTTGAAAACGGGAAGAAGTGAGAATTCTACCACCAAAAGCCGTATCCACCCCTGCTCAAAAAACTTGTCTACCAGAGAAAAAGGACCACATGGGTCGACAACGCTGGGAATAAAATGCAATATAAAATTATGTGTAAGGTTACACCGAAGCAATTGCGCACAGGATAAAAATTGATCGAGTGATGGTGAATAAATAATATGAATAAATGTCAACGTGATCACATAAATTTAAATACGTGATCGCATAGATAACTAGAATTAAATATGTGACTAAATTTCAGCGTCATTGCACAAATAAAAAGAATTATCAACTTGATAGCATACGATAAAACTGTGATTGCAGAAAATGTGAAAAAATATATATAGAATACAATTTCATATATATATATATATATATATATATATATATAGAAATTAAACAAAGTGTATTGAGCCGCCCGTCTGGACAACAATATTGTTGATGACTACTAATTTGGCAAAAGACCGCGCTCAAATAAAGCACAAATTATATAAATACATTTACCAGATGGCATATGAAAAGGAACCAAACAGCCACTGAAATAGTAGACCAGTATTCAACGGTTTCAGCAGGACCATTAGCCAGATGGAAGCAGGAATAATCCCAGAAGGATGCCAACAAACTCAGGAAAAAAGGCAATAAGTATCGCCAAATGCAAACACTCATCCCGCGTCTTAAGGATCCAGAGGGCTCCAGACATCCACCATAAAGGGAAACAATAGGGGCTCCATAGTGTGAACCAGTTTAAAACATTTATTAAGATAAAAGAATAACACTTACAATGCGCAGAATATGCACTTTAAGAGAAAAACAAAGCCGGCCGGCTTCTTGCTCTGCCCGTCCTTCCAGGTAACACTGGTGATGTCAGCACTCTGTGATCCGACGCGTTTCGTCACAACTGACGCATTCCCAGGAAGACGTCAGTTGTGACAAAATGCATCGGGTCACCAGCGTTATCCGGAAGGACAGGCAGAGCAAGAAGCTTTGTTTTTCTCTTAAAGCGCATATTGCTGCAGTTGGAACATAGAAAGGCATTCCGGACTATGATATCTCCAGCCGGTTCTTTAAAGCTGTAATGTAAGTTACCTAATTTTTAAATAAATGGTGTTTAGAATTACTACACTATAAGCCTCTCTATACTTTGTCTGCCTATGTTGGGATCCTGGAACAACGCATAACATCGAGTGGATCACAGCAGGATATTTATAAACGCCATACCCTAAGGCCCCTTTCACACGGGCCACCTGTGTGAAAGGGGCCTAAGGGTTATCTGGTAAGTGGGCTGTGCATGTGGTGGAGGTGGAGGACAGCACATACCCACTGAATGGATTTGGGTGAATGATTTTCCTACCCACCAGAAAATTCGGGCACTAAAAGCACTTTACATGGATCTAGTCATGTTGGACATTATATAAATTTATCACAAACTATTTTTCACGGATTTTCACATTTTTATATTGGATTAATATTATATATATTTTTTGGATTGATAATATATTTATTCAATTTGTGCTTTATTTGAGTGCGGTCTCTTGCCAAATTAATAGAATGTAATATGCTGTAGTATCCTGTGGCACAAATGGACCTCTCCTCCGTGATCCAAGTGGTAGTCAGCTTTTCAAAGGGTATTAATCCCCAAAAGATATAACAAGAAATGTGCCATAGTGTAACAACGTATGATAGATTATTGAGAAAAGAAACAGATTGCACTTACAAAGCATAGTAGTCACAGGCATAAAAACAAGCCGGACGGTGCCCCAGGATGACGTCATCTGCGATGAAACGCGTTGGGTCCGCGACGTGCTGACGTCTCCGTGTGTGAGAGATCCCACAAGGACGGCATTTGTGCTTGTTTTTATGCAATAGTAGTCACAGGCATAAAAACAAGCCGGCCTGCTGCAACCACAAATGCCTGTCCTTCCAGGATCTCTCACACGCGGTGACATCAGCATGTCGTGGACATGACGTGTATAAACCTTTATATACCTTTTGAATACAATATGTAAAGTGACAAGTGCTGTAAAAAGGGCATAAACCTCAAAAAGAACAAATCCGTGACTATATATATATCGTCTGACCGGGCTGTGCGACTTAGTGTTGTGCGTCTGACTGGGCTGTGCGACTTAGTGTTGTGCGTCTGACCGGGCTGTGCGACTGAGGGTTGTGCGTCTGACCGGGCGGTGCGACTCAGTGTTGTGCGTCTGACCTGGCTGTGAGATTGTGAGTGTTGTGCAACTGAGTGTCAAGTGAGTGGAGCGGAATACCAGAGGGTGAGAAGGTAGCGTTAGGAAGCCAGGAAATAGCCACATAGGATAGGCTTAAATTACTGAATCCCCATTAGATTAGATAGTAGGTACAATGCCCGGCGGGTGTGGAGATGCAACTCGGTGTACATCTTGTGATATGTATGCGTTCCTCGGTCATGTGATCGAAGGCGAATACAAATGTGCAAAATGTGAGCACGTTGCTTCCCTGGAAGCTCAGGTCCTGAATCTAGGGAAGCAGCTGGCAACACTGAGACGAATGTCCATGCCGGAGGAGAGCCAGGATTGTACCAATCAGGTGCAGGCAGGGGTCTGCACAGAGGTGGGCGGAGTATCGGAGGTGCAGGCATCAGAGCAGAGTAGAGGGGTGACAGTTAGGAGGGGTAGAAGGGAACAAGGCAAGGAGGCTGATCCTGGGCTGGAGCACCCCAATAGATACGCCCCGTTGTGTGATGTTGGGGAAACCAGTCAGGGACCAGCATTGCTGGAGCAGAGCGACGCCCCTAGCTGCCAGGGGAAGAACTCCTCCAGTGAGGCTGGGAGAAAGGGAAAGGAAAGACAGGTGCTGGTGGTAGGGGACTCAATTATTAGAAGGGCAGACAGTGTAATCTGTGACCAAGACCGTGTGCGCCGAACAGTCTGTTGTTTGCCGGGCACTCGGGTTCGGCACATAGCGGATCGGGTGGACAGATTATTGGGTGGGGCTGGGGAAGACCCAGCTGTCATGGTACACGTGGGTACCAATGACATAGGCAGAGGAAGACGGAGAGTCCTAAACGATTTCAGGGACTTAGGCGCTAAGTTGAGGAGTAGGACCTCCAAGGTAATATTTTCCGAAATACTACCTGTACCTCGAGCCACACCAGAGAGGCAGCGGGAGATTAGGGAAGTTAACGAGTGGCTGAGGAGCTGGTGTAGTAAGGAGGGTTTCGGGTTCCTGGAGAACTGGGCCGACTTCTCAGTCGGTCACCGGCTCTTTGGTAGGGACGGATTGCACCTAAATGGGGTGGGTGCAGCCGTACTGGGTGCGAGGATGGCCAAAAAGTTAGAGGGGCTTTTAAACTAGGGAATGGGGGGGAGGGTACAGATGTAGAATTACCCAGTGGAAAGCAAGTTTCAGAGGGCAGAAATGGGGGCATTAGCGATAGGGTGTGCGGAGCTCCTATACCCAGGGTGGGTACGGGGAAAAATCAAGAGAGCAGCCTAAAAACATCAAAAGAGGATAAATATAACCGATCAAAATTACGAGGTTTGTATACCAATGCCAGAAGCCTGGCCAACAAGATGGGAGAGCTGGAGCTGCTGATATTTGAGGAGGACTTAGATTTTGTGGGGATAACTGAGACTTGGTTTGACAGCTCTCATGACTGGATGGCGTCCATTCAGGGGTATTCCCTTTATCGCAGAGATAGAGAAAGTAAAAAAGGGGGAGGGGTATGTTTGTATATTAAGAACAGTATACAGGTAAATATGAGGGATGATATTAATAATGGAGCTATGGACGAGGCAGAATCCCTATGGGTAGAGCTTCAAAGGGAAGGCACGGCGGGGAAGGTAATATTGGGCGTATGCTATAGGCCCCCCAACCAGAGGGAGGAGGGTGAGGCGGACCTCATGTTACAGATAGGATTGGCAGCAAGGATGGGAAATGTCATTATAATGGGGGACTTTAATTATCCAGATATAGACTGGGCAGAAGGAACCGCACACTCAGCCAAGGCTCGGCAGTTCCTAAATGTTTTGCAGGACAATTTCATGGGTCAGATGGTGAATGCACCGACAAGAAGCAATGCGGTACTTGACCTACTGATTACCAACAATACAGACCTGATCACGGATATAGAAATACGGGACAACTTAGGGAACAGTGACCATAGGTCAATTGGTTTCAGTATTAATTACAGTAATAGGAAACACAAGGGTAATATAAGGACGCTGAATTTCACAAGAGCCAATTTCCCTAAACTGCGCTCGCTGCTAGAAAATATCAAATGGGATAGAACCCTGGGAACAAAGAACACGGAGGAAAAATGGGAGTGCTTCAAGAGCATACTTAACAAGGGAGTGGGCCAGTGCATTCCGCAGGGAAATAAATTTAAAAGAGCAAAACTAAACCCTGGGTGGCTAAACTCCAACATTAAAATGTATATTAGAGCTAAAGAAAAGGCCTTCAAAAAATACAAGACTGAGGGGTCATTGGCAGCATTTAAGCACTACAAAGAGTGTAATAAGAAATGTAAAGATGAAATCAGGGCGGCTAAAATAGAACACGAGAGACATATAGCGGAGGAGAGCAAAAAGAACCCCAAGAAGTTCTTTAAGTATATAAACAGTAAGAAAGCCAGGCCAGAGCACATTGGCCCCATAAAAGATGATAAAGGAAAAATGGCCACTGAGGACAGAGAAAAGGCGGAAGTGTTAAATAATTTCTTTTCTTCAGTCTTCACAAAGGAATCGGGGGGCTACACGAAACCCGCTTGTAAGGCCGAACTAAATAATACACCTCAGGAAGTGCCGCCATGGCTAACAGAGGATAGACTTAGAGCTAAACTAGAGAAACTTAACATAAATAAATCCCCGGGACCGGATGGCTTGCACCCGAGGGTTCTTAATGAGCTCAGCCAGGTGATTGCCAGACCATTATTCTTGATCTTTAAGGATAGTTTACAGACGGGTATGGTGCCAGCTGATTGGAAAAAAGCCAACGTGGTACCAATATTTAAAAAGGGGCCGAGATATATCCCGGGTAACTATAGGCCGGTCAGCCTAACATCAGTAGTCTGCAAAATTTTGGAGGGGATGATAAGGGACCACATACAAGACTTTAGTAATGAAAATGGTATTATAAGTAGAAATCAGCATGGATTCATGAAAAATCGTTCGTGCCAAACCAATCTGTTAACCTTCTACGATGAAGTGAGCTGCCACCTAGATAAAGGTAAGCCTGTGGATGTGGTGTATCTGGACTTCGCAAAGGCCTTTGACACCGTTCCTCACAAACGCTTACTGTACAAACTAAGGAAGGTAGGTATGGATCATAAGGTGAGTACCTGGATAGAGACCTGGCTCCAGGGGAGAGTCCAGAGGGTGGTGATTAATGGGGAGTACTCGGATTGGGCGGGTGTGGAAAGTGGGGTCCCCCAGGGTTCTGTCCTGGGACCAATCCTGTTTAATTTATTCATAAATGATCTAGAGGAGGGGATATCTAGTACAATCTCAGTATTTGCAGATGATACTAAATTAGGCATGCCAATATCTTCTATGCAGGATGTGGAAATCTTGCAAGCAGACCTGAACAAAATAACGGGGTGGGCAACCACATGGCAGATGAGGTTTAATGTAGAAAAATGTAAAGTAATGCACTTGGGTGCCAGAAACCAGAAAGCAAGCTACTCACTAGGGGGTGAACCTCTGGGTGAGTCTAGGATGGAAAAGGACTTGGGGGTACTGGTAGACAACAGGCTTGGCAGTGGCATGCAATGCCAAGCCGCCGCAAGCAAAGCCAACAGAATACTGGGATGTATAAAAAGGGGGATTCACTCCAGAAATAAAGAGATTATTCTCCCGCTCTACAAGACTCTGGTCCGGCCACATCTGGAGTATGCTGTCCAGTTCTGGGCACCGGTCCGCAGGAAGGATGTGCTGGAACTGGAGAAAGTCCAGAGGAGGGCAACAAAAATAATTAGGGGAATGGAGGACATCGGCTATGAGGAAAGACTACAAGCACTGAACCTATTCTCTCTGGAGAAGAGACGATTGAGGGGGGATATGATATCAATGTACAAATACTGTACTGGCGACCCTAGCATAAGGAACAAACTATTCAGAGAAAGGGAATACAATAAGACACGTGGCCACTCACTAAAACTTGAGGAAAGGCGGTTTAACCTTAAAGTGCGTAAGGGGTTCTTCACTGTAAGAGCGGTAAGGATGTGGAATTCTCTTCCACAAGCAGTCGTATCAGCGGGGAGCATAGATAGTTTCAAAAAACTATTAGATGTACACCTTAAAGACCACAACATACAGGGGTACACAATGTACGGTTAAAAGCAAACACACACGCATCATGGGTTGAACTGGATGGACTTGTGTCTTTTTTCAACCTCACTAACTATGTAACTATGTAACTATATATGACAAACAATATCATGTACAAATAAAGTTATATAAGGGACAAATGCTGTAATAAAGTGCTCCACAAAACTTCAAGAGTCTGTGTCAAAATATAAACAGTATCCTATGCCGTAAAAGTCCTCTAAAATAAGGTGACAAGTGCTCCTCAAAGTGCTCCAAGTAAAGTCTGTGACATTGGTGGTGCTCCGCAAGCCGTGCTCCCCTTATGGTCCCACACTCATCAGAGCTCAGTCTCCTCTGGGAGGTGTTAGGCCTTGCAAACAACTAGCTCCGACCGGTTTAGCTGACTCATGATCCAAACCCAGATGTCACCTTAAATCCACTTCTTAGTTCTCATGTGCATGCAGAGATATAAAAAGCAACAGCCCATAGCGCATACTAGTTGGATACATTTATTGCAAATCATAAAATAACGCACTTACTACAATGTACTCTCAGTTCGGCGTGTTGAAAACAAGCAGGAACTCCGGGTTCCGTACGTTCCATGGACCGTGCCAGAAGTGACGCAAAGACGCTTGTGGCTATGCCCTACGCGTTTAGTCACAATGACATCATCAGTAAGGATCCTGTTCAAACCTCCAACAATAGTAGATGCTCATCAAAGGATATCACATGGCTGGTGGTCAGAATTTACAGTTTATTAAAGTTACAGTTTACTTAGTGTTACTAAACCCAGGACTCTGCATTCACTATATCTGATCTCCCCAGGACTCTGCATTCACTATATCTGATCTCCCCAGGACTCTGCATTCACTATATCTGATCTCCCCAGGACTCTGCAGTCACTATATCTGGTCTCCCCAGGAGCCTGCATTGACTATATCTGATCTCCCCAGGACTCTGCATTCACTATATCTGATCTCCCCAGGAATCTGCATTCACTATATCTGGTCTCCCCAGGACTCTGCGTTTACTATATCTGATCTCCCCAGAACTCTGTTTTCACTATATCTGCTCTCCCCAGGACTCTGCATTCACTATATCTGGTCTCCCCAGGACTCTGCATTCACTATATCTGATCTCCCCAGGACTCTGCATTCACTATATCTAATCTTCCCAGGACTCTGCATTCACTATATCTGATCTCCCCAGGACTCCGCATTCACTATATCTGATCTCCCCAGGACTCTGCATTCATTATATCTGATCTCCCGGGACTCTGCAGTCACTATATCTGGTCTCTCCAGGATCCTGCATTCACTATATCGCTCTCCCCAGGACTCTGCAGTCACTATATATGATCTCCCCAGGACACTGCATTCACTATATCTGATCTCCCCAGAACTCTGCATTCACTAACTGATCAAATACCAACAAAAGAAAGCTCTATTTGTGTGAAAGAAGTTATATAAATTTCATTTAGGTACAGCATTGCATGACAATGCAATTGACAGTTAAAATAGCGCAGTGCTGAATATCAAAAAATGGCTTGATCATGAAGGGTATAAAACCTTCTGGAGGTCAAGTGGTTAATAAAGGACTTTTGGACTCTTCACATGATCATTTGGTGGCCCTTTTGGCTCACTTATGAGTGTAATCTGCAGGTCTGAGGTTTCAGGCCACGGCTGACTGATGAGGAGACAGCAGAGGTTCCTTCCTCAGAAATCCCCCATTTACTATGGTGCCCAAAGAGGTTTCTTCTTCTGCCTTGGCCCAGCCCAGCCCTGGACCTTCCAATTGTCTCTTTACTTCCTCTTTCCATTTGGTTGTGATTTTTCCCACTTCCTCCAGAGCATTGGGTGATCCCGGGTTATAGGTTGCCCAGTCTTCTCTGCTAAGTAGAGCTACTAGAAACTCCTTCTGCCTCTGCCTGGCTTGTTCCTGTAAGATGTCCTCAGTGATCTGAAGTAAAACGTCCTCATTCATCCTCCTATTCCTCTCTGATTCGGATTCTGATCCACATTTGCACCCGAATGATGAGAGAATGGAGTAGATCCTCGATTCGAAGAAAACAACAACAATGATTATCAGCAGAATCACTACAAGGCCAATAATCTGCAAAGAGAGAAAAGTTTTCAATAGCGATGCACATTTTAACCTTCTACTCAGAAAAGTGTGAAGAACTTTTAGTAGCTCACCAAACCATTTCTAGTTTTGCTTTGTCTGTTTAAGGTTACTTAGAGCATGGAAGCAGAACTCTCTGTAGTATATTATTGTGTTTTTAATAAGCAAGAACACTACACATACAAAGTACTTACAATTGTAGGGAAACAATACAAGACATACATCGTATTACAGATATTGCATACAACACATGCACACACTACCTAACCTTCCTAGTAAATGAGCATTGACAATGTTTTTTATACTTATAGGGATACCCTAAAAAGTTACTTAGCTTGGGTTACAGTTTGTATTTTCGATTGTTGCAGAAAACCGGGCATAGTGTAGATTTAGCTACATTAGCAGGTGAGGTTCCTTCTTTGGTCTTGTGAAGTCCCTTCTGGCTTTTTGTTGTTATTGAGCTGAGCTCCCCTTTCAGCCTATGCTGCTAGACTTTTATTTAGAAAGTTTGGGTAGTGACTCCTGAACGAGCGTATTCCTTTACCCCTTCCTTTCTACATCAGTTTCTATGAGAGAGCATTTACTAAATCAAACTCTAGATGGCATTGTAGCAAACATTCCATAGCTTACATATACTGTATATTTCAACTATGGCATGATTGCTGCAATGCCATCTAGAGTTTGATTTAGTAAATGCTCTCTCATAGAAACTGATGTAGAAAGGAAGGGGTAAAGGAATACGCTCGTTCAGGAGTCACTACCCAAACTTTCTAAATAAAAGATTGCAGCATAGGCTGAAAGGGGAGCTCAATAACAACAAAAAGCCAGAAGGGACTTCACAAGACCAAAGAAGGAACCTCACCTGCTAATGTAGCTAAATCTACACTGTGCCCGGTTTTCTGCAACAATCAAAACCTTTACACAGAGCAAGTAAGTGTGACATGTTTGTTATTTTAATGTAAAGAAAATTCAAAGCTTTAATATCACTTTAGGCTATTGGTAACTTTTATTGACGTAGCCTGGCTGCAGTGTTTGACCAGAACTCCTCTAAAACAGCTAATAATGTGTACATTTCTCATCAAATCATTTACATTTGCCCAAGTTATTTATATAATTTTACAATATAGTATTACCGTATATACTCGAGTATAAGCCGAGTTTTTCAGCACATTTTTTTGTGCTGAAAACGTCCCCCTCGGCTTATACTCGAGTCAAGAAAAAAAAGAAAGTCCCTGGCCGCTCCGACGGGCTTAAGCTTTAAAAATGGCGCCGCCCGTCGCATACATGTCACCGCGCACACGCCGCCGCCGCTCGGGAGAGGCTGGGAATAGCCGAAAGTATACGAGCGGCGCGTGCGCAATGACGTGTCGGCGCCGGGCGGCGCCATTTTTAAAATGAAGGCGCCTCTGGAACAGGTAAGTGAAACAGCTGCACTACCTGCCATTATGCAGGGCTGCGGGCACACTGCAAGGGATGCAGTGCTGCGGGCATGGTCCACCTGTACCATGCCCACAGCACTGCATCTCCTGTAGTATGCCCACAACCCCGGATCCTCTTGTACCATGCCAGTACCCTGCATTCTCCTGCACCATGCCAGTACCCTGCATTCTCCTGCACCATGCCAGTACCCTGCATTCTCCTGCACCATGCCAGTACCCTGCATTCTCCTGTACCATGCCAGTACCCTGCGTTCTCCTGTACCATGCCAGTCACCCTGCATTCTCCTGTACCATGCCAGTACCCTGCATTCTCCTGCACCATGCCAGTCACCCTGCATTCTCCTGTACCATGCCAGTACCCTGCATTCTCCTGTACCATGCCCGCCACCCTGCATTCTCACCCTAGGCTTATACTCGAATCAATGATTTTTCCAATCTTTTTGTGGAAAAAGTAGGGGCCTCGGCTTATACTCGGGTCGGCTTATACTCGAGTATATACGGTATCTATTTTCCCATTGTGTTAGAGAACAATAGATGCAAACTTTGTTCCCATGGCATTTGTTTAAGAAATATTCGCACAAGAAAACTGGTGTTTGTAAAATATGCTTCTAAAATGTTAGATTTTTGTATATGTCTCCAAATCACCAAACCTATACTATATAATATATACTGTATATAAAATATATATATATATTGCGAGACTTCAGGGTTTCTTAAAGCGGAGTTCCACCCAGTGAACGTTTTTTTTAATAAAAATACCCCCGGGACAGTCAGGGCTAGTACATTGCACAATGGCTAGCCTCTGATCTGTCTCGGGTTGCACTTACCTTTTAGAAGAAATACTTACCTTGAAAATGTATTCTCCAGCGCTGCCATCTCAGGTGTGGGCAGCTTGAAGCCAGCGTGATCCTCTTCTGCGTCCTCTTCCATCTTCTTCGGTCCCACGATGCACTGCACCGGCCCTGCCGTTACTTCCGGTGCCCAGCGTCATCCCTGCACAGCTTCTGGGCATGCCCAGAAGCTGTTTTGCAAGGTATGACGGCGCCTGCACCGGAACTGACGTCGGGGCCGGTGCAGGCGCATTGATACCTGGGAGCGATGACGTTCAGCTCCCAGGAATCATTGCAAGCCTGGAAGTGACGACTCGCCGCGGCCACCGAGGGGAGGAAGAGGAAGTAAGGTAAGTATATTTTCTTCTAAACGAGGTAAGTGAAAAAAAAATTGCGATTATCCATTTGTTTTTTAGGTGACCCGGAGCGAGAAGATGGAGGTAAGTATAATTTTAGTGTGGAACTCCACTTTAACTCAATGGTAGTGCCAAAACAGTGAGTTTACTCCATGCCATAATAACATTCAGCCTCCTGGCTCTCTTGTGGCAGCTTTACTGTTCAAGTACCTCTTCAGGGTTCTCCTGAACATTAGTACCTTTTTGGTCCTCTTGACTATGAAACACGTCCCAGTGTTTATGCACAGACGCTGCACCTCAGCTCTGTATTTTCCTTACAGTTTCCTAACTGCTCTGTCCCTCATTGATTCTCTCTCAGCCTTGCTCTGTCCTGACCTGGACACCATGGTGCACACCAGCTCCTCTCACGGCTCCCTTCACTCACTTCACACACTGACCTCTTCAGCTGGTGTGCCATTAGTGTGCTTGCTTCTTCCAAAATCTGACGTAAAACACCATTTAACCCAGTGGCACAGGGTCATCCTGCCACAATATACAGTTGTGTTCAAAATTATTCAACCCCCAATGCTGTAAAGGGTTTAGGGAATTTAGTGTACATTTGCAATTGTATTCAGAATGAAATCCTACAAGGACTTCTTAAAGAACCATATGCAACTAAAATGACATCAATTGGTTTTGTAATACAGTAGTAAATGTTTCTTTTGTGAATTTGTCATTGACACAATTATTCAACCCCTTAAAGACTACCACTCTGAAGAACAGAGGTTCATTGAAGTGTTTTCAATCAGGTATTGTGGATGTCAGGGAGCAGCAATAAAGCCTAATAAGCACTAATTAGGCAGCTTTAAAATGACTGTGATACTCGGCTCCTTCTAGACATTTACTGGTGTGGTTACAAACATGGTGAAGTCAAGAGAATGGTCCAGGAAGACAAGAGAAGAGGTGATTACTCTTCACAGGAAGGGCAATGGCTATAAGAAGATTGCAAAGATGTTAAACATACCAAGAGACACCATAGGAAGCATCATTCGCAAATTCAAGGCAAAGGGCACTGTTGAAACGCTACCTGGTCATGGCAGAAAGAAGATGCTGACTTCGACTGCTGTGCGCTACCTGAAGCGTAGAGTGGAGAAAAGTCCCCGTGTGACTGCTGAGGAACTGAGAAAAGATTTGTCAGATGTGGGTACTGAAGTTTCTGCTCAGACAATACGGCGCACACTGCGTAATGAAGGCCTCCATGCCAGAACTCCCAGGCGCACCTCCTTGCTGTCTCCTAAGAATAAGAAGAGTCAACTGCAGTATGCCAAAAGTCATGTGGACAAACCACAGAAGTTTTGGGATAGTGTTCTGTGGAATGATGAAACAAAACTAGAACTGTTTGGGCCCATGGATCAACGCTATGTTTGGAGGAGGAAGAACAAGGCCTATGAAGAAAAGAAAGAACACCTTGCCTACTGTGAAGCATGGCGGGGGGTCAATCATGCTTTGGGGCTGTTTTGCCTCTGCAGGTACAGGGAAGCTTCAGCGTGTGCAAGGTACCATGAATTCTCTTCAGTACCAGGAGATATTGGATGACAATGTGATGCGGTCCATCACAAACCTGAGGCTTGGGAGACGTTGGACCTTTCAACAGGACAATGATCCCAAGCATACCTCCAAGTCCACTAGAGCATGGTTGCAGATTAAAGGCTGGAACATTTTGGAGTGGCCATCACAGTCACCAGACTTAAATCCGATTGAGAACCTCTGGTTGGACTTAAAGAAAGCAGTTGCAGTGCACAAGCCTAAGAATGTGACTGAACTGGAGGCTTTTGCCCATGAAGAATGGGCTAAGATACCCGTAGATCGCTGAAAGACACTTGTGTCAAGCTATGCTTCACGTTTCAAAGCTGTTATAACTGTAAAAGGATGTTGTACTAAGTACTAAGATTGAATGTCACTTGGGGGTTGAATAAAACTGATAATGATGTGAGCACAGAAAAGACATTTGTGGTTATTTCATTATAAATGTTATGTTATATTTGTCTGACCTACACGTGCCTCTTTGATTTAATTGTAAGCAGGATGACTGAATGATCAAAATCAATGTCAAACTGGCCAAAACAATCAATTTCAGTGGGGGTTGAATAATTTTGAACACAACTGTATATATATATATATATATATATATATATATATATATATATATATACTGTTCAAAAAAATTAAAGAAGCACTTATCATGTTGGATACCTATACTGATATAAACTGGGTAATGTGTTAGGAACGAAGGGATGCCACATTGTTTAATGGAAATGAAAATTATCAACCTACAAAGGGGTGAATTCAAAGACACCCCAAAAAGCAAAGTGAAAAATGATGCAGCAGGCTAGTCAATTTTGCTGAAATTTCATTGCAGCAACTCAAAATGGTCCTCAGTAGTTTGTATGGCCCCCATGTGCTTGTATACATGCCTGACAATGTCGCGGCATGCTCCTTTTGAGATGATGGATGGCATCCTGGGGTATTTCCCCCCAGATCTGCATCACTGAGCTCCTGAACAGCCTGTGGTGCAACCTGATGGTGTCCGATGGACCAAAACATAATGTCTCAGAGGTGTTCTATTGGATTTAGGTCAGGCAAGTGTGGGGGCCATTTAATGGTATCAATTCCTTCATCCTCCAGGAACTGGCTGCATACTCTCACCACATTAGGCCGGGACCATCACTGACCCACCACCAAAGTAAACAATGTTACAGGTAGTATGACGCTCTACATGGCTTCACCAGACCCTTCACATCTGTCACATGTGTTTAGGTTGAACCTGCTCTCATCTGTGAGAAGCACAGGGCGCCAGTGGCAGACCTGCCAATTCTGGTGTTCAATGGCACATGGCAATCAAACTCCACAGTGCCGGGCAGCAAGCACAGGGCCCACTAGAGGACGTCGGGCCCTCAAGTCACCCTCATGAAGTCTGTTTCTGATTGATTGGTCAGAGACATTCCCACCAGTGGCCTGCTGGAGGTCATTTTGTAGGCCTCTGGCAGTGCTCATCCTGGTCCTCCTTGCACAAAGGAGCAGATACCGGTCCTGCTGATGGGTTAAGGACCTTCTATGGCCCTGTCCAGCTCTCCTAGAGTAACTGCCTGTCTCCTGGAATCTCCTCCATGCTCCTGAGACTGTGCTGGGAGACACAGCAAACCTTCTGGCAATGGGAGGTATTGATGGGCCATCCTGGAGGAGTTGAACTGCCTGTGCAACCTCTATAGGGTCCAGGTATGGCCTCATACTACCAGTAGTGACACTGACCCCCTCTATAGGGTCCAGGTATGGCCTCAGGCTACCAGTAGTGACACTGGCCCCCTCTATAGGGTCCAGGTATTGCCTCATGCTACCAGTAGTGACACATACCCCCTCTATAGGGTCCAGGTATGGCCTCATACTAGCAGTAGTGACACTGACCCCCCTCTATAGGATCCAGGTATTGCCTCATGCTACCAGTAGTGACACTGACCCCCTCTATAGGGTCCAGGTATTGCCTCATGCTACCAGTAGTGACACATACCCCCTCTATAGGGTCCAGGTATGGCCTCATACTAGCAGTAGTGACACTGACCCCAGCCAAATGCAAAACTAGTCAAAAACAGTCAGAAAAGATGAACAGGGAAAAAAATTTCAGTGGCCACCACCTGTAAAACCATTCCTGGTTTGAAGGTTGTCTCATTTATGCCCATCTAGTGCACCTGTTGTTAATTTCATTACCACCAAAGCAGTTGAAACTGATTAACAAACCCCCTCTGCTACTTAACTGACCAGATCAATATCCAAGGAGTTTAATTGACTTGATAATATACTCTGATTAAAAAGTGTTCCTTTTATTTTTTTTAGCAGTATATATATATATAGATTATATACAGGTGCATCCCAAAAAAATAAATAACATCAAAGAGTTTATTTATTTCAGTAATTCAATTTAAAAAAGGTAAACTCCTATATTATTTAGATTCGTTAGATCTCTTTGCCCTGAACGGGCCTTGGGAAACTTGGGCATCCCTCCACACGGTAGCAATACCGTTTTTAATCTGACAGACCGATCCAATCCATTGGTTGGACGCAAGGGATATACTAGGCGCTTTATCTGGAACTCTGGGTGACCCCTGAAGAAGGGCTGTATCTATGCCCGAAACGCGTAGGGTCGGTTCCGGTTCCATGATCGCCCTGTACACCTGAGCGTCCTCATCCTGGTTCGGTATATGGTCTGTCAATATGCATGCGTATTTTAATGCCCTGTATGTGTTTTTGAGTTTTCTCAATACTTTTTGTTTTGTATGATTTGTTTCAATTTGTAACTCAATAAAGATTTTTTATGTCATATACAGTGTCTAGCGGCATTTATAGTCCCACTCCATAAGGGGAACTTCTTTTGTATACACATTGATTAGGGGTGATGGCCGCTGGCACTGGGCACCGAGTGTGAAAATACTATTTGTCTCTCTCTCTGTACAGCACTGCGATATATGTCAGAGCTATATACAGTAAATGTATAATAATAATAGTGTGTAACTGTGAGAGGACATTAGAGTGTAAGTTCTTCTGGTGCAGAGACTGATGTGACTGGCTCGGTATTCTCTGTAGAGCGCTGCAATATATGTCAGAACTTTAAAAACTTATAATGATAATATTAATAAGAGTGTGGAAGTGTGGAAGTGTGGTGGGGGAGTTAGAGTGTAAGCTCCTCTGGTGCAGAGACTGATGTGATTGGCTTGGTGTACTTATAGGTGAAAAAAATGTCTTTACCTGGAACAAATGTATCAAGTAATCACTTCGTATTTCTGTCCAGCTCAGCAGAAGTTCTCTATGAGAGATACTTGAATTTTTTATTTCTATTAATTCATCCACAGACTTCACGAAGCAATCCCCGTACCGTCCATCTGTCATTACAATCAGTATCCAAATCACGACAACCTTAATTTCAAAGAAACGACTCTGTATATTGGCACAGCAGCATCTGCACTTTGCATTCTTGGTTTCAGTTTTTGTTTCTGACAATTCCAGATTTTGGAAAGTCTTATTTGATTCGATGTTGATTTTACTGTCGCCCTCCTCAGTACCGGCTTTCATTTCTGTGCTGTTCCCTCTTTTTCCAGTTTTGCAGCACATCCCTTCTGGGCTTAAATAGCATGCCACAACTCCGACAATTGCAGTTGGTATGATGAGGAACACCAAGCTGTAGGCGATCGCCAGGGGTCTGTTAGCGGGACATCTAAATTCCAGGTCCATGATTTTCTCTAATCCGAGAAGAACCATCACAAGAATGGAGTTCCCAACAATGTTGAAGTGTTCTTTGATGAAGGAGGCGATGTTCGTTGTCTTACCTTTTCCTCCTGAGGACATTGTGAGGGATGAATTTGCCCCATTTAGGAGGAACATTGGAGAATAGCAGCTGATGAAGCATCGGATTTTGTTCTGACTGTTACCATCCACTTTCACTGTTATGTATCTGTTGATTTGGGTAGATAGAACAATTAGTCATACTAATATAAGACCAATGTGTGAAGAATAAATAAGGGTGGGGTTGGCAAAAAAAGATTACCAGTGAAGGAGCTGCGTAAAGAAACGTAAGTGGTTTGTTGGGCAATGTAGGATTTGTGTACCTGTGCCAGGTAGAATACACGCTTTTCATGTGCAATGAAAAAGCCAAGAGCAATTATGTAGTAGTTTTTAAACATTACCCCCCACAATAGTGGTGCCTACACAGCATTAGCCTATTGCAGGCTTTCTTAAACGTTTTACTCCAGAGGAACCCTTATAAAAATTGCTAGGTGTCAGGAAACCCCCTGATAGGATTAGTTCAGAAGGGGTCATTAGAAAAATGCTCCTTACATTGGTGGTCAGAGGGAAGAATGTCCTTTACATTGGTGGTCAGTGGGAAGAATGTCCTTTACATTGGTGGTCAGTGGGAAGAATGTCCTTTACATTGGTGGTCAGTGGGAAGAATGTCCCTTACATTGGATGTTCAGGTTCCTTAGATTGGTGGTCAGTGGAAGAATGCTGCTTACATTGATGGTCAGAGGAAAGAATGTTTCTTTTCATTGGTGGTCAGTGGGAAGAATGTTCCTTAGATTGGTGGTCAGATGGAAGAATGTCCCTTACATTGGTGGTCAGATGGAAGAATGTCCCTTACATTGGTGGTCAGATGGAAGAATGCTCCTTTCATTGGTGGTCAGACAGCTTTAAAGCGGAGTTCCGGGCACAAAAACAATTTTTTTTTTTGTGCCCCTCCTCTAGGTATGCCACACCTGAAAAGGAATTGGATAGTTATTTTTTTTTTTTTGTTTACTCACCTTGCAATTGAAGATCGAAGATACTCACCTCAGAGTACTTCCTCCCTCGGAGCCGCGGCTCACCCCGTCACTTCCTGCCTCGCTATGATTCCTGGGAGCTGAACGTCACAGCTCCCAGGAATCAATGCGAAGGCACCGGCCCCGCTCGTCATTTCCAGGCGATGCCGCATTCCTCTGTTAAACAGCTTCTGGGCATGCCCAGAAGCTGTGGAGGAATGCAGCGCCGCGCCGGAAGTGACGAGAGGGGCCGGTGCAGCGCATTCTGGGACACGAAGATGCGGAAGAAGACACAGAAGAGGACCGCGCCGGCTTCAGCTGCCCACAAGAGAGATGGAAATGCTGTGGAAGAAATTTTATAAGTAAGTATTTCTTCTAAAAGGTAAGTGCGAACCGGGAAAGATCAGAGGCTAGCCATTGTGGAATGTGCTAGCCCTGACTGCCCCGGGGGTATGATTATTAAAAAATGACATCTGTGCCCGGAACTCCGCTTTAAAGATAATTTAGCTAGCTTTGTTAAATGGCATTGTAACTATGTAGGCACTATGGAATCGGAGCTCCAGGAACCCCTAGTGGCCTTTGGAGTAGCTCTTGGGTTCCACAGAACCCAAGTTGAGAATGGCTGCACTACAGTGGTAACAGGCTGCAAGTGTTTTTTCACAGGTCATATTTCCTAATTGTTTTTTCTTAAACTGGACCTTCCATTAAAATCATAACCTTTAACCCTTTCTGGTCTTTTTTATCTCATCTGCAGACCACTGGAATGTTGGCTATTACCCTGCTGGTCCTCTTATGGTACTTTGTATCAAAGTGCACCTGTGTTTATAGTCCCAAACAATTGGGGGTATTTTCATTGTCTCTTCATTGGTGGTCAGTGGGAAGAATGCCCCTTACATTGGTGGTCAGGTTCCTTAGATTGGTGGTCAGCAGGAAGAATCCCCCATACATTGGCGGTCAGGTTCCCTAGATTGGTGGTCAGTGGGAAGAATGTTCCTTACATTGCTGGTCAGTGGGAAGAATGCTCCTTACATTGCTGGTCAGTGGGAAGAATGCTCCTTGCATTGGTGGTCAGGCTCCTTACATTGGTGGTCAGTAGGAAGAATGCTCCTTACATTGGTGGTCAGTAGAAAGAATGCTCCTTACATTGGTGGTCAGTAGAAAGAATGCTCCTTACATTGGTGGTCAGTAGAAAGAATGCTCCTTACATTGGCTTTTCATTGTCTGGCCAGTAGTTTGAATCTTGGCTTAAATTGAGTTACTGCTATTCTCCTGCACATGTGTAGGTGCTCATTGGTGAGCCTGGAATGATACTTAGTTTTAATAATGTTCATAGACGAGAAAGATGACTCACAGCTGAACGTAGAGCCAAACATGGTCAAGGTGTGTAGTGCTACCTTGATTAGACAAGAGAAATCAGTCTCAGGCACAGTCTGTAGCCAGAAGTTAGCAGGATCAGTTCCTCCAAAGAGCTCTCTTAGTGCAACATTTTTTCCTATTTATTTTTTTTTATTATTTTTTTATCTTTTTCACAGGTTTTTAAAAAAAAAAAAATCTGATCACTTTTATTGCTGTCACAAGCAATGTAAACATCCCTTGTGACAGTAATAGGCAGTGACAGGTACTCTTTATGGAGGGATCGAGGGTCTAAAAGACCCCAAACCCCTCCACTGCACTTCCATGTATTCAAAACGCCACAAACTGCATTTTTGAATACATTCGTTTTTTAAATTTGCCGCCTTTAGCAGCAGAGTAACCCGAACGTGACATCATGGACGCCTCCTCCGGGTTAATTCATCGGAGACCCGATCAAATCGGCTTCCAGCTTTGATCGGGACTCCATCCAGCCAGCGGACGTGTCGGCTGGGTGCTCGGGTCTCCCGGTGGAACAGGAGACCCGGGCAAAGCCGCGGAAGGCGGCGGGAGGGGGGGTGTCCTCCCGAGCCGCATCGGTCATTACCGCCAGAAAGCCGACCGCCGTCTCTAAACAACGGTACCGGGGTGATGTCTCTAGCTAGAGACATCACTCCGGTATAATACCGCAAAGTTTGCCGACGTAGCCCTACGTCACTTTGCGGTAAGTGGTTAAACCGCCCCCATACCTCTGGACCCCTTCTCAGTACACAGCCCCCATACCTCTGGACCCCTTCATATTACACAGCCCCCATACCTCTGGACCCCTTCATATTACACAGCCCCCATACCTCTGGACCCCTTCACATTACACAGCCCCCCTACCTCTGGACCCCTTTGCATTACACAGCCCCCATAACTCTGGTCCCCTTCACATTACACAGCCCCCATACCTCTGGAACCCTTCACATTACACAGCCCCTATACCCCTTTACATTACACAGCCCCCATACCTCTGGACCACTTTACAATTCACAGCTGCTGCACCTATGGACCACTTTACATTACCCAGCCCCTGTACCTCTGGACCCCTTTACATTACACAGCCCCCCCACACCTATTGACCTCTTTAATTACACAGCCCCCCCCACACCTCTGGACCCCTTTACATTACACAGCCCCCCCCCCCCACACCTATCAACCCCTTTTACATTACACAGCCCCCCACACCTTGGGACCACTTTACATTACACAGTCCCCCCCACACCTCTGAACTCGTTTACATTACACAGCCCCCATACCTCTGGACCCCTTCACATTACACAGCCCCTACACCCCTTTACATTACACAGCCCCCATACCTCTGGACCACTTTACAATTCACAGCTGCTGCACTTCTGGACCACTTTACATTACACAGCCCCTGTACCTCTGGACCCATTTACATTACACTGCCCCCCCCACACCTATTGACCTCTTTAATTACACAGCCCCCACACCTCTGGACCCCTTTACATTACACAGCCCCCCACACCTATTGACACCTTTTACATTACACAGCCCCCCACACCTCGGGACCCCTTTACATTACACAGTCCCCCCCCACACCTCTGAACCCTTTTACATTACACAGGCCCCTTGGGCCCCAATACATTACACAGCCCCCCCATGGGCCCCATTACATTACACAACCCCCCCATGGACCCCTTCCCATTACATAGCCCCTCCCATAAGCCCCTTTACATTACACGGTCCCCCCACCTCCCCCATGAGCCCTTTTACATTATACAGCCCCCCCATGGAACCCTTTACATTACACAGCCCCTCCCAGTTCTTCCCCTCCTACCTTATTATGGCATACAGAGCAGGAGATGATGTTATGTCCACTAGGAAAGCTGAAATGTTATCTATTGTGCTCTTATCTTGTAAAAACACTGAAAACTGTTTTACTTTCTGGCTTTTGAAAGCTTCTACTTCTGTTTAAATGGACCAAATGTGTTACAATACACTGCCTTTACTCAACCACCTAACATTGTTGTAAAGTAAAAGGTCATTTGCATTTGAGTTAACTTCTTTAAGAAACTATCCTACCGTATTTCCCCGAAAATAAGATCAGGTCCTATATTCATTTTGGCACCAAAAGACACAGTAGGGCTTATTTTCGGGGTAGGTCTTATCATGTAATGTGCTGTCTTCTCTCCCCCTCTCCCTCCCTGCCTGTCGGGAATCCCCAGTGTGAACCGCAGTGGCGGCTGGTGCTCAAAATGTTTGGGCGGGCGCAAACAGAAAAATGTAATAGGCATTGCTTTGCGGCAAAAAACGCTGTAAATAATTGCGTGACTTTGAGGTCACAAAAGTGTGAAAGGGGCCTTCAGTAATCAAGGTATAGTATTCCCCCTTCAATGCAGAGTGACCAGCGTGCCCCCTTTCAATGCAGAGTGACCAGCGTGCCCCCTTTCAATGCAGAGAGACCAGCGTGCCCCCTTTCAATGCAGAGTGATCAGCGTGCCCCCTTTCAATGCAGTGACCAGCTTGCCCCCTTCAATGCAGAGACCAGCGTGCCGTGCCCCCTTCAATGCACAGACCAGCATGCCCCCATCAATGCAGTGACCAGCGTGCCCCCATCAATGCAGAGACCAGCGTGCCCCCATCAATGCAGAGACCAGCGTGCCCCTATCAATGCAGTGACCAGCATGCTGTGCCCCCTTCAATGCAGAGAGACTTACCTGCAGCGGAGGCTTCTCCTCAGTCCCTCGTGTCTCCTCGAGTCCTCCTGCCTCCTTCTCGGCCAATGGCATGTGTTCGCCTTTCGGCCAATCAGGAAGCTAGTGCTGTACCGAAAGTATTTGGCACAATTATATTACAGAAACACACACATTGGACAATATCTTAAACAGGATTCTAGGATTTTATAACTACTTTAAACTAGGGGTTATTTTCAGGGTAGGGTTTATATTTCAGCCCTCCCTGAAAATCTCAGTAGGTCTTATTTTCAGGGTAGGTCTTATTTTGGGGGAAACACAGTAGTAAACGATGTTGATGGGATGAGAATACCCTGGGGAGGTTGATGAGTTTCATTATTGGGTCCATGATTTCTGCAAATTTTTCTGATAGAATGGCACACAGGACAAGTAGATACATATTCGCCAGCACACCAAGGATCTTGCAAAAGCAGTCCAAGAACTTTATTCCAGAGAAAATCACATCAAAAACAATTAGTGCAACGTTTCGGAGCCACGCAGGACCCCTTTGCCAGGCATGTGATACAGTGCAAATTGTGAGCAAAGAATATATAAGAACATACCACCAATCAAGAACAGTGACAACCCCCTCAAATGAAGTAATCTTTCCGCCTTATTAACACATAATAAATGATAATATCATAAAGCCACATTCTTACATTGAATACTGGGGTTTAAGTGTCACTGGGGACTCACCAATAAAGATGGAGGCTGATGTGTTCACATTGATCGGGCACATCAATACCATGTATCCCGATTACTTCATTTAACAAGTGGGGCAGAGCGTCCCTGCTGCAGAGCAGTGCACCGTGGGAGCCAATCACAACGCGCCACGTAGGCCGCCTGTGTGAGGCCCGGAACGCCTCAATTCCCGTGGTGCGCTGCTCTGCAGCAGGGACGCTCTGCCCCGCTTGTTAAATTAAGAGATATCATTTTGCCCCTGTACAAAATACTAGTAAGACCTCACCTGGAATATGCAGTTCAGTTTTGGGCTCCAGTTCTCAAAAAGGATATCGGGGAACTGGAGAAAGTGCAGAGAAGGGCAACCAAACTGATAAGAGGCATGGAGGAGCTCAGCTATGAGGAGAGATTAGAGGAACTGAATTTATTCTCTCTTGAGAAGAGGAGATTAATATGATCACCATGTATAAATACATAAGGGGGGATATGATCACCATGTATAAATACATAAGGGGGGGGATATGATCTCCATGTATAAATACATAAGGGGGAATATGATCACCATGTATAAATACATAAAGGGGGATATGATCACCATGTATAAATACATAAGGGGGGATATGATCACCATGTATAAATACATAAGGGGGGATATGATCAACATGTATGAAAACATAAGGGGGGATATGATCAACATGTATAAATGCATAAGGGGGGATATGATCACCATGTATAAATACATAGGGGGATATGATCACCATGTATAAATACATAAGGGGGGGATATGATCACCATGTATAATACATAAGGGGAGATATGATCTCCAAGTATAAATACATAAAGGGGGATATGATCTCCACATATAAATACATAAGGGGGGATATGATCACCATGTATAAATACATAAGGGGGGATATGATCTCCATGTATAAATACATAAGGGGGGATATGATTTCCATGTATAAATACATAAGGGGGGGGATAGGATCTCCATGTATAAATACATAAGGGGGGGATATGATCAACATGTATGAAAACATAAGGGGGGGATATGATCACCATGTATAAATACATAGGGGGGATATGATCACCATGTATAAATACATAAGGGGGGATATGATCTCCATGTATAAATACATAAAGGGGGATATGATCACCATGTTTAAATACATAAGGGGGGATATGATTTCCATGTATAAATACATAAGGGGGGGATATGATCACCATGTATAAATACATAAGGGGGGATATGATCTCCATGTATGAATACATAAAGGGGGGATATGATCTCCATGTATAAATACATAAGGGGGATATGATCAACATGTATAAATACATAAGGGGGATATGATCTCCATGTATAAATACATAAGGGGGGATATGATCTCCATGTATAAATACATAAGGGGGGATATGATATCCATGTATAAATACATAAGGGGGGATATGATCTCCATGTATAAATACATAAGGGGGTCCATATAGTGAACTTGGTGTTGAGTTATTCAATTTAAGGTCATCACAGAGGAAAAGGGGGAACTCTTTACGTCTAGAGGAAAAGAGATTTTGTCTCCAAAAACAGAAAGCAATTGTGTATAGTTAATTTCAGTATCCCACTATTCCCTTCTCCTATCCCTAATTTAAATAAACACAAAACAACCAAATACCCTTGGAATGATTATTGAAACTAGCCAAAGAAGGAAAACTGAAGAACTGTATGCAGGTAACTCAGGGGGACCCGAAAAGTGTGATTCTGGCAGTCCTTACGGGGGCAGTGCTACATAAGCTTATCGCCCCAGATGCATCTATCTTTTAGACTACCCTGTTGGTTGCCTTTTTCTACCTACCTATCAAAATCTTTTTGAAATTTCACCTCTATCTTCTATATTTTTGCAGGTAAATCTCCCACCATCCCATGTGTCCTTTTAAATGTGACTCCTTGTAAGCCAGTTTCTTTTTTTTTTTTACCCACTCTGGATGCTTGGAGGACCTCTCTAGGATGATTCTGAATCAACAAATCAAGTTTCTGGTATAAAGATACTCATCTGTGTAATGGTAAATAGACAGGCTGCACTTTTATAGCCATTCTTGTTATGTTTTTTACACTGTAATTCTAATTTTATAATGTACTTTATAGACATCACAAACTCCCTGAAGAAGAACATTAGGGACTAGGTCGAAACGCGTCGAGGGTACCACTCATTGGTTGTGATTGTTTTATTCATGTATTGTCTTTTTTCTATGCCCTTCTGAAGGGTTAATATTGTAACCAGAGCTCATATTACCTTCCATGTGGAAATCTTTTAACCAATTGTTAATAAAATCGATAATTTTACAATTTTTGATCTCAAGAAGAATCACTTTCTGTTAAAAAAAAAAAAACCGTGGGGGAACTCTTTTTCTTTACAAGCAATTTGGGGTGTGCAGCCCTCTCCCCCTAATGTGTTTTTTCAATTTTTGAGAAACACTGGTCTAAAACCATTTTGTTATGGAACTCAATCAATTACTTTATGACCTTTTATAATGGGGGGAGGTGGCTTATCCAAAATAGGGATGCACCGATCCGATATTCGGATCGGATATCGGCCCCAATATGGGCAAATTAGCCGGATCGGGGAATCGGTAAAATTAACAGATCCATGGGCCAATCCGGTTTTGCTCTTTATAGCTTGTGAGGGAGCAGAGAACAGCTGTCAAAGAAAAAAAAAAGAGCTTCCTGCAAATGCCTTTCAACTCTCCCAGTTAAGTAAACACAAAGATTACAATGTATCATTTCATTCCATCTGCCGGGGGAGGGAAGTTTAACCTCTTAAAGACTAAACTCATGACATTTTAGATTTTGAATGCACAATTGTTATAAGGTATCTGCCGATACCGATCCGGAAGTATTATTTTGTTATAAGCTCACAAAACAGTACTTCCGGATCGGACTCGGGATCGGCGATTTCACAAAGCAAAAGATCGGGATCGGAACCAAAAAAGTCGGATCGGTGCATCCCTAATCCAAAACTACCCTTATCGGCCCTTCTAAGCCTGCTGCTGAAACTTCAAAAGCCGATCAGTGCACACAATTTCTCCAGGACTGCCAATCTCTGCTTTTGGCGATTTCTACCACCTCACCTATTTGCTTAATGATAAATATAATAAGTGACTTCAACCTTTTTGCCTATTAAAGAATCTAGCCAATGCTGTTGTGGCTATTACGAATAAAATTAATAATAAATGATAACTGGGCTATAAAATAAAGATTTAGTTTAATTACACTTACAATTATTCAAATATAACCAAAGATAACATAGCTGGTAAAACTTTAAAAGCAGTGATGTTACAAATAAAATACAAAGTGATACAAAAAGATTAGTGTTGCAATGTAAAAAAAATGTTACTATACATAAAGGAAAGAAAGTTACAGTAACAGGTAGACAGAACAATAGAGATACATTGGACAGAAAAACCTTTCCGTCCCCATTGGGGCCGAAGGGCAAGGAGGGCTGTGCGGGGGTCTGTATATTGCCTTTATACTCCACCTCTGCCCCACTCCCACCCATCCAGGTAGAGACATTCCCTTTCATATATCTTGGGCAGCTAATGGAGGGGGAGGTGGGCAGTCCTAGGTCAACTTTACAGTGGAGTTCCGGCCACAAAATCGTTTTTTATTTTTTTTTAAAAACTTCCCAAATAGCGATCCACCGCCGTTCATACATCCGCTAATCCGGTTTTACACAGTTTAACCACTTGCTGACCGCCGCAAGTATATATACTGCGGCGGTCAGCCCCGTGCAGGCAAACGTACCGGTACGTCACTAGCCTGCGAGCCAATAGGGGGCAAGCGCGTGCCACCACTCGCTCACTGGGACGATATCCGCCGGTCACTCGCGATCGTCGGACGGAGAGGGAGAAAGGCAGGCGGCTAGAGTAAACAAAGCCGACTGTCATTCTCCCCTGTGTAACAGCACAGATCATACGGTCCTGCTATGTAGGACCATAGATCTCTGCTGTTACAAGAAAAGCCACGCCCCTTTACAGTTAGAAGCACGCCCCTAGGGACACACTTAACCCCTCCTTCTCCAATAAAGTTAACCCCTTCCCTGCCAGTATCATTTTTACAGTAACAGTGCATATGTATAGCACTGATTACTGTAGTAATGTCACTGGTACCCCCAAAATTATCAAAAATGTCAGTCAAGGGTCCGATCTGTACGCCGCAATGTCGCAGTCCCGCAAAAAAATCGCAGATCGCCGCTATTACTTGTTAAAAAAAAAATGACAAAAATCTTTCCCTTAGTTAGTAAACGCAATAACTTTTGCGCAAACTAATCAAAATATGCTTATTGCGAATTTTTTTTTTACCAAACATAGGTAGCAGAAAACAAATTGGCCTAAAATGTTAAAAAAATTTGATTTTTACTTTTTTTTTTTTTGGGAATTTCATGTGAAAAAATGTGAAAAATATTGTTATTTTTTCAAAATTGTCGCTCTTTTTTTGTTTATAGCGCATGATCAAAAAATCGCACAGGTGATCAAATACCACCAAAAGAAAGCTCTGTTTGTGGGAAAAAAGGACGTCAATTTCATTTGGGTACAGCGTCGCACGACCGCGCAATTGTCCGTTAAAGTCACGCAGTGCCGAATCGCAAAATACCCCCTGGTCAGGAAGGGGGTAAAATCTTCCGGGGCTTAAGTGGTTAATAAGTGATTTGCAATCATAAAATCTTACTTTAGAAATCGTTTGCTGAGGGTCGCCATTTTTGTTGTGGTCACCCGAAGCCGCTGTATGAAAATGTATGCCCTGCTTCCTGGTTCTAGCTGGATGGGGCAGATGAATGCAGCGCGATTCATAACGCGATGAGAGGAGCGGACGCCCCCGCCTACGTCACTGCCCATTGCCTCCTGGGAGTGATGAGTAAGAGCTAAGTAAGAGTAAGAGGATGCATTGCTGGACAGGAAGTGACGGCGCAGGCCGCGGCCGCAGAGGGAGGAAGTGGAAGGAAGGTGAGTATATTTTCTTTTGCAACAAGGTAAGTAAAAAAAAAAAAAAAAAATCGGGAATATCCAATTGTTTTTCAGGTGACACTAAGGAAGCGGATGGCACAAAATATATTGTGACAATTTTGCGGCCGGAACTCCACTTTAAGTCACCAGCTGTATCCAGCTGCCCTCCATCCCCTCTTACCTCAATTGAGCATTCTGAAGTACAAAAACCCTGTAGAGTTATTTGTCACATACCCCTTCAGGACCATTGAACATTACAGTGTTGAGAGATGGCAGACAGGTGGCCTAGTGGACAATAGTCCCAGATACTATCTCTAGATAAAATACCAGAGCTGGTTTATGATGTCAGCTGCTCTCAGAATGTCCAGGCAGTGTTCTGAAACGTTAGAGCCATCAAAAGTTCACAATAATGTTCATTTCAGGTAAAAATAATTTGTAGACTCCAATATTTCCATTACATCTCCAACCCATGGTAACGATGAACCTGAACCTCATCCCTATAATTAAAGTGCTCAGCTTTTTCCCATCATATCAGACTGGGAATTCTTGGTATTCGGTCAGGTTTATTGGTGTGCAGATTGTATCTTGGCATCGAGGTGACCACACCATTTGTCATCTTCATTAATATTGGCAGTATCAATTATCTCTCTAATTATAGGATGTTCCTTTCAGACAGGAATGAGGACCGATTGTCCTTGCCAACTTCTGCATTCCCCGGGGCCACCAATCAGATGAATGCTGACATTTTTCTCACATATACATCCAGATCACTGAGTTGCACAGTAGAAGGAAACCCTCACTACTTACATGCATGGTGTCATTACTGAATTTGCAACAGTGGAATCATCAGCGGTTTCATTTTATAGATCCAACTCTTTAGAGTACCATTAAATAGGACTCCAGTTGACATTCAGGAGATAGCTTTTGTTTTACATTTGTGAAATGCTATATGTGAAAACACTGTTATCATTGTGGAAAGTTGTATTTCTGACACAAATAAGGCCAAGATACACTGCTTGGCAATAAATGTCTCTGCCCAATGCCACTCACTGCCTGTTACTGTCACATCCAATCAAATGGACCGCCTTCCTCTGCCCAATCTATTTAAACTTGGCTTTCACTAGCTAGCTACCATGCTTTTGGTGAGCCTTCCCACAATCCAGCCTCCATTCTTCCTTTGAGTCCTGTGTGCCAACCTCTGGCTCTATTTTTTGATTATCCACGTCCGCTGCCTGCCCTGACCTCTGGCTTATTTCTGACTATTTGTGTCAGCTGCCTGCCCTGGCCTCTGGCTTATTCCTGACTATTTGTGTCTGCTGCCTGCCCTGGCGTCTGGCTTATTCCTTACTATTTGTGTCCACTGCCTGCCCTGACCTCTGGCTTATTCCTGACTATTTGTGTCCACTGCCTGCCCTGGCCTCTGGCTTATTCCTGACTATTTGTGTCCACTGCCTGCCCTAGCCTCTGGCTAGTATTTTGATATCCATGTCCGCTGCCTGCCCTGACCTCTGGCTTATTTCTGACTATTTATGTCAGCTGCCTGCCCTGGCCTCTGGCTTATTCCTGACTATTTGTGTCCACTGCCTGCCCTGGCCTCTGGCTTATGCCTGACTATTTGTGTCAGCTGCCTGCCTTGGCCTCTGGCTTATTCCTGACTATTTGTGTCCACTGCCTGCCCTGACCTCTGGTTTATTCCTGACTATTTGTATCCACTGCCTGCCCTGGCCTCTGGCTTATTCCTGACTATTTGTGTCCCCTGCCTGCCCTGGCCTCTGGCTTATTATTCCTGACTATTTGTGTCCCCTGCCTGCCCTGGCCTCTGGCTAGTATTGTGGTATCCATGTCCGCTGCCTGCTCTGACCTCTGACTTATTCCTGACTATTTGTGTCCGCTGCCTGCCCTGGCCTCTGGCTTAATCCTGACTATTTGTGTCCATTGACTTCCCTGGCCTCTGGCTAGAATTTTGGAATCCATGTCCACTGCCTGCCCTGACCTCTGGTTTATTCCTGACTATTTGTATCCACTGCCTGCCCTGGCCTCTGGCTTATTCCTGACTATTTGTGTCCCCTGCCTGCCCTGGCCTCTGGCTTATTATTCCTGACTATTTGTGTCCCCTGCCTGCCCTGGCCTCTGGCTAGTATTGTGGTATCCATGTCCGCTGCCTGCTCTGACCTCTGACTTATTCCTGACTATTTGTGTCCGCTGCCTGCCCTGGCCTCTGGCTTAATCCTGACTATTTGTGTCCATTGACTTCCCTGGCCTCTGGCTAGAATTTTGGAATCCATGTTCACTGCCTGCTCTGACCTCTGGCTTATTCCTGGTAATCCATGTCCACTGCCTCCCTAACCTCTGGCTTATTCCTGGTAATTTATGTTCACTGCCTGCCCTGACCTCTGGCTTATTTCTGACTCTCTATTTACACTGCCTGCCCTGGCCTCTTGCTTGTATTTTGGTATCTGTGTCCACTGCTTGTCCTTACTTCTGGTTGTTCATGATTATCTATGTTCACTGCCTGCTCTGACCTCTGGCTTATTCCTGGTAATCCATGTCCACTGCCTCCCTAACCTCTGGCTTATTCCTGGTAATCCATGTCCACTGCCTCCCTAACCTCTGGCTTATTCCTGGTAATCCATGTCCACTGCCTCCCTAACCTCTGGCTTATTTCTGACTATCCATCTCCACTGCCTGCCCTGGCCTCTTGCTAGTATTTTGGTATATGTATCCACTGCCTGCCCTGGCCTCTTGCTAGTATTTTGGTATATGTATCCACTGCCTGCCCTGGCCTCTGGTTGTTCATGATTATCTATGTTCACTGCCTTTCCTGACCTCTGGCTTGTATCCTGGTATTTGTGCCTGCTGCCTGCACTTACCCCTGAACTGCTACCTGTTTATCCTTACATCCCACTGCTTTTCCAATATGAGAGTAAAAAGGCCTGTACAGGCTCTTGAATTTTTTCCAACTATTACCTTATGGTGAAAGGAAAGGGTCTGGACACAATTATCCCAAGATTAGAGGTGAAAATGTTAACTTTTTAGGTATATTTATATTTAATTTTATATATTAAGTATTACATTATATCACATTAGGATATAATATATAAATATAATATAATTATGATTATTATAAACAACAATCATAATAATTATTATTAATATTAGTAGCAGTAGTATTATTGATATTATTATTATTATTTAAAATGCTACTTTACAATTTGTAAACTGAAAAGAGTTGAGGACCTCTCTGGTAAATGATTAGACCACTTAAATAAATACTGCATTTTTTAATGGATGCTAAATCCCTGTCTTTGAGTCTTTGGCTCCACCCACTTTCTATAGGCATTACATGGCAGCCCCTGTTATCATTGCAGTTCAGCCATTCTCTTACAGGGTTCTGTGCAGCAGAAGTTGATCTTAAAAAGTTGTCCTTGAGCTCCGGTCAGTGACTTTGCCTAGGCTGAGATGATGTCATCAGCCTGCTGCAGGCAGGAGGAAGCTTTTCTTCAGTCTCCCCTCCCCATTGGTAAGGCTGAAACCCTGCAACTTTATAGCCAGTCACATTTGTGAACACAGCCAGGAATTGAAAAGGCACCAGAATTGATGAGAGCTGTCTAATCTCTGAGCCACTATATCACTCCAGGAAGTACAACGTAGATGGTGACCTAGGATGATGCCTGAACAAAGATGGCACTGCCCTTCTGGAGAGAAAAGCAGAAAAGTATTGTCAGGGGGAGTGCTGTGATCTCTATGAGAGGTAATTTATACCTGGAAGTGTTACATTGACACATTACTTAGCATGGCAATACATTTCTGATGACAGGTCCACTTTAACTGCTTGCCGACCGCCCACACGGCGGCAATCTGGCGCTCCCAGGCAAAGTGCCATACATGTACAGCGCTCGCCTGGGAGGAGCTAGTGTGCAATTGCGCACCGCCGGAGGCGCGCCCACGCTCATCAGCTGGGGAGCCATTGCGTGTGCCTGGCGGCTCCGATGGCCGCGGCCACTCGCGATCTCCCGCAGCTCAGAGAGAAGGACAGACGGCTGATGTAAACACAGCCGTCTGTCATTCTCCCTGAAGTGATCACAGAGGCTATGTGATCCTGCTACATAGGATCACATGTCTCTGTGATTACTTCACAAGCCACGCCCCCTGACAGTTAGAATCACGCCCCTAGGGACACACTTAACCCCTTGATCACTAGTAAAGTTAACCCCTTCCCTGCCAGTGTCCCTGTGTTCATGCAGCAAACCCATCCCCCACACAGTTAAAAAGCACCTCCTAGGGACACATTTAGGTGTACGTTTAGTAAACTGAGATAAGCCGAGATCTGGATGATCACGGCTTGTCTCAGAGCATTGCAGGTTTAAAATACTGAGAAGAGTAGTGGAGAACATAGTCTTCTCTTCTCATCTCAGTACACAAACAGCTTGCATTCACTGCAATAGAAACGGCCAGTTTAGAAACACATGATGTCACCTGATCACTGTGCTTCTCTTTGAAGATCTCCTCTTCCTACTTCTCCAGCTCAGAGGTGGAGATAGCAGGAAGAAATAGGAGATCTCTGCTGTGAATGTCCCAGTGCCCAAAAGTGAAAGTAAAAACTCTCCCTACTGCAGTGAAATATACATCAACAGCAGGTTAGAAACACATTAACTATACAATCACATCTATATCTGTGTGTGTATATATATATATACTGTATGTACTGGTGTGTATGTATGTATATATATATATTTTTTTTTTTTTATTTCAGGTACTTATATAGCACAGTCAATTTACACAGCGCTTTACATATACATTGCACATTCACATCAGTCCCTGCCCTCAAGGAGCTTACAATCTAAGGTCCCTAATGCCTCGTACACATGTACCGATCGGCCGTCTTTTGTCCAGGGCTGTCCTGTCCGCTGAAAACTGCAAAAGACTGCACATGAATTTTGTCGGCCAACAACAGCCGACTGCAGAAGTGATGTCATGTGATGAATAACTTTCCGTATGTTTTTTCTTTTCTGAGCATGCCCAGTCTTGCTAATCTGCTGTTTGTCGGCCGAATTCTGTACTGACTGGCGAACAATCAGCCGTTCTGGTGTTGGCCAACAAAAATTTTAATGCCTGCAGGACAGATTCTGTTCGGCCGAAAATGCGCTGTCGGCTGTCGAAAGCATCATACTAACAAGCATACAATCGGCCGATCGGTTGTCGGCCGAATATTTACGGACGACGATCGGTACGTGTGTACGAGGCATCACTCACATACATACACAGCAGGGCCAATTTTTTATACAGGATCCAATTAACCTACCAGCATGTCTTTGGAGTGTGGGAGGAAACCAATCTGTCACGATTCAACCATGCCCACGGCGACTAGCTAAACGAGACGTGATGAATCGTGACTGGGCAGTATAAGGGGATAACGGAAATAAAGAAAATTCCTACTAAAGGCTCGTACACACGTACCGATTGTCGCAGAAAAGATTCGGCAGACGACCGATCGGCCAAATGTAGGCTTGTTAGTATGATGCTTCCGACAGCCGACAGCGCACTTTCGGCCGAACAGAATCTGTCGTGCAAGCATTAAAATGTTTGTATGCCGACACCAGAACGGCCGATTGTTCGCCAGTCAGTACAGAATTCGGCCGACAGACAGCAGATTTGCAAGACTGGGCATGCTCATAAAAGAAAAAACACAGACAGCCGATCGTTCGGCCGACGATCGGTACGTGTGTACGGGGCTTAAGTAATTAGATTGGTTGCAATACTTTCACAGCCTGCACTGCCTTCGGTCACCACTAGAGGGAGACTCCAGTCCAATCCAGCTGGCTGACCACACACAGGCAGATACAAATCTTACATACAATCTGATGCACTCTAAGGGTTGGGGAGCAGTCTAGCAATTACCACACACTACTAGGATTCCTCCAGCTATCCTACAAGCCAGAACCCCTGTGTTGATCACTCTTCCCACTGTCCCCACACCCACACACCACAAACGATAGCCTGTGGTCTGGTGTACAATCTGCATGCAATCTGCCAACATACAGTGCAATTGCATACAGATTGGCATGTATGTATGTTGTTAGTTACTGGGATCCCTGATCCCAATGATAGTCCCGGACCATCATTAACTTCTTTTGCTCGCTTTGTGTCTGACAGGCCCGGGAGGATGGTTTCTGGAAATAACACAGACGGAGACAGATGTATAGTGAAACCAAGCTCTCAGTTTATTATAGGCTCGTTGCGGCTTATATAGTAAAGATAAAGGCATATAATCATAGGTATAGGGCACTTGTTACGTTCTTATTGGTTAAACAGCTTCAGGAGACAAAAGGTCACCTTGGGGAGTAATACCATATAAGACATATATCTCGTGTGACTAGAATCACCTGACACAGCCTTATCGCGAACTGCAGAAATTTTCCATGGTACGTAGGCACTTTTCATATCTTGTGTAACTAAGGTCACATACACACACAAACACACAGCTTATAAGACATTAATGCATACAAAATGGGGTAGGGACATACAAAATGGAGGACACATAGAATTTGATATCTCCCCATCTCCCACAATCCCCTCTTAAAATCATTAACCCTTAATTGATTTTCCCTTGTCACCCTGTATATCATTGGAATATATAATTCTTAGGGATATTATCAGGAGTCCTAAACCTCCTAGGAATATAGTACCACGATTGGCAGATTAATTTTCTATATCCCTGCTGCTTGAAAGACCAGATCATATATCATCCTTTAAACAATAAGGTTCTTTTTTTCTTTCTGTTTATACCTCTTAATGTACTCAGTATATTCTTTAGGGTTATTAGTCGAGGAGGTCTGGTAGCCTGGGACTTGGTGGGATAGCATAGAGACATTTTTCACCTTTGGTCGGGAAACTCTAACAATAATACACATTACGAGTTTGAAGCATGCATATAGGAATAATAAAAAAAGCAAAACCATTATAACAGTCATAGCGATATTTTTCAACCATGAGGATATTCCTCCAAATTCAAAATTCCCACTACCAAAAGGACTCCATGTCTTAGCAATATTCCTAGCTTCCTGTTGCAACTTGTCTACTTCTTTCCGGTGCTGTGCAATAATATCATAATAATCGGGTATCTCAACAGATGTATTGTGTATCCATGTGCAACATTCATAATCCTCCGTAACTTCACATAACCCAGTAAGAGCAGCACTCATGCTTTCTATGGCTAGGTCATGGAGCTCAAGTTGTTTCTTAATTGCCCTCACTTCTATATTTAATTTGGTAATGTCCCCTGAGTTCTTATCTAGGATGTCATCGAGAATTTTAGAGTAATTATTCAACCTTTTCATCATGTCTATTCCCCATCCGGTCCATGAGGGGAACCAGGCCCATACCATATCCTTTTCAAGGAATAATTCCCTTTTATTGCGGTGTTTGAGGGGGTACCTAGGATACATACTAGCTTCGAGGAGATGTCCTCCTTCGTTGTCTCCCACTACACCCATGATGGGAACTAGGGATGCGAGGTAACACCACCCTTGGGGTTCAATGGGGATCCAAGGGTGACAAATCTTTCCACAACAAATATAAGTACTGTTTCCCAAAGCTAGGGGACGTTTGTGAAGTAGTGCCATCAATTGGTCATTATAACTGGACCAAGCTAAATTTGACAACAACTGTCCTATTGGGGAAGAGGAAGTGGAACTGGAGTTAAGAAAGTTCATTAGAGTGGCGTTTAGGGCTGGTTCTGAGGTGTGCCAGAAGGAGCTGTCCATCGAGGTCATTGAGAAATTAATCTTAGTTTGCCGGCACACTTCAGCTCCCTTGGTGGAGTTTCCCAACCTAAAACACCAGTCTGGGGAATGACTCCTACCAATAATTTGGAAAGTGAGGGTATCATTTGAGAGTGTTCTCGTGACATTGGTGAGGACAACAGGAGGTGTACCATTTAGGAAAGGGGTGAAGTTTAAAGGTATCGCTATTAGGGGGATTCTAGCGGTGCTAGGATAGAGTTTACTACATATCCAACATTTTTCATATCCGGATTTCTGGGCATATGCATATTTAAATTGCAACAATGACATTTTATCTGTAAGACTTTTTGAGCTTTCATCTCTCTTTTGTCTGTTATGTGCATTACTCTGTGTTGGGGTGTTGGAAGCTCTGCAAATGGCCTGTAGCCCTACCAGGTCTTCTGGATAATAAATACAGCTAGTGGTAACCCATACTACAGAGAAGACTGAAAATGATACGAGTCCCATAAGTAGCCAAAGTTTTCCAGAATCTGGTGCTATTAGGAATGTCATTCTTCTACAGGGTCAGGGCCGCCTGCCTCTGAATCCCCCTTTTCTTGACTATCCTGTTCGAGGTCAGGGCCGTCCGCCCCCGTTAGTACCTCTCTTGGGTCTGGATCTGGACTTGCTTCTGGGGGTGGAGCCTCCTTCACCAATTTCACTCGAGTAGCATGGATCCAGGCTTGTTGGTTCTCCACAAGGACAGCGATTCTGGTCACTGCGACTACCTTTGCCTTTTGGTCCAAAACGAAATCCAGCCTTGGTCTTGTGATGCTACTTCATCTCCTTCCCTCAAGTGATGGGTTGATACCTGTGAAAAGAAAAGAAAGGTGCGAGCAACTTTTTCGTTCCACTTGATTCAAAATTCCAATTTACTTTTTCTCAACTCGTCTTTGATTGTCCTATTTATCCTTTCCACTGTACCTGAATTCTGGGCAATGCAAATAGGAGCACTATTACGGGGTATACACGGTTTCCCCTCTTTGCAAATCAATCCTGTTTCAGGATTCCTTTGCAAAACAGGATAACACCAGTCCTCCAATTCTAGATGTTCATGTTTGGCCTTATGTGTTTGTTTGTGTTGTTCCTAATACAGGTGATGCACCTAGCAACATATGCTTTCACTAATTTAGGCCTGTAAATGCAAAAAAAACTTCAGTAATACTTCATATGTTCTTTCCCACCCCCTGTGTCCTATTCCATCATACTAGGCAATAGACAGTGGGGCGCTAGCTGCGGGGATACAAGATCTCCCCTCTTTTAGAAAAAGGCCACTCTCAACTTTTTCTAAACCATCACCTAATTCCTTAAACCTGTTCTGTAGCATGCGTTTGTAGCTCTAATAATGTGTGATCTTTCGGCCTGACTTTCAGCTCTACAACCAGGAACCATCTACAAAAACATCCTCTGCTCCCTCTATGGCTGTCTAGATATATTATGTCTATACAATCATGTTGTTGTGTAACACACCCTTTAATCCCAGTAACCCATTTAAAACTGGGGCCTACCTAGGGCAAAAGATGTGGCCATCCCTATTACCATCTCACAAGATGCTATGTTTGGAGTCACCTCAGGCATGCCTTAGACCTGGACTGTGACCATCTTTGGACAAAAACTATAGGGCAAAGTCCACCACCATACTCTGGGCAAGTACACCTGTCATGGTCTTACAATTGTCCCTTGCATTAACACAAAACATTTTTCCATAATTTGGGAGGCCCAGTGCAGGCGCTACAACCATAGCATTTTTCAGATACATAAACGCATTCAACATTACTTGTGACATTTCTGGACCTGTGGCTTGTCTCAAAATTTTGTCATAAAATAGGAGCAGTCGGATCCATTGTAATCAATGATCCTGGTTTTGTGGGCGGGCAAGACCCACTGTGGGCTGGCAAGACCCACGTGACTGACTCTCCTTTTCCCCCTCTGTGAGAACAAAACCAAGGTAAACAACACTTTCCTGATACCATTGTCATTTTTCCTTTGACACTTTGTGTCCACATACATGTACTTTTCTCAATGAACTCACTCGCTCTGACTGGCCTCCACAGAGTGACTACATATGTTATCCACATATTGTAGCGGGACTGACTCATGAGCAGGTGTCCATCCCCTCTTGCGTGGTCTGGAGAACTATAGAGCAGACAACTAAAACTGTCTATTTAGCCCTGAGGCATTTCTACACCAGGTCAGTTACCTGGACTGATTATCAAAACAAGAAACAAAGATGGCTGTGTCTCCTCGTCCACTAGGACGGTAAAAAAAAACATTACTTCAACCAATCACTGTAAAGTGGGTAGCATCGGATGGTATGGCTATCAGTAGAGATGGCACATCAGATACCACTTGCATATTACATACTTCAGTCAGATAAAACTAAAACTTTTTGGCTCTGTGTCAATCTTACTAAAAAAAAAAACTTTTTTATTTTTTTTTCTTCTGCCAATCTAACAAAAACCTGTCCAGAGGTTCCCCTCCCTCAACAGAGGACTCCCCTAAAATATCACCCAAAAACTGAAATCAGATAAAAAGTTAATCTGATTTGAAACTTTTGGCTCGGTGCCAATAGGGTCCAATGGTCACACTAATTGCGGTAACCCTTTCTGTCCCAAAATAAATTCCATAACTTATAACAGGAATGAAAATATTTAAGTTTGAACCCTTTCTTGGCAAGTAGCCAATTCTCAAAATTTTGCACCAGAGCTCCCTTTTATATTTAGGGACACAAGGGACCCATTTGTAAAATGTAATTTCTCATTATCTATAATTCTATAAAAAATAACCTCAAAATATCTTGCCGACTACGGCGAACTATGTTTTGCCTGACTCTTCCCAGAGGTTCCTATGCTTTATGCACAAATGTATAAATGGCAAAACTCCAAAAATTCCATAAAAAGATAATTGCATATGTTTGGCAATGCTGGGACGCATAGTCCCACAAGCTGGGACCCATAGTCCCACGAGCTGGAACACGTAGTCCCATCAGGCTCCGCACAAGAATTGACCCCCTCCCTAGGAATGTGGGAACCGCCTCTCCCTAGAAATGTACCAACGTCAGGGTCAACGTCGTAGCTTCAAACAATTATGTATATCTAACTTGGAAAATGAATATTCAGAACAACAAAAACAGGGGCGCCATGTTATCTTGTGAGGTAACACTATTTTAATGTACCTTCGGCCAAGAGTCTGTCTAATGTATGCCTGACTTCATACTCCCTAACAAACTAAGTGGACACCTAGGTATTATTCTGAAACAGTGCCAAATGATTGAGTACTCTCCTGACTCTTCTATAATTGGTAAAGGGGGGGGGGGGTTTCTAAATGTCTTGGTGGGGATCCCATTGAAGGTTCGGCTTCTAATGTCTCTCCATTCCAGAATTCTTGTGATATGGAACTGCTAATCACTCCACAATCCACGAGAACTAGAAGATTCATGCCATCTACACAAAGTGAAATCATAGGCAGTTGTTGGTAATTGAGAGACACACGGGGAAATGCCGAGTCCCCGCCTTCTGGGCACCATCATTGTTGCGGATATTGGGGCTGCTAGTTAATGTTAAACTTAACTCTAGGCTTCTGTTGCTGTGGCTGGTCAGCTGCAGGTGAATCACCGACACAACGTTCCTCAGAATGGCAGTCCCATTTGAAGTGATTTGAAGTGATTTTGATCCCCACAGCTGAAACAACCATTCCTCTGCTGGGGTCTATTATTAAAAGGGGGCCTATTCTGAGAATGCTCTGCTCTGCCCCTGAATCCCCCCTTGCCTCTTCCACTTTGATAGCGTCCCTGATAGGGTGTCTAAAAATATGTAGCAACGGGCTGTTTCTCTCTGGGGAGATCAAAACATCCCGCCGCATCCTTTTCTGTTAAGGCTTTCTGGAAACCATCCATGTCTTTGTTTGTCCAGTCTGAAACTTGCTGTTTCACAATCACCATGTATTGGGACTTTAAATTATTGATAAATGTCTGAATCATGAGGCTGTGCCGTTCCTTGGTGACACTTAAACCGGCCTCCTGATTCCATACATTTTTAAACCTTGTCCAAAATTCCAGGACGGTTTCACTTGACTTCTGCTTACAGGTGATTGCTGTGGCGAGTGAAGGATATAGACTAGCAATGGGGGCACCAGGGGCATACGAGGGTGGACATCCCGAATGACCCAGATGGGATTTTTCTGTATTTGAGCAGAATCTCTGTTTCTCCACGGCGTGGAGACCTGGAGCTTCTTTGCCTTTCAGGTTACTTTTCGGCCTTTTTGTCCTCTTGTCTGTTTTATTAATCTCTGTCCAGATTGCTAAATTATCGACCCACGGGTCTGTATATGTATATCCACCCGATACCCGGGTGACACACGCTTTGCATGTCTCCCCCCGGTTCAGGTGGGGGGATGTTCTTAGACTGACTTTTCCCCATTCCCAAGGATATCACAAATATCTCTCCCTGACAGAGAATACGTACAGATTATAAAGCTTTCTTTTCTGTGATATACCTGACTCTTAATATCTTCTAGGCTAAAACCTTTAATACATTTCACATAACAATGTATATTAATTCTTAATACTCTAACTTAAGGTAGACCGTTCTTCTACCTTAATTTACTTCCAGGAATATTACTCACCAAATATTCCTGGCCATTTACATAACAAGACAATAAACAAATACCAATATTCTCTCACTCAATAAGACATGTCTCTATGATTTACACATTCACATAATTACTTGTTACCATGGTAACCTTTTATGGTTTCAAAACCCTCCTTCAAGCCACTGATGTATATAAATTAAACCCATATACTTTTGGACTCGGGTGTCCCTTTTAGGACAAAAAGAAAAAAAACCCTTTCCGAGTCTTGACCAATACCTCCCGGGTACAGTGGCTATCAAGAAAGTTTTCCTACCATTATAGACAAACAATACAAATTATCTTATACTTCTATGCGACAGAGAAGGAAAGCTTAAAGATTTTTCAGACACAAAACGAGCAATTTCTCTAACACTTCTTAAGTCTCCCTGAGACTAAAAATATTTCCCTGAAATATTTCAATTATGGGTCTGTTGCGTGTGTTCCCGGAACACACCAACCCCCTTGGTTCATTTGATATGATTTTAGTCAGTGTCCCGCCCCGGAGCCACACTACAATCGGCTGTATAGAAAAGGATTTTTCTACTTACCGAATGAGCGTGGTTGTCCGCGAGGGATGACTTTCATATCCCGGACGAGCCCCCAGCTGTTAGTTACTGGGATCCCTGATCCCAATGATAGTCCCGGACCATCATTAACTTCTTTTGCTCGCTTTGTGTCTGACAGGCCCGGGAGGATGGTTTCTGGAAATAACACAGACGGACACAGATGTATTGTGAAACCAACTCTCAGTTTATTATAGGCTCGTTGCGGCTTATATAGTAAAGATAAAGGCATATAATCATAGGTATAGGGCACTTGTTACGTTCTTATTGGTTAAACAGCTTCAGGAGACAAAAGGTCACCTTGGGGAGTAATACCATATAAGACATATATCTCGTGTGACTAGAATCACCTGACACAGCCTTATCGCGAACTGCAGAAATTTTCCATGGTACGTAGGCACTTTTCATATCTTGTGTAACTAAGGTCACATACACACACAAACACACAGCTTATAAGACATTAATGCATACAAAATGGGGTAGGGACATACAAAATGGAGGACACATAGAATTTGATATCTCCCCATCTCCCACATATGTATGTACTGTATGTATGTGTATATATATATATATGTGTGTGTGTGTGTATGTGTATATATATATATTTATATACTGTATGTATATATACCGTGCATGTGTGTGTGTGTGTATAGATATGTTTTCATGTGTCAGAACATGTCATTACGAGTTCTTTTAAACTTTAGTTTCACTTTTTAAACTTAGCAGTGCCTGTAATCTCACAAAATCTCGTGAGATTACAGGCAGTCCACCCAGTTATACACGGATCACAGCAGTTCTCAGAGAAAAAACTTCTCCTCTGATCACCCTGTGAGAAGTGAAGTTCTCCGCCTTCTAAACTGGGTGCCAGAGGAGATATTTTTTCTCTGAGAACTGCCGAGAATTGAACTGAGAGAAAACTTCTCAGTTTACTAAACGTACACCTTAACCCTTTGATCGCCCCTGGTGTTAACCCCTTCCCTGTCAGTGTCATTATTACAGTAACAGTGCATATTTTTTAGCACTGATTACTGTAGTAATGTCACTGGTCCCCCCAAAAGTGTCAAAAATGTCAGTTAGGGGTCGCAAAAAAAATCGCAGATCGCCGCCATTACTAGTTAAAAAAAAAAACAATAAAAATGACATAAATCTTTCCCGAAGTTAGTAAACGCAATAACTTTTGCGCAAACCAATCAAAATACGATGATTGCGATTTTTTTTTTTACCAAAAATATGTAGCAGAAAAGAAATTGGCCTAAAATGTTAAAAAATTTTGATTTTTACTTTTTTTTTTTGAGAATTTCATATAAAAAAATGTGAAAAAAATATCGTTATTTTTTCAAAATTGTCGCTCTTTTTTTGTTTATAGCGCAAAAAATAAAAATCGCACAGGTGATCAAATACCACCAAAAGAAAGCTCTGTTTGTGGGGGGGAAAAAGGACATCAATTTTGTTTGGGTACAGCGTCACACGACCGTGCAATTGTCCGTTAAAATCACACAGTGCCAAATCGCAAAATAGGGCCTGATCTTTGAGCAGCCAAATCCTTCAGGGCTAAAGTGGCTAATTGGCTAAAACGTATGTGTACAAGGCCTTGATTTATTTTATTTTTTTTTGTGTGTTTTTTGTCACCCTATACTGTTGCTGTTTCAGCCCCAGTGTTCTCATTATGCCCATTGCCAGCAGCTGGCTTCTCTGAGGTCAGCTTAGCGCTAATCACATCCTCCTTCTCCAGCATGTACTTGGGCAGTCTCCGATCCATGTACTCTCCATCGTGCTCCAGAGCGTTCAGGAACTTTTCCTTCTCTTCATTTTTCTCTTTCTCTGTTTTATCTTCTACTAGAATGTTCTCCACATCCGCCAGCATCTCGTACGCACGCCGGCTCTCCTCCAGACACATACAGGTGCACTTTGATACAAAGTACCATAAGAGGACCAGCAGGGTAATAGCCAACATTCCAGTGGTCTGCAGATGAGATAAAAATACCAGAAAGGGTTAAAGGTTATGATTTTAATGGAATGATTTTAATGGAAGGTCCAGTTTGAGAAAAAACAATTAGGAAATATGACCTGTGAAAAAACACATGCAGCCTGTTACCACTGTAGTGCAGCCATTCTCAACTTGGGTTTTGTGGAACCCAAGAGCTACTCCAAAGGCCACTAGGGGTTCCTTGAGCTCCGATTCCATAGTGCCTACATAGTTCCAATGCCATTCGACAAAGCTAGCTGTGTGACGTTAACGATCTTTAAAGCTGTCTGACCACCACTGTAAGGAACATTCTTCCAACTGATTGCCAATGTAAGAAGCATTCTTCATGATTGCTGACCACCAATGTAAGAAGCATTCTTATTACTAACTGCCAAAGTAAGGAGCATTGTTCCCACTCACCAGCAATGTAAGGAGCATTCTTCCCACTCACCAGCAATGTAAGGAGCATTCTTCCCACTCACCAGCAATGTAAGGAGCATTCTTCCCACTGATCACCAATGTAAGGAGCATTCTTCCCACTGATCACCAATATAAGGAGCATTCTTATCACTAACTGCCAAAGTAAGGAGTATTCTTCCCACTGATTACCAATGTAAGGAGCCTTCTTCCTACTGGCCACTAAGGATGATCGAACTTTTGAAAAGTTCGGTTCGGCCAGAACATCCGAACTTCCCGAAAGTTCGGCCCAGATTTCAGAACCCCATTGAAATCAATGGGACCCGAACTTCGGTAATCAAAAAACACCATTTTTAAGCCCTAAAACCCAATAAACGCCCCTAAAAAGTGCCCAGGGTTCTGGGTCATGCCCCATTAACTATTAATCACACAAAAAAAAGTTCTTAAAAATTGTCATTTTTGATAAAAAAAAGCCAATTATTGAAAAAATTAAAAAAAAAAAAAAAGAGAGATTTTTTGATTTTGAAATTCTTTTGGATTTAGTATCTGTGGGGTCTAAAAGGTGTGCATGTGAAGTTTCAGCTCTGTAGCATGTCCAGAACCATGAAAAAAAAAAGATAATTTTTCAGTAGAACAGGGATGTGGGTCAGGACCCTCCTTTAACTTTAACACCTATATGATCTTTTTTTCTGGTTCTGGACATGCTACAGAGCTGAAACTTCACAGGTACACCTTTTAGACCCCCCAGACACAAAAAAAAAGTTCTTAAAAATTGTCATTTTTGATAAAAAAGCCAATTATTGAAAAAATTTAAAAAAAAAAAAGAGATTTTTTGATTTTTACTTTGGATTTCAGATCTGGGGGGTCTAAAAGGTGTGCACGTGAAGTTTCAGCTCTGTAGCATGTCCGGAACCAGAAAAAAAAAGATTGTTTGTATTAGAACACTTTCTTTCAGGACAGGTAGTTAGCTTCTCTCCCGGTTTAATAGAAGGCATTTTTTGGGGTTCTTTGCAGTCAGGAAAAACATCTGAACTTGTGTATAGTGGTACTGTGCACAAGTTCTGATGTTTTGCCTGCCTCCAAAAACCCCCAAAAAATGGCAGCAAAAACACACCTGGGCATTTTTTTTTTTTGGACGCTAGCGTTTTTTTGGCAGTTTTTTGGGTTCTTTTGAGGCAGGCAAAACATCTGAACTTGTCTATAGTGGTATATATACACACATACTTATATGTTTATACACACCTAGACATATATAGGTGTGATAGTAGCAGAAATATATTTAATTAGCGCAAGCATATATTTCTGCTACTATCACACCTATATATGTCTAGGTGTGTATATAAATACATGCACACCTCTTAGACCCCCAGATACTAAATCCAAAGTAAAAATCAAAAAATCTCTTTTTTTTTTTTAAATTTTTCAATAATTGGCTTTTTTATCAAAAATGACAATTTTTAAGAACTTTTTTTTTGTGTGATTTGGTGTCTGGGGGGTCTAAAAGGTGTACCTGTGAAGTTTCAGCTCTGTAGCATGTCCAGAACCAGAAAAAAAAAAAGGATTGTTTGTATTAGAACACTTTAAACACAGGTAGTTAGCTTCTCTCCCGGTTTAATAGCAGGCATTTTTTGGGGTTCTTTGCAGTCAGGAAAAACATCTGAACTTGTGTATAGTGGTATTGTGCACAAGTTCAGATGTTTTGCCTGCCTCCAAAACCCCCCAAAAAATGGCAGCAAAAACACACCTGGGCATTTTTTTTTTTTTGACGCTAGCGTTTTTTTGGCATTTTTTTGGGTTCTTTTGAGGCAGGCAAAACATCTGAACATGTGTATAGGGGGTATATATAGACATATATGTCTGAATATATACCCCTAGACATATATAGGTGTGATAGTAGCAGAAATATATTCCTGTAAATGATTTAATTAGCGCAAGCATTTATTTCTGCTACTATCACACCTATATATGTCTAGGGGTATATATTCAGACATATATGTCTATATATACCCCCTATACACATGTTCAGATGTTTTGCCTGCCTCCAAAACCCCCCAAAAAATGCCAGCAAAAACACTCCTGGGCATTTTTTCTTGATGCTAGCGTTTTTTGGCATTTTTTTGGGTTCTTTTGAGGCAGGCAAAACATCTGAACATGTGTATAGGGGGTATATATAGACATATATGTCTGAATATATATCCCTAGACATATATAGGTGTGATAGTAGCAGAAATATATTCCTGTAAATGATTTCATTAGCGCAAGCATTTATTTCTGCTACTATCACACCTATATATGTCTAGGGGTATATATTCAGACATATATGTCTATATATACCCCCTATACACATGTTCAGATGTCATGTCTGACATCAAACATGTCCTCAAAAAAGCACTGGCAGTGGCAGCCCCTGCAGCATAAAAAATGCTTGGCTGGTGAGAAGCCATATGCCTGTCCCGAAGCTATTCAGAGAAATGATCATTTCTCTATAGCGGTCACCCTGCTATGGAGGGGTTTTGTCACCCTGCCATAGCAGTCACTGCCAGTTAACCCTACACTACACTACGGTCCCCTGACACTTAACACTTTCCCTACAGAAACTCAATTTTTGAAGCTAACTTAAGTGTAAAGGAGCACTCTAACTACACTAGATATCCCTTTCCTCACACTAAAAATAGCTAAATGACACTTTTAAAGTAAAATTAACAGAACTGCTTCCATTCTCTTCCATGTCCAGTATAACAATGCTAGGAATATGGCGGGGGCGATCTTATATACTGGGGGGCGTATTCACTAATGATTGGTCTAGGGACCCCCTAGTCACTCCAATCACATTCCTAGCATTCTCCTGCCCCCTCAATTGGCTTTTGCTAATGGTTCTGGTCCAATCACGGGCTTTTAAAGCCCATTTCCTGAAGCATTGCATTTTGGGCGGTTCTGGTTGCCGAATTCCGAACTTTTTGGGCAAAAAGTTCTAAATTCGGCCGAACCTCGAACACCCAATGTTCGGGCCGAACCGATGGTGGACCCGAACCGTTCGATCATCCCTACTGGCCACCAATGTAAGGAGCATTCTTCCCACTGATCAGCAATGTAAGGAACATTCTTCCCACTGACCTCCAATGTAAGGAACATTCTTCCCATTGACCACCAATTTAAGGGGCGTTTTCCTATTGACCACCAATGATTTAGTTTTAGCAGGGTTTCCCTGACACCTGAGAATTAGGTTTGGGTTCCTCTATGATAAAAGGGTTGAGAAAGGCTGCTCTAGTGCATGTGGAAAGGGAAAAACTGTAAGGAGACTGCAGGACATCAGATGTAATGGATAAAAAAGTAAAAACCCTTCCCTCCCCCCACCCCAAATTCCCCAAGATACGCAGCATTTTGCTACCTACTAGTCCTACATTATTCTTTCTTTATGCACTCTAACTAATCACAAACATTCACTGACCTTATCAACTTCATGTTTTATATGATGTCTTAATGTAGGAAATATTCAGTTAACATTACTTTTAATTACTGGTTGAACTGGATATACTTGTATCTTTTTTCAACCAGATCAACTATGTAACTGCAAATGTAACATAACCCATACACCACTCAACCATAAGAGAGCTAAAAATCCAAGAGATTTCCGTGTCCGTGGTCCTCTAGAAAGGGAAAACATAGTAGACAAAATTCATGGTTACCTCAAAGGTCAATAGGACTGTCTATTATTGTAAAGCATGTTCATATATACCTACCATGAAAGAATCTGAAAATGCCCAAAAAATGTAAAAGCACACTTCTACAATGGAGCTTCACTGGAGTGATATTTAGTATGTAGATCCCTGTCCCTGCTGTGTAGGAACAACAATTAGACAACCAAAAAGAAGTCCTACAACATGTAAATGATGTTCCATTAGGGAGAGAGAAACCAGTTGCCAGGTATGTTTGGGTTAAAAATGCTGGGAAATGTTTGGTCAATAACTTGAATGCCCCTGATCACAGCTGATTGGGCTGGCAGGGATGATATCATGTGAAAGCTTCCCATGGGTTTTGCTCAATTGAGTTTGGACCGAATCAACTCATCCCTGGGAAATTTCGAAAGTAACAGGAAGTTCTATTTGATTTATGTTTGGAGTAGTATTATGTATCAATCTCCTTTTCTTGGACTAATTTTTTTTTTCTGTATTACCCATAATGTCAGCCACTCTGGTTTCCCATCATGTTTGAAGCGAACCCCCTAAACTTAGTCCTATTCCCCCCAGGGCCAGATTAATGTAGGGGCTATTGGAGCTGCAGCTCCAGGCCCCTACCTTTATATAGGCCCCCGGGTTGGCCATATTCACTGTTACCGCTCTTCTGTCACTTGTAAACACAGAAGTCTGGCTTCTATGCTCGCTTCCCCAGGCAGCTCCCTCAGAACCTCCCCACACAGCACGAAGGCCGGACAAGGAGGGACAGTTGCAGATGCATGGATGTGTTTATGGGCTTCAGAGACAGCATCCAATGTTGAATTAGGCATGCATGGCTGCACCCTTCCTCCTCTGGGTGCATGCCAAGGCACGGCCCTTAAGGCCCTTCAAAATCCACAGCACAAAGCCCATGATGCTCTTAATCCGGCCCTGATTCCCCCAAATAGAGCACACAAAGCCAGGCACATCACATTTTCTGCACTCTTCTACTGGCTCAAGGAAACAGTCTAGGGGTGTCCATTAGGGTTTTTAAAAGGAATGTTAAATTTGGTTGGGATGAGAAGGCACATCGAATACCCCAAAACTGAAGAACTGAATAATTTGAGGGCTCCTTAGCTATCTTGTCCCACGGAATCTCAGTGGTGATGGTGACTATGACTCCCTTCAGGGACCAAAAGCTACACACAGTCACTGACCTTCCAGCACTGGGGCCATTTACTCACACAACCACAGGATCATCGGTTGCCTCCATCCGACTTCCACCAGGGTTTTCTTTGTGAGAGAGATGCGGTGTCAGGGTGCCAGTAAACCAGACCACATGGGGATGCAGGTAAAATAAAGCAGTTTATTGGAGAAAACAGTAATAAATGCACAGCAAGAGTGAGGAAGTGGGAGCAGGAACAAGCCGGGGTCGAGTCCAGAAGCGGGTAGTCTGCCAATGCCGGGTCGTCTGCCGATGCCGAGTCGAGAGCCAAGAGAGTCGTCAGCCAAGCCAGGTCATACACGGAGGAACACAAAGAACAGAAGACTGCTAGCAGAGATGCACCTTGGAGTACAAACACAAGGCAAGGACTGCAACCCATCAGGGGATAGATATAGTCAGGAGTGCAGCATCATCACTGCGTGACACCCAGGAAGCAGGCAAGTGATGATGCAATCAGAGTTTATAAGAGGCAGCAGTCTGCACATATCCAAGGTGGCTGCCAACAGGAGGGCAAGGTAAGACCTTGACATGCAGGCTCACACCACAATAGGACAGCTGGAAACTTTCCTTCCAAACTTCCTCCTGGTTCTCTCCAGTGAGCTTCTCCAGACCCAAATGGTTCCAGGACTTGAGCTTGTGAATTGGCCCCACAGATAAGCCTAGCTTGGACCTCAATGGTTTAACATAGGCTATTTTAGCACTCTTGCCCCAGGGGCCGAACCCTGGACACAGGAACACTGCCCTGCTGCCTCAGCCCTCAAACTATTTATTGGCTCCCAAACCACCTACTGGGCACACATTCCCAGGGATTGGTCCCATATACATTAAGGCTGCTTGCCCTGTTCTTCCTCACACTATAATACTAGAATCCTCTAGAATACAGGGGGTAGTAAGCAGAGCAACAGCCTGTGAGACACTGAGCAACCCTGAATAATTAACCCCTTCTCAACTGATTACAGAGGAGCTAGCTACATTTACCTAGCAGCCTACTCTACACCAGGAGGGTGCTACATGTTTAACCCAAATTTGTCGGCTACTGATTTCTCTAACATTATTGCCATGTTCTAGAACTCTTTTTAGCCATCCTAGTTCAGACAAAAACAAGATAAACCCATTAAATTAAGGTTTCCCATATTTGCTATTTGTACAAAAGAAACATTATATGTATGATAATGGTAATATTTCCCCAAAGTAGATCTGTCTCCTCTCCAACTATGGTAAGATTTCACCAAAGAGGATGTGTCTCCGGTCCTACAATGGTGAGATTTCCCCATCCCCAATGTGATCTGTCTATTCTCCTACAATGGTGAGGTTTCCCCAAAATAGATCTGTCCCCTCTCCAACATTGATAAGATTTCCCCAAAGAGGATGTGTCTCCTCTCCTACAATGGTGAGATTTACCCAATGTGATCTGTCTCTTCTCCTTTAATGGTGAGGTTTCCTCAAACTAGATGTGTCTCCTCTCCAACAATGTGGATATTTCCCTAAAGAAGATGTGTTTTCTCTCCATCTCTGGTAAGATTTCCCCAAAGTATATCTGTCCCCTCTCCAGCAACGGTGGGATTTCATCAAATTAGATGTGTCTCCTCTCTAACATTGGTGGGATTTTCCCAAAGTTGATGTGTTTCCACTCCACTAATAGTGAGATTTCCTCAAAGAAGCTGTGTCTCCTCTCCAACCATGGTGATATTTCCCCAAAGAAGATCTGACTCCTATTTAACAATGGTGAGATTTCCACAAAGTAGTTCTGTCTCCCATCCTACAATTGTGAGATTTTACCAAAGTAGATCTATCTTCTTTCCAACAATGGTGAGATTTCCACAAAGTAGATGTGTCCCTTCTCCAACTATGGTAAGATTTCACCAAAGAGGATGTGTCTCCGGTCTTACAATGGTGAGATTTCCCCATCCCCAATGTGATCTGTCTATTCTCCTACAATGGTGAGGTTTCCCCAAAATAGATCTGTCCCCTCTCCAACATTGATAAGATTTCCCAAAAGAGGATGTGTCTCCTCTCTAACAATGGTGAAATTTCCCCAAAGTAGATGTGTTTCCATTCAATTAATGGTGAGATTTCCCCAAAGAGGATGTGTCTCCTCTCCAACCATGGTGATATTTCCCCAAAGAAGGTCTGACTCCTATCTAACAATGGTGAGATTTCCACAAGGTAGTTGTGTCTCCTGTCCTACAATGGTGAGATTTCCCCCAAAGTAAATGTGTATCCTCTCAAAAAATTTTAAGATTTACCCAAAGTAGGTCTGTCTGCTCTCCTACAATGGTGATATTTCTTCAGTCTTCTCCCCTACTTAGGTGTGATTTCACTAAATCTGAATGTCTCCTCCCCAACAATGGTGAGATCCCCCCAAAATAGATGTGTCTCCTCTCTAACAATGGTGAGATTTCCCCACAGTAGGTAGTGTCTCCTCCCCATCTAAAATGTAAAGAGTTCCCCATAGCAGCTGGTATCACCACTGGATTCCACAATTATTTGTTTATTCTGAATTATGGGTTTTCTATTCAGTAGGCTGACACCATTTTTTAGGTTAGTATTCGTTATAGCAATTGGGGAAAGCAGACAATCCCATTGGAAAGATTTAATCACTGGAGTGGTACAAAACATAAAGTGATATACAGTGTATATTGTTAGTACTGGTTTCTGTATTAGTGTCACCGGAGATGTGGCAGTTAGTTCCCACAAAGTGTCAGTTAGTGTCAGATTGCTCGCCGCACTGTCACAGTCCCAGTATAAGTCACTGATCACCACCATTACTAGTGTAAAAAATAAATAAATAAATAAATAATCCCGTATATATCCCATAGTTTGTAGACGCCATAACTTTCACACAAACCAATTAATATACACTTATTGGGTTTTTTTTTAACCAAAAACATGTAGCCAAATACATTTTGTCCTGAATTTATAAAGAAATTCTATTTTTTTCTTTTTTAATGGATATGTTTTATAGCAGAAAGTAAAAAATATTGCTTTTTTTTTTCAAAATGTTTTTTTTTTTTTAAATAACAATAACCCAGTGATGATTAAATACCACCAAAAAAGCTCTATTTATGTAAAAAAAAATATATAAATTTCATTTGGGTACAGCATTGTATGACTGCGCAACTGCTAGTTAAAGCAGCAGAGTGCTGAATAGCAAAAAAATGGCCTGGTCATGATGGCGGTAAAATCTTCTGGAGCTTAAAGAGGTTGTAAACCGAAAAAAACGTTTTTTTTTTTTTCACCCTGAAAGAGAAAGACATAATGAGCTAGTGTGCATCGCATACTAGCTCATTATCAAATACTTACCTTAGAATGAGCCCCCGCCGTGCCACCCGCTCACCTCTATCTTCCGGGATCGCGGCATCCGGCCATCTGATTGGCCGGATCCGCGGTGACGTCACTCCCGCGCACGCGCGTGGGAGCCGACGGTCACGGCACGGGGCTCTGAAGAAACGGCACCAGCGGCCGTTCCTTCACAGCGCATGCGCCAGTGACGTCACTGGCTGCTTGTAAGGTAAATATCTTCTAAACGGTACATGTTTAGGAGATATTTACAGTACCTATAGGTAAGCCTTATCATAGGCTTTCCTATAGGTACAAGTGTCAGAGGAGGGTTTACTTCCTCTTTAAGTGGTTAAAAATGCCTTTGCCTTGTCTTAAATATGGTGCATTGAATAAACCCCTTACCTGAAATACAAATAAGTAGAAGTCATGGTCTAGCTGATAGCGAGAGGCCGCCGTGACAAAGCAAGTTAGATACTGTCCATCTGTCATCGCAATCAGGAGCCAAATCACTGCAGGTTTGGCAACCTGCAGGACAACGTAGATACAAGCCCAATTGCCAGACCAACACGGGCAACATTCCTTCTTGTTGAAGCCAGGAAAATAATATAATCCAAGGAAGATGGAGACAATGGCTGGACAGAGGAAGAACGAGAGGCTGTAGATGCATACAAGGACCACACTGTATTTGTCTGATGGACATTCAAAGTTGGAGTCTAAAATTGCTTGAATTCCAATAAGAGAGAAGGTTAGTAAAGCCGTATTCAGGAGTTTAGACCCGGAGGCAGTGTATGCCCCGAATGCTCCAGCTATGGCCATTTTGGTCTGGTGGTTGGCTCGAAAAGTACTAGTATAGTTCCTACGGAGACACCGAGTCTCTCTGTAGGTCTGAAGAATTAAAGTCTTGCCAGAGCAGCAGTATGGAGAAGTCCTTGCCTGGGCAGCAGTATGGAGAAGTCCTTGCCTGGGCAACAGTATGGTGAAGTCCTTCCCTGGGCAGCAGTATGGAGAAGTCCTTCCCTGGGCAGCAGTATGGAGAAGTCCTTGCCTGGGCAACAGTATGGAGAAGTCCTTGCCTGGGCAGCAGTATGGAGAAGTCCTTGCCTGGGCAACAGTATGGTGAAGTCCTTGCCTGGGCAGCAGTATGGAGAAGTCCTTGCCTGGGCAACAGTATGGATAAGTCCTTGCCTGGGCAGCAGTATGGAGAAGTCCTTGCCTGGGCAGCAGTATGTCTGAGGTTCAGACTTTATATAAAAGTGAGTGAGTTGAATCAGAAAAGCCTCCTTTTTCAATGCTCGAGGAAACGTCCTGTGTTGTTTTCTGATTGTGCTAATTAGGCTCATTTGCCTTCTGGAAGAACTGGATAGACTTGCCACAGGATCGTCACAATATAAACTTTATCACACCTAAATTTCCTAATTATGCTGAAACAGCGATCATTACTTATCAGTGAAAGGATCAGGAATTCATTAGAGCACGCCAAGGGAATTATCGTTGCTTGGAACTGAGTAACTGTTTCTTCAGAAGATCATTTCACACAAAACCTTTTTAATGTTTGGTAAAAAGTCTAGTGAAGCATTTTTCAAACTTTTTTCAGTAGCGGCTTCAAAATGATGTAAAATCTGGAGGCCCCCCGCCCATCTAAAATGTAAAAATGTTAATTGTCAATGTAAAACCTGAGTCTGGGAAAATGCACGCAACTGCCTTGATGAAATTAACTTCACATCAGAAGCCCCCGCCTTCCATCACATCAGAGGTTCCCCAATCACAACATAGATCCCCCTTCACATCAGTTTCACCCTTAATGTCAAAGTCATCCCATCATGTCAGCAGCCCCATCACATTAGAGTCAACCCTATACATTGGAGGCCCCCTATACGTGATTCCACATCGGAGGTTCCCCTATCACATCAGAGATCCTCAAACACATTAGAGGTTCCTCCCCATTACATCAAAGATCCCCCATCACATCAGAGATCGCCCATCACATCAGAGTTTCCCTCATTATAGAAAACCCCCCTTCACATCAGATTTTCCCATCACATCAGAGTCACCCCATCATGTCAGCAGTCACCGTCACATTAGAGGCCCTCTATACATGAGTCCACCCATCACATCAGAGGTTTCCCCCATCACATCAGAGATCCCCCAGCCCATCAGAGGTTCCCCCATCACATCAGAGATCCCCATCACATCAGAGGTTCCCCCATCACATCAGAGATCCCCCATCCCATCAGAGTTCCCCTTTGATGTCAGAGTCATCCAATCATGTCAGCAGCCACCATCACATTAGGTTAAACCCTATACATTGGAGGCCCCCTATGAGTCCACCCATCATATCAGAGATCCAGCATCACATCAGAGACTCCCCATCACATCAGAGATCCCCCAGCACATTAGAGCTTCCCTCCCCTTTATATGAAACTCCCCCTTCACATCAGAATTTCCCCATCATATCAGGATTCCCCCTTGATGTCAGAGTCATCCCATCATGTCAGCAGCCCCCATCACATTAGAGTCGACCCTATATATTTGATGCCCCCTATACATGAGTACCCCCATTACATCAGACTGCCCCCTATCACATCAGAGTCCCACCATAATCATTGAGTCACCCATCACATCAGAGCCACCCCCCAATACAGAGCCCCCAGCCACTCTTCACATCAGTTCTGCAGCAGAGGTCTGGAGGGAGCCAACTACTGTCTTTTCCTAAATGCTGGGGGTGACACTGCACGCAACCTGCCTTGGATCAGAGTTATGTGTTGCCATGGTGCAGGTGCGCCCGCCATCACTATTGCAACAAATGACATTGTGCATCTGTAGGGGGGTTGGAAATAGCGAGTTAGATGCTGCCCCAGCATGAGAGGATAAGCGCTAATGCCTTTCCCAATTCTTCAGTTTTGGTGGGTTTTTCTCTAGGTCCAACCCACTGATCCTGTGGTATAAAAAGGGACAGTGGTCTGGAGCTGAAAGGAAGGGGGTGTGAGAAGGAGAAAGAGTGGGAGAGAGAAACGGAGAACAACACCAAGGAGGAACAGTGAAATGTTGCTTGCCACTTCCGAGATGTAGAGGTCATCCGGACCTGGGGTCCGCCCCGAAGACACCAGCTGCTGGAGTATGCCACTGATGGACTCTGTAACACACATGGACTCAGGGCCGGCGCCAAGCATAAGGCAGCCAAGGCGGCCGCCTGAGGGCGCCAGAGGAGGGGGGGCGCCAAAGCAAGGGATCCCTAGGAGGGAGGAGCCGCTAGCCGGCCCTGCTCGTACTGTACCAGCCCGGCAGCTTAGTACACACTGAGTCGACTGACAAGAGGAGGCTGCGCTGCACAGCCCCGCCCCCGGCTGCTGTTTAATTCACTGACCTGGCTCGCTGGCAGCAGCATCCATCCCCTACAGCACCGTGACTGTGACTGTCCCTTGTTGGATGTTCACTATCTCTGGAGCCTGAGTTGGTGGGCGGGGTCGGGGTGTGTAGCTGCCTCTTCACTCCTCCTACAGAGACTCCTACCCTCAGGCTGGCTGATCTCCCCGCTAGGAGAAACAGGAGGAGACATCACAGCAGCCCGGGAATCTTCATCACCTGCTATGCTGTAAGTGTGTATGCAATCCCTGACAATCCCATGTGCCATGTATGCAATCTCTGACCACTCCACGTGCCATGTATGCAATCTCTGACCACTCCACGTGCCATGTATTCAATCTCTGACCATCCCATGTGCCATGTATGTAATCTCTGACCACCCCATGTGCCATGTATGCAATCTCTGACCATCCCATGTGCCATGTATGTAATCTCTGACCACCCCATGTGCCATGATGGACTCTACCTTTGCAGATAAACTGGGGCGGCATTAGCCTGTGGTTAGGATTAGGGATATAGGAAAGAATAATGTCTCCATATGTTGAACTTTGTAATAGCATTTGCATTTGCTTAAGTAAAGTTTTGAAACCTTGTTCCGCATAGTTGCCAAAATTCCCATTGACACTTTGCAGCACAGCTATCAATTACTTACTACACCCACTTCCCTGAAGCACTGCCCACTCCGCATAATTAATCTCCGCCTACTTATCATCAGATTATAGGGTCTACTCAATAAAGAGAGAATTACAGGAAATTGAAAATGGAATTTCAAACTTAAGGCCAAAGTAGCAGAGTTTGAATAATTCTCCCATTCAGCTGCACTACTTCTGCCGAAAGTTTAAAATTCTCAAATGTTTATTTGTTCACTTTGCCACATTCAATTGGAAAAAATATCTAACATTTTCGATTCAACCGATTCGAAATGTATCAATACATAGAAACATATAGAAACCTATAATGTGTGTCGGCAGATAAGAACCATTTGGCCCATCTAGTCTGCCCAATATATCTGAATCCTATGAATAGTCCCTGGCCCTATCTTATATGAAGGATAGCCTTATGCCTATCCCATGCATGCTTAAACTCCTTCACTGTATTTGCAGCTACCACTTCTGCAGGAAGGTTATTCCATGCATCCACTACTCTCTCAGTAAAGTAATACTTCCTCATATTACTTTTAAACCTTTGCCCCTCTAATTTAAAACTGTGTCCTCTTGTGGTAGTTTTTCTTCTTTTAAATATGCTCTCCTCCTTTACCGAGTTGATTCCCTTTATGTATTTAAAAGTTTCTATCATATCCCCTCTGTCTCTTCTTTCTTCCAAGCTATACATGTTAAGGTCCTTTAACCTTTCCTGGTAAGTTTTTTCCTGCAATCCATGTACTAGTTTAGTAGCTCTTCTCTGAACTCTCTCTAGAGTATCTATATCCAGGGCCGGCCTTAGGTGATCAGGCGCCCTGTGCGAGCTAATCCCGTGGCGCCCCCCCCCCCCCCGCGCAAATTTTCTTGCACCTTTTTTGCACTTTATTTGACTTTTCTTTTTTATGATCACTAATAACTTAGCCCCCCTTACATAAGAGCCCCCCTTACATCAGAGACCCCCCCACACAAAGCCCCCCTTAAATCAGAGACCCCACACACAGAGCCCCCTTACATCAGAGACCCCACACACAGAGCCCCCTTCGCATCAGAGACCCCCAACACAAAGCCCCCCTCACATCATAGACCCCCGACACAAAGCCCCCCTCACATCATAGACCCCCGACACAAAGCCCCCCTTACATCAGAGACCCCCCACACAAAGCCCCCCTCACATCAGAGACCCCCCACACAGAGCCCCCCTCACATCAGAGCCCCCCGACACAAAGCCCCCCTCACATCAGAGACCCCCCACACAGAGCCCCCCTCACATCAGAGACCCCCCACACAGAGCCCCCCTCACATCAGAGACCCCCGATACAAAGCCCCCCTCACATCAGAGACCCCCCACACAGAGCCCCCCTCACATCAGAGACCCCCCACACAGAGCCCCCCTCACATCAGAGACCCCCCACACAAAGCCCCCCTCACATCAGAGACCCCCCACACAGAGCCCCCCTCACATCAAAAAGCCCCCCTCACATCAGAGACCCCCGACAAAGCCCCCCTTACATCAGACCCCCCCTCCCCACGGAGCCCCCCCCATCAGAGAGCCCCCCGCACATCAGAGACCCCTACACAAAGCCCCCCTAACATCAGAGACCCCCCCACAAAAAGCCCCCCTTACATCAGACCCCCCCTCCCCACGGAGCCCCCCACATCAGAGAGCTCCCCCTTACATCACAGACCCCACACAAAAAGCCCCCCCACACATAGCCCCCCACATCAGAGAGCCCCCCCTTACATCACAGACCCCCACACATAGCCCCCCTCACACAGAGCCCCCCCCCACACATAGAGCCCCCCCCTTACATCACAGACCCCCCCCTTACATTTTTTGAAGGAGAGAGATGTCACTTACTTTACGTTGTCTGCAGCTTTTTTTTTTTCTTTAAACTTCCCGCCCACACATCTCCGGGAGTGTGGGCGGGCGGGAGGAGGAGAAGGGGCAGGGCGAGGAGGAGCTGACGATCTCTCCTCCCTCCCTGCACTGACGCCAGAGGAGAGATCGTCAGCTCCTCCTCGCCCCGCCCCTTCTCCTCCTCCCGCCCGCCCACACTCCCGGGGATGTGTGGGCACTGGGCAGGAAGTCAGCGTGGATTCCGTGGAAGGATCGGAGGCTGAGCTGTGTGAGAGATACACAGCTCGCCTCACTGCAGCAATAGGTGATCGAGGCACGGCTGCACAGCGGGAGGTAAGCAGCGGCCGCGGCCTGTGTTAACCCTGTCCAGGCCGCAGTCGCCGCTCACCTCCCGCTGTGCAGCCGTGCCTCGATCACCTATTGTTGCAGTGAGGCGAGCTGTGTATCTCTCACACAGCTCAGCCTGATCCTCTGCGAGCTGTGATGGCCGCACGGCGCCCTTGTCGCCCATGGCGCCCTGTGCGGCCGCACAGCTCGCACACCCCAAAGGCCGGCCCTGTCTATATCCTTCTGGAGATATGGCCTCCAGTACTGCGCACAATACTCCAAGTGAGGTCTCACCGGTGTTCTGTACAGCGGCATAAGCACTTCTCTCTTTCTACTGCTTATACCTCTCCCTATACATCCAAGCATTCTGCTGGCATTTCGTGCTGCTCTATTACATTGTCCTCCCACCTTTAAGTCTTCTGAAATAATTACTCCTAAATCCCTTTCCTCAGATACTGAGGTCAGGACTGTGTCAAATATTCTATATTCTGCCCTTGGATTTTTACGCCCCAGGTGCATTATCTTGCACTTATCCACATTAAATTTCAGTTGCCAGAGTTCTGACCATTCTTCTAGTTTTCCTAAATCCTTTTCCATTTGGCGTTTCCCTCCAGGAACATCAACCCTGTTACATATCTTTGTGTCATCAGCAAAAAGACAAACCTTACCATCGAGGCCTTTTGCAATATCACTTATGAAGATATTAAACAAAATTGGTCCCAGTACAGATCCCTGAGGTACCCCACTGGTAACATGACCTTGTTCTGAATGTTCTCCATTGACTACAACCCTTTGTTGTCTGTCACTCAGCCACTGCCTAATCCACCCAACAAAATGGGAATCCATGCTCAATGACTGCAGTTTATTGATAAGTCTTCTATGTGGGACAGTGTCAAAAGCCTTACTAAAATCTAGATATGCAATGTCTACTGCACCTCCACCGTCTATTATTTTAGTCACCCAGTCAAAAAAATCTATAAGATTTGTTTGACATTATCTCCCTGAAGTAAACCCATGTTGTTTTTCATCTTGCAATCCATGGGATTTAAGATGTTCCACAATCCTATCCTTTAATAGGGTTTCCACGAATACGAACATTTTGAATCTAAAAAATCAGTAAATTCAAAGAAAATTTGAAAAAGACATAAAAAGCATTTCAAATATGAATTCTGAATAGGAATTGAATGAATCAACCGAATCTAAACCAAACACATTTTTTCGTCATGCACATGTCTAGTAAAGGGCACAAATTACCCCTACTCCTTCACAAAAAAAATGGAAATAGTAACTATAGACACACACTTTTCACCAAGTCCTTTATTAAAATATAGGGAATCAAGTGTTATCGTGGTTCAAAATAAGACTGTGAATCCAGAAGCCACCCCCAGCAATCACCAGGTGTTCAAGCCTCTTACCGGATCTGACAGACCCCCATTACAGAGGTCAGTCTAGCGTGCCCAATAAACCTCCTCTCACATAGAGCCAGCCTCAGGTCCTAAAATCCTCTAAATCATGCAGCCCGGTGACTGTGCTTAGCAGACCTCAGATCAGAAATAAAAAATACAGACTCCTCATGGTGTAGTATATCAAACTAGCAGGTTTAATTGAATAAAAATTGGCCACTTACACAGCATCCAGTAAGTTACAGCAAGTAATAGCTTGATAAAGTAGCAGCTCTGGACTCCAGAAAGATGGCCACCGAATCCTCTGAAGCTCCAAGCGTCACGCCAGCCAAACTCTTCCTACATGTTTCGTCGCAATCGGACGTCATCAGGGAGCGTGGCTGGCGACGCTACTCGCATTCTTATATACCGGAGGAGGGAGGGGCGCATGATCAGACTAAAAAGGCAGGAAGCGGAACGATCTGCGTTCCAACAGACCGGATGTGCAAACCCACACACCAGGGACACAACCGGCGCTCGCCCGCAATTCCTATTATAAAATGTTTATAAAGTGTATATACATAATGTTTCCCACACTCGAATCCTAACATACCAAGGACTCTAATATACTTGGGGAATTAACATTATTATAGACGCCAATGCATCAGACGGACCAGCACCATCTTGTGGCTCAAGAGCTAACTGCCCAACAAGTAAATTACTACTATAAATATACAAAACAGTGATAAATTTAAAAATTTAAAAATTGTAAACCTAACATATTAATACACAAATATACCAAATAACAACTAACAACATAAAAATAAATAAGCATAAATATTTATGTGCTATATTTCATGTGCTTTTGTTTGGAGTTCCCTGTCTGAGGAGAGCGGCACGCCTGTCATCACCATCGGAGTGAGCGATTGGGTGATAGTTGTTTGGATTATTTAGGTGGATCTGTGTTCGGTGGGGGGATGGGCAGGGGCTGACTGGCAACTTTCGGCCCAGGGGGCAAGTACAAACCACAGGCCCATGGTGCAGTGACTCGGCCCCCCTCCCACTCTACCTCTTCCCGGCCTCCTCCTGACCCCCATTCCAGGCTGAAGCTCCGCTCCAGGTCCTTTCTACTCACCGGCTAAATCCAGGTTCCCAACCTGGCCAGCTGGGGGCATTTGGGGGAGCTGGGACAGCTCGGTTGGGGCTGGCCGGCGGAGGAGGGTCTCCAGTGAGGCATGGAACCGGCCTCTACACAGACACAGTTTACACCATCCATGCTGGGGGTGGGAGGCCTGCGCTCTGTCCTTGTCTTCAACCCGCACTCAGTAGGTCAGTGGAAGGAACTTTTTACTTCTCTTCACCAGGAGTCCCTTAAGGCAGCCTTTCTCAACCAGTGTGCCGCGGCACACAGGTGTGCCGCCAGAGGTCCTGAGGTGTGCCGTGGAATAGTGGGAGAGAAGGGATGTCAGATGAGCCCTATCTCCGGATCCCCTGCCAAACTGTACATTGGCACTGCGGGGGAGCTCCATCAGCTTCAAAAGTGAAAGTAAAGGCAGGAGGAGTGTGCTGTGCTCTCTGCTTCCCCCTACAGTGCAGTACCCGGCTGAATGAGAAAAAGGTACTGTGCTAGAATGGCTTTATGTGTGTGTGTGTTTGTACATGTGTCTGTGTGTTTACATGTGCCTGTATTTGTGTACACATGTGTCTGTATATGTGTGTTTGTACACCTGTCTGTATGTGTGCATATATACATGTGTCTGTGTGACACTGTGTGTACATGTGTTTGTGTGTGTGTGTGTGTTCATGTGTGTGTGTGAGTATATGTTTGTATGTTCCTGTAATCCTGACACCCCCCCCCCCCCTATTCCTGTATCATTAGAAATGCTTTTTTTAGTGCTTGTTTGTGATAGCAGCAATGACTTCTGCTCCTCTGCTCAGATTGCTTTTCAGAGACATTTGGCAGGCGGTAAAGAAGCAATATGTTGCCTCCTCACCGCCTGTTTTAACCACTTGCTGACCGCCGCAAGTACATATACTGCGGCGGTCAGCCCCTCACAGGCAGAGTGACGTATCGGTACGTCACTAGCCTGTGAGGCTCTGGGGAGCGAGCGCGCGCCGCCGGCGGCGCGCTCCCGCTCCCGCGCGGTCACGGACCCCCCCCCGCGTGTGTGACCGGCGGACCCGATGTCCGCCGGTCACTCAGCGATCGTCGGGGGAGAGGGAGAAAGTCAGGCGGCTAATGTAAACAAGCCGCCTGTCATTCTCCCCTGTGTAGAAACAATGATCATACGGTTCTACTATGTAGGACCATTGATCATTGTTCCTACAGCTCAAGCCACAGCCAATCACAGTTAGAATCACGCCCCTAGGGACACACACAGCCCCTCCCTCTCAAATAAAGTTAACCCCTTCACTGCCAGTGTCATTTTACAGTAACAGTGCATATGTAAAGCACTGATTACTGTAGAAATGTCACTGGTACCCCCAAAAGTGTCAAAAATGTCAGTCAAGGGTCCGATCTGTCCGCCCCAATATCGCAGTACCGCAAAAAAAAGCGCAGATCGCCGCCATTACTCGTTAAAAAAAAAAAACACAAAAATTACAAAAATCTTTCCCTTTGTTAGTAAACGCGATAACTTTTGCGCAAACCAATCAAAATACGCTTTTTGCAATTTTTTTTACCAAACATATGTAGCAAAAAAAAAAAAACAAAACAAATTGGCCTAAAATGTTAAAACATTTTGATTTTTACATTTTGGGGGGGGGGGGGAATTTCATATAAAAAAATGTGAAAAATATTGTTATTTTTGCAAAATTGACGCTCTTTTTTTGTTTATAGCGCATGATCAAAAAATCGCACAGGTGATCAAATACCACCAAAAGAAAGCTCTGTTTGTGGGAAAAAAAGGACATCAAATTAGTTTAGGTACAGCGTCGCACGACCGCGCAATTGTCCGTTAAAGTCACGCAGTGCCGAATCGCAAAATACCCCCTGGTCTTTCAGCAGCCAAATCCTCCGGGGCTTAAGTGGTTAAGCCTGTAAATGTAGCATCACTACACGCAACCATGCAATGCACACAGTTGCGGGGTAGTTGCAGTGCAGCCCCATTCACCCTGGGTATACCTCTAGCTGCAGCCACAGCATTTGTACACCCTCAGCTGCTGCTTCTGCAGCTAAAGGGGGAGGAGTTGGGGAGTGGTAAAAACAGCTCAACCATTGGGTTTTACCACCCCTCCAACCTGACATGTGAACAAGCCGTATGACTGCGTTCTGCGTGTAGGGCAGCAAATTAATTTCAATGGGATTCCCTACCCGCAGAAATGCAGTGAAAGAAGTCCCTGGCCATTTTTTTTTTTTAATTACGCTGCACCACAAACACCCCATGATTTCTAATGTGTGGTGTTCTATTAAGAATTATTGGCATCCCTAAAGAGCAGAGCATTTGTCGGTGTGTCAGGAACGAGCGTGATTTTGCACTTGTTCCGCGACATACAGTAACGTGAACTGAACCTTGGACAGGGGTGCCTCAAGACTAAAAATACTTTTCAAGGGCACCCCGACTGGAAAAAGGTTGAGAAACACTGCCTTAACCACTTGCCGACCAGTCACTGGGACTGTACTGCGGCAAAGTGGCTCGATTCCGTCCAGCGACGTAGACTCCTCCCCCTGTAGGCGGCGCTCGCGCGCCGCCGGAGGCGCACTTCCGCTGTTTTCAGTCACATCGGGAATCGGGCCAGGGGAGGATCGGTGGCGATCGCCGCTGCTCTTCCCCGATCGTCGGGGAATCGAGTTTGGAGATCCGCCCGCTTGTGTAAACAGAGCGGGCGGATCTCCTAAGTGACAGGCAGGGTCAGATTGCAGGATTCAGCATAGCTCAACCTGCGATTGGTCCCTGTGTCACACAGTCCCCTCCCCCCACACATGTCAGTAAGCACCAGGCATACATTAACCCCTCCCTCTCCAATAAAATTAACCCCTTCCCTGCCAGTGTCATTTTTACAGTAACAGTGCATATGTATAGCACTGATTACTGCAGTAATGTCACTGGTACCCCCAAAAGTGTCAAAAATGTCAGTCAAGGGTCCGATCTGTCCGCCGCAATGTCGCAGTCCCACAAAAAAAATCGCAGATCGCCGCCATTACTCGTTAAAAAAAAAAAACACCAAAAATTACAAAAATCTTTCCCTTAGTTAGTAAACGCAATAACTTTTGCACAAACCAATCAAAATACGCTTATTGCGATTTTTTTTTTACCAAAAATATGTAGCAGAAAACAAATTGGCCAAAAATTTTAAAAAAATTTGATTTTTCTATTTTTTTTTGGGGGGGGGGGGAATTTCATATAAAAAAATGTTAAAAATATTGTTATTTTTTCAAAATTGTCGCTCTTTTTTTGTTTATAGCGCAATAAGTAAAAATCGCACAGGTGATCAAATACCACCAAAAGAAAGCTCTGTTTGTGGGAAAAAAAGGACATCAATTTCGTTTGGGTACAGCGTCGCACGACCGCGCAATTGTCAGTTAAAGTCGCACAGTGCCGAATCGCAAAAAGTGGCCTGGACGTAAGACAGCAAAATCCTCCGGTGGTAAAGCGGTTAAGGCATGTCTGTGGCAGAAGCAGTGCAGCCTTTTTACTGGGCATCAGAGCGCCCCCCCCCCCCCCCCCCGCCCTCTGGCCCAGTCTTCCCCTGGGGATGGGGGAAGAGGATTTCTGCTAGGAAGGGGGATTTTTTTCTTTTGTGGGAAGGCAGGGCTTTTGTGCTGGAGGGGATTTGGGGGAGATTTGTTCTGGGAGGGAGGATTTCAGCAGGGGGCGGATTTATACTGGGAGGAGGGGAAATCATGCAGATTAGTGCTCAGTTTTTTTTTTCTTTAGGGGGGGTTTGCTGATGCATAATGCTCATACATTTGGGGGGGCGGGGCCGGCGCAGTTTGGCACGTTCACCCTGGGCTCTAGATGATCTGGTCCCAGGACTGCTACTGGGGGTCAGTGTTATGTTACCTCTATTTTCCAAGATTGCAGCTTTATATTGGAACTTTATGTGGTTACCGAAAATAATAAATTGTAGTTGGAATGATAATCTGTTATACTTTGTTGTGACAGAGCCAACAAGAATATTCACACTAAAGTTTGTGCCCCCTGGATCAACTGCAGGAATAGGATTGTATGGGATTGTATGGCTGGGTTTTCATTAGTGATCGACCGATATTGGTTTTTCGTTGCCGATACTGATATTTTGGCCAATGCACATCGGTATCGGCCAATATTGGCCCATTTGGCCGATATTTTCGTACATTTAAAAAAATATATATTTTTTTATTTTTAGCACTTGACAGGTACTCTTGTGGAGACCCCAAACCCCTCCTCTGCACTTAAAAGAATTTGAAACGCCAAGATTGGCTGTTTTCAATGCTGTCATTTTTTTTAATCTGGCGCCAAGTACCTGGAAGTGATGTCATGACATCACTTCCGGGTTTTACATGGAGACCCGATCAGAGCCGAATGCGGCTTTGATCGGGTCTTCGGCGACCGTGCAGGATAGTTGCCCCGGTGGGACGGGAGACCCGGGCGAGCCAGGGAAGGCGGCGGGAGGGGGGGGGGGGATGTCCCCTCCCGCTCCTTGCAATGACAGCCGAGCGGCTTCTCAGCCACATCGATTGTCATTACAAGACAGCCGACCATTGGCTATGGACGCCGGTACCGAGTGGTGCCTCTAGCTGCAGCCATTACTCCGGTACAGCACTTTCCCAAAATATCGGCAATATCGGTAACTTCAGGGGCCGATTCCGATATATCGGGGAAAGTGCAGATCGGCCCTCGATGTATCGGCTTTGCCGATAATCGGTCGATCCCTAGTTTTCATTACTGTTTTTTTGGGGGGTTTTTTTTGTTTTTGTTTTTTTGTTTTTTTGTTTTTTTATTGGTTGAGCCAGATGGACTTTTTTTCAACCTGACTAACTATGTAACTATGTGCTGAACTCTGGGGATACAGGGGCAGTATAAATCTTCAGCTAGCCCTCATTAGTCTGTGACATCCGGACAAGAAAAAAAATTAAGTTTGTGCCCGTCGAACTCCGGGGTCACAGAGACAATGTGATATTCTCATTAGGTAGTCAGCTAGGCTGTGCTTTTGGCCTTGGGGCAAGCTTACATCTGAAACCTACATGGATTACAATGTACGTTTCATACAAATCTTTTCTGTTTTGCTGACACCAGATGGCGTGAGCGGGCCAATCTGAGTGAGCAGCAAGTTCTTTGTTTCACCTTAATATGCCTAGGAATTTAATGCTTTAACCACTTCTGGACCGGAAGGATTTGCCCCCCTTAACCACTTCCCAACCACCCGCCGCCTTTATACTGCCGCAGAGTGGCTCTCCTGCGCAAACTGACGAAGGTCTACGTCGGTCCCATAAAGCTAGGGGGCGAGCGCTTCCGCCGCCGGCGCGCTTCCACCCCCGATCGTCAGCGGGGAAGCCGATGCGTGTGTCAGGCGGCTCCGATTGCCACCTGACACCCGCAATCGTTCCCCGCTGAGAGAGAAGGACGGTCGGATGTTGTGAACACAGCTGAACATTCTTCTCCCTAAAATGATCACAGAGCGCCTGTGATCCTTCTATATAGGATCACAGGTATCTATGGTTATTTCAGAAGCCACGCCCCGCCACAGTTAGAATCACTCTCCTAGGCTCACATTTTACCCCTTGATCACCCATAGGGTTAACACCTTCTCTGCCAGTGTCATTATTACAGTAACAGTGCATATTTTTAGCACTGATTACTGTAGTAATGTCACTGGTAACCCCAAAAGTGTCTATAATGTCAGTTAGGGGTCCGATCTGTCCGCCGCAATGTCGCAGTCCCGCAAAAAATCGCAGATCGCCGCCTTTACTAATAAAAAAATAAACAATAAAAATGACATAAATCTTTCCCGTAGTTAGTTGGCATGATAACATTTGCGCAAACCAATCAAAATACGCTTATTGCGATTTTTTTTTACCAAAAATTTGTAGCAGAAAACAAATTGGTCTAAAAGGATGAAAAAATTAGATTTTTACATTTTGTTTTTTTTGGGAATGTTAAATAGCAGAATGTGAAAAAAATTGTTTGTTTGTTTTTTTTACCGAAAATATGTAGCAGAATACAAATTGGTAGGGATGCACGGAAATTTCGGCCAACTAAATTATCGGCCGAATATGGGCCTATCCCATTTCGGCCGATAATGAGTTAAAAATGCCAAAATTAATGGCCGCTGTGAGAAAGGAGGAGGGCACAGCGCAGGTTTAAAAAGTCCCGCCTCTGGCCGCCCGCCCGCCTCTCAATGATGTCCTTACTACTATGATCTGTGTATGAATGAAGTGACACACCGGGCGGGAGAGCGGGGGGAGCGGCCGCTAATAGCTATAACTATGTGAGCCTTCACTTCCCTGTCATGCGGGTATCTCCTCTGACAGGGAAGTGAAGGCTCACATAGTTATAGCTATTAGCGGCCGCTCCCCCCGCCCTCCCGCCCGGTGTGTCAGTTCATTCATGCTCATCGTCCCGCTGACAGGGAAGTGAAGTGAAGCTCACATAGTTACAGCTATTAGCGGCCGCTCGCCCGCCCTCCCGCCTAGTTTGTCACTTCATTCATGCACAGATCGTAGTAGTAGTGACATCACCAGGAGGCGGGCGGCCAGCCAGAGGCGCGTCTTTTGAATGAAGGACACCGGAGGAGCACTCAGCAGAGTGAGAGTAAGGAGATTGAATCATTGGGATGGGGAGGGACGCTGAGGCAGAGGGGGGGAGGATGTACTGCCGAGGGGGACGCTGAGGCAGTGGGGGGGGGGGGTTTGCTGAGGCAGCTTACCAATGGTATTAGTATTATGCAGCATGAGGGGGTTAATGTATTGTCACTGCTGGTCACTGATGCATTATGATGCATTAGTGACCGACAAGTGGCAGTTAATTAACCCCTTTGTGCTGCATTAGTGCACCCAGTATCAGTGCAACCAGTGTTAATTAACACTGATACTGGTTGCACTAATGCAGCACAAAGGGGTTAATTAACTGCCACTGGTCGGTCACTAATAGATGAGTGACCAACAGTGGCAATACATTAATCCCCCTCATGCTGCATAATAGAAATACCGTGGGTAATTAAATTAACCTCTTGCCAACCCATCACAGTACATATACTGTGACAGGGTGGCAGCGACAGGTGTACGTCGCTGCCTGTTTTTGGTGTATGCCCCTGTTCCATCTATTTTTAAATTATTTGGGGGAAAAAGTAATTTTCGGTTTCGGTTTTCGGCCAAGGGCATCCTGCATTTTCGGTTTCGGCCCAAAATTTTTATTTCGGTGCATCCCTACAAATTGGTCTTCATTTTTTTTATTGAGAATGTTATATAGCAGAAAGTGAAAAATATTGTTTTGTTTTTTTTTCAAAATTGTCGCTATTTTTTTGTTTATAGAGCAAAAAGTTAAAATTGCAGAGGGGATCAAATACCACCAACAAAAATCTCTGTTTGTGGTGGAAAAAGGACATCAATTTTATTTTGGGTACAGCGTTACACGACCGCGCAATTGTCAGGTAAAATAACGCAGTGCCGAATCGCAAAAAATGGCCTGGTCATTAAGGGGGAAAATCCTTCCGGTCCAGAAGTGGTTAAAGGAGGTATTGCCAGCAGTTGCGGCTGGTCATACGTGACGCAGGAGCACCGTCCCCCCCTATCCATGCATCTGGCCCCCTAATCTACATGCGGGGTGCCGGACGCATGGAGATCAGTGGGGCTTTTTTTTTTTCTTAGCCATGTGATTAGAGCTAGAGGCTCTCACAGGCTAAAAAAGGGTGGGCTCAGGGCGCAGAGCAGTGCGCCCCGATCCCACCTAGTTGTGTGACAATAGTGAACGAAAATTTGCTATTGTCACACGGATCTTCCTTCTGACCAATCAGGAAGTGGGTTTTGAGATCCCGATTGGCCGAAAAGGAGAAGCCATGCCATTGGGAATTGAGGAGGAGGGAGGAGATGCAGAAGACGGGGAAGAAGCCAAAGCTGCCACCGCCACCTGCTGCTGCATCCAGGCAGGGTGAGTGAGGGGGAGGGTCCTCTCTGTCCGTCCATCCTTTCTGTCCTCTCCTCTCCTGTCTCCCTGTGGTCCGGGGGGGGGGGGGGTATGGTGTGCGGCCTGGTGTGGTCCAGGGGGGGGGGGGGGCACCAACCGCCACTGATTCCCAGTACAAGGTAACCCTTTCATGGTACTGCTTAGGCACAATAAAACATTTTTAGATATTCCCTGTACACAGTAATATGAGTTCAAAACACTGTTTAGCAATGGTAGCAAGACCGGACATGAATAGGATATGGCTCTGCCAAAAAGCAGCCTGCCCCAACTTGTATACGGATTACACTCCTGCCTAATAATTCGGTACTCATATCAGTTGCCTCTCATCTGTCACCGATGCAGCCAAGAGGTGTGAACCGGGAGTTCCAGGCAATTAACCACTTCTGGACCGGAAAATTTTCACTCTTAATGACCAGGCCACATTTGCGATTTTTTTTTCCCCACAAATAGAGCTTTCTTTTGGTGGTATTCGATCACCTCTGCTATTTTTATTTTTTGCGCTATAAACCATAAAAAGAGCGACAATTCTGAAAAAGAAAAAAAGAACAATATTTTTCACATTCTGCTATATAACATTCCCAATAAAAAAAATTAAATCGAATTTTTCATCATTTTAGGCCAATTTGTATTCTGCTACATATTTTCGGTAAAAAAAGAAAAATCCCAATAAGCGTATTTTGATTGGTTTGCGCAAAAGTTTTCGCGTCTACAAACTAGGGGAAAGATTTATGTCATTTTGTTTTTTTTACTAAAACACATTTCAAAAAAGTTATAAATTTATTTGCATTTTAATGAGCGCCCCACCCAATAATCTGTCCATCCGATCCACAATGTCAACTAATATAGTTGAGTCCATTCTAGAAAACAATGAATTTATCAGGTACAAGTTAATATAAGGATGAGGTGTTATAGAAAATCAATTTCCGCAGGAAAACTAACATTCCTAGTCTTGGAGTGCCACCCAGTGGCCAAGGGAGATAATGCTTGTGTAAATGCATAGTTGATGATTTTCCAGATCCACCAATGAGAAGTAAGGGTACACCTTCTGGGCCAGGTCTATCATTTTAATGGTTGGTTTATTTTAACAGTGAGAGACAGAATAACAACAAAAACATCCAGAAAAACACATTTAAAAAAGTTATAAATTGATTTACATTTTAATGAGTGCCCCACCCAATAATTTTTCCAAAAAAGATTACCAATGAGAAGTAAGGTTACACCTTCTGGGCCAGGTCTATAATTTTAATGGTCGGTTTATTTTAACAGTGAGAGACAGAATAACAACAAAAACATCCAGAAAAACACATTTTTTTAAAAATGTTATACATTTATTTACATTTTAATGAGTGCCCCACCCAATAATCTGTCCATCCAATCCACAATGTCAACTAATATAGTTGAGTCCATTCTAGAAAACAATGAATTTATCAGGTACAAGTTAATATAAGGATGAGGTGTTATAGAAAATCAATTTCCGCAGGAAAGCTGACATTCCTAGTCTTGGAGTGTCACCCAGTGGCCAAGGGAGATAATGCTTGTGTAAATGCATAGTTGATGATTATCCAGATCCACCAATGAGAAGTAAGGTTACACCTTCTAGGCCAGGTCTATCATTTTAATGGTAGGTTTATTTTAACAGTGAGAGACAGAAGAACAACAAAAATTTCCAAAAAACGCATTTCAAAAAAGTTATAAATTGATTTGAATTTTAATGAGTGCCCCACCCAATAATCTGTCCATCCGATCCACAATGTCAACTAATATAGTTGAGTCCATTCTAGAAAACAATGAATTCATCAGGTAAAAGGTGAGTTAATATAAGGATGAGGTGTTGTAGAAAATCCATTTCCCCATGAAAACTGACATTTCTAGTCTTGGAGTGCCACCCAGTGGCCAAGGGAGATAATGCTTGTGTAAATGCATAGTTGATGATTATCCAGATCCACCAATGAGAAGTAAGGTTACACCTTCTGGGCCAGGTCTATAATTTTAATGGTAGGTTTATTTTAACAGTGAGAGACAGAATAACAACAAAAATATCCAGAAAAACAAATTTCAAAAAAGTTATAAATTGATTTGTATTTTAATGAGTGAAATAAGTATTTAACTCTAAACTCTTGTTGGCAATCACAGAGGTCAGATGTTTCTTGTAGTTGGCCACTACGTTTGCACACATCTCAGGAGGGATAATAGGGTAATGAGTATGGGTAGGGTACCCCATACTCATTCACATTGGGGGGGGGGGTGTTGCGGGATCTGGGGGCCTTGTTAAAGGAGGGCTTCCAGATTCTAATAAGTCCCCTGCCCACAAATCCCCACAACCACAGCCCAGGGTTGTGGGAAAGAGGTCCTTGTCCCCATCAACAATGGGACCAACCCCTCATATTGAGGGCATGTGACCTGGTATAGTTCAGGAGGGGGCAGCACTTATTCATTCCTTTCCCCTTTCCTGTCCTGCCAGGAGGGCTGGCAGGGCCTGAAGAGGTGGTATTGGGAGAAGTAGTCACAGATAGGACAGCTAGCAACATAGACTACTATTTTTGCTACACCAAAGGGGCCCGCGGCCCCTGCCTGCAAAGGGAATTCTGCTGAGTCTGTGTTGGATCTAAAACCTATGCTAGCTGGTCCTGGGATTATCAGTCTGCAAGAAAGTTGTGCTTTAGATAGAAGAGGAAAGGAAGTATATACTGGATGTATATAGTTCAAGGCTCTAAAGAGTTCTACTGACCAAATGGGCATCCCATATCAACCCTTCCCTATCCAAGTTCAATTCCCCTAAAAAAAAAAACTAAAAAAAAAACAAATGTAGCACCCTTCTAGGTAGGTGCTAGTGAGAGAGTATCGTTTTTGGCTCTGTCTGCCTATCAGAGGAGCAGCAGGCAAATCTATATTGCTTTCTGCCTACCAGACAGCAGGATCTGTGAGTTAGGTCTGCTCATAGTGCTCAGTGTGTGATTCATCTGGTCTAGGGAGTGTTTCACACTGGTCCGATAGAGAGGCATATTGGACAGTGGAGGAAATTTGACCAATGGGTACACAGGCTTTGATACAGCACTAGTGATTGGCACAGACTGACTGTCTCGGTGCATTGTGGGGTGTGGTATAAAAACCAGGAGCACATGTGCTGTGGGGTCTTTGGCTGGTGAGCAGAGTCCCAGAGGGAGGGTGGCAGCTGCCTCCTCCTCTGTAGCAGTGGCAAACAGTCACAGGCAGTTGGCCTGGGGACCAGAAGGAAGGAGCTAAACCCAGAGGTCCATGAGAGCTGACTGAAGGGGTAGAGACACTGGAGACCCTAGAAAAACAGTATCGTGAGTACAGGGGATCGTGTCTAGGGGCCTGACCTGAGGGGGGCCACCCCGAAATAGGATAGTCAGAGGATGGGTGTCAGCAGGAGGAGTGAAAGGGGGTACTATGTGTGTATCTCGAAGATAATTAATCCTAACAAGTCATCTACATAGAGACTTAATCCTAAATTCATCTAAGTGGCAAGGTGAATCTGCAGCCTGGCTGCATCTTC